>NC_143253.1:7673571-8355714 GCF_984573655.1 Nuphar pumila | reverse complement strand
AAAAATGTACACTTCAAGGGATCTCTCTCATAAGTATTACCTTCAAAAGAAGGCTATCTCCCTTACTCAAGGTGAAATGACGATTAGGGAATACTTTGCCGATCTTTCCTCTATTTGGGATGAGCTTGCAATGCTTGAACCAAAATGGAGTGGAGAGGCAATTGAGCTCCGTCACAAGCAACTTGAAGAAGATCGGTTCTTCAATTTTTTGAATGGGCTAAGGCCCGAATTTGAGCAAATAAGGTCATCTCTTCTCTCCTCTTTTTCTCCCCCTTCTCTTGAAGATGTTCTCACCAAATTAAATGGTGAAGAGACTCGTATGAATTTATGTAAACAAGGACCAAATGTTCTTGCGGTTCCTTGTAATATTGAAGAAAATAGTGAGGTCAATGTCGTATCCCGACCCGGAAACAATGTAAGAACCTATCGTCCCCCTCATTTTAAATTTCAAAATCAAGGTGAAAATGGTGGTCAAAGAGGAAGAAGGGACTATAGCAAAACTATTTGTCATTTTTGTAAAGAACCAGGGCATATCAAGCCCGTATGTCCCAAATGGAAGAGACTTCTTGCCATAGCTACTACTGGTGTACCGTAGAAGGACGAGGCATCTTCGAGTGGGACCCTTTCTATAAATCAAATAATAGAAGCTCTTCAACCTCTCCTCAAGGGATCTACTTCCGGTGCGGCCGTATCCACTTCTTTTCTCCAGGTAAAATCTTTTGGCTTTTGGATTCCAGTGCATCCTTTCATATGTCCCCAAACATTTTTTCACTTTCCGATTATTCGAAAAATGGTTCTCCATCTTATGTCTCTACTGCAGATGGAACCTCTCTTGAAATTAAAGGAATAGGTAATTTTGAAACTCAAGAATTTTCTATTCCAAAAATCAGATTTATACCTAAACTTAACTTGAATCTCCTCTCTGTGTCACAACTCACGGACCATGGATGTGATATTAAATTCTCTTGTGATAAATGCTTAATACAGGATCGTCAGTCCGGGAAATTGATTGGGAAAGGCTTTAGCAGAGGAGATTTATACTATATGGAATCTCTTCAAGTTCCAAAAGTTTTGTGTAATGTTGCCCGACATAAAGATATAAATGTGTGGCACAAAAGACTTGGTCATCCTAATATCACTAAGTTATCATATTTACATTTTGCAAAAGACCTATGTAAAAGCTCTTTTTCTTGTAATGACTGCATTCTCGGAAAAATGTGAAGCTTACCTTTTGAGCAAAGAACTATGTTCTCTTCTAAAACTTTTGAAATTGTTCATTCGGATGTTTGGGAACCTGCACCTGTTGTTTCAAAAGGAGGATTTTCTTATTACGTTATATTTGTGGATGATTTTTCCAGATATTCGTGGATATATTTTCTTAAGTTTAAACATGAAGTGTTTTCATGTTTTAAAATTTTTCATTCAATGATTAAGAATCAATTCAACAGCAACATAAAGATATTTAGAAGTGACTCTGGAGGAGAATATCTCTCCAATCAATTTAAGATATATCTTGAGGATCACGGAATTATTCACCAAAGGTCTTGTCCTAAAACACCCCAACAGAATGGGTTGGCTGAAAGAAAACATAGGCACATTATTGAGACCAGTAGGACCCTTCTTATATCTCAAAATATTCCTAAAAACTTTTGGGCTGAAGCAGCTTTTGCTTCTGTTTATTTGATAAATCGCTTACCATCTAGGATATTAGGGAAAATATCTCCCTTTGAGGTATTACATAAGCTTGAACCTAATTATAATAGGTTAAGAGTCTTTGGATGTAAGTGTTTTATACTTACAGATAAGAATGACAAGCTTTCTCCCAAGGCTATTCGTTGTGCCTTTCTTGGTTATTCCGAAATACAAAAAGGTTTTCGTTGTTATGACCTTAGAGATGATAAGCTATATGTCTCTAGAAATGTAACTTTCTTAGAAAATGAGTGGTTTTGAAAAAAAAAATTCTCAACAAGAAAATTTTGATTACTCCTTCTTATTTGACTTATTGTCTAGTAATGATGATATATCTAGTGATGATGAGGTATCATTAAACCATGATGAGGAAAATGATGCAGATATTGGTGAACATAACTCACTCAATGAACTAGAAAATAGAGTTCCAAGTGAGCCTATAACCTACTCTCGTAGAAACCAAGACACCTTTAGAAGTGCTATTGATCAATATAGTGAGCTTTCTCCTATTCTTGACCATAGAAGATCTGAAAGGAATAGAAGACCTCCAACTCGTTTTGTATCTTTTGACTCTTTTTCACCTCGATATAGGGCTTGTCTTAGTGCCATTCACTCTTATTTTGAACAAAGAAATTTTGAAGAAGCTAAAAAATGCATTGAATGGCAAGAAGCCATGCAAAGTGAACTTAATGCTCTTAAAAGGGCAGAAACTTGGGATTTCCAAACTCTACCCACAGGAAAGAAAACTATAGGCTGTCGGTGGGTTTTTAAAGTTAAAACTAAGAGCGATGGCTCTCTAGAAAGGTATAAAGCTCGCTTAGTTGCAAAAGGGTATGGGCAAGAGTATGGGATTGATTACGAAGAAACCTTTGCCCCTGTGGCTCGAATGGTTACCGTTAGGTGTCTTATTACTATTGCATCTATTAAAAATTGGAACATTTTTCAAATGGATGTTAAAAATGCCTTCTTAAATGGTGATCTTAACGAAGAAGTATATATGGATGCCCCACCAGGCATGATAATTCCTAAAGATAAAGTTCTTCGTCTTCGTAAGGCTCTCTATGGTTTAAAACTCCCAAAGCCTGGTATGATAGATTTACCAGTGTAATGTTAGAAAATGGTTTTTCCTCATGTTATACTGACACTGCTTTGTTTACTAGAAAATCTAATGCAGGGATTGTAATTTTGTTACTCTACGTTGATGACATGTTGATTACAGGTGATGATGTTCAAGGAGTCAAGGGTATTAAGTCCGTCTTGACTTCAAAATTTGAGATGTCAGACTTAGGTTTTCTGACATATTTTCTTGGAATTGAGGTTGCATATTCGCAACGTGGTTATTTTCTATCTCAATCTAAACTTGCCTGCGAGATTATTGACAGGTCAGGTATTCCTGATGACAAAATATGCGAAACTCCTGAAGTTGTGGGAGCAAAAATGAAGATTGACGACGGTGTTTCTCTAACCGATCCTACTCCTTACAGGCAGTTGGTAGGTTCCCTAATGTATCTTAGCATTACTCGACCTGATTTGTCACATGCTATACACATCGCCAGTCAGTTTCAGCATGCTCCTACAACCGTTCATATGAGTGTTGTGCTTCGCATCATCAGATATTTGAAGGGAACGGTAAATAAGGGAGTATTCCTATCCTCTTCCTCTGAATTGAAATTGCTTGCTTATACTGACTCAGATTGGGGAGGTGACCCTAGTAACCGTCACTCCACCACTGGTTTCTGTGTTTTCTTAGGTGAGTCCTTGATCTCATGGCGATGTAAAAAGCAACAGAAGGTCTCTCTGTCATCCACTGAAGCCGAATATAGAGCCATGGCATCTACCACCATGGAAATTGTATGGATTCGAAGTCTTTTGGAAGATATGAGAGTGTTTATCAGCGAACCAACAAAGCTGTGCTGTGACAATAAAAGTGCAATTTATATTGCCAAGAATCACACGTTTCACGAGCGAACAAAGCATATAGAGATGGACTGCCATTATGTCAGAGAAGAATACTTGAAGAAGGTCATTGATCTACCATACGTAACGTCTGAGTATCAGCTTGCTGACTTCTTCACCAAAGCTCTATGTTCGCCCAGATTTCATTTCCTCCTTGGCAAACTTGCGGTTATCACACCGTAAGTTTGAGGGGGGGTGTTAAAATGTATCTCTCAAAATCGTTGATGTAAATATAAATATATATACTTATATAAATAGAGATACATTTACATATAATTCATATATGTATATGTATCTCTATATATATAAATATATATATTTATATATATTTTTCTCTTTTTTTATTTTATGTTTACCCGATAAGGGTATAACTGTAATTTCCCCTCTTGCGCATATTCCATTTGGAATATGTTGTACTTTTCTTTCTTTTTATTTTTGTATTTACTTTATTCTTTTTATTTTTATTTTTTCACTTTTCATAAAAGGTGCATTGGGGGGTCCCCCAATAGAGTCGTTGGGGACCCCCAACGGTCACAAATGTGACCGTTGGGGGCTCCCCAACGACTCCTTTGGGAGCCCCCTTGCACCTCCTCTTGTCTAAATAGGGGTGTTCCCCCCTTGTTTTTCCCAAGCTTGAGAGTCTCAAGCATTCGGTTCTTTCTATGAAATACATGCCATTGTGCATGTTTATTATTTTTACGCTTTTGCGTACTTTGTTCAAGTGTTGTGAGAGTGCCTTCGTGCACATCTTTTCTATTTTGTTTGTACTCGTATGCGTATTGTCTTTTCATAGACAATTTTACACTTAGTTCCAAAAATTGATGAAGGTGATATCGATGAAAGTCAAGATCAAAATGACACGACAAATGCAGAATCATTTAGTGATCATCAAGATTGTATTCAATACTCTAGGCAAGGTAATTTAGAAAAACCATCTGCTCTCAAAAAATATACTAAAGAACAGGAACAAGTGTCAATCAGAAAGTCATCTAGAGCGTCCAAAGTTTCCAAAAAATGTGTGTCCTATGAGTCTTTTCACCAAAATGTCAAGCATACATTGCCTTAATACACTCCTACGTAGAACCTTCTAACTATGCTATAGCAAATGAACAATTTGAATGAGTCGAAGCAATGACAGCAGAATTAAAGGCCTTAGAAAAAATAAATACTTAGACTATTCAAGATATTCCACCAGGTAAAAAGCGTATAGGTTGTTGATGGGTGTATAAAGTTAAAACCAAGAATGACGGCACTCTTGAGAGGTTTAAAGTCCGATTACTTGCCAAAGGCTATTCCCAAGAATATGGAATAGACTATGAGGAGACTTGCTCCAATTGTTAGAATGATCACAGTTAGGATCTTGATAGCTCTAGCTTCTTCAAAGAAATGACATATATATCAAATGAATGTTAAAAATGCATTTCTCAATAAAAGTCTAGCTGAAAAAGTGTATATGGAACCACCATCTGGCATCAATATTCCAAAAAGAAAGGCTCTTCGGTTAAATAGGGCTTAAGCAAGCCCCAAAAGCTTGGTATGATAAATTTAGTCAAGTTATGCTTGATTTTGGTTTTCAATCTTTTGTCTTACTGAGACAGCTTTGTTTGTTAAGAATTCTGATGCAGGTATTAATATTTTTCTCCTCTATGTAGACGATATGATAATCACTAGAAGTGATAAGCAGGGAGTTGACAACATTAAAAAATTTCTTAAAACACACTTTGAAATAAGTGATTTGGGTTTCTTAAAACTATTTTTTGGTATAGAAGTTGCTTATTCTTCTAGAGGCTATTTGCTAACTCCGTCTAAATTTACCCTAGATATTATTGACAGTTATGGTATTTCATACAAAAAACAGGTTGACACTCCCGAAGTTGTAAACATCAAAGTAAAGATTGATGATGGAGAACCGCTTGAAAATCCAACACCTTACAGACAACTTGTCGGGGCATTGTCTTATCTCTCTATTACAAGACGTGACATTGCGTATGTCGTCCACACAGCAAGCCAATTTCAGCATGCTTTTACCATTGTTCATATGGGAGTTGCTTTACGCATTATTAGATATATTAAAACTTGCATTTTTCGAGAACTTTTTTTGTTTGCTTCTTCCTTCTTAGATTTAACTGCTTATACTGATGCAGATTGGGGAGTTGATCCCAATGATCGATATTCAACTACTGGTTTCTGTGTATTTTAGGTGAATCATTGATTTCTTGGAGGTGCAAGAAGCAACAAAAAGTTTATCTCTCGTCAACTGAAGCCAAGTACGGGCTATGGCTACAACCACTATAGTAGTAGTCTTGCTAAGACGCTTCCTTCATGACATGGGTGTTGAAAGTACAGGAGCATCAAGACTATGCTGCGACAACAAAAGTTATATTTATATTGCCAGCACCAGGACATTCCACGAACGCACCAAGCATATTGAGATGGATTGTCACTACGTGCGAGAGGAATCTCTACATGGCACCATTGATCTTCCCTATGTTTCCTCAGAATATCCACTAGCAGATTTCTTTACCAAACCTCTCGTTGCTCCTTGATTTCACTTTCTCTTGGATAAACTTTCGGTTATTCAACCGTAAGTTTGAGGGAGAGTGTTAAATAATGTAATATCATATGTAATCATTTTTCTTTTTAGTTTAGTTATGTAGTTTAGTTGAGTTTAGTTAGAATAGGTTTTATTCTTTTGTTTTTTGACTTTTTTAGACCTTTTGCCTTTTTGACTAAAGTCAAAAAGTAAAGGAGCTAGAGAGTCGTTGGACTCCCAACGGCTCTATTTAGAGTCGTTGGGAGCCCAACGACTCCCTCCTCACCTCCTCTTAAGTGTATTATAAATATGGGGCCTTGCCCCCCTTGTAAGATATAATTTTAGTGGGTGTTTTCCCATACAATAAAATGTTTTTTCTCGTGTTGTGGCATACCCTTTTTCGGGTATTGTGTATTAACCTTTGTAGTTCTTCTGAATGATCTTTTGGTATTTTTTATTGAAGCTATTGGAAGCTTCGTTTTGGTGATAATCCAGGAACTCATATTCTTACAGTCAGGCGTGAACCATTGTAAGCCGTGTGGGCCACAAGCATGTGTTGCTCTAAAAGTTGTGTATATGCATTGCGAAATCCATCATGAAATTATTGGCTTTCTAAATTAATTGCACTGCTAAATTTTGTAATGGGTCAAGGTCTCGAGTTGTATTTTGCATGTTAATTTGCAAAACGAAGCTTTTGAAAAGAATCTATCTTTTGATAAAAAGATAAAAGAGATAAAACAGTGTAATTAATGTTTTCTTCCTATATGTCCCTTCCACAGTGTGGGAATCCTGGATGGTGGTTTTGGGGAATCGTGAGGATACTAAAACTTCGTGTGTGATTGTGCCTCTGAACTCGATATGGTGGTTCACCTCTCGGCTATGGTTTTAGGGAGTTTTCAGCCACTTTACCTGGGGTGTTGCTGTAGACACAACTATTGTTATTGGTATACCAAGAAAGTGGCAGCAATGGGTGTTGATTTTTCTGGTGTCTCGACATTAGATGTTGATTTCTAATGTTTCGATGAATGGTGTTGATTCTTGATATCGGTCAAGGAACAAGTGTGAAACCCAATTATAAAATACAAATTGTGTGTTAAGCTACAACTGAGAACCTATCTTGAACTTTGGGAATTTATTGTGTCCGTTTTGAGTATCTGTGGATTTTAATGAAAAGTTGAACTAAACTTGTGTGCATTTAATAGGGACATGCATGCAAAAGAAAACTCTGATAATAACTTAATAATATATTCATGCATGTGTATTGAAATCATGCATATTTACTATTCTGCATTAGTTCATGCATTCTTACCTATTCTGTTTCAAGTGAGATATTGTTGTTGCATAATAATTGTTGTTAAATGCATGAATGTTAATTAAGTTATGAGATTGCTGCAGTTTATTTCTTCTGAAACTTGCATGAATTTGATTTATGTTTTTTCTTGCATATTTGGATTTTTAGAGGTATTTGTACAAGAATCTTTGATTCTTATCCAGTACTATTTTTGTTTTTTACAGGATTCGATGCCCAGTGATAAGGACGTCTGCCATATGGAGCTTACGAGACTGCGTGACCACTTCTGATATTTTTGTGACAATGTGGCTCTATGATTTTAGACATTAATTTGATTATATTCTCAACTTTGATTATTGATTAATAAAGTTAGTTGATTGTTGGTTCAATATAAGATCCCTTGTGGTTTGGAATGTGTTAAGTCTGTGAGGCCTCGTATCCTTGGGTTTTGGTTTCGCAATTGTTTAAAAAAAAATCACTTTTCAATGGGGATGAGTTGGGGTTGTTACATTTTTTATTAAAGAAAATTCAAATTATATTGATTGCATACTTGGAAAAATAAAGTCTCTTCCCTTTGTCAAGCTCCATTTCATTTCTTCTCGGTCCTTTGAATTGGTGCACTCATACGTTTGGGGTCATGCCCCCATTGCCTCTAAATGTGGTTTCACTTATTATATTGTGTTTGTAGATGATTTGTCTATATATACTTGGATTTTTTTTCTTAGGCATAAGTCAAAAGCTTTCAATTATTTTAAAATCTTTCATGCTATAATTAAAATTCAATTTAATTCGAGACTCAAGGGAGAGTATGTTTCAAATGATTTTAAAAATTATCTTGATTCAAAGGACACCTGCAAGTTTAATGGACTCATAATTTGATATCACTAAGGAAACATACAAGAAAATACGTAGGCAATTGTTTAAGATTCATCCAACACCTACGAACCCTTCGCCTTGCGTAGATGTGCTTTCTACTGCATAGTCTACATTAAATAAATCAAAATATGAGAAGAAACCTGCATGACAAAACTGTGGGTATTTAAAAGTAAACATTTTTGGGATTCACAACGATACTGACAACAATGGGCATAACTAATTGTTTCCTTTCTCAGGCTGGTTTTGTCGCTGTTGATGGCTGGCTAAAACTTACTGCATCAGCACAAATAGCGGTTTTGCTTAAGGAACTAAGATTTACACTTCATTCTGTTCTAAAGGAACTAATCCTTGAGCCAGAGGTTAGTTTTCCATTTTTTTTTTTTTACTGTTTGTGCAACTACTTTCTCCTTAAAGAATCCATGTCCCTTTATATCAGCTCTCTCAATCTTTAACATAACATGGCAGCTAATTTTTTGATAAAATTGACTCAAGGTCCTTTGAGGATATTGTGAAATTGGTGAATCTCAACTTTTTACTTTAGTGACCATGTTAAAAGTTTCATAATTCTTTTTGGTACCTTAATGACAATTAAAACTTTTTACCTTTATCCTACATGACTTACGGGTTATTGAATTTTTTAATCTTTGCTATGCTATACATACATGCATACATATACACATTGTTTACATGCATGCACATGCATAAATATGTAATTTATGTAGTCATCAATATAAATAATAATATTATTAATTTCTTGGTGAGGCCCTTCCTTGGGGTTTAAAAATAATGATTTTTCTTGTTAAACATTAGTTATTTAAAAGTTGCAAAAAAAAAACGGAACAATGCTTTATGATTTTTTACAATAATATAAAAAGGAATGGGAAAATGTTTTCAATTAAAAAATATTTGTAAAATTATCAACAGTTTTTGTGATAAGATCACAATAGATTGAAAATGGTCATATTTTGAAATTTTGCCTTTTATTCATGACAAAAAAGCATTGATTATTTAAAAAACTGTGGGGAGTATTTGTAACTGTAGTATACATGTGTGGACGTGTGTCTATGTTGTTTAAGGAGATCCCTGATGAGCATCCTTTGTATCCTAGTTTGAAATGAAAAATGGATAGCCTAGCACCTAGCAAATATCTATATTCATATATTCCTCGTCAATTTATCTTGTTTTTAATAACGGTTTGAGTGGGTGTCGTGTAGTTACCAGGTAGCCATCTGACTTTGGTTAGGGCTGGAGTTGTTTTTTGCCTGAACCCAGAAAGTACCTTGCTGAAGCCCTACTTGACAGCTTCGTATGTCGAGTTTTGAGCTACTTAATTGCCCGAACCAGATGATCCACTCTCCTCTGTCGACACCTGCCCGGGCACATTCTCACCCCTCTACTACTGCCATTTCTTTCTGATGAGAACTCTCTCTCTCTCTCTCTCCTTTGGTATGGAATGTGGTCCATGAATCTGTTGGCAATTAGAGAAAGGCGTAGAGTGAAGGTAGGAGATTGAAAGATGGGGAAGTCTGAAGTTGGTGATGGAGTATAGGAGGGTTTATGGGAGGGAAGTGGAGGTAAAAGGGGAGGAAGGAGAGTGGAGCATAGAGATTTGGAGAGAGGTGGAGAGGGAAGTGAGGGAGTAAGGTTCCTGTCAGGTTAGGTTCATGCCAGTGCCCGACCTGCTCGTCTGGCATATTGATCAACAAAGCGGGTACAGCCCCAGGATTGTGCCCAAACCAGAAAAAGACCTAGGCCACAGCCTGGTCTCACAGCTTATAAATCAAGCTTCCCAAATAAATCAGCTTATAGATCAGACGTTATTGTCTTAGAATCAGGTCTGGCCGAGCCATATTCCACCTCTAATTTGCATGAAGTAGTTGATTAATAATTGTCATTTTGTGATCCTGATCCTCGGATATTTTTCTTCTTCTTTTCTTTTTCATTTTGGCATAAGTGTTGTTTTTGGTATGTGGAGTGCTATTGTATGAACTGACATAACAACCTTGGTTTTGAAATTTCAGAGAGCTGCCAATGTTGTACAAAAAGAAGTTGTGAAGTCCATAATCCATTTATTGTTGGAAGAGGACAAGCTTTTAAAGTCATAGTATGATCCCAGCTCCTTTTACTTGGACGCCTTTCACAAGACCCTGCTGGCCAGGCGTTCTCAATCCCCAGGGGCATAGACATGTATTTTGAAATTTAACAAATAAAAATATCTTTTGGTTTCAGTTAAATAAGCCATGTTTTACTTTTTCACATTACAATGCTTATATGTATTTCCATGCATTAATGGAATTGTTGTTCAGTGTTGTTAAAATCGATCTGAATCGGCTGATTCAGATTGAATCGGTCCTTTGTCAAAACGATACAGAGGTCAATTCAGCCTCCTTTAAAAATCAACCAACTGCACCCCCGAATCCATTCAGGTAATTGGTTTCAAAAATATATTTAGAGTGGCCTGATTAGGGGCGGACATCAATTCAAACCCTAGTAGAGCCCGACATGCCCGGTGAGCCTGTGTCACGAGCTCATATTGGGTCTCTAGACGTAGACTACATGTATGATAACTGTGCGCATGATGAAATCCCTCATACGCCCTGCTCTGCAAGCCCTATGCAGTTGACATACGAATAATGCTCACAGCCTCTTTGCTCAACACTCCTACTAAAAGTCCAATGGCCTTTGGGTTCCAAACCCAAACTCCTTACCAGCTCCTACATTAAACAGAATAAGCGAACGTTATCTACGGAGCTGCACAACTTGCTTGTTCATGACGCTCCAAACCATCGAGTCTCTAAACGTCTGTTCGTGTGATGCTTGTGCCATTACAGCTCAGGGGGAAGCTGAGTACACCCAACAAATGACTGATTTGGCCCTCCTGGATTTTGAAAATTCTTTCGTGGAACATTAGAGGCTTGAGCCGTTCCAGGGTAAGGAAGGGAATTGTAAATATCATACATAGAAATAATGTTGATGTTATTTTTTAGCTAGAGGCCAAGGTTAGTGCCAATGCTGCTCATCGTATAATGAGGCCTTTCGTTAATTTTAATTCCATTGGTAATTTTGTGAAAGATTAGAAATGTAGAATCATTTATTCATGGAGGCCAAACAAGATCAATTTAGAACTTGTACAGCTTTGAGATCAAGCCATTGCGGTTAGGGGTGTCAACCGGTGGGGTTTGGTTCGGACCTAGGTGGTACCAGATTTGGACCTGATTTTTGAGTATGGTATCGTTATAGTATCCGGGTCTAATCAGGTCCACTATAAGAAAAAAACATACACAGACTCTATAAGAACTATGGAAAGTGACATTGTATGGCTAATTTAACCAGTTTTCTTAAAAACCTTATAATTTTCAATCGTATCTCCATGTTCAAAATCACAAATATCTAGATTTAAAAAAACCTTTTTACCCTTCATACATGTTAACTTCATCTTAAATATGTAATTGTTTTTTGCATAACAGTCTTTGTTCTTAGATTCGTATCTCTTTGATTCGATGTCAAAAATTTGTTTTTTTATAGTCGTTCGAAAGATGAGACACGTTCCTATAACCATACCTGGTAAAACCATATTTTTTATCATTTTTACATTAGAAAATTGTGGGTCATGATCGAAACTCGGGTCGTGTCCAGATTTGATATAAAATTTCACAAACTATACCTTGATCCATGTATTAATCGAACTTTTGGGTCTGGACTTGGGTCTTATTATTTATCACCATACTCGAACCCCTAACAGGTTTGGTTTGGGTTAAGTCAAGTCTGGGTAAACCTGGCCTGTTGACACCGCTAATTACGGTTAGTCATTAAGGATTCGGTAACTACATAAAATGATGGTATTGTACGACTAATTTGACTTGATTCCTTAAAAATCCTATAATTTTTTATATTCTTTCGATGTTCAATATCACAAATATCTGACATCGTTAAGACCATTTTATCCTTCACAACTGCTAATTTAAGTCTTTTGTGATAAAATTGTACTGCCCGCCGGCTATTTTCAACACCCACTTAAATACAAAATCATAGGTTTTTTATGTGAATTTAGACCTCACGAACATCACATAAATTTATTTATAAAATTTTGGTGAAACTAAAACCACCAAAATCACAAATGTCCTAGTGTTTCGTATATAATAAAATATTTTGCATAAATATATTTGTGAAACACCTCTCACAAATATCTTACTGTTTCATATATACTTTTTGAAATTGCATAAATTTTTGTGTAAAGCTCCACTTAAAGGAAATCAACAAAATCACAAATACGCTACTTAAATATTTGCAAAATTTTTATTTTATGCGATTTTTCTTAATAGCTACGATTTTGTTGAATTATATATATATACTCATTTTTGTTTGAGGGGTTTTCTTCTCATTTGTGTCTACAAAGAATTTCTCTGTAGAACCCTTGCTAAGATTCTTGCATTTCGAGTAGGTTGTAGTATCATCCTTGTAATCGACTTTCCTATTTATAGGTTCGAAAGGTCAGTTCTATTGATATATGTGGGTGTCCCCATCTGTATTTCTATTTAATACGACAACTTACAATCAAGGGTGTGAACGAACCTAACTCGTGATTATTTAATATCCCCATGTGTATTTGTGCCTGGTTGTTGATATAGATGTTTTTTATATGTTTTCTTGTGTTGTCATCGATGTCCCTAACCACCGGATTTAACGTTTAGGGTTTACTATGTTTACGATTTTTTGCATAAAAATTTATATATTATTGTAGATGATTTAACGTATGTGTTGGTATAATGGGGTTAGGGTTCATTGTGCACAAGCATTGAAAGTGCTAAAGTACACTATCGTGATTGTTGTAGGCTGTTGGCATCTGAAAGGACTACCTTTAAGGAATTTACGGTTTTGATGTCTTATAAAAATAGATATATGGCAGATTTATTGAGCTTCTGGTATAGTTATTCTCCAAACAACCAAGAAATGTAGATAGATGTTGAGGGAGATGATGATATAGAATCGATGTTAACTAGTAGTGATGTTTACTTAAAAGTATACAAAGTTAATGAAAGGTGCAGTTAAACAAAGAGTAGTTGATCAATGGGATGATGTGAATCTCATGGAGAATGTGCATATATCTTAGGCGCCATCTATCGAGCTAAGTCCTTTGTCGATTATCCAACAGTTTCAAACAGTGAACGATATTGATATTGTACGTGGAAAAATAAGTGCAACCTTTCCTAACATTCAACAGTGCTAGGTACAAGTTGTAATTTCAATATAATTTATGGTTGAGGTGTAGGTGTGATGATGAATGTGATATTTTGATGGTTAATCTTGAATGTTAGAAATGCAAGAATAATGGATGCATAGAAGCAAGTAAAGTGATAGATACGATAAATTTTGATTTAATTGTTTCAAACAAACAGTCAATTAATGATAGCAGTGATCATGTTGACAATGCAAAATTGGATGATATCAATGATGATGAGTATGTCATATCAATAGAAAATGATGAAGACATTTATGACATTGGACAAATAGGGGCGGGTTAAAGCGATGCACCAATGGCATTGGAAAATGTGAACCCTTGGTTATCGTACAATGGGTTCTCATACAATAAAAAACAATTGAAAATCATTGAAGCGAATACATGATTTGTATGAGCAATTACGTAATGAAAGGCTTAATGATTATAAACAATTTGAATGACTATCAACACACTCAAACGATCGAGAAATTATGATCGCATGCATTTTGTATGTGGGCAGCCTACCATAGGATTACTGTGACAAGTTCTTCAAAGTTGAATCGTATTGAGCTGTATATAATTAATATTGATTTTTCCCGATGGTAGATAATGTCCCACACATCGCTCTATTTACTCTTATAGTTGTCTATCCACCAAAAGTTGTTCACAAAGTAGGGCGACCTAAGGTTAATAGACGGAGTGTTCTGAACACAGGGATATTGTTATACAAGTACAGTGTATGTAGTGAGGTTGGCCACAAGAGGCGACACCATGAATAACAGTATCTATATATATCCAGTGTTGTTTAATGAATTGCTTCTTTATGTGTATATCCAGTGTTTTTTAATTAATTGCTTCTTTATATAATATATATATATATATATATATATATATATATATATATATATTCAGTATTTTTTAATTAATTGCTTCTTTATGTATATATCTAAGTAGTTTGAGATGTATGGTTGTATATGTTCTGACAAAAGAAAGGAATTCAAATGACCCCGAGTTTCGAAGAGCAAGGAATAGTCGGTCGTACATGAGGTAGAAGCAATATCCCAAATCTTGTGTATATATTTGATATTAATCATATATAATTTATTTTATTGTTAAAAATAAGTTAATGAGAAAGCAAAAGCTATAGAAGATAACACCCCAGATTCGAAAGAGTATGTGTTTGCAAAGAAACTCTCTTGGCAAGTGATGTAAGTGTTAGTTTTGCAAATTAATTTGTTTGTTTTTTTGTTATGTTTGCATGTAATTTTGCTTCTTTTGTTACCACGCTGAATTTACTATATTGTATCTAGCAAGATTCGTAGAAAGACTACAAGTGGCTTACAACGAAGACAAGAAAAAAGACAATTTGTCGAAAACCCTTTACCTTACCCCGTATTTCTCTCTAAGTGATAAAAGTGATATTTATATTGTTTTACTACTGATTAATAAAAACTAATTGTTAAACCTTATATGTTCACAGCAAATGGTCGCAACTAAATGGTAATAAGGTGGGGCAACTACCTGCTTGGAGAGCAACTACTTGCCATATCATTTTTTTATACTAACAAAGTACAATTTTACACATCTTTGCATACTTACAAATAAATTTTCACGTGCACACCGACGTTATACTAGATTTATTTTGCATCTCTTAATTCCTTTTAACTGGGGCAACGAGCACTGGGTTTTTTGAGAAATGGACATGAAGAAAAAAACTTTATATTGTACAATTCTATGCGGAACACATATTTAGCAGATAAAAACCTTAAACAAATACTATAATAGCATAACTTACACAATAATGTACTCACTTTTTTATGTATATTTGTTATCTCATTTTTTGTATATGTTTGTTATCTTCTTTTCGTGCATATGTATTGTAGGGTTTTTTTTTAGTGCAATTTGAGTTTGACTGTTACAAATATTGGACAACGCAGAGGATAGAGGGTTTTCCTCAATAAGAGAATAAGTAATTACTTTGCATTTGTTTGTTAACTTATTTCGTACATGTATATTTTTCACTTGGTATTTTCTCATTTTACGGGTATGACTGTGGTATATTTGTCTTACAGTATATACAATACTTGGGCAAAAACTAAAGATTGAACTCCACGCAGGTATGTATTTATATGTCAGTTGTTCACTAGTTTGAGATGTTCGTTATAGTTAGTTGTTTGCTAATAAAGAGTTATTTTCAAGAAGATGTCACATATATAAGGAATTATATGATCAAGTTCTACAAGCACATGAAGGAAATGACTTTCAAATGTGTGAAAGACAATGAAAAGACAGAGGCATCGTGTAAAGAGGTGCTAGAAGAGTCTGTCCAGCTAGCTGAGGTGTAGCCAATTATGCACCTTTGTAATAGATCAAGGTAAACTTACATTTATAATGCAAACCAACTGTATTTAGTTTTATGTTAATCATATTAACTTGTCTTTACATGGAGAAACATTTTTTCAAAATTGTTTGATTTTTGCCGCTCAATAGGATTTTTGCAAATATACTTCACAAGATTTCAGAACGTATATGCAAACAAGTATGATATACGCAAATAAGTTGGAAATAGTTGTCAGAAGGAAAGCAGGTTGAGAACCATTGATTAGAGAGAACAAATAAAAAAAGTTTTGGATTATGCAAAAATAAGCAAGTTGGAGACTACATATTTGTCATAGGTTGGGGACCACGAATTTATATATGATTCGAGAAATTCACAAAAAATAAAAAATATCGCATATTTATCATAGTTTCACAAATATTTGAGTATGATATTTGAGATATCTGGAGATTTGCAAATAACTTCATGTGAAAGCATGCAATATATGAGAAAAAGTAAGCTATTTGCAAAATTAGTGGTAAGTGTTTTGCACATAAATTTATGCGATTTGGGGAAGTAAATGTGAAATAGTAGGATATTTGCGAGAGGTGTTTCATAAATATATTTATGTAAAATATTTTATTGTATGTGAAACACTAGGATATTTACAATTTTGGTGGTATAAGTTTCACCAATTTTTGCAAATAAATTTATGCGAGTGTGTGAGGTTTAAATTCACACAAAAAAACCTGCAATTCTGTATTTAAGTGGATGTTGGAGATAGCCGATAGGCAGTGTAATTTTATCGTAAAAAGGTCTAAATTCATAGTTGCGAAGGGTAAAAAGGTCCTAACGATATCCGATATTTGCTATTTTGAACATCAGGAGAATATTGAAAATTGTAAGGTTTTTAGGAGATCGGGTCAAATTAGTTGTACAGTATGGCCATTTTTCGTGGTAACTACTTATGCCACAGGGATCTACACCTTCAACGCAACATTTTTATGGGATCTCATTAAGTCCGTGGACCTTGGATACGAGAGATTGGAATGTCACTAGGTTCGTACATGAAAGGTGGGGTAATCAACATGACTCAAAAGAAATGTCTGAGCTTAATAATTTGATTGCTCATTGTGGCTTGTTGGAACTAGAAAATAATGCTGTTAAATTTACCTGGTGCAATAGTCAGCTAGGGCCAGATTTCATGGCAAGATTGACAGGGTGTTCATTAATCACCAATGGTTGAATGCCTATCCCCAAACTTCTATCGAATTCATCCCAAAATTGGTGTCTGATCAGGCTGCTAGTGCTAGTAGATACTGGGAATATTGTACATCATTTTAAAAGTCAGTTTAAGTTGTTCAAAATGTGGATCTATAAGGCGCAATGTAGAGTTTGTGGAAAGGGCTTGGTCTATATATGTGAAAGGTGTACCCATGTTTAGGTTGGTTCGTAAGTTGGATGAGGTTAAAAGCAGCTTAAGATATGGAATAAAAATTACGTGGGGGATATATGCCACAAAAAATATCTTAAACAAGGTTTGGATGCAAGTGATAGTTTTGTTACTGATCAGGTGCATCAGCTCAGGAGCGAGCTACAAACTTGACTTATGATGCAAGAGGCATATTCGTGACAAAAATCTCATGCTACATGGCTTAAGAAAGGTAATTACAATACTGCCTTCTTCCATGCCTGTTTCAAAAATAATGCTGGGAAGAATTTCATTAAAGGTCTAGTCAAAGATAATGGTAAAATAATTTATGAGCAAAATTTGATCCTTCAAGAAGCTGGCCATACTTTAAGAAGTTTAATGAGATTAGGATACGATAAGCTAGTGGGAATTTCCTAATGGGATAGGAAACTCTAGTGGGAGCCTATGAAAGAAGGTCCTATCTTCATTTTTCTTCTCACACAATTTTGGTGAAGCCCTCTACCTCTTATTCCTTTGTCCCTATTCGCAACCCCCTCTACCTCTACCTATTCTCCTTCTTCATTCCACGTGCCCCTCTCTTTGATAAGAGGTCGGTCTCGATGGTGGATGTGCATACGTAGAAAGATTTGAAGTGTGAACTGAAATAGGTAAGTACCTTAGCTATATTTTCTTGTGTTTTGAGATTCAACTTTAGTTTCAAATCTGAATTTGGACTTAAATCGGATGTTTTACGAAATTGTAGTCTTCGTTTGATCGTGTGTGATTTTCAGAAAGTCATTTCGCAAAGCCATAAAACTTGAATTTTTGCAAAAAAAATATGAAAAATCTATACAAATAGGTTTAGATCTAAGATTTATTCATGTGGATCCATATCTTAATTCAAGTTCATGGTTTAGAACCATTGATTGAATCTATGTATAGGTTTTGTATCAGTTTTTATGAAATTATATAAAACGGCACCGTGTAGATATGCGGTTTGAGATTTTGAATTATCCCAAATTCGAATATGAAAAATTTGAGATCTTGGGTAAGTGACTGTAATGGACAGCTACACACTCAGGAGACCTAAAACTTGCATTTCAAAGCACAAACCCACGAAGTTTTATGTTGCCAGGAGCCGAACCTGTAAAGAGGCCAATGAGGCTTGGGCCTCAGGGCCCCTGGGCCCAAAAAAATTTTAGGGGCCCATTTTTAAGGCCTGAGCTCCCCATTTGTTTAGAAAAGGTTCGGGTAAAAGATCAAACCCGGATCTTTTACCCAACCCGGATCCGATTAAACATTGAAAAAACATGTGCCCCCTCGTCTTCTTGAATCTGTGCCCCCTCATCTTCTTCCCCCTCGTCTTCTTCAATCTGTGCCCAGTGCCCCCTCGTCTTCTTCAATTTGTGTGGTTGTGCCCTCTCGTCATTCCATCTGGTGTGGTGCCTGGTGCTGATGGAGAGTCTCATACAGTGGATCTGTGCCCTCTCCTCATTCCATCTGTGCCCTCTCGTCATTCCTTCATCTTCTTCAATCTGTGTGGTTGTGCCCTCTCGTCATTGGCCAGACTTCCTCTGGTTGGTCTTATAACTTATAAGGTTAGTTCAATTCATATCACCACGGTATGATCTGTATCAGCTTTTTTCTTTAACATCAACCTGCTATTTTTTCCCACATAGTGTTTCCCCAACTTCCACACCAACAAACTCAACATCATCCTATTCCTCAAACAGAGACGACACTGGTTTTTGGCTTGAGTTGCTACCAAATTACCAATCAATCTCTCCTCACTTGAAAATGATACATGCTTGGCACTGCTGCTGTTGCACAAGGCTTCCCTTGCTGGATTGGAATTTGACCCGGGTTGTTTGGCATCTAGTGTATCTAATGGAGGAATAGTATAGTCTGAATTCCTATCAGACATACTGCCCTGAAAATCTGGTGTTTCCCGCCAGCCAACCCAATCCGGCAGGCGGCAGTGACTCTTCACCAAATAGATTCTTCTCCACCAATTCATTCTGGAAGAAGCTAACATGATCATAAATAATCACCTTTTCCATATCTGAGGATAGTGACTTCACACAATTCAAATTATTTTTCATATCTGTTTGTAGTTTCTATGATTTAATTTCTTTTAGTTGTTACTTTATTTCTTATTTCAGTAGCATAGCATCCTTTCCTAATTAGACTTGATCGTAAACATTAGCAAATCTTATGAATTATTAACTTTTAGATTGTGTTTTATTTTTTTTCTAGAATTACCTGTTGATAATTCATATTTGTTTAAGGTTATGTTTGGTGAATTTGATAAGTATTCTCTTGTCAATGAAATTTTGTGTAAAGAAAATCTTTTGCATACTCTAGAGTGTCCTTTGCATTCTAGTATTATTGCAGAAGTACACAATGAAGATCATGTCAACAGGTAAAAAATCTACTAATTTATTTTTTTAATACTTTTGGTGGTTTTGTTTTCTTGAGCAGATCTGAAATTGATTTGTGTTTGAATGTTTATTTAGATTTTGTTTAGGGCAGGTGAACGTTTTCTTCACAGATTTCGTATTACATTTGAAGTGACGTTAGACCTATTTTTAAGTCAAATATGATTTTTGTTGAATTATGTTATTGTATTCAATCTGCTACTGCTACCACCACCACTTGCCAAACCCTCACCACCATTAAGATTAATGTCAAGTTGTCAACCATCCTTGATGGTGAAGTGCCAACAGGCTCACTTATAAGTCTATCTTCTTGGAAAGCAAACCAATTGGAATTTGTAAAAAGGCAATCACTGCAACAAGACGACCAAATCAATTAGTAACAACTAAAATCAAGCGAGCAGATTGATCTCTCATTTTCAACATAACCTAAGAGATTACCTATCCTGACTCTTCATAAACCTGCCCAAAGATAATATAACTTGAACAGATTTATCATCAAAATACACATCTTGTTGACAACCACTGCATCAAGGAGAATATATTGATATTATCAGTGAAAACCAAGAGAACAAATTCATTTTCATTTGCACTATACCCTAAGAGATTACCTTTCTTGATTGTCTCCGACTCCCCAAGCCTGCTCGAGGATGACATAACAGCTTTAGCAGATTCATCATCAAAATATACATCCTGTTGTTTCCAGAACCAGTCTTGGTAAACAGAACAAAAAAAGAAAAGAAAAAAGAAACTACTTTTGCAGCACAATTCAGGACAAATATTAACAGTGCAAACCATCACTATATACAAATAGCTCACACAAGATAGCAAAATATCTAGAAGTTTTCAAATTGAAAAGCTCAAAAGTGTGAAGAAATATGTGCAATATATTATATATAGTGTCATAAAATATGTGCAACTCAAGCCAAAAACCTGCTATTTTTTTCCACATAGTGTTTCCTGCTTGGATGATTTTATGTACCTTTTACATACTTTTCTATGTTTTCAGGTCAAACATGTTGTTCTTCTGCACCATTTCATAAGTATTTAAAAGAATCTTTCTTGAAAATGCTTTGAAGAGTCTTTATCAGCAGCTTGTACTTGTATTATTGCTACGTATTTGTGAAATGCTTCAGCATCTTAATGGTAATAAAAATTTTCACTTGTTTATGATATACAGTAAATGCCTTGGTTGTGTATATGTTCAGCGACAGTCAAAATCATCAGATTTTAAGGGTGTCTCAGGTACTTTAGTTAATTATAGGTATTTTGTTAAATTCTAATTTCTAATTTGTGATTTGTTAATTATAGGTATTTGTGATTTGTGATTTGTTAATTATAAGCAACAAATAATGCCTCCTAAGCATAAATCTGGTGCTCAAAAGAGAAAAAGGAGAGAAAGGGAAGCAATATTAATTCAAAGTCAAACCGGAGCTATCAACAAATATTTTAATAGAACTGTGGAACCAAATGAGGAAGCCCATAAAACCGTGGATCTGAATGAAAATGAGGAAGCCCATGAATTCATGGATCTGAATGAAAATGAGGAAGTCTATGAAACTATGCATTTGAATGAAAATGAGGAAGTGAATGACATCTTGTTTCAAGAAACTGAAGATGGAACTCGAACTGAAGAGATTAAAAAAACTGAAGATTCAACTACGAATTTAGAGGATTGTGCAAATTGGAATAACATCGATATGAAACTCCAAGATTTTTTAGTAGAAATGGGTCCAAAGAGAGTGAATGACATCTTGTTTCCTAAAGATAGAAACAATAAGCATTTTGATTCATCACATTATACACGTGTACTGACAAATGGGCAGACATCTGATAGAAGATGGCTAATATATTCTATCTCTTTAGATAAAATATTTTGCTTCTGCTGCAAGTTGTTCAAAACACCACAAATGATGAGCAGAATGGGGCAATTGGGCAATCATGGATACAATGATTGGCATAATATGCATAGAAGTCTTAGAAATCATGAAGCTAGTAGAGATCATATGGAATGCATGTTTTCTTGGATTGATTTAGAAAAGAGACTCAAAACAAACCAAACAATTGATCGGAGTATGCAAGTTCAAATCAACAAAGAGAGGCAGCATTGGAGGCAAGTTTTGACAAGAATAATTTCCATTGTGAAAAGACTTGCCAAAAACACTTTAGCATTTCGAGGAGATAATGAGAAACTCTATGGTGAGAACAATGGCCTATTTTTGCAAATGATAGAAATGGTTGCTGAATTTGATCCAGTAATGGAGGAGCACGTTCGACGTGCTCAAGCACAAGAAATTCAGTATACATACCTTGGACCCAAAATTCAAAATGAGTTAATTTTGACATTAGCCAACGAAGTGAGAAGTGCAATCATTGCGAAAGTTAAACATGCAAAATATTTTTCAGTAATTCTTGATTGTACTCCTGACGCGAGTCATGAAGAACTAATGTCTCTAGTACTACGATGTGTTGATGATTCGATAGACACACCGAAAATAGAAGAATATTGGATTGAATTTTTGAAGGTGGATGATACATCAGGACTTGGATTGTCAACTAAATTGAAAAATGTGCTAACTATACTTGGGCTTGATATTGATGATATAAGAGGGCAAGGGTATGACAACGGTGCTAACATGAGTGGACGACACAAAGGTGTACAAAAAAAATACTTGAAATGAATCCTAGAGCTTTCTACACTCCATGTGGTTGTCATAGTCTTAATTTGACGATTGTGGATATGGTAGAATGTTGTCCTAAAGCTAAATCATTCTTTGGAGTAGTGCAGCGCATCTACACATTGTTTTCTTCTTCTCCAAAGAGATGGAAATTTTTTAAAGATATGGTACCCGGTCTGACTCTGAAGCCATTATCACAAACACGGTGGGAAAGTCATGTTGAGAGTGCAAAAGCTATAAAAGATCAAACCACACAAATAAGAGATGCTTTGCTTGAATTGGCTGAAAAAAGTGAAGATTCCAAAACAAAGAGTGAGGCTGAGACCTTAGCGATTTTTTATTTGGAGAATTTTGAGTTCTTACTTGGAATGGTTATTTGGTACAAATTGTTATATGCAATTAATAATGTCAGTAAGTTTCTTCAATCTGAAAGTATGGATATTGGCATTGCAGTCAACCTCTTACAAGGACTTATTGTATTTCTTGATGAGTATAGAGAATGTGGATTTTCCAGTGCCATGGATGAAGCTAAGAAACTAGCAAATGACATGGGGTTTGAACCTAAATTTCAAAAAAAAACGCATAACCCAAAGAAAGAAACAGTTTGATGAAAGTGGCAGTGACGATGTAACACTATCAAGTGAAGAATCTTTTAGAGTAAAATATTTTCTGTTTATAATTGATCAAGCTCGATCTTCCCTTCAACTCCGGTTTGAACAATTTAAACAATATGAAGAGACTTTTGGATTTTTGTTAAACTTAGAGAAGTTGAAGACTGAAGCCGATCCCTTAAATAGCTTAGAGAAGCATTGTGAGAAGCTTGAGAAATTTTTAAGTCATGATGGGCGTTCAGATATTGATGGTTATGATTTATCTATAGAATTGATGACCCTAAAGTGTTATTTAACCACTGAAAGAACGGCAATTGATGTACTACGTCATTTGGCGAAACTGGATGGTTTATTCCCAAATGCTTATATTGCTTATAAGATTTTGCTAACAATACCAATTACCGTTGCAGCAGCAGAAAGAAGTTTCTCAAAATTGAAGTTAATCAAGAATTATCTTAGATCAACTATGTCTCAGGACAGATTGAATGGATTGGCTATGTTGTCAATTGAGAAAGAAATAATTGAACAACTTGATTATACTGATTTGATAAATATTTTTGCATCTAAAACTGCTAGACGAGTATTGTTTAGGTAGTTTATATAAATATTTTATATAATTTTATTTAATATAATATAAATATTTGGAATATTATATTTGTTTAATGTGAATGCAAATTTTATTGTTATTTTGATTCTTTACAAAAAATTGGGAGGCGCTGCCCCCGAACTCCTACTATTAATAGGGGGCCCATTTTTCCCCCCGCCTCAGGCCCCATAAAACACAGGTACGGCTCTGGGTGTCAATGGCGAGGAATATAACAAGAAAAAGCTCACTTATCAGCTATTTACAATTAACCTTTCAATTTATCCGTTTTTAGTTTTTACCCACTGCTTTTTCTAAATGTAGTCCAAATATGTGCCTAAAAATAAAATTGTATTTTTATCCCATGAAGCTATTTACAACCAACCTCTCGATTTATCAAATTTATAAGTAACATTTAACCCATATATATGCCTAAAATATAAATTGTATTTTTATCCCATGCTGAGGAAACAACTTATGGTCTTTTATTAAGAGAAAAAATGTTGAAGGCATTCTAATTCTCCTGTCTGAACAATGGTTGATAAGTGATATTAGAAAAAAAGTGTCTTTGAAACGAAGACAACGGTTAGGGCTGTAAACGGATCTGATATGACTGGATATCGATCAGAGTCTGGCATATTTTTTCAGATATGGATCCTTTAAGTAAAATCCGAATGTGGATTTGGATCGGATTCGAATATGTTCAATCGGATCATTTTCGGGTTCAGGTTGGATTTGGATCAGCATTTTAAGTTAGATCTGGAGTTCATCCAAATCAAAATCTCACCCGAATGCATTTTTTCATGTTAGCTTGTTTTATACTATTTTTTTCGGATCCAATATTACCACATGGATTTCAGATTAGGATTCAATCTAACCACCTTGGATCTGATTCAGATCCGGATTTGGGTTTGGTTCTGGCAGGATCCGACCCGTTTTAACCCCTAACAACAGTGCACGGGCGATTAAGTGTAATAACTGAACAAATGCCAAGCCTACAAGTTGAGTGATCTTCTGTAATTTACTCAAAAAGGATTTTTTAATATTAAAATAGAAAATATTAGAAAACTACAACATGGTCAAGATATAATTGTAAAAATAAACTACCAAACCAAGAAATTACCATCTATTTGGAATGCAAGAAGCTGAACTGATTGCGATTTTATTGTGAATTCGGTGAATTTATCAAGAGACAGATTAATTCATTGTCTTACTACATGGGTACACTGGTGACTGCTTGAATCAAGTTACATATTAGACAAGCTGCTCTTGAGCCTTGTTATATGGTGCTCCTACATTCGGGTTATGGTACGTTGATAAGTTTCATTGACTATATGAGAATGTGAATTACCATGTTTTGGCACGAAGGTACCGTTACTATTCCTTTCATAGGTCTTAACTGGGTTGAATGAGAAAGCTAGATTTGTAGAGCCTCACTCTCTTAATTAACTCTCTGTGCTTGGCTAATAATAATAATAATAATAATAATAACTCCTACAATTGCCGTTTTTTTTATAGCTGAGAAGAAAACCACTGATTTTCTAGTCACCAAAAGGTACAATCGATTGACCTGTACCCTGTTCACAGTGTCCAGCATAGAGCCCTAGATCACCCTTCCCTTCCAGGGAGTACACCCAGGTTAAGCCTTGCCTAGAGAGACATGCACCCCGTGTTTCGAACTCATGATGCCTCTTCAACTTGGGACGTTAAGAGCCAACCCTAGCCAGTTGAGCAGAGCTCTCATAGGCAAAAGTTGGCTGTATCAATCCTCTCCTCGCTACTTATTTTTTGATGATCAACGGGGTTCCGCTTGTCTTTTGTGTTGGGACGTTGCAAGTTCGAATCCCAATGGTATGGTTGTATAACTGGCCTTGTCTGCCTAACCCCAGCTTTCTCTGTCGAAAAAAAATACTGGGGGATTACGGCCCCCTCCTTTCCAGTAGACAAAACCTACCAGTGTCTATATAACTACGCAGTTATTCAACCACCCATACTAGTGGGGTTCGAACTTGCAACGTCCCATCACATGGTGACTTGCACAAACTGCTCCTACCAAACAGACGGTGGCCCCCGTTGTTTCTTCTCTCTGCTTGTTAATTCTTCATTGAATAGAACATTTCTTCAACGCATCTTTGAACCATATATGAACCAATGTCCAGGTATAACATATTCAAGATAGAAATGAGTCTGGCTAATGTTCATTACAGAAGTAAAGATTCAACTCACACTTCCAACTGGACCAGGGCACTGTAGATCATATGCGGACCTGGACCCAAATCTAGGGCCTGGTCAAAGTGGGACAATGTCAATCCTCCATGATAAGAAGATGCTCATCAAATATGTGGGAGACTATACTGGGATTCCCACATGATGGCAACAAACTTTGTAGGCCACTTAATTTGGTATTGGCCTATTGGATTACAAATTATTGGATCCAAAAGACATCTTTAATGGCAAAAGGGACACTTAAAATATTAGGCAATCTTTTGGGTAAGAGGTGAAGGTTCGAAATTCAGTAGGCCCTACTGATAAAGTGGCCTTTTTCTTCCTGATGTCTAATGTGCATTCCCATGTGTGTGTGTGTGTGTGTGTGTGTGTGTGAGAGAGAGAGAGAGAGAGAGAATTTTTTTATGACGAGGAACCCTCACCGTAAGCAAGAAAAACCCGGGTGGGACCTCATGTCCGAGTCTATATCCGACTAGGGGTCTATTGCCTGGTGTACATTTCACAAAAACTAGGGCGATCAACAGGTTGGGTATTCAACCCATCAAGGTGTACCCAGACCCACCCAAATAACAAGCACTAAGGTTTGGGTTTGGGTTCGGGTTTGGGGTTGGGTCAAGAAAATACAAACCCAAACCCGACCCACATAATCTAAAAGGCGCTTACAATAAACTTTTTATATAAAAATATATAAGAAAATAGCACTTCTTATGCTTATATCTGAATATTTGGGTTCGAGTTGGGTCGGGTACCAGAAACAAACCTGACCCCTTGACAGCCCTATCAAAAACAAAGAAAGCAAGGCATTTTTTTCCCTTTTTATCCAAAATGATCTCTTGAGTTGTGGGCACACCGTGAGACGTTTTGGGCCCATTGATATGCTAGGCTTTATTGTTGCTAACCAAACTTTGCTGGTCTTAATTGCGAAAAGGGCCCAGCATTAGTTTTCTAATTCTCACAAGTCACAACCTTGGCGGGGGGACCACCGTAGTGGTGCTTGGTGGGCCCTACCAACGTCCTTTTCGTGATCTTGGAAATTCCACACCTCCACCAAATTCACGGGCGTTTGTGTTTTTTAACCTTTTTCAACAACCATATCTTGCAACCGGCCATTGGTAGAGCGATCTAGACTGTCGATCTTGACCATTCTATGGTCCAATCCAAGCATTGGTTAGTGCCATTGTGCAGGTGCCACTACAGAAATAATATATTTACTGGCGCTTTCCTCCTGACGCACCAGTAAAAGACCATTTTTACTGGCGTTAATATATTTATTGTCAGTAAAAAATACATCAATACATTTTTTAGTGTCTAAAAAATGTTTGTTTCTCATTCACTGACGCTATGCATTAATGCCAGTAAATGTATTACCGACAATACTTTTACCGGCGAAACTATTGGCACTATGTTAGCGGCAGTAAAAGTCTTTACTGGCGTTTGCCTGACTTTTACCTGTGCTACTTTAGCGCCAGTAAAGGTCTGATTTCTTGTAATGTGCTCGTGGCTCAGCTCAGTGCAGTTCAGCATGCACAAAGCTCATTTCTGCCTGCAAACTAGGCTCTGCGAGATGCGCCACCTGCTCTTATTAATTTCTATGCCAAGTCAAGAATGAACAAGGGTGTGCAGCTGGGCTCAGTTCATGTAAAGCTTGTTAAAATTAGGAAATATAATACAATTGTTGAATGGATGGGTTCTATTTATGTTGGCAGCCAAAAATAAACAATATTATAATTTAATTAAATTTTTTTTTTTACACAAGCCAGACTGAGCTGGGCTCATCGAGCTTGCGCTTGCCATGAGCTCAGGCTTAACTCAGCTCGTTATGACTTTAACCCTCAATGAACCACGCAGCTAAAAATTGAGCTCAGCTCATTCAGCTTGTTTACCAGCCTCAGTCACAATTCACAAATCTGGTATCATGACTTCCTTGGCAAGGTGAAATATTGCGATAAACAAAAATTTTGTTTTCTAAAAAAACCTTGCGGAGATATTAACACATATAATATTTAAGATTTTAATAAGAATAAAATTAAATATCATAATAAATTTCATTAAATGTTGATATTTGACATTTTGAACTTTTTATGAGTTTCGTAAGATTGCTCAAGTGGGCTCTGATCATCTGGTAGAGTACTCATAAACAGTCACCAAGTTGACGAGACATCACAAGTTCAAAGGCCAAAGCTGGCTGTACTCTCCTCACCGGGCTTCCTACACCAATGAACTCAGTGAGTGAAGCAGTTTTTCCACAGTTATCTCAGAAAAAAAAATTGTTAGGTTTTTTATTTTTTGATGATTATATCCAAATAAATCCTTATTCTCATAATATTGCAGATATTTGTGACTGGTTTAAGTCAAGAATCACCAATTTGAGATGGTCTACATTGCTCAAAGCAACCCGGTTCGGTCCCAAGCATTAGGTGTGACCGACCAACATCCGATGGCACTCGGTTTGAGGAGGTTGACCATTTCTGGTTTGACCGTGCAATGTGCACTAGTGGGGATCCACAATCTAGTGCAGTATCTATGTGCTCAACTTGCCCTTCTAGTCATCATAATGGGTCCATCCTTTGCCAACAAATTTCTACAATGTAGGCCTCCCTAGTCGATGGAAGGTTCACGTCCACACAGAAGAGTGGTCCATATAAACCATGCCGGCCAGGCCAAGGTAACTCCATGACTTTCCCCATGTGTGAATGTCAATGGTCCCACTCAATGTTGACAGTATCGGCACCACCGATTCAACTGTATCGGCCGATACCCATATACTCAGTTGAATCGTTCTGTACCGACCCAAAAATAATAAAAAATTATTACATGTCAATCATAACATGACAAGTGTTAAAACCATTAAAATAATAAATTCAAAATAATATTGAAAAGTATTTTTTGGTATTTTATATATTTATTAAAAAATAGCCGATTCAGGTCTGCAGCGTATCGAAATTCTGCCGATACGATGCGTATCGGCCTATACATTGGTCCCACTAGAGTTTTTTTTTGCTTTTGGTAACTCATAAGGATTTTATCATGTAGCCCTTTGACCAAGTCCATTCTTTCATGCATGCCCTACCCTGAAAGCTAGGGTTTTGGCTTGTTGTTATGTTTTGGAGTTATGTGAATGGATAAGATTAGTCAAGGGTTTGAATGAAGAATATATGTTAGTAGTTTGATATTGACTAAGATGGTAAATAATTCTAGTTAGGTATGTCAAAGCATTAGAGATTATCCAAAATATGGATCCACAGATCCAACTAATACTTTGCCCACAAAGCATTTAAATATCATCTTTACCAAATCTAGACCCAGCCAATACCACTTGTGTGACAAATATGCTACGTCCTATTCAGGCCATTAACTCATCCAACAGTTCTAAGGAGTAATTTTCACAAAACTTGGTTAAAATGGGATTACTCAACAGTTCTATGGGTGGTCTTAAATAAGGCTGCAATAGATCAGGGTTAGCCCAGTTTTGGTTCGTAGGGGCCTAAAGTTTTGGTCCCTGTGACCATGTAAGGCTAATTGGGGAGCCCCAGTGACAAACTGACCTTTGGTACATAACAAAAGCCAAAAGTCAAGTTCAATCATGCCCTGCTGCCTGCTCAAAGTTGGACAAAACGGGGAATATTTTTTTGGATGTAATAAAGGCAAAGGCGATTTGACTAAGCAAGTGGCAGAAGTTGATGGCAGTAGCTAATTTTTTTAACTTTTTTTCTTTGATAATCCAAGGATACACCCACCACCACCATAGTGACAAAAGTTAAAAACGGCAAAATATCGCCAGCCAAAAACTAGTAAAAATATGATTTTTTTTAAAATCTCGTGTTTTTTTCTGGCAAAATCTCGGTAATAAAAAATAAATTTAAAATATAAATAATATATATATCACATTTTTCATGATAAATGGTTGATAAAAACATAAATATCACGCATAAAACGGGATATGTATGTTTTTGATAAAAAAAACTCATGAGAATTTGAAAATATCGTGAGAAATTACTGTTTTTAACTTTCGGGTAATTTCTCACCAGATTTGTCACTATGCCCCCAACCAAATATGTTTACCAACCAAATTTGTTATTTACAAAATTAGTAATATTCTAAAAATATCACGATTCACTCGTGATTATGCGAGCTTTTAAGAATATCATGACAAGATCACGATATTTTTATCACCAATATTTGTTAATATGACCTCTTATCCATTCCCCCAATTCCTGGTGTGATTTGGATTCAGGTTGGACATCTGACCAAATCCGAATTTGTTTAGGTGGATTTTAGAAGTATCTGTTTAATAACCAGACTCAGACACTCTATAGAGAATTACTGATCGAGTCCACATCTGAATCCGTATCTCTCACACAGAAATCCAAATACATGTAAAAGTTACATCCGATATATATAACCTAGCCAGATCCAGATTCTGTTTTCTCTTTTTCTATTCGAATTCAAATCCATCCCTGAATCTGATTATGCAATATTTGATTAGGTCAGATTCAGGAATGCCTGCATCCCAACCGGTCTGACCCGTGTGTTTACATGTAGATCGTGGTCCAACGTTTAACCCAGTCAACCAAGCTGCACCAAGTTCAGGCTCCCTTAAGCTAACATAAAGTGCCTGGCCAGACGTTGAACTAAACTGGACCTGGCCCCTTGACCCCAAATCTGACTACGAATCTGATTATATTAAATTCAGTTAAGTTAGATTCAATAATTCATATCACTACAAGAAAAATGTGGATTAGCGACAGACGTTATCCGTCGCTAACGTGTTTAGCGATGAATTGGCGATGACTTAGCGACGGATAGCGTTCATCGTATAATCTTGATCGCTAAATAGTGACAGAACTGATCTATCGCTAATTAAGGATGGATTAGCAACAGATGTAATCCGTTCTTAATTCATCGCTAAATAGACACAAATTTGGTTTTGCGACGGATCGGGTATGATCCATAAGAAACCGGGTCTCAAACATAAGCCCAAGAAAAAATTTGTTCTGGGGGCGCTGCCCCCCGGACCCCCCTCTTGTATGGAAAATATATTATACTGTTAAATCATATAATAATGTTAACACTTGGGAAAAATGTCATTCTTACCCAAAATGAACAAAAGAAAAGACAATAAGAATGCGTGAAGTATATTTAAATAAAAATAAAGTTAACACAGTTGAAAGTGGACAAAGCAAACATGATTAAAGATATAACAAAGTAGTATTAGGCCATGCCATATTGCCTGCAATTCATTCAAGTTCATACTCGTTTGAATATGAAACTAAACGGAGATGATGATTCCCATGTAACATTTATAGTGATTACTTGGTTCTTTGACAAGAGAATGAGCAGACTCATGCTTAACAATCATTCACTACGTGAAACGACTAATGGCAATATTCCTGTTTACAAGAATCAATGCAACGAAAAACTCCATGAAATGGTAGGTGACAAAAAAACAGCAGCTAGCACTTACAAAAATGAAAGTATACAAGTATACACCAGTAGCAACTGATAAACCCATTGTCGTGGTACCCTCTGAAAGTGACCAGAACTGGTTGACAGAAATTCCAATGAGCAAAAGAGCAAGAGCCTCCCACTGCTTAAGATAAAACCACCATCATGATCAGAGGAAGAATACAACATCCTTGAATGCAACATAAAGTAATCATTCAACCATAACTCTTTCAAGAACATCAAGACCACTTGAGCAACTTATGATGTGAAGATACAATTTTCCAGAAAAACAAGACAGGCAACTCCAACCTTTTATAAGAGACATTTAACCATATTGTCAGAAGCAATGAGCATACCTATTTTCATGGATAACATGTATATCCTTAACTTTTTGATAAAAATAATTTGTAAAGAAAAGTTGAAATGTTGAATACACTTTCCACATACAAACATAAAGAAAATGACCAGATGAGAAAATAAATCTAATTGCAATGATTGGTAAGAGTCCATCAAATGCATACAGCAGTAGCATTAATGAATATTAAATGCACACTTCCAATCAAATACTTGAAATATATTAAGACAGTTTTAAGGTAAAAACATAAGTCTACTGCATATGCACATAACATTAGATTGTTAGCATGCCTCAATAATGTCAACCAAATCTTCATCTATACAAGAGCTCAAATATCCATCATAAAAGATCTAACTGTGTCTGCTCATAATTAGCTCCATTGAGAACAAAATATCAACTTGAACCATGCCTTTGGAGGAGGGAAGTCTACCAATAAGGGAACTAAAAAATAGCTAACCTTGGGCCCAGTTTTTGCTGCTCCCCATCCAGCTTGGGAGTAAGCAGCTTAATGTAACGTTTCATATAAGTCACAAACTGCTTCTTGTCAAAAGAAGGTTGCTCCTGTGAAAAAAAAAACAATGCAATGATCAGCCTTGATGCATTTTTTAGCTGTATATATACATCACAATATCTGTGTAGCAAAGCAGCATTGCCCATGTTACCATACATATTGAATACCTGGAAAAAATATAACAAGATAAGAGTAGATATAAAACAAAGACAAATTATAGCCTGAATATATCCTGCAATGCAAAGCTATGACTCACATGAAAATACAGTCAAGATCTTTATCTTCTCTTTCTTGTTACTTGGTCTGCATGTTTGAGTGGGTGAACTGAGCCAAGCTCAATACTCTTCATAAACCACTTGACTTACTTACGGACTCTAAGCGCTTAGGTCAGAGGTTATGATGTTTGCAAAACATAAGGTGTTTGGACAATACCCATGAAATGCCAGATAGTGCATTACATATTGACATCCAGACTAGAGAACCTGTGGCTATTCATAGTAGTAGTAGTTTCTAAACAAGAATTTACGTCAAGACTAACCAAGAGTATTGGAAACTGCCAAAGCTTGTCACTAGAAAACTTGTTAACTAAAGGCATTCTTATGCTTCTCCAGAATATTTCTGCCAAAGTAAAAATAAGATGGATGGTAGTTTGCACTCTTTAAGATTAGAATGTCATCAAAATACATTCTTCTTGGTTATCATCATAGATAAAAGAAAAAGATAATCATATGCTTCTGAATTGCCACAAAAGTTCACAAATATAAGCCAATGTAATAAGAACATATACATGTAAACAGGTACCAAATGCAGACATAAAGTTGTTAAAAAGGCATACAACGCTAAACCAAAGGTTCACCTCATGTCCTGCCTTCACATCTCGCACCATGATCATTTCAAGAACTTGTGGGAACTCTTCTGAAGTTGAAGATTTAGGATCCTTAACGTGATTGATGATGTGTCCATTTGCGTTGAGCTCTGAAGGTCTGCTCTTAGACAGACTATCAAAGAGTGAAGCAGAAGGTTTGTTGTCAACACCAACTATTGATTCTTCCCCCTCATCAGAACTATACGAAGTGACTGTAAAGTGAACATCCTTTGCCTCAGTCTTGTGGTTAAAGTTGCATTACAGCACATAGTGGTTTCTTGTCGTTAACAGCTTAAAGCAACAGATGTTTTATTGAACCAATGCTTCCGTCACACGGACTCAATAAACATGGTAAACCAAAAAAATTTACTTCTAAAATCTTCAAGTGACAAAACAAGATGTAATCAAATAGGGAAATAGATGGACATACTGAACATCATATGGGAGCTCCCCTGCCATAGAGAGCACTAATTTAGTACTTATTTTACCACGTAGGACCTTAAAGGTTATAGTGTTACACTTGCAGGCCTTTGTTGGAACGCAGAGATAAGACAATTCTGCATGGTCGCTAACAAATTGATGTTATAGTTCATATTTAAAGGTGTAATCAAGCATACTGTAAAAGAAGGTTTTTCTCTTCATTTTGGATGTACAGTAACAACGGCAACAATCTGCAGGCTAAACATGTGATAAACCACAAGACTCTCAGCTTCACGATAACATAGAACCTTAAATTAAACATAGAGTGGCTCATTGGACCTCTTCATTTTCCCACTTGGATTCCAAAATGGGAGCTTTGTCAAATATATATGAAACTACTACCTAGACGTTCAAACTTTAGTGATCAACCAACTTAGTAAAGGCATTTATTAGCACTTGTAGGTAAATGCCAAACAAAGAATCATGCCAGAAACACCATTTTGATGAATGTAAGGCAAGTAAATGTCACTCATAGGTCGAACGTAAAACAAGCAGAAGTTACTTACAGATCAACTTTAGGAAAAACTAAGGAAGGAGATGCAGAGTACAAGATGGGCTGCTACATGGCGACCAGAGCATATCCACTGAAGAATTTATGGGTTGCTACATGGCGAGGTAGCCTCACACTATTCACCTGAACCACAACAAGAGTACAAGATGTTTTCTTACTGAAGACTCGTTCAATGATGATTGTTTTTAGTGCACATTTCAAACCTCAGTTTCATCTAAAGATAGATAATTCAATAAATATACAGATCTCTACAACAGATTATAAGCAGCAGCAAGAATTAACTAGGATGCCATGAACCTGTTAAAGACTAGCCTAAACAGCTTCAGACCAGCACCTATCATGACCATCCATACTACGGCTGCCATGGCCACCAAAAAGGAAATAAAGAAAAACCCTCTTTTCCCGCCACCAGGATCCAAAGGCCTACCAACAACACCATTAGCACCCCCGGCACCACCACCACATGAGCATCTGCAGTTCCGTGAGGGGTCCACCATGCATCTACAAGACGCAGCAGCTCCTGCAGTGCTTGATGCCCAAAAGCTTGACATATGTCTCAACAAGGGATGCTCTGATGCAGACACGAGGAGAGTGGGGATTGAATCTAACAAACCTAAAAGAACAGAGTTGTACCATGATTCTGTGGAACTAGGGGCCAGGCTTCCACCTGACTCTGTATCTTGGTTTTGATTGATTGTAGTAATATCATACACCAAGCCTATACATCAGTTTTTAGAAGACAGTGATGAGAAATGGGAGCAAAACTCAGCAAGATGGCTCAACGTTTCAAAAGCATCACAACAAAGATATCAAGCAACTCACTACCTACCTGATGGAGGAGCCATAACCACATGATTGGGCTCATGTGGCGCCATCATGCAGAATTGTTGATCCATAATTTGTTGACCTTCACCAGCAAATGGGGTTGAAGAGCAATAGCCTACTCCGCCAACCATTTGGTGGTTGAACGCACCCCATAGGATTCTAACACATAGGTTGCCTTTGTGAGATCAGGAGGAGGGATCACCAACTTAGAATCACCTGCATACCCAGCTTCATTGAGAAATGTTGATGCATAAAAGTAAAGATCAACATCATCCAACCCGCCAACATGCACAGAATCATTCTTAGCATCTAGAATACTCAGAATAGGAGGCAGGTACAGTTCATCACCGATGAGATCATTCATCTTCGCTTTCTTCTATCGATTTCTTTAGAAAATTGTCCCCAGAAAGATTACTATCGCTAAAGTAGAACTCAACCTGAGGACCAAAAAATGTGGTTTATTTTTCTTTTAAACTTCTATTCTGACCAATCGAAACCCTCAAATTTCAATGAGAAGAATCGCATAGAGGGAAAGAGAGAGTGGGATTTACCTGACGAAGAATCTTATTCATCGTTTCATCGTCCAATGGAGTTGATGCCATTGTCGTGGATTGGAAGGGACGAGGAAAGAAAAGAGGCGAGGGAGGGGGAATTCCGCACCCAAGATGGGCCGATTTAAATAAAAAATTAGCGACGAAAGCATTTTGTCTCAAAATCCGTCGCAAATTTGTGATGGATTGGAGACATAAACATTTCGTCTCTAATTCATCGAAAATTTATGATGAATTTTGAGACAGAATGTTTCTGTCGCGAATCCGTCGCTAATGTGCGATGGATTTTGAGACAGAATGTTTCTCTTGCGAATACGTCGCTAATTTGCGATGGATTTTGAGACATAATATTTCTTTCGCTAATTCTCAATTTTAGAGATGACTAGTTTTCTCTAGCTAATCCATCTCAAATTTGCGACAAAAATAATTCATCGTAAATTTCTGTCGCTAATTAACATTTTTCTTGTAGTGTATATCCAAACCAGTCCTACCTGTAAACTGGATTGTTTTTCCAACATTTAACCTAGGATTGTCAATGGGTTGGTATTGGGCACCCAGCTAGACCCAAACCCAAATTCTCAGGTATGGGTGTGAAAAATGTTGACCCAAATAATATTTGAGTCTATTAATCCAGCCTGAGCAATGTGTGGGTAGGGTTTCCGTTATGATTTCTGTCGTGTACCCAAATTGACATGGCTTTTTCACAAGGTGTCTGACCCAACCCGAGCATTTTATGTGTATTTTAAGTCAAAGCAAACTTCTGAAATTAATTATAAGGATCCAAGTTTGAGATTTGATTTTCATGACCTGACAGAACCCGAATTCGACACTTTGTTATTTGGGCAGGTTCGATAATCCCTGATGGGTCAATACCCAACCCATCAACATCCCTAGTTTAACCCCGTCAACCAAACTAGCTTGGACCCAATGAGATGACCTAACCCTGCCTGTAACACCTCAAATTTTAAATTTCAAAAATCATGATTTTTTTTTAATTCTTTTATGAAATTACAGTAGAAAATCAAACGGGAATCAAACTTTGCGCGTTATTTTTTGTTTACATTTACATTCAAACAAGCATTTGAACTTAGAATTTTAAACATGCATAACTGAAATAAATGTTCTCACGTATCCAACATTAATGATAAAAATTAATAAATAAATAAATCAATATATCATATATCAGAGTCTTGAGCAACTACTATGCTCTTATTCTTAAACTTCTGAGGTTTGAAAAATGTATGACTCGATCTCTGTCACAGCCTCCCGCCATCGTATATGAGTTCACTGACTTCCTAAAAAAATATTAACAATTCATAGGGTTAGACAAACATGTCTCACTAGGGCAAAGCTATACTGAACAAGAAATCTAAAATTCATAAGCAAGGATTTTTTCATACTTTCATATATTTAACAATTCGAATACAACAAGGTTTAACAAGTATTCTAAATATCTTAATTAAGCATATGATTGTAAAAGTCAACATTTATCTACCATTCATTCAACTTAAACAAGAACAAATGCATGAACAGTTAAAAATGCATGTATTTACCAATGCAGAAGCCCTTCATATGCATGAATTGATTCTTATCTTTAATTATCTTTTCTTTCTTATATGATACATGTCATGCATATCTAATGCACATACATTTAGGTTTCACTTCTTAGACTCGTGAGTATAAACACAAGCATATACCTGGATCATGACCATGACGTAGAAGTGTTTTCATACAAGGGTGGCTTTGACCTGGTCAGACACATTTCACCAGTCAAGATGCGAGACGACAAGAGCGAGAGAGACTCCCAACACCACCAACCCGATGTATTAGACTTTTACTCATGAGTTTTTTTCGCCCTATGCTGCAGTCTATTGTAGAAGGTTTTCCCTATCTTCGTGGGTGGGGAGAAACAATCTTTCGTGCTCAAAACATATTTTCATGAAGCCATGAGTACCGCTTGTCCCCTCTTTACAAGTTATTGCTTTAGTGTTATGGTTTCACTTATTTGAATTAATGTTTTACATGCAACACCATAACATGATTCACGAAAGATGATTTGACCACTTTCAACTCAATGTATGCAAATTTAGAATATTGCATTCAATAACTTATTCATATTTCTTACTTGACAAACATGTGTACATATACACCGGCAATATGATAAGCTTTCATAACTTTGCATGCATCTATACATTATTATCATCATGTCATATGCTCACATGCATACATAAAGGCTATAACCACATGCAATTCATGTTCATGCTTAAACAAGCAACAACATGTGTAATAATTTGCTTTACATTGATCATGCCTTATGATATTCAATGTTCATTAACATGCATGTCATATGAATGATTATAATTTAAGAATGACATGAATAGATTCAGTTTGCATGCATAACGGCTCAAATTTCAAGATAAATATCCATAATCACACTGCATAACGAAAAATACAATTAAGCATATATATATGTCATATTGTGCAAACTCAAATCTCTGTTAACCCATTTTTAAAAAAAACACCAAAAATTACAGAAATCGAATAGTACCATCCCAATTTTATTGTGAATGCCCCTATGTCTCAAAAAAACAATCAAAGAAACAAACTTGAAAAATTCATTAAAAATAAAAAAAAAAAATCTGGGACTAAACCTTATTCAGGAAAAATATAAGACCAACCCTGTTATCTGCAGAAACTTTTCCCAGTTTGCAAAATTTCTTCAGACCTACAAAGAAAACTTTTCACAAAAATCTTTTTACAGGATCATCTTATATATGTTAGCGTTCACTCAGATTTTTCTTGATTTATTTTAATTGAACTTTGTTGGGTCTTTACAACCATCAAAACCATAGGTCACAACAGTTCTGCAGACAAAGTAGAAAACTTGTGTTATGTTTCAAGAGACGTTTTGGCCTCAATACTGATCCAAACGAATCAAAATAAAACTCTAAATTCAAGCCCTGGATGTGTAGAACACTTCAATATTTTTATTTAAATTTATTGGCTTTATTTTCATTGAGATATTATTTTTTTCTGAAATAAATTGAGATAAAAAATAAAGATAGAAAAACCAAGATTCAAACTCATGAAAGATTCATCAAGAAAGAACAAGATTCATGGTAGAAATTCAAACAATCATGAATTTTGATACTCTAAACATGGTTACATCATCATATAATACACACTCAATTAGATTCATGCTAATCTTGCTAAACAATAGCACACATCATTCAAAAATCGCAAATCCATCAAGAAAATATCTAATGCATGCTTACATCTTTGCAAGAATCATACAAAACCCTAAACAATCATGAAACATTAAATCTTTATACAATGACATATTTAATCATGCTAAACATGAAATAATTTATCCTATATGCTTAGATCATTTTTCTTTAACAAGAGCATCCAAAACCCTACATTCGAGGATCAATTTTTAAATCAGTCCCAAATTTGTAAAAAGTCCAATTATGTCTGACTGTTATAGTGGCTATAGAAATTTTTTTGTTCGTTGATCAAAGCTAAAAAATTTACAGTTTTTAGAAGATTTTGCCAAATTTTTAATGCCATAAATCGTTTATAAAAACTCATTCGTATGAGGCAGTTACGAATGTTTTGGTGCAGACCTATATTTTTTTGTTTTTACTATCACAGATCCATACTCAATCCATGAACAAAGCCCAAAATTTTGTAATAGATACAAAACTAGCTTTCCAACACAATATATCGCTCGTTAAAACTCCTCCGAAAGAGGGAAATATGACCAATTTATCGGTCAGGTGTCAGGCCAGAAATACGATACCAAAATTTTTTTTGAGAAACCCAAATTACAAAACATGTATTTTCTCATAAAAATGATCATAGAAATCATTCAAATTTCTACAGAACATCAATATGAGCATAATCTACTAATCCAAATCAAACAATCTAGAAAAACAACCAAGTAGCATGCGTATTTTGCAGTTTTTATGATTTTTTTTTTGAAGAAATTGGTTTTGAGAGAAAATGATTTTTAAAAGGGTTTTCCTTCGAAAACCCCTTCCAATCACATGAATAGACATCCCTAACCCAAACTCACGTGTGGGAGGCATGGTTTAGGGTCTGTATTTGTGAAAAATTAAAGGAATTTATACCCATGAATTTCATATTACGTGCAGAATATAAAACTCCTTACTTAATCAGGTTCTCAAACGTAGATCAACATTCGTCTCTCATCTTCAGACCTTAGAGAAGCCTCAATGGCTGTTAGAAAAGCTCTAAGAAGAAATAAAAAAAGAAGAGGAAGAAGAAAAAGATAGAGAATTCTAATGAGAATAGGAGGAAAAGTGTGGCTCAAAGCTTGTCCAACTTACCGACATCGTTGTGAGTATGCCCCATTTTTTATGTTTTTATGTTTTATTCTAAAAATCATGTTCTTAATTGCTTAGATTTTATTAATTATTGTAATTTTAGATCATAGATGTCTACTAGGGATATCAGTAGATAAATATGATCATGTAAACATAGAAATACTCATGTACATTTATGAGCTTTAGATCTTTCATGTTACAAAATATACAGGTTTTAAATTTTGAGATATAACTAATTTAATGAATCCAATACATATAGTGACTTCTACTTTGAATTTAGCAGAATTGATAATTTGGTATCGAATTTTGAGGACGAAATTGTCTTTTTGGGGAGGAATAATATAATACCCATAAATTTTCTATAATTATTAAATATATAAATCATAAACTCAAAGCATTTAGAACTATGTCGATAGATAACCTTAGTTAAATTTTGAGGACGGAACTTTTTTAAGGAGGGAAGGATGTAAAACCCATAAATTTTTGATATTTTACTAGAAATAACATTGAATTAAGGATAAAAATATTATTTGAGATTAAGCTGAGAATTAATTTATAATTTAAACATTTATTAGGATTCACAATAAATTTCTAATGGAGAATTTATTCTAAATTAGTGTTTTAATTTTTTTAATCAAGTTTGGATTTGAATTCTGATTTAATAAATATATCTCAAATATTATAATTAGATTTTAATTTGATTCAAATCTAAATTAAGACTTAATCGAATGTTAATTCAAGTTTAAAAAATACAATAAATTATATTTTTATTGAAATTGAATCTACGATTTTAAATTTAGTTCAAAAGTAATACATGTGGTTCTTTAAGGTATTTTTAATAAATAAATAATAATTTTTAAAAGGAAAAAGTATAAAAATATAAATTAGCCTAAGAGAAATGATAAGAAATATCATATGAAAACTTGAAGTTGATTCGAGTTGATTTTTATGAAATTCGCATCCATAATCGAATTTATGAAAAAGATCAGAATTTAATAAAATAACTAATAAAATTCACCGAAATAAAGTTGAATATGATTTCAGATGAATTTAGGATAACTCGATATGTATTTAATGTAAATTCAATAAATTTAAATTTAGTTTCATGAGTTTAAAATCTAATCTAAAAAAATAAATAAAATAAAATAAAACACTCAAAACGACATTGGGTCCTACTGACCCTGGTAGAGATCCCTTTCAAAGTTTGTTTCTGAAAAAACATCATTTTTAGAAAATGAATTAAACAGTGTAGATAATGATAATTTGCGTTGAGTATAGAGTATGTAGGACTTAGACAAAAAAAATTAAGTGTAAGAAACACCCCTACACACCCAAGGGTCTCATCGACCTTATTGAGTTTCATTTTTTCAAAAATTATTTCTGAACAAATTGAATTAACCGTTTAAGAAATATTTAAAATAGATAATTTAAATATATAAAAATTTAAAATTTTATGGATGAAATTTATTTACATTTAAGCCTAATCTAAAGTCATTTAATGTCATTTCATCTAATTTCATATTTGAATTTGTAAAGAATTACATTTTTATTTAATTAGGCATGAACTTAAAATTTAATCATAAATAAAAAAAAATATATTGGACCTTAAATTAGGTAATGGATCTAACTAATGATATTTGGATCAAACCCAATTAAGTTGGATATAATCCATAACATTTAGATCAATTTAGGGATAGATTAGATTGGATATAGCTCAGGATATTTTAAATCATATATCATTGGATTCGACCCATAGGGTCAGACGCTCTAAAAAATATCATTATTATTTTGATAAAAATTTTGGCTGATAAGTGGCTTATCTATTAAATCAGAGAGACACTTTGACATTCCTCATTTCAAGGGCATTGAAATCGACTATTTAAACGCCCAAATTGATGTTGATTTGAACATTTTATCATCGACTAAAGTTTATGCCTAATTGTAGGACAAAATTTAACGTTCTTCAATGTCAACTAAATTTTCTTATCGATCCATTTATGTATGATTAAATCTAAGACCACCACGATGATCTACGTTTCAAGGGATATCAAATCGACTATTTAAACATCGAATTCTGATACGTCTTTGGATTTGTAGGCCTCCCGATAAGTTAACACATTACTAGAGCCCAACCAAGGTAAGAAGTCCTTACTTTTCTTCTCTTGCTTAGTTAATTTCAAAATTTAATAAGTTAGGACTTATAATTTATTTAGTTGTTTTATTAATAAAATAAATTAATAGATATTAACCTCTTATATTAGAGATGAGACTCTTGTCTAAGCTCATCTATAAATATAGGTCATTATAAGGATGATTAACAATGTTAGTTCTCTCTCTTCTTACCTCTTTGACGAAAATTGATCCTACGAGCGTAGATTGCTCTTCTTGCGTAAACCAACCATTCTGCATGAACAATGGTCTCACTCATGACCTTCTTACGCTCTTTTCACAAATGTTAAAGCCTCCTTTACTGAGCCAAGGGTGAAAACCCCAACGTTTTGGGAGTAGAAAAGAGGGGCTTCTTGGAATAAGAGAGAGACTTTAGAAAAAATAAAATAAAGAAATAGGGGGGGGCGTGAACCCCTCCTTTATTTATACACTTAGGGTTGGATCGGGGCTGAAATTAATCCTAGCCCTTGATCATAGGTCTAAGTTAATTTTCATAACAGCATCTCTTGATCTTCTCAACTTGCTTGCCAAGTAAGCAAGTTAAGTCAAATTAGGGTTCTATTTTTTTTTTTAGATTAGATTTCAAACTCATGAAACTAAATTCAAATTTATTGAATTTACATTATATACATATCGAGTTATCATAAATTTGTTTTGGTGAAATTTAGTAGTTATTTTATTAAATTTTGATCTTTTTCAGAGATTCGATTCTGAATGCGAATTTTATAAATAATAATTTTAAGTTTTCATAAGATATTTTTTATAAGTCCTCTTTGGCTAATTTATAATTTTTTATTTTTTTTATAAAAAATATTATTTATATATTAGAAATACCCTGAAGAATCACATGTATTCTGAACTAAATTTAAAATCATAGATTCAATTTCAACAAAAATATAATTTATTATATTTTTTAACTTGAATTAACATTCGATTAAGTCTTAATTTAAATTTGAATCAAACTCAAGTCTAATTATAATATTTGAGTCATATTTATTAAATCCGAACCAAACCCGATTAAAAATTTGAAACCCTGATTCAGAATAAATTCTTTATTGAAAATTTATTCTGAATCCTAATAAATGTTTGAATTATAACTTAATTCTTATCTTAATCTCAAATAATATTTTTAGCATTAATTCAATATTATTTTTCATAAAATATCAAAAAATTATGGGTTTTATATTCTTTCCTCCTTAAAGAAATTTTGTCCACAAAATTTAACTAAGATTATCTATATGCATTGAGTTTATCATTTATTTGTTTAATAACTATAAAAAATTTATGGGTATTACACTGCTTGCTTATGTGCCCAAGTTTATACCATGGTTCAAGGTGACCTGACGTGACCTAACCTTCCAATTACATTACATAGCCATGACCCTCATGGTTCATGAAGATGAGATGATTCGTCAACCCAAGTTTTAGTTTCACCATATAACAAAAGTCTAAGGGGTGAACATATTTTTCCATTAAAACTTAGCGTTAGGGCTTCACCTTTGTCCACGTCAAAGAATTAAGTGGGTGTTAGGTTCTCAAAGCCAAAGTTTATAGTCCAAGTCATTGTCACGAATCTCGGTATCGAAAGTTTTTTTAATAGATAATTTTCATGATATAAAAAATGTTTTCTGCAAGCATCATTGTGGATAAAATTAAATGTTTAATAAAAATATATAAAAACATGATTTTTTTTTAATTTAAAAACTTGAAAAGAATGTCAATATCTTGGTAATATCAGAATGAAATCCTTAAAAAACATGTTAGATATATATGTCACAGCACATGCTATTTTGGCTCCTATATCTAGGTGACAGCACGACATGTGGGTGACACGACTTGCATTATTGTAATAAATATTTTAATAATAATGTTTATAATTAAACCCAAAATTTATATTTTTATCAATTAAAAAATAAAAAAGTATGTCTTCATGACTTATAGGGGTGGAAAAATCTTACAGGACCCGCCAACCCGCTTCTTAGCCGGGTTCAGGTTTGGCTTAAACGGGTTCGTGTCGTAAACGGGTCGACCCGCCTAACCCGTTTATTAAATGAGTTGGGTTCGTGTTAGGGGTATGCCAACCCGCCAACCCGGATGACCCATTTAATAAACGGGTTAGGCGGGCGGGTCAACCCATTTACCTGAACCCGACCCTCCAACCCGCCCGCCAACCCATTTACCTGACCCCGACCCGTCCGCCAACCCGTTTACTCGAACCCGACCCGCCAACCTGTTTACCCAAACCCGACCCACCAACCCACCCGTTTACCTGACCCGTTTATTAAACAGGTTAACCGTGTCGTGTCGGGTTGCTCGTTTAATAAATGGGTCGGGTTCGTGTTTGCCACAGCCGACCCGTTTAATAAACGGGTCGGGTTCGTGTTGAGGTATGCTAACCCGCCGACGCGACCCGACCTACCAACCCGACCCGATTGCCACCCCTAATGACTTAGTTTTAAAAAAAAATGCATATTCGTTTCTCATATCCGCATAAAGTTTGCACAATTTACTAAGTAAATCACAATAGTTGAAAAATAAATGATGTTTTAAAAATATACAATTGTCAAGATTGTATTATTTTTAATATGTCCCAACAAAATTATACATTTTCTAAATATTGAAGATTGGTCCATTGACCCAGTTGACTAACGGGCAGTCCGATCACATTAAGCCTAGGGGTGTCAACGGGTCGGGTTTAGTTCAGCCTCCAGTGGTAGCAGACTTGAACCTGGTTTTCGGGTATGGTATCGGGTCTAGACTTGGGTCTGATCGGTCCACTATAAAAAAAAACCATACCCATACCCCCATAAGAACTACATGAACCAAACCCAGACCATACCTGGTAAAATCATATTTTTTTATCATTTTTACATTGAAAATTTGTGGGTCTTAATCGAAACTCGGGTTGAGTCCGGGTCTGGTATAAAATTTCATAAATTGGACCTTCGGGTCTGAACTTGGGTCTTAATTGGGTCTTATTATTTATCACCATACCCGGACCCTAAAAAGGATTGGTTCGGATCCATCCGCATAAACAAGGCCCATTGACACCCCCTAATTAAGCCGTGCTATCATCCTCACATGCATACAAGTTGTCATCCTCACACATGCTTTTGGGCCCAAGTTCCACTAAACAATTATTTTACATAAATTATAAGAAAATGAAATTATACTAGTCCCCCGACCCTAAGTCAATATACAAAAAGTAGTTTAATGCAACCATGAAAAAAAAGAAAGAAAGATAGTGAATGCAAGGATCATGTGATCTCCAAAGCATCCCAAGTGACACCCTCTATTATATAAAATGCCAACAACTGTCACCCAAATGGAAAAGGAAGTTCCAACCTGATACTTCCAATATAAAAATTAATATATTTATTATATAAAAATTACTATATTTATACCTTCCTAGCATCATCTTCATAAATTTCTTGCATAGCAGGCAAAGCTTTGTACACCATTGCTGGTCCTCATTGACTATTTCCCAACGGGATTCTTTCTCCAATTAAAACTAAATAGAAATCGTTGACTATAATGAATTCAAAAATTGAGCTCGATAGAGAGAAAGATGGTAGTTTTTAGAGAGAGAAAATAAGATGGGGGAGAGAGAAAGAGATATGGAGGAATATTAAAAGATAAAAAAAATACATGTCAAATTGGTTATTGTTAACTTTTGCCATGATCCAATTGTGAGGACAAAGAACAAGACCCTGTCTGAAATTTGTGGGACTTTTTACAGAAAAGAAGAAGAAGAAAGAAACAAGCATTGGTTGAAACAGAGAGACGCTGCCTGTGGAGCAGTAGAGATCTACAAAGAGGCCCACTGCCTCAGTTCCCACCGGCGGTGGTGGCAGCGTTGCTCCCGGACAACGGCGGAAATCCCACCGGAAAACAGTCGTCCGGCATCACGAACACGTCGTCCAGGAGCCCTTCTAGATCGAGAAACAGGTCTCCCTCGTCCAGCACCTCCTCCTCCTCCCCAACCGAACCCGCCTCCATCTCCGGCTCGTCGTCGTCAAACTGCAACTTGCTCGCTTCTTCCATGGCTGCCGTCAATGGCGTCGTAGGCGATAAACCCGTCGGCGAGCACGCACCATTAGCATCACCTCCTCTGGAACGGATGACATTTGTTGTCGTCGTCGCCGGATTCTCCGCATACTTTTGCCGGGTACTTCCAGCGAGAGAATTCCGGTGGGTGGGAACCGGGTGGTTGTGCTCCGATGTGTATGTTATGACGAACATGGCCGGATCCGTCCTGCTCCGCTCCACCTGCTTCCTAGCCAAGCACCCCTTCGAGCTACTGCACCTATAATACCCTCTGTTCCCCAACAAGAAAAGATAACAAATCAATACACAATCTTTTCTTTCTGGCTTCAAAACACTAGTAAAAAACACAACAAATTGAGTCATCTAAGAGATCAGGAAGCTACGGCATAAGAGCTTGCAATTGCAACCGCAGGTCTAAAATATGATGGTGAGGACTGAGGAGGGCAACAAACCTTGGATAAGGAGAACCCTTGATGGGTTTCTGGCCGTACTTCCTCCAGGCCCACTCATCGGAAGAGAGCCCTTCGGCGGGTACATGGCACACCACCTTCTTCTGCTGACTCTTTCTGCAAGAAGAAGAAGAAGAAAAAGCAAACTCAATTTATGAGTCGTTGTCTTCTTTTTTTTTCTCTTGGTGGTGGTGTTGTAGTACCTTCGTTTGGAGCGGGTCTGCTGCGAATGGGAGGCGGAGCCAGAGAGGGAGAGAGGCTTATGCTGGTCTTGTGAAGAAGGCTGCTGGTGCTGCTGTTTGGAGTAGAAAGGCTTCCAGAGGTCGTCGAGTTCCATGGATGGTGCGGAGGAGAGGAGGTCGGCGAACGATGCGAGGTTGCCTCCTTGGTGTTGATCGGCTGCGTCCAGGAGGAAGGAGGAGGAGGGGAAGAAGAGGGAGAGGGGGTCAGGGATGGGGAGGGAGGAGGAGGAGGTGGCGGTGTTGCAGCAGCTTCTCACCACAGCTTGCAGATCCCAATCGTCCATGGCTCCTTTGCTGCAGCCGCTGCTGTAGATAGAGAGAGAAAGAGATGGGGAGCAAAGAGAATCGGAGCAGCAGAAAGGACGGCGCTGACTTTGCAAGGCAACGAGGGCGAGGTGCTCCGTTTTATACACCGTGACGAGAGAAAGAGAGAGCACATTTTTTTTACGTTTTTTTTAATTGTTTACTACTTACAATCTATGGGCACTTTAAAAAAAAACTTACAAGTAGTGGTGTTAAGGGGTCGGGTTTACCTAAACCCGATCCGAACCAAACTCTATAGGATCCGGGTATAATGATAAATAATAAGACCCGATTAAAACCCAGGTTCAGACCTTCGATTAATACATGGACTCGTGTATAGTTTCTGAAATTTTATATTAGATCTGGATCTGACCTGATTTTAGATTAAGACCCATAATTTTTCAATGTAAAAATGATAAAAAAATTGGTTTTAGATTGGTCTGGTTCATGTATTAATTTTTATCAGGTATGGGTATGGTTTTTTTTATAATAGACTCGATTAGACTCAAGTCTGAACCCGATATTATACTCAAAAATTAAGTCTAAGTCTGATTTCACTTAGATCCAAACCAAACCCGGCCCAACCCAACCCGACCCGACCCGTTGACACACCCCTATGTACAAGCCATAAGAGAGAGAGAGATGGCAACTGGCAAGAGAGAAAAGAGGGCGTCGACTTTTTCTACGCGTAGTTTTTTTTGACTTTTTTGGTTTTTAACTTTGTTAAAAGTCAAACAAAGAGTAGGCAACCTCTCTCTCTCTTCGTCTGGGTTCTCTTGAGACTGTTTCTCTCTCTACAACGAGTCTGACTCGAGTCGAGACAAACACGACCATTGAGCCCTCTCACTCACTCTCATTCTAAGGAACGGAGTTCCACGTGGAAGAAAAAGCTGACAGCGTTCCGTCTCTTTCGGCATCCCTCAGTCGGCGACGCGTCCTCATCGCGGAACGGTGGGTCCTAAAGGTGGGAACCACTAGGTCGCAAGGTTTATTGAGGCACCGACTCATCGGTGGCTGGTGGGGGAGGACGTGGGCTCCGTCAACTTGCATGACAGAGGAGCCCCGCGCGCTTCCCAGTGGGCCCCACGAGCTCCGGCGGTGGAGCTTTTATAAAAATGGCGTTGCTTACTTCCATACTCATGAAGACGGAGGACCAGTATCAACGGGGGCGCCCCTCGTAGGATCAGCTAGTGAACGTTATTGGGACGTTGCAGGTTTAAAACCCAGTGGTATAATGGTATAACTGGTAGGGTTTAAAAAGACTAAGGATCCATCACCCAATCCAGCGAAAAACCTGTGGTCCAGTCCTCTGTGACAAGTATAGTTAGATTTATAAAAAACTCGGGATAATATCGTGAGAAATTGCTTGAAATTTTAAAACGGCAATTTCTCGTGAAAATTTTAAAGCTTAAAAAATATCATGAGATTTACATTTTTAACAGATATTTATCATTAAAACCCTTGAAATTTTTATTTTTAAATGTATTTTATTTTATATTTTCTTATAAAAATAAAATTTTTATATTTTTAATTTATTTTTTATTGCAAAGATTTTGCCAAAAAATGCAAGATTTATGAAAATTTTCAAAATCTCTCAAGTTTTTTACTGCTGATATTTTGTCGTTTTTAACTTTCGTTACTATGGTCCAGTCCAACCAATTTCGCCACTCATTTTCTATGCAGTATCATGCGGTTATAATGCCATTAGTTTACAATCATCCACTACTAACTAGAGGTGGGCATCGGGTCGGGTGTTTCCCACGGTTAGCTAGGCCCGTTTGGTCCAGACTTGGGCTGAGCTTTTGGAGCCTAGACTGTATAAAACTCGTAATTTTTAAGGATTATTAATAAATAAAGAACTCATTCTTTTTATCTTCAAATTAGAAATGTGTTTCTAGCTTTTGAATTTCATTTATTTATTTATTACATATTCATTTGTTCATTCAAGCCAATCAGGGTATAATTTGCATTTATAGAACTATTTTGAGCTATAAATCACTATATATATATATTATTTATTTAAATATATTTTTGATGGAGTTTGTAAATTATTGCAGTGTATTTGTGTGTTATTTGGCTCTTGGTAATGATTTATAAGGTAATTTGATATTTTTGGCTAATTTTGTCATAGTTGGCATTTTTTGAGTTTTTGGCATTTGTGATCTCGCACACAAAGGGTTCGTTGTATTGCTTGGGTAGCAGTCTTTGCAGACTTTGAAACTCCTCGATCTTTTGAGTTTTGATTCATTGTTCTTCACATTATTAAGGTAAAATACCTTAACTGAACTTGTAGAGAGCATGTTTAGGCACTAATTGTGTAAGCATGATATCGTTGCATTGAATATTTAAATAAATTGCAAATATAAGTTATGCTCACACACTTCATTTAGTTATGAATATCTAAGACTCTTGTGATTGTAATTCAGATATCGTGTTTGTCATGATTGTAGTTAGCGAAATATGGAGTGTGTTTGCTGCAGGTACACCTGTGTGTGGGTTTGAATGCCCATGCACTTATGAATATATAATATATACGCAATGTGTGTCATCATACTTTGGTTTGTGCATACTATGTTGCTTTGTGTGTTTGTATGAATTTGATACATGGTGCACATATAACTACTATGGATATGTATAAGTCGTGTTCGATGCATAATGTGAATGTTATATATATTGTTGTCATATGATGTACTCATTTATTCTTCTATGGAAGAATATGCGAATGTTATAAATTGTTTTGAACTTGTATGTCTTGTTTGCTTGAGAAATATATGCGTATGATGTACGGTAGGATGGTCAATGAGATTTTGACCAACCCTTACATAATTATATCTAAGGTGATATATCGATTCATGTGGTGAAAAATGCATATGACTTTTATCGTGTGTATAAATCTTGAACTACGTAGGAGTTATGTATGTTGGGGTTTAGTTGCTTCGTATTATGAAATATGCATGTTCACGTATGCATGCATAGAACTCATATTTTGTTTATGCATGCTTCGAGGTTCAATTATGAAGTGCAATGTTCTTTGTGGTGATGATATGATGTGTAGGATAATATGCTTCTGTATGATATAATTTAAATGCCACATGAAATGAAATTATGAATGCATGCGATAAATGTTTAAGTTCAATAGTGAACTTTGGTTCATGAAGTCTTGTTGGTTAAATGTATGATTTTATAATTTTAATGTCATATGAAGTGATGTATGATATGATGCTTTGATTGTATTCATGCTTATGCCTACATTGATGGCTATCGACCCTGAGAGTGGTCAATTGTATTGATGCATGTATTATAATAGTTTTCAATGGATATGGTACCCGTTGAGAAACTATTCCCAAAGGATTCTCTGTGAGGGTGTGCATGATCAGATCAGGTAATCTGGCTAGAGCAGTAAGTCTATGTGAGGAAGTGCATTGTCCAAGAGCGTGTAGCCTGCGAAGATGGTATATTTTTGTGAGGAAGTGCATTGTCTAAGACCAGGCAGACCATCCGTCTAGGGCAGTAACTCTTTGTGAGGTTGTACATTTCTCAAACCAGGTGATCCGACGTGGATTTTGTAAATCTTTATCATGAATAAATGAAATGTTATGATGAATTGTGATGATCTTTTGAGTTGATTGAGATATCAGTTATGAATTTATAGATTTAACTTTTCTATTATATCATGATTATATATTAAACTCAGATATAATAATCTGATCCTTATTGATTTTAGATCTTGATATGAGGTTATGATTGTGATGCTTATATTAGTGTATAGGTGAATGACACATCACGCCTACAAATGACTAGTTTTAACTTATTAGGTGAATGATACATCACGCCTACATAGTTTCATTGCAAATGATTGCATTATAATTGTCTGAGTAAATATATCACACCTATGTATCATGATTGATGTATATCATGAATATCTAACTAAATTACTTATAAGGTATGTGCGTGTGTTTCATGTTGGAATAGTTAAATGTGATTTGACTTACTGTTTATAAGAATTATGAATGTATATGAAAATGATGCAATGATCTGAATGTCTTATATATATATTTATTTATTTATATTTATGTGATGACTTGTATGACTTAAATGCATATAGATTATGCCTTATTACGTGAATTAAGGTTGAATAAAATATTAAGTGATGAAATGCTTTTAAATGCTTTATGTTCGAATGCTTGAAATGAATGACTCATAGGACGTTGTTCCCTTGTCTATCAGTTGACAATGGATGAATAATATATCTTTACCTTTAAATGCTTGATATGTTTCATTTAAATTTGAATTTGGGTTGCTTTACCAGACTTTAGCGAGTCTGACCCCGTTTTATGGGGGACAGGTAATGCAGGTAATGTATGATGAGTAGTTGGAACGAAGGTTTGGTCGAGCTGCATCCTCGAGGGTCCACTCTTACCTTGTGATCTTGGTATTCGTGATCTTTTCGTTTTAAGTACTTGATCATGTAGAGACTGAAGTATTTTTTCATACTTTGTTTTGAAATGAAATTAAAACTCTTCATATTTTAATCTTATATTGTACGTGGTTTGGAATGTGTATATCCTGTATATTTTGATTTGATTGTTATCTTTAGTGTAACCATGCCCAAAGTCTTAACCATTTTTAAAAATCATTTCCGCATTATAAGATCTGATTTACTTATACTTATCAAGAAAAAATTGGTCTCAAAATTTCAATATTTGAACTATAATTAAGGTTAAAAAATTTTAGGCATTACAAACTGACCCCGATTTTTGTAAGTTGGGCACAAACTGGGCCACGAGCTGACATGAACAGCCCAACACAAGTTTGTGTGTGTGTGTGTGTATATATATATATATATATATATATATATATATATATATATATATATATATATATATATATATATATATATATATATATGTGAGTGATTGGTAGCTGCTCACACGTTAGGTGTGAATTGAACGTGTTAAATGAGTTTTTTAGCATGTTTTCATTTTATTTTAAAATTATGACAGTACAGATGTTATCTATGTACTTGATTTTATAGGGATCAACTCTTGAAGTGTTCTATTCTGACACATAGGTGGGTTTTTATAAGGATAAAAAAATCAACGGTCCAAAATCTTTGTAAATTTTTGAGGCTCCAAATATAATTTTTTTTTATTGAAAACACATGATCCAGGTGTGGATTCCTCATAAATCAACCATGCCCAACACATTTATGGGGTCAAAACTCTGAATAAAACACCGAAAGGGCAGAAAAAACCCATTTAGCACCTATCATTTTGCTCTTAATGTGTGCACACTTACCAATCTCTCTCTCTCTCTCTCTCTCTCTCTCTCTCTCTCTCTCTCTATATATATATATATATATATATATATATAATCACTAAAATATGATAACTGAAAATATAAAAACTAATGTGTGAACCACAATTTTTATGAATTTTTTATTCTTTTCTCTTGAATCTTACCGCACAGATGTGATCTACATGCTTGGTTTCATACGAAAACACACTTGAATCTTCCGATTTTGATGTATAAATAAGATTTTTTTAAGGCTTTAAAATCAATAGCTCAGATTCTTCATAAATATTAATGCATTAAAAAATCATAATTTTTTATTAAAAATACACGATCCAATGGTTGATTCCTAGCAAATTCATCATGCCAAACCCATCCACATGGTTGGATTTGCAAAAAAAGTGTTGAAAATGCTCATATTTTCAGTTCTCATATTCCAGTGATTATATATATAAGGAAACTGAAATATGTTTACCAACCAAATATGTTTGCTGGTATGAATTGAGATTTTCATGTTTTTTTCTTTTTTGCAAATCTAACCCTGCAGTTTGGCATGGTCCATTTTCTAGGAATGGACTGTTGGATCATCGTAATAAGATCAAGAAATGTGATTTTTTATGCTTGAATATTTATAAAAATTCTAAGCCATTTTTTTTCTACCCTTAAAAGATCCTTTTTATACATAGTAATCGGATGATCCAAGTCTGTTTCTATAAAACCAAATGTCTAAAAATATAAACATAAAAATAAAAAAAAACCTATGAAAATCTTGATTCATGCTAAACATATTTCAGTTGCCATATATATATATATATATATATATATATATATATATATATATATATATATATATATATATATATATATATATATATATATATATATAGAGAGAGAGAGAGAGAGAGAGAGAGAGAGAGAGAGAGGCATATCGTTGAACTCATAATGTCAGAAGCAACACGCACTGCTGATCACCCGCGCAATCAGTGGTGCACATTAATTTTTTATTTTAGGACCTTTAGTGGCGGTTCAGGACCAATCGGAAGCCTTTGGCGCGTCCAACCTCATTCTTCTTGAGGGAGGTACCCTATATAAGAGTTTAGTCTATTTATTGGTTAAAATGCCTTGGATCAAGTTAATTCAATTATAAACCCACTTTTTTCAACCATGAAATTTTAATCGATGGTGCACTGTTGGTTTTTGAGTTCACATCACAAGCACACAATTCGAAACATGCTTTTTAACTAAATAAACGATCTAGATCATACACGTAGGGCTTGATCCACAAAACATTTAAAAAAAATGTTTAAAACTGGTGGAGACTACTAGATAGTACAATACTAACGATAGTAGCCAATATTTATTCATTATGTTATTTGATAAAGGATTGCATAGACCTGTGCAGCCGTGCGCATGAAATTTTTAAGCTACTATTTGGATTGTTGGCCAGAGTTGAAACGAAATAAAAAAAGAAAAAAGACCATTATTTCTTGAGATCGTTGTTGAAAAGCATAAATATCACGATAAAATAAAATTTCATGATACTTTTTAAAATATCGTGATATATTTTGTCAGGCGAGTTATGAATCCATACAGAGCCCCACCTCCGAAAGCTAAGGACACAGCCGTGTACCAGTAGGGTTTGATCTGGTGCCTTCATCTCATCACCCTCACAACCACACCTCTGCTGCTCGTGCTCCAGTGGGGCTTGTCAGGCTAGTTATGAATCCATACCAATGTTGTCAGTATCAGAATCTGACCTGTGTCGTTTGATCAACGATTCGATGCTCAGATGTATCATTCTAAATCAGCCAAAAAATAATACATGCCAATCAGAATGTGACATGTGTTAAAATTATTAAAATAATATTAAAAAAATAATTTAAGTTATTTATACATTTATTACAAATAACTGATTCAGGTCAGTATCCTATCGATTTTCTGGCGATATGATAGGTATCGGGCCGATACGCACCACCGATAGACAACATTGATCCATGCAGATTGGCGCTTAATGTCATTGTTTGTTTTGAGAACAATAATAATGCCCGTCATAGTGCATAATGATCTCACAGTAGACCCGTCATTAAGTAACTTCTTCTCGGTTCCCTGGATTCTGGGAATAGGAAAGTACTTTCCTAATGCAATAACTCTTTTCATCTGGGAAAATAAAAAAGAGAAAGAAAGAGGAGAGGAATCCAAGCCAAGTGTGGCCCAGCAAAAGATTTTAGCTTGATTGACATGCTTTTAAGATGGACCATTCACATCATGCGTGCATGTCAACCTTTGCTCATGCAATCAAATTTTATTCTCTATTTTCCTTTTCCTTTTGACCTTCCTTTTACTTTTTGGTGATTTGATTGTTCTCGTTGGAAAATGGAATGGGAGAAAATGAAATGCGATTTTGAATTTGAGAAGGGAGACCCTTCTAAGCCAAAAGGCTCTAAACGAAAGGGTTAATAATAAAACTTGGCAGAAGTGCAAGAAAAAAGAGACATTTCCCATGAGAGTCCCCAGAAGTGTTGATTTTTTTTTCTCAGGTAACAAAGCATTTACTTTGTTTCACAAGAAAGCCCGTCCCATGGAAAAAGGGCCATTTTCAAGCAGAACATAAAACAAGCATGCATGCAAGAAATTGGTCGGTCATGTGGAACCATGGTGGGCCCAACCTTTTTCCAGGGGGGAATCCCTTTGGCTGGGAAAGGTTGTCATATAGTTGTTTTTCAAACCACATGCCCTTTCACCAGGTAGGGTGTTTCCTTTTCTTTCCTAAAACAAACAGGCAACAATTGAGAGAGAAGGCATTCTTAACATCTAACTGGTGCAAGAACTATCCAAATATGGGCCTTTCTCTGGGAAAAAACGTTATAGCCCTTAAATGTAAAACTGAAATCCCTAACATTTGAATTCTTTTTTTTTTAATAGTCCAAGGAAAAAAAAAACCACCACATTGACTGGTCTCTGGTTGGTAAAACCCTGCACATAAGGGAGTACCGCCAGCTTCGACCTTGCAGCAAGGGACACCACCTGTGAGTTTCGAACTTATTACGCCACGTCAACTTGGTGACTTTCCCAAGTCGCCCCTATCAGATGAGCAGGAACCCTTGTAGGTCAAGCATCTGAACTTGTGATTGCCATGGCAGCATCAGAATAATGTTTTTCCAAAATCTTATAAATTCTGTTTGAATTGAACTCTGTAAAGTTACTAGGGTGCTATTTTAGGGAGGGCACTTGCACATGCTGTAAATTAATGCCCACGGTTGACAGCATAACTTTTCAAGACTTCTAAATATATTTAAATTTGATGCCACAAAATTAGTAGCACATTATTTTAAGGAAGGTAGCATATGCTCTTCACTGATACTGAACTACGTTTGTCCCCTTTCCGGATCCAGGGGTCATTTTATTGATGAATTTCTGATCTATATTGTAATTGCAGGCATCAGCGATATTTTGAAAATACTGTGATTCTATCGTGATACTTTAGAAGTAATCAAAGCACAAAAGTTGCAATTACATTACCACCTTTCATTTAGAACACTGAAATTTTATCATGGTATTAACGTGATACAACACTCTTTTGAATCTTTAAAATTTCATATAACTTTGGAACTTATACTTTTTGTTTATTTTCTGTACTTAAAAAGTTTATATTATGCCACAATTTTCCCGAGAATTTTTTGAGCAAAACAATCTTGTACAACTTATTTCAAGATTTTTCCTCAAAGGGAAAATTGCAATAACACGATTGGTTCCAACCAAGCATTGTGTGTAGGGGTGTCAACGGGTTAGGTTTGGTACGGACCCAGGTAGAACCAGACTTGGACTAGATTTTTGGGTATGGTATCGGGTCCAGACCCAGTTCTAATTGGATCCACTATAAGAAAAAACATACCTGGACCCTATAAGAACTACATGAACCAAGCCCGGACCATACCCGGTAAAACCATATTTTTTATAATTTTTACATTGAAAAATTGCAGGTCTTAATCGGAACTCGGGTCAGGTCTGGGTCTGGTATAAAATTTCACAAACTATACCCAGGTTCATATATTAATCGGACCTTTCGGTCCAGACCCAGGCCTTAATCAGATCTTCTTATTTATCACTATACCTGGACCCTATAGGGTTTGGTTCGGGGGACCGGGTAAACCAAGCCCGTTGACACCCCTAATTGTGCGTGTGTTTGTGTATGTGTGTGCAAAGTGACTGGGAAACGCAAGATTGTACAGTTTACCAACTGATCTTTACCATTTTTTTTTAAGATAGACAACCAATGACCAAACCACAAAAACTCCATTTTTTTCTTTCCGTAACTGCCTTTATGAATTATCAACATTTATTTTGCCATGTTGCCAGAGATATACTTGGCCTTCGGCCAATACCAATGTTGTCAGTATGGTCGGTGATGGGGTTTTCCCTTGGATTATCCCCAAAAAAATCATTTAAAAACAAAACAAAAAGGGACACGAAAGGAAGAAAAAGGCACAACCTATATGAGGTCAAACACCCTTTGATGTATCTATATGAAAAAAAAAACGTATTGCAAATTTGCACTTTGTATGCATGCGAACCAAATGCTTTGCACTTTTCTTATTTTCATGACCAACAGATCGTGTTGCTCATAGAATCTAATCCCCATGCTTTTCACAGGCTCGTTTCCATCCTACTCCTAGCCTAACCCACTAACTGAATTAGGCCGGTTGCCAAGTTAGGTGTAGCATATCCTTGCATGATTTGAAGCCATTCGGTTGGCCAAATCTCTAGATCTTGAATCATCAGATGACATTGTCAAGCCATCTTCAATCATCATATCATATGATGGGAGTCTTTAATCCAATCCCCACAATGAGACTCCAATATTGACGTGCCCCATCTTTTGCGCCTACCATCCATGGCCATCACTTTCAAGAAAGGTTAGCTGTGTGCCTGCCACACACAAACAGGCCGGCTGCTCATCCATTCTTTTATGCTGAAAGGCAAAAGTTCAAATACAAACCATTAGAAATCAATAATTGATGACAAAGATCGAGCAGATGAATGAATTAGAACATATAGAAACTAGAGTGAAATTCTAGAAACCCATCACTCGTAGTTGGGTTTCACAGTGTCACCAAAATAAGAGTGGTCGATCAGGAATAGACCCCTTGAATGGCCACCACCTGTCATGTCCCAATCAATCCTATCTTTATTCCCACACTGTACACAGTTTTTGCAACAATTTTGTTATACCCAACCATTCATCCTGGTGTGATATGGACTAGTTATTGGAGGAGATTGGGAGCAATAAGCACAGGATAAATCAATGATAGCACAAAAGCTTCCACTAACAAGGTGACAACTTTTGTGACTGTGGATGATCAAGCATGAAGCACCTGCCAATTTTCCATTTTATAACATCTTTCGTGGCACCGAGGACCCTTCTACAAAGAGGAAGGCCATAAATCCCAGATGTACAAGCACATGGGCTGCTTCAAGAAAATCAGCATTTATTAATTGAGCTTTACATTGAATAAGGCTTACTTTCTAATAGCACACATGGACCTATTTTCTATTCATACATCTGCATTGAACAATGAATGCAAGCATGCAGGGGCAAGATACTCTCCCAAAGAAGCCCGAGTACGCAGGTGGGATGTTTGCTGCATGGTGACATCATGCTGAGATTGGTTTCATAAAATTGGAATAATCCCCAACATTTGCAACGAACAGAGGATCACTGTCTTCGCTAAGAGGGTTGAGCTTCTGGCTTGCCTTCTCCAATTTACGTGTCAGATCATCCATGGTCTTCTTTATGCTGGACCTGTTCAATCTGCCTGGTTCACTGGTGGGAGACCCCAACCATGGTAATCTTTGGAAGAAATGGATTAGGGGGGGTTTCTTCAACATGTCTAGTGTCAGGGCCACACATCCTGCAAGAAAAAACAAAGCTAAACCTAAATGAGAATCTACTCACATAGACGTGATTAATGGAAAAGAAGCGAAAAAGAACATTAACAATTATACAGCACCTCATATCTGATCCAAGTAGAGTATCTTGTTTCTGAAGTTCAGCAGGCATTGTATGTGAAAACAAATCCCAGAAAGGAAAGCGAAAACGTTGAAGGCTTTCATTTATCTCTGCTTTTGGATTTACGTGACTATGATCATCAAATTCTCTGCTAGTGCAGCTACCAGTTCCTGTCATCTTCAAAAATGAAGCTGCACTCCTGAAGCCAATGCTTTCAATCAAGGTGGTAGAGCAATAACACTTTGCAAAAAAGACAATAACTTCGTAAGACAGAAAATACCATGAACACATTGATGAACTAATTTGAAATATCATGGCAACTTCACATGAGTATTATCACGTTGGACCAAGTCATTCAACGCCACTTTGCCCAATTCCATAGTGTTAAACTTCAAAAAAAAGGTTTTCTTTTAACTAGAATTAGCAGCTTAGAATGATGATCCAAAGTCCAGACTATAGGAAGGATACTTGGTGTGCAGATCCATGTTTAGTCAAATCTTGACCTTCAACACGGTTAATATTTAAAAGAGATGAGAGTAATTTTATTATTGTTCAGTAGTAAGAATTTAGTAGCATCAAATCTGGATTCCCAGTTCAACACAAACATGGGAGAAATAGAAAACTCCATGCAGGTAAAAAAGAATTAGAAGTGGAGACGAGGAAGTTTGGGAGAAAATGGAAAATTTTAACTTTGGAAAAATAAGTCCTATCAGAGTATTAAATCGGAAGAGTTCTAATATAATGGTATTTTTAGTTAATAGCATTACCAGTATTGACATGATGCCACACTCATTTCCATATGGAAGAAAGTAAGTTTTCACACTCAAAAGAACAATACCATATCAATATGGAAGAGAACCGATTCATTCTCATTCAAAGTGAGCAGCATTCCTAATAGTCATCTCGTACCATGACTAGTTCTTTGATGTGCGGCAAGCACATATGTTAGGGTGTCCTATTAAGTTATCAATCTGTTAGGAATATTTCAGCCTTCTAGTTGCACAGTTTTGTATATTATGTCCCTAAAGCATTTACACCATGCTTCTGAATCATAGTCTAACAAGGATAAACTACCCTAATCAGATTAATAATAACTGTAGTTTTAATCCCCAATTTGTACTCATTTAATAAAGGTAGAGTGGTTTGAAGACACTCCAGGCTGAATCGTCAATTCAGTAACCATAATTTTTTGACCCTTGACACGGCTATTGTTTCTCCAGCAAGAGTATGATGCATAGTTTTAAAACCCAATGACTCGAGACTCAACTCGGCATGGGCTGACTTATGTCTTGACAAGTCAACTCAATGACTTGGATGAGTCATGATGACTTTGTATTTCTATAAAAAATATGTATATAATGTGTTTGTATATATTGTACAACTAATTGTTACATATAATAGATATTGTAATATACATAATATACACAGTATATATATATATATATATATATATATATCATATATGTATGACTCAGCTGAGTCAGTATATGTATAGTTGGCAAACTCTTGACTCGGGCTCAGATCGGACCCCCCCTACTGGGTCACGAGTCAGCAGGTTGACTCGGTGACTCGGACGAGTCAGGACTATATTTTATAGAGTAAGCATATGAATAAGACATGAAAATAACTAAACTTCAAGCTAATATGTCAATAGCTAAATTACAAAAACATATAATCTATGTCACATGGACTCGGCTAGGGGTCGACACGCCTCGACACGGGTGCGGACAGAGACACGGGGCGGACATGGTCAACCAAGCGTCGGACTCGGTCAATGCACCGGGGCTGAGTCCGTCCATATTTTGGATTCGGTCAACTTTGACCAAGTCTATTTTTGTCCATTTTTAGGGCAAAAAACTAAAAAAAATGATTTTTTATATATTTTTTAATATATATATATATATATATATATATATATATAACCGAGTCTTATTATTGTTATATATATATATATAGCCGTGTCCCTAATGGGCACAACTTTGACCGAGTCTTATTATATATATATATATATATATATAGCCGTGTCCCCGTGTCCAAAATTTTTCAAATTGTGTCCCACCCGCACCCATGTGACATAACATATAATTATACATGATTATTAACTTTTTTCATTGAACAATATTAGATTCTTCATAACAAGTGACTTTATATGAGAATTATGCATTAAAATAATAAAATACATGATAAAAAATTTCAAGGATCTGCATTAAGCCCTTTCCTATTTGCTATAGTGATGGATGAGCTTACGAGATCAATTCAAGAAAATGTGCCGTGGTGTATGTTATTTGCTAATGATATTGTTTTGATTGATGAGTCTAGATCTGGAGTTAATGCTAAGTTAGAATTATGGAGACAGACATTGGAAGCAAGAGGTTTTAAGTTGAGTAAGAGTAAAACAGAATATATGGAATGTCAGTTTAGCAAGCAACGAAGTAGTGATGGGAGTGTAGTGAAGCTTGGTGAGCAAGAAATACCGATGGATGACTGTTTCAAATATTTGGGATCTATCATTCAAAAGTATGGAGAAATTGATGGAGATGTAAATCATAGGATAAAGGTTGGGTGGATGAAATGAAAAAGTGCAACTGGAGTGTTGTGCGATCGTAGAATGCCATTGCAGTTGAAGGGAAAGTTTTATAGGACGACAATTAGGCACGCTTTACTATATGGTACGGAATGTTGGGCTGCCAAGAGACATCATATTCAAAAAATGAGTGTAGCGGAGATGCATATGCTTACATGGATGTGTGAAAATACAATAAAAGATAAGATTCAAAACGAGGAGATACGTAAGAAGGTAGGCGTTGCATCCATTGAAAATAAGATGAGAGAGAATCATTTACGGTGGTTTGGACATATTCGGCGAAGGCCTAATGATGCTCCAGTTAGAAGGATGGAGAAATGGGAAAATATATTAGTTAAAAGAGGTCGAGGTAGGCCTAAGAAGACTTGGATGGAGATGATAGGAAAGGATATGAATGTTTTGAACCTCACCGAGGACATGGCATTGGATAGAAATGTTTGGAGAAGAAGGATTCACGTGGAAGACCCAGAATGATTTTCTTTTTTGGTTCATATTGCCGACCCCAATTGTTTTGGGATGAAGGAGTAGTAGTTGTTGTTGTTGTTGTTGTTGTTGTTGTTGTTGTTGTTGTAGGTTGGATTGGCAGTCCTGAATCGTGACCCAGTTGGGGTCCGATCCGGGTCGACTCGAGCGATTCTTGAGTCGACTCGCCGGATTTGCCAACTATGATTCTATGACTTGGCCGAGTCAAACCATGACTCAGCCGAGTTTTGTTAAGTTCCGGGTCATTCAATAATTTGAGCCAATGAATGGCTGAGTCTAGCCAAGTTACCCGAGTCACTGAGTTGACTTGGCAAGTTTTTAAACATTGGCATTAAACATTCAATCAATCTCTATATTCATCCAAAAATATACCCGATACAACAACCAATCAACTTTGCACACTAAAGTGGGCTGAAATCCATTTCATTCATCAGAGGTATGCAATGTACTTGAGGACTCACATGGGGATCTATTTTCATTCCGATTATATTGTATACATGTTTGCTATTAATTTTAGCAGTTTACTTAAATATTTTGTGTATTTTTTTAATTGGTGTACCGACTAGTCCGACCAGTCTTTTTAGGGGCTCACCGCCTAGGCACTGCCTACCGCTTTTGGCTACATAGGAAAAGAGCATAAGGTTTGATAATTTACATAGGTGCCAACAAAATAATGCGTTGAAACTCATAGGTGAAAGTTGTTTTGACTCAATCTAACCCTGTAGATGTGCAACGATTTTTTCCTTTTTTCTACAGCACTGAAGATGATAACTAGATGATAAATTACCTCTCTTCAAATGAATCAACAAGATAACAGAACTTAGGTTGAATGCCTGTGGCTTTTCGTAACCATCTGTTTCCCAATAGTACTCTGTCAACAGTATCAAAGATTTGTATTTCTGCAGCCTTTGATATGACGCTTAGAGGTATTCCAGGAGAGCCCATTTCTTCCAGCATTTCATGGACCTGCAACCAACAAATTAAGGATCAAGGAAGCTTACAAATCCAGAAGATTACAATTGACAAGGGCATTAGCCACAAAAGGCAAAAGAAATATAAAAAAGTTAACCACACAATTATAAGCTTCTCCTATAAACCAAAGTGCTAAGATTAATAACTCCAAAATTAAGCATTCCAATTTGCAAGATGAACTGCCCATGTACCAATTACAAAAATAATTCATAAAAAGACCATCAGGTTAAAGTGTTCAAAAAAACAAATTTTACCTCTGGAGGTTCAAATAGGCTATCAATACTATTATCATTCACCTCTGTTGTCAAGCAAGCCGGTTTTGGATCAAGGTATGGAAGTGCTGGTCAATGGAAGCTTCCAGAATATTATCAAGCAAGCCTTTATCAAAGAAATATGGCTTGTACCTAATTCATAAAACTGTGTTAGCATAGCTGTTGGGCCCTAAAGTGACATGAATAGACAACAACAGATCCAATCTGTCACATGGGTGCGGGTGCGGGTGCGGGGGTGCGGCAAAAAAAAATATATATATATATATATAAAGGTTGCCGCTTGTTGCTCACCACTAAACCCGTTCCTTCAGATAAATTTCTCTTTTCCTCACTAACTAATGGTTCTTAGAAGAGGATAACAGAAGAATTCTCATAGCTTATGACCGTGTTTGAACACATTAAGCAACTGTCCATGATTCTAGAAAGGTTGCTTTATTTCATTTAGCAACCAACTCCTGCCGAATCTTTTAGGTTAATCACAAAGTGATGCCAGCCTCAAGTTCTCACTCATTAATTTAGTGTTCTTATCCCCATTGTCCTGCATGTGCTATATATCCATATTATCCCAGGTCTACACCCACGTCCATGTGAAACTGGCTCTTTATGATCTTCAGAAAGAGTTTTGATGGCAATGCTTGCTTAAGTTAGGAAAAACAAAGAAAAAAGAATTTTTTGATTTAAATTGAAGTATTCGTCTTTTGCATCTAACAATGATGATTGTGGAGGTAGTTACATATGTTAGCACCAACCATTTCCCAAAATTACGAATAATAATCATTAAGGGAAAGAAAAGAGAAAGAGAGAGAGAGAGAGGTTGGTTATCAAGCATCACCAACCTAGCTTGCAAGGATAACAACAAAATCGTCTTTTACAAGGGAGATGGGTCTGATACCCACCTGATGAGTCCCATGAATGAAGCATCCAGTGTTGTGAAAAGCGTTGAGGCGTAGCGAGGCGCTCCACCAAAATCTAAGGAAAGGCGTAAGCCTCGAGGCGCAAAGCGTAAGCCTCAAAAAAAAAATTAACTTAAAAAAACTATAAAAATTATCTAAAATTATAAATAAATAAGAAATGTTTTATTGATGAAGCACCAACCAACACGAAATAAAAAATCTCAAATAAATACGGAAAAAAAATATGAGATAATTAGTATAAAGAAAAATAATGTCTATATTTTTTTATAGAAAGAAAAATTTAGACAAAACCTTAGCTTATATTAGTATCTTTTCTGGGGTACATTAATTCACGGGAAACAGAACTAGGAGACAGAATTCTGCACAGAATTTCATATCAACAATACCTAATCATACTTCACAGAATATTTGCAATGTTGAGAGAAAAAACTGAAGCAAAACATCAATGAGAGAGACATCAACTGGAGGAAATCAAGGCAACATGATAATGTAAGAATTGCTATAGTTTATAGTGGCTTTTTTTACTTTGACTTAGACCTTAGTTGAGATTATGGCTGAAGAGACAAATAAAGTAGAGTTTGAAAAAAGAAGAAATTTGTTATTTCTGCACCATCCACAGGTAATACTGTTGGGAATGAGAAAATTTGCTCTACTGGTCCTAAGTCATGCTTTTGAGAGTGACTTCCTCTGACCCAATGACAGCTGCTCACTCTCAGTTGCTTGAACAAATTCAGCAGCTGCTTGTTCAATTTATAACTACTTATTCTTTATCGACAGCGAAAGCTGGGGTTAGGCAAACCCCTACCAGTTAATACAACCATACCATTTGGGGTTCGAACTTGCAACGTCCCAACTCAAGGAGACGTGCACTGACTACATATTCTCCTTCCTTGCTTTGCTTCTTCCCTTATTGTTATGGATCCCACAGTTTTTTTTTGAGCCATCCATTTTCTAGAAAAACAGCATCTAGAGCATACAAAATGGACAATGGAGTAAGCACAAGTTCCCTCTGAGAGAACCATAGGTGGTTTCGCATGGCTGAACAGCATCTAAGGGGTCGGTAAAGGGTACCCCTGACCTCACAGAATTCCTGGTAGCTCTGTAATGGCTTGGGTGTTGGTGACCCCACCCAGGGTTTACCTTTCAGTGGGATCCCCCCATTAAGTGACCCAGTTCTCAGTGAGAGTTCCTTGTCATTAAAAAAAAAGTCTGCGAGAGAGAGAGAGACTGTGAGAAATGGGAAAGGGGCTGCGAGAGAGGGAGAGAGGCTGCGAGAGAGAGGGAGAGATTGTGAGAGACGAGAGAGAGAGAGAGGGACTGCGAGAGACTATTTAGGGCCCCCGACCCTCGTCAGGGTCGGGGGCAACATTTTAATTATGGTCAAATGAGGGCTTTGACCCTCATTTGACCATAATCATAAGGCGTGCACGCCTCACCCTGAGGCGCGCCTCGCCTCGAGGCGTACGCCTCAAGGCCTCTGAGGTGTACGCCTCTGTGCATTTGCGCCTCAAGCCTACGCCTCAAGGCACAAAGGCCCTCGCCTTGAGGCGAGGCGCGCTTTTTGCGCCTTGAGGCACGTTTTTAATAACACTGGACGCATCTTTCCTATGCAATCTTCTGCATAGCTCATTTGCTTCTCTTTCATGGAAGTTTTATTACCCAGGATGCATCCTAATTTTTGGCTTACTTCTTATTTTAATGATTGATTTAACCTCTGACGAAAAAGATATCCCTTGGTCACATTTCATCTCTTCCACAAGTTTTTACTAGGTTCTCTACTTCGGGCTGCAAACTGCAACTCATAACCCAGTGTTCTGAGTGTAGCTGAATCCTTTCTAGTTCAAATGAACTGGGCCCATTGGACCTTTGCAACTAGCGTCCAGAACCCAGTGATCATGTCCGACAGGCAGCCTGCATCATCCTTCTTGTCCACGCACACGGGGGTGCTAGATTTTTTCCCTAAAAATCCATGCACATATAAGAAGCAAATTGACACACCATGAAAAGTTACCATCTCCTGGCTAGGTCCAATTAGCAATAAGTTCACTCAGAATATATTATCATCATGGCATTTAACTCTGAACATCAAAATTTTCCATTTAACTAAAAAATATGCAGGTAGAATAAGCACCTTCCCGACAAGCTATTGCTTAATTTAATTAACAGTAGTCAATTGAATGCAAGGTTGCCAGACTAGAAAGCAGATCAGGAAACGATACGGGAAGCGGAAGCGAGAAGCGATGCATTTTAAAATATATAGGAAGCAGGAAGCGAGAAATAAAAGAAAAAATATAAGAATTGAATGAGAATCAAAATAAAACACAAATAAAAACTAAAATAAAAGAGACTAATATTAAATTTCATGATTTTTTAGTGTAAGAATTAAATTTTTAACAAAATCTAAAAATGATGACTACCAATTTAGCAAAAGCACATGGAAGTGAGTGAGAAGAGTCAGAGAAAACACATAAAAAGCATGAAAAGTTGAGTAAGGATAACATATAATAAGAATAAATGAAGCGTGTGGAAAGCATAGGAGAAGCGTGGGAGAATTGAGGTTCTCATCAAGTTTCGGAAGCAAAGAGTATCGCGCTTCCGAAACGAGTTTCCGAGAAGCGAGCTTCCCAACTATCTAAGAAGCTTCCAGTAACTCTGGTTGAATGTGCTATATCTCTACCTAAGGTGAAGAAAAAGATTAAACAAATGAATTTTATCCCAATCACCTGCTGCCCTCTAATTAAATCTTTTGACCATCTATGCATGCATTTGAACATGCAAGCAGATAGGAACAAGGTTGTCTGTATTGTACCGTATTGTATGATATGATACATATCATTACTATGGGGTGTTCCGACGATACGGGTGTGTAACGTACGATACACCCCTGTATCTTACAATACACTATAAATGCAGTTTAAATGCACTTATTTCAACAAAAAATTTGAAAACATATAAGGCCCCTTATGGCCAGTTCATATTCATCCCTAAAGAGCTTAAGAGTGATTTAGAAAGATTTTTTTCAGAAAAAAAAAAGAAGATAATGTTGATGATAGTCAATGATTGACGTTATCTAATTCATTTTTGTTTGAAATTTAAAAAAAAAATAGTTATGTAAAATTTTTAAGCATTAAAAAAACAATGTGTTTTTTTTGTTTATGTAAGCACACATTATTTTGAATCTTGTAACTTATTAGCTTGGATTTGTTATTTAATAAGCATATTATTTCATAGTTTGCATTTTTCTTGTGAGATTTCCATATATAGCATATTATCTTGATTATTTAAGGTTCAATGTCTTATGCATGTCATTTATACCACGACATAGATGCTTCATATGTGATTTTATGGTTGTATTTTGTGGCATTCATCATTTTTTCATGTGTTATGATTTTTTTAGAACTTTTACTAATTTTTCTGGTTTTTCTTGATTTTTTTGGATTTTTTTGGAAATTTTTTATTAAAAATTTATGATACGATATGGTGTAACTATGGGCCTGACCGATACAAGTTACGATACGATACATACAACCTTGGATAGGAGCACAAAATTCAAAAGGATAAAGCACAATAAATGTAGTTACAGGAAAAAGATAAAAAGACCAGTGGTTTACTTAAATAAAGCAATATAAGGTTTATGGTTATAATATATAGATTTTTAGAATGTGAAAACAACTGCACATCATGAATAAGTAACATACCATTTTATTCCTTCAGTGGTAGCAATTGCAATATTCAGATTCTGAGCAGTAAATACTGGAACTCCCTCAAGCCTCCTTTTATTATGCTTTTGTGGCATTTTCTGAGAAGCCCATTAGCTGCCTTGACCTACACGTATTACAACTGTGGCTCAGTAACAACAGCAAGAACAACAAAAACAATGTGCTAAGAGTTCTCAAGTTTCAAATCACCAATACCTGCTTTTTATTAGGAACAAATTTGAACATGTGAGGCTTTTCCTGCACAACCATGGCAAAAAATTCAATGTAAAGCAAGGAAACTAAATTACAAGGTTAAGTGCCCAAGAAGGAATTACACAATTGAAACAAATGCCAGAAAATATTCAACTGCACAGACTATTATCTCCATAGCAACTAAAGTTTACTTCAGAATTTCTGTTCTGAAAAGTTTTTGGTTTATTTTTCTTACTACAGCAAGCATATGTAACCAAGTCATCTAATATTGTTGCATCCTTCAGTGTTACATCCAACATTGTGAAAAGTGTTGAGGTATCAGAAGCGAGGCGTAAGCCTCGATGCATAAAGCGTAAGCCTCAAATTAAAAAAAAAACTTAAAAAGTATCTAAAAATACAAATAAATAAAAGAAATGTTTTATTGATGAAGCAACAACAAATGAGAAATAAAAATTCTCAAATAAATACCGAAAAATATGAGATTAACATGTAAAAGTACGAATATATGAATAAAAAAGTATATGTTCATATTATGACTTCTTTTCATATCTTACTTTCGGTTTCAGTACTTTTTAAGTTCAGTGTTTCTTCTTTACATGGAAAATATTGAAACCCCATTAAACAAATACCACCATCCTATGTGAGAATATAGGAAAAAGGGAATAGAGAAGCAGCAAAACCACAATAAAAACAACAATATCGAAAAAGGATCCTACTGATATCAAATTAGTCAAATATAAACATATGTTTGGTACTAAAGATCAGCAATAATTGAAGGAAAAATCAGAAAACTAAAGATCAAATTTCTAACTGACTACAACCACTTAATATTTAAAACACACATAATCCCAAAAAATAGCCCAAGAGAGACAAAGAGAGAGACGAGAGTGCCTTGCAAACTATGTAGTCAAAAGCCCCGACTAGTCCGCCAACTAGTCAGTCTAGGCGTAAGTAAAATGCTTAGGCTTTGCAATTTCTAGGTGGGTACTTTAAAAAGTACCAATTTTGCCGACTAGGCACCAACTAAGGAGCCTAGTTGGCGACTAAGCTGTAATATCGCGTATTTTCACACTTAGTTAAATTTGATTTTTTGTTAAAAATTTGGCTAAGTTTGGGAGAAAAATCGTTTGAGTCTCGATATTAGACCGATGTTTTTGAGTTTGGGCTTAGCCCAGGTCTCATCGATTAGGTCGAGGCAAGTCAATCAAAGCATAAGAAAGAGTTTCATTTTCAACCTTTAAATTCAGGCAAATTTTGAGCGAAATTCGGGTTATTTTCAGGCAAAATTTGGAATTTGATATTTGTGTAATATGTCGTTGAAAGCGTCTCAGAATTCTAAGCGCAATGATATTTTACTTTTCTGAATTCGAGTTTCGGTTGGCCCGAAAATCACATTTTTTCAAAAATTGAGCAGTTTGTTGAATTGGATCCGAAGGTGATCGGAACGAATCCAATGCATTTGATCCAAATTTATATGGATTTGGACTCTATCCAAGACCCATATTAATATGGATTTGATCTAGCTCAAGACCCATTTGAATTTTTTGAGATGGATTTGGATCTTGGATCCGAATCCAAATCCATGCCCAACGATTTTTTCAACTTTAAATTCATCAAAAACCTTTAAATTGAGGTTTATTAATGTTAAGAATCCTCCTAAGTTAATTTAATAATTTTTGAAAGCTTTCAAAAAATTATTTAATATTTAACTTTAAATAATTAATTAATTAATTAATTTAATGTTAAATAATGTTCCAAAGGATAGTGTTGTTTCCTGATATCGGTTGAGGGCTAAGTTTGAAACCCAGTAATAAAATACAAATTGTGTGTTAAGCTACCTTGGGAACCTAACTTGACCTCAGGGATTTTACCCGTTTGGTGTATCCGCGGGCAACGGTAATTAAAAATATGAACTTAAATTGTATGCATTTAATAGGGCATACATATGGAAAGGAAAACTTTAATGAAAGATAATGAAATGTTCATGCATTGCACATAAATCATGCATATTCCTGCTAAGCATTAGAACATGCATATTTTATTTGTTTCCTTAATCGTTACATGATGGTGAATGCATGAGGTTTAATTTCTAATGCATGCTAAATGTCGTGCTTATTTAAATTGTGATTTATGCTATTGCTTAATGATTCTTCATGCTTAGAAATTATTCTTTGTTGCATGAATGCTTAATTGAAATTATGAAGTTGTTATAATTGCTTTTCTCTAAATGATTGCATGAAATCTTATTTATATTTGTTATGCTTACTTGTTTCGTTAGAAGTACATGTGCTCAGGATTTCGGTTCTGACACCCTACTTCTATGGTTTTTTTCAACCGAGGTGATCAGTGAAGCGACTGGTTTCTGGAAGAGTTACGAGTGTCACATTCTTGCTGGACGGTTCGTAGAGGGACAGTGTGACTCAGTTTTTCGTTATTTATTTTTATGTCATTTAAATAACTCTGATATGTCTCTTGCAATTATTGCTTAAACATTTTTTCTTCCAAATAAATGAATAATGGTTTGGTTTGGTATGGATGATAAGTGTAAGCTCTATTGTGGTGTGTGTGGTTATCCAATTGGGAGTGGAATTGTAAAGGCCCCAGATCTCTAGGAAGATTTCCGCATTTGTTTAAAAATATAAAAATTTCGCATTTTCAAGGGGTATGAGTTGGGGTCGTTACAGAGACTAACTTTTTCTTGTATGAATAAAACCTATAAATGATTTTCAGTTTATCATTCTTTAAATATGACTAACATGACAACACAATATTTTTTCTTCTCCTTTCAATCACTAATCTTAACTTCTTGGTTTTAAAGCAGTCCATACCCAAAATGTTCATAACTGAAGATAAGACCCCAAAAAAAAACCAAAAGGTTATTTAATAGGAAACAAAATTCGTAGAGAGATGGGGGATGGTAGATAATCATAAAAAGTAGGTTATGTATTGAAGCTTCTGGCTTGATAAAGATAATTGAATTTTACTAAGTAACAGACATAGGACTCGAGATATGGACAAGATTCCATATTATTCCTTCATAAATGCCCTATATATTTTTCATCAAACTGAACAACAATGGCATGAAAAAAAAAGAAGAAATGCAATCCTTTGCTAAATGAATTAAAAAGAATCCCAACTAAACATTAGCATCTCTTTGTTGCTGGCCATTAGGGCTGCCAAGAAGGCACAATTTATACTTTTTAGTTTTCTTGCCTCCACAAAAACTGTCGTATCCCATGCATCCTTCCCTTGATCATGAATTTCTTCTTTTCCCTCTTCAAAACCTCCCGTATACAGGGCCGGCTGGCCTCTTTGAGATTTGAGGCCACCGCCTAGGACCTCAAATGAAAAAAATATATATAATGCTTACATTTCATATGCTGAGGGCCTCCAATGAAATATGCCTAGGGCCTCAACTTCTCTTGAGTCACCCTTGCCGGTATATCTCCATAGGCCAATATCTATTGAAACCATCTTTAATGGATAACAGCAGCAGTACTGCCTTCCCCTTTCAGTAACCATAGATATTGTTTGTGCACATTTTTGTTGCATATCTTATAAAAAAATACCTATAGTTGTGCTTTTCTGGCAAGGTGGAGCCAAGTTGGGGCTAGGGTGGGCACATGCTCACCCTAGCCCCTAAAATCCCCAACAGGGGAATTCAGGCCAAGGTGAGCAGTACCCAGCCCAACTAAAATGTTGTGGCCCCGTCCCCCACTCCCCCTACTTGGACCGGATTTGAGCACTCCCTTAACCTCGTTATCCTTATGCAGAATTTTCAGCAGTACTCCTACCCACAGAAAAAGCCTACAATATGCTTGATTTGGACAGAAATTTTGTAGTACAACCCCCCTCATATAATATGGGTTCATGTTTCCAAGACCAATTACAAGATGCTACTTGCTCAAATTTTTCTAGGATAATGGCAACAAAGGATATAAGACCCTTGGTGAATGACCCAGGTCTAAGCTCTCAAAGATGGACACATCTAGATCTGGATTGTTGGACTTTAAGTCCTGAATCTCCTGATCCTCCTTAACATATCCAAATTTGATCCAAAGAAAGTCTTACTTTGCTAGTGGATTGAACTTAGGGTTGTGGATCAGGTCACAGTATGGGTAGGGATTGCTAAATATAAGTATTTAAGGGCCAAGTTGTTCCCAGTGCAGACAAATTACTGATTCATTTGTTCAAAATGTAACCTTCAGCTGTACATGTATACGTTAAGCATATAATCCAATTGAAGATTTCAAGGTCAAATAGTTTTTGCTGTACAACATGTTGAACAGAGAATTGCACACATCCATGCCTCAGTGCATGGAAGTGTTACACAATTCGCATTTATAATGTTCAACTATTTGATATTCAGTTCATAACTAAATTTATGTGATTGACTAAATGGGCATGCAAAAAAAAAAAAAACTCACAGTGAACCCTATGAATCGGCTGAATAAACTCTTCATGAAAAGAAATCCTGAAAACTTAGAAAACATAAAAATAAACACTATAATCATGCTTTCCTCACACTTCCCAAAGACAGCCATACAAAATTAGCAATAAAAAGAAATACCCTTACACTGCTTCCCCTACTAAAGAACAAAATTGTTTTCTTTCCTCAACGTGGGCACTCCACTACGAGCAAAAATCAAACCGCGGACTTCTTCTCCAATAAAAAATCAATGCCCAGGTTCAATTTTAGTAGTTTCCCCAATAAAAAAACAGAGATGTTAACTAACACCAGTATGGGAATTTCTTCTCCAATTAAAGATAAAAACTGCCTTCTTTTCTCAAAAAGTGATTTTCACCAATACCAAACATGGGAAATTTAGCACAACAAGTTCAGCAACCACACAAAACGAATCAGAAAGTGCGGAAAGATTAACACTAACCTCGAGAGAAACGGGATTTGGATGTGGGTACTAACCGCCATGAGCCCAGTACCAGAGGGATCCAGCATGCTAAACACCTGCCCCACGAACGCGGGGCCTCCCTTGAAGATCGAATCGAGGCCGTCGATCCTCATGCTAGAAGGAAACCCAGAGGAAGCAAACTAAGAAGAAGAAGACGCGCTCTTGCCCATCGCCGTCGATGAAGGGTTGTTGCGAACGAGGTTGAGAACGGGCAAGTCGGTGAACAAGACGGGGAACAGAGTGGCCGAATTAGGGTTTACTGGCGCATTTTTTGTGCCGTTCGGGTGAATTTTGGGGAGGAAGTTGGCGGAGAAGCTCTTCGCCAGCCCGGCGACGAACTCCTGAGGCTGCCATGGCCGGAAATCTCTGCCGGAGCTCCAATTGTGGAGGGGCTCTTCGACGGTAGCCATCGATCGTGGTGCTGCGAGTCTACGAGAGGTTTCTTCTGGTGGTCATCTCGGGGAGTGGCGGGCTGACATCGGAAGTCCTCTGTCTCGGGGCTCTACGAGAACCACCGCGTAGAGAAAAAGAGCGAAGTACTATCCGGCGGACCTCCGAATGGATCGGGACTGATGCAAATGGGTCGGGTCTTCCAAAAAGCTGTTACTGATAATGGATTAACGGGTTATTTACAACAATAATAATAATAAAGGCTTTTTTATAGTTCAACTCCATACATAAGAAAAATAAAAAATAAAAATCTTATAAGTCGAAATGATAGTTTCACTTGTTCAAATGCTAATGGAAAATACAAGTATTTCTCCGTTTAAATAAGCTAAATTTATAATAGTGTTCACCTTATTAAATATGTGTCTCTGGATTTATAACCCGAAGAAACCGCACTTAGCACTAAGACCTGGTCGTGCTGGCTCACCCTGCCATACCTCCAATCCACGTGCCGGCAGTGTAAAACTTTTAAGCTAAGACCCCCTACTCCCGGGGCCTATGCTACGCGTGGGCTTGCGTATAGGGTCGATGCCCATGGGAATAGAACCTTGCCTGCCCGTCTAGCAGCCAAGGCCTCACCCCATATTTTCATGAATAATCTTAAATTACAAATAATAAAGGCTGAATTATGGTTTGATGCGGGTGAATCTAGATAGACTTTGATATGGGATTGATTCAGGTCTATATGGTATATAACCCAATCTATATTCATATTCGTATTGGTGTGGACATGGATATGGCTCAAAGCCATGTCTCAAAACTTGGCAGGAGAAAATCTCATGATCACATTTAAATTTAATAGTTAAAATGCCTAAAAGATATACAACATATAAAATATTTAAGAAACATAAACACCACAATGAAAAATAATTATTTAGATGTGTACACAAAAATAGAAAATGAGCTAATATCGTGATATTTTGGAAAGGCATGATTTAATTGCATGAATGACAAATCTAATATGAAACAATGATATTTTCAAGAACAGGGCTAAACAGGCTAAATTGGCTTCAAACTGCCCAACCTAATGTAAAGCAGGGAAATATGTAAAATAGTATGAACCGAGATTTTTATAGGCTTTTTTATTTTTTCTAAAATTTTACCGTATGAATGTGATATAGTTGCTTGGTTTTATAGAAATAGACTCTTGGATCTTCGGATTATGATGTATAAGAAGGATTTCTTATGGTTTGAAAATCAGCGACTCAAAATTTGTGTAAATATTAAAACATAAAAAATCATATTGCATGATCCGATTAGATCCAAAGCAAATGGACCATGCCCAATGCATTTGCAATGTTAGATTTGCAAAAAAACTATAAAAATCTTAATTGATATCAGTTTACATATTTTGCTGGTTTACATATTCTAGTTTTTCCCTGTAATTTAAATCAAATTTTCAATTAGGGCCAACTTTTTCCCATTAATGTCAGAAAACGAATCTCACTTTTCTGAATTTCTGACATGAGCTACAGTTTTCCTCAAAATGGGGATTTCATGTTCACATCCAATTTTTTTGTTTGTTTCCTTCACTCCCTTTTGGAATTGCAACAAATCATTCATCATCCAAAAAAAAAAGTAAATATTTTGAACATTTGATTATGAACGTTATTTCTGTAATTTGATTTATAATTTAATTTGAAATAACAATAATAACAGCAGACAATGATGTCAATGGCAACTTTTGGCACAATACTAGAAAATATGATATAGCTATCCAATTTACTTTTTCTTGACAGTTTTATTTTTTGTTACTTAAAAAATTAGATGCCTTAGATGAAATTATAGTGACTGATTTTTTCACATGTCACTTGATTTTTTTATTAATACATCAGAATTTTTGAATCAAGAACTTAGAAAAGTGGTTGTGACTAAGGTGCCTAGTTAGGCGACAAAAAGGCAAAAATTGTTAAGAGAAAAATCAATTGGCCAGGTATGTCGTATTTTCTAATTCTCAATCAATCTGGGTTTTGTGTCCAAAAGCTAGTGCTATCTACATCTTATCGGTAATAATACTAATAAAAAAGAAGCAAATTTTGGCAGTTTTCAAGCAAACAGACAAAATACCTGAAAATCTGAAACATGAGGCCTGTTTTAGAAATTAGAGGATAAGACCTAAAGGGCTTGGCATAGCCGCGTGCGTAGTGAGATGGGGCTTAGACCGTTTGACGAGCAGTGTAGGTTCAAATCTCATGTGTATCACCCCTGCGTAAGCCAAAGCTTGGCGACTTTCTAGGTCGAAGGGTAAGCCGTTATAGTTTAAAGCTGACAGAACAGTGATAGTAAGTATCGGCAGGCCGAACCATTCAGGTGGTATCCCATGTGGTAAGCGGGGTCCTGTGCCAAGCTGAAAGCCCAGGTTTGAATCCCGGCAGCTTGCCTTTCATAAAAAAAAAAAGTATATAAGTTTATGCGCAAAAAATATGGATATGAATATCTTTGTCACTTTGTGGGAATATGAGGCAAAAGTGAGGTCTCTAAATGGAATTTTTCTTTTTTCCCCGTTCGACAAACGTGCGTTCGTCGTATTTGTATTAGTCTGAGCAGCAGCATGGGCGTCCTGGTTTTGGGCGTGGCCTTCCGTCTCCATTCTTTCTCCCCTTCTTTTTCCTCGCTATACCTCCTGAGACGGCCTCCTTCTTTCGCCATCCCTTCAATTGGTCGCAGAAACGTTGCGAGTATGAGCGAGAAGGCCGAGCACAGTCAAGGAAGATGGTACTCTGTGCCGGATCTTCGGCTCCGCGACCACTGGTTCTCCGTCCCTCTCGACTACTACTCCTCTTCCGAGAGCTCCCCCAAGATCTCCATCTTCGCCCGTGAGGTCGTTGCAGGTACCCATCTCCTCACCGCTCATGTTGGTGCCTTTTTGTTTTGGGAGATTTGAGCTGAAATTCTAGTGTTCTGAATTCATTGGTTTGATCGTTTTTTATCCATATTCGGCTGTAATTCGCATGGAATTCGTTAGATTGTTGATTTTAGCGCGTACCCATTTCGTCATTCTCTACGATTGTGCATAAATTGTTGATTTTAGCGGGTACCCATTTTGGCATTCTCTATGCATGTGCATAAATTGTTAATTTTAGTGGGTACTCATTTCGTTATTCTCTATGAGAGTGCATAAATCGTCGACCATCGTGACTATAGTTGTGTTCCCTCGATAATTAAGCGCGAATATGACGAATGGAACGCCTGAAATGCCAGAGAATTGGTGAATTGGTCAAATTATCTGAGAATCATTTTATTCTTTTTAATTGAGTGAGTTGGGAACTCCAAAAGGATGAAATCTGACTTATTCTCTGGCTCAGTAACTAACCAAAGTATCGAAAGGGAATGAAATGCATCATCACGTGTTCTCGGCCATTACAACTTCACAGTGCTTACGGGTAACCTCATTAGTTAATACTTAAAACATGCCTTACAAAGGCACCTCTGCATTTGTGTTTTTTAGCTGCTGAAATTGGAGATCTAGCTCCCATATTATTCCCACCAAATTGAAACGGTAGAAAGTTATGGATTTTTGTCAATGAGGATTGAATAAGTCTTATAGATATTTCCGAACTTCTTGGGAGAAGTTTCAAAAGGACTTCGCAAGTTGACGTGAGTTTTGTTTGAGTTTTAGTGTTTTGCTCTTAGTTTGACTTGAAACATGAAAAAAATTCATATTTTCCATTGGTTTATAACATCCCAAATTACTTGAGTTAGTAGGATGCACATTTCATAATCACTGCTATAAATATACATCTGTGTATGTGCGTGTGTGCGTGCATGCGTGAGCATGTGAGTATGTGCACATAGTATTCAACAATTCAAGTTTCATTTGTAAGACAGTCGTTCGAGTTTTTAATTATTTGCCTGTTTCTATATCCATATTTCAATTTGGTAGAAGTTCCATCTAATTGAGAATGGTTCTTGAAGTTGGTAAGGAAGAGCAACCACTGCCACATCTATTATATCTGCAAGGTGGACCAGGATTTGAATGCCCACGACCAAATGAAGCTAGCGGTTGGCTGAAGAAAGCTTGTGAAGAATATCGTGTTATATTGCTTGATCAGGCACGATGCCATAATCTTATCTCATGCATTATTCTGAGAATGAGTTTTGGGCTTTAAGTGTTTTTTCTTTTTTATTTCTTCTGTAAAGTTAATGTGCTTATACTTCTCTAACAGCGAGGAACAGGCTTATCGACTCCACTGACAGTAACTTCTCTGTCTCAAATAAAATCTGCATCCAAACAAGCCGACTACTTAAAGCATTTTCGAGCAGACAATATAGTTAAGGATGCTGAATATGTTCGTTTGCATCTTGTGCCAAATGCTGAACCTTGGACAGTATTGGGCCAGGTGTGAAGCCTCTGCTATCTCATACTTTTTTCATTTCCATGCTGGGCAAAACATGTTTGTTGCTTATTTATATGTTTGCAGATGATCTTCTGTCATCGGTTGTTTCCTTGATGAAAAAAAAGTGTATTTTTGGCATTACCGACCTTTCACTATAATGTAGTTATGGATGCACATTTAACATGTTATTGTTCTGTGTCACATTATTCAGTTCTTATGCAGCTAACAACAAATACAAATTCTGAGATGGGCTAATTGGTTAGATATAAGTTAAACTAATGTCTTCGTTATCAAAATATGGTGAAGAGGATAGTTAGTGCTCAGAGGTTTTCTGCCATAGATGTGCCTTGAATAGCTGAACAAGATATATGTTGGCTGTGTATTTTTGTGGCTTGACCAAGGATTTGGTGTTCAGAGTCTTCAGACTATTAAAATACTAAACAATTGGTGCAGAAATTGGCACCCTTTTTTGTCTTCCTAGGAAGCCATCTTCAAATTTGTGATAGTCAGCAGAAGGGTTTCTTGTAATAACATTTAAGAAGGGCACGAATCTGCTATCCCTCTAGAGGTATTGACTGGTTGGATCCAGGGGTTTCAAGTAGGGGTGGCAATCGGGTCGGGTTGGCGGGTTGGTGGGTCGGGTTGGCGGGTTGGTGTGTCAGCATACCTCAACCCGAACCCGACCCGTTTAATTAACGGGTCGGCTGTGGCAAACACGAACCCGACCCGTTTAATAAACGGGTAACCCGACATGACCCGCCAACCCATTTAATAAATGGGCTGGGTCGGGTAAACGGGTTTTCAGGTTCGCGGGTTGACGGATCGGGTTGGCAGGTAGGCGGGTTGGCGGGTCGGGTTGACGGGTCGGGTTGGCGGGTCGGGCAGACGGGTTGACGGGTCGGGTTGACCCACCCGTCTAACCCGTTTATTAAACGGGTCAGCCGGGTTGGCGGGTTGGCATACCCCGAACCCGACCTGTTTAATAAACGGGTTACGCGGGTCGACCCGTTTATTAAACGGGTTGGCTTAAGCCCAACCCGAACCCGCCTAAGAGGCGGGTTGGCGGGTCGTGTCAGAAATTGCCACCCCTAGTTTCAAGGCACACTCTGACCATGAGGGAACACTTCCAGGTCTGGGTCCTACTGGGTCTGTGATAATCGGATCCAGGTTTGGGCCGCCAGGTATGACTTATTTAGTGTATCCCTTTCTCCCTTTAAATCTTTAGTGTCATAAGTTGGAATCTATGTTGGGCACTGTTGGAACTGGGTCCCTACTTATTGAACCTAATAAGCCTATTTATCCACATTGGTTGTCCAGGCCTAGCTCCTATTTGGTGAGAATTTGGTTACATCTTACTCATTGACAGCTCTGCAAGTTTTCAAGTTATTAAATAGGTAGCGTTTGCTGTGGGTGTTTTGTGTTGTCATCCTTTTTAACAAGAAAAAGGACATTAAACATATCATACCATTTCTTGGTGTGATTGATACCATAAGGAAGCAAAAAGAGAGGAGCATGAGTTAGAAGCACTTAGCCCCCTACCTCTTGCATGAGGAGTTGCACACAAGTTTTCCATGAATATGTTAACCTTAATTAGCATTAATAATACTTGAACTTACAAAGGTAATTACAATATGCCACTCAATAGTAACATCAAAATAATGCCATTTAGTAAATGAAAATTACAAGTTCATTATATCCACAGAACCTAACAACTCTATACATCACAACTAATATCTATGAGGTTTTTCACCTATAAACTTAAACTAATATCTATAAAAATGCTAGGGGGATGCTTTCCCTGTCACACTGGTTCAGAGATCCCAATACTAGAGCGACAAATTTGTAGGTAATCTCACATGTGCATGCATGCACACTGATGCAATTAAAAACTGTGCCAAGAAAGTCCTCCAAAATGTTCATGCTGTTGTGAAACTTGATTTTATCAATGATTTCTGTTGATTGAGTGCTGTGTACGAGTATCTTATGCTTTACTAATCGGCTGGTGCAACCTTGAACTGAAACTTATACCTTTTTCTTTGATAACGAGCATTGATAGAGTTATGGTGGCTTCTGTGCTGTTACATATCTGAGTTTTGCTCCAGAAGGCCTGAAATCTGTCCTTTTGACTGGTGGGATTCCTCCAATTGGTGGGGGCTGCACTGCAGACATTGTCTATAGAGCATGCTTTGAACAGGTTATTCGTCAAAATGAGAAATATTACCAGAGATTTCCTGAAGACATTGACACTATCCGTGAAGTAGTTATTTACTTGGAAGAATCTGAAGGTGGTGGAGTGAGTATTCCTCCTTTTGCTTAATACTCTTTTAGGGCTAACCAGAAGTTTTAAGAAATGCCTGTTTTCTCGGGACAGGTGCCTCTTCCATCTGGGGGCATATTAACTGCTCGGGGATTGCAAAGTCTTGGCCTTTCAGCACTAGGCTCTAGTGCTGGTTTTGAACGCTTGCATTACATGTGAGATATAAGTGATTTACCTTCTGTGGTCAGGAAGAAAAATTACTGGTTTTAGATTGATCCAAATTTCTTACAGGTTTGAGAGGGTGTGGGATCCGGCTCTAGTGAAAGGTCCTCCAAGGCATATTAGTTACTTCTTCCTGAAGGCTGTAAGAAATTGACAATGCAACTGCTACCCTCAACTTCATTTTCTCTGTTGATGAATGTGTCTTATTGTTTAGTTATTGAAACTTGGTGTGCATAAAAAATGGTCCCATGAAAATTACATAGTGCACCTGATTACTGACTAGCACCGTGCAACCACAACTAGCTGCTTGATCATTCTGAGTGAGGTTGGTGAAACTACTTAAGCCTGTAAATAAACCTGAATTTTATAGTTAAATATGAAAAAAGAACATATCCAAAACTGTCACATGGACACTGCTAAAAGGACATGGGGCACACTGCGTTTTGTAACTTTCCATTAACCATTTATTGAAAAAAATACTATATAGGGATATGACATGGGAGCAAATTGGAGTATCCTTGTGATGTAGATCCAAAACTGCTATAAATAGTTTATTCTAGAATGCACAGAAAAATCCGTTATAAAATTTTTACAAGCAATTTGAATATACAGCTGGAGGCTGGTCTTGTGGAATGATATGAATTTGTTTAAAGTTCATTAAACTTCCCCTATTAATTTCAAGACACCTTGTTAGTGTTATTCTACTCTTGAATATCTTTCTTAAACCCATCTGTCTTGAACAATAAAAGACCCGCAGGATCAGATAGACTGCTCAGAACAAGGCGGGAGCTTCTATTTTCTTTTTAGGTCATCACAATCTGCTTCATTGGCCAGATCTGAGTCAGAATATCTGGTTCAGTTAAAATGATAAAATTGCTTAGATTTTCTGTGTTTAAACACGTCTATGAAAGTAAATTCCTTTGCAGCACATGTTCTGGAAGTGTAGCTAATGTACGATAATAGTTAATTGTTTTCTAGGTTTTATTTAGGGATGTAAAGAGTTCGGATTTGGGTTGGATGTGGCCAATACCAGATCTGACTAGTTGGATATTGGCTAGATGGATTTGGATTGGCATGGAGAGAAGCTTTTACTGAATACCTTTTTATATATAATGGTATTCAGATACCTTTCAAATTCGAATATCTGTCTGATTCGGTAGCAAAAATCAAAACAATATATCTGAATTCAGTTATAATCAGGTATGGTTTTGTTTTACTGAATCTGACTAAATGGAGTTGGATTCGGATAAAATCTGATCTGTTGACATCCCTAGTTTTATCTTATGATAAATGCTTTCATTTCTATTTGGAGGGAAATCTTTTTCCTCTCTTTTTTTTTCCCATATGGAACGAGGAAACCACCCCTGGAATCAAAGACATGGTTGTGCTGGACCTTGCCTGGGGAATATTCAGTTTTCTTGTCTTTTTCCTCTCATTTTTTAGTATAGCTGTTTGCAATCTGACATAATTCTCTATCTGACAGTCTGAGTTTACTAATTGTGTGAAGTTGTGAACGTGGCTTCTTTCAACAGTTTGAGGATTGGATGAGTTTTGATACGAATCCACTTTATGCTATACTGCATGAGACTGTATACTGCCAAGTAAGATTCACCATCTCTCTTCATTGGCTACATTTATAAAAATAATGATATTCCCTCTTCTGAGAGATGATTTATATGGAAATAGCTCAATGTTGTCTCTGTTTTAGTGAATGCCCAATAACTAGAAACAATCACTTCCAATTTTAGGGAGCTTCATCACGATGGTCTGCTCAAAGGGTGAGGGATGAATTGGAGAGCAGATTCAATGCACTTAGATCAGCAAAAGAAAGTCGGCCTGTATTTTTCACCGGAGAGGTATGTTTAAATCGTTTATAATCTGATTATATATGTTAAACATATTTTCTTTGATATATTTTTTTGAGGTGTCAATGATGCTTTACTTTGAAAACACATTACCCCTTCCAACATCCTACCTGTTTTATGACTGTTTTATATGTTTTAAACAAAGCCTTTGAACATAGAAAAGAAAAGGATTTGCAATATAGACCTAACCAATTAGGAAACTGTCTTCACAATAATACCATGACTGAACGCTGTTGATATTTCTAGAAACTTGATGGAATATGTATAATATCACCTAATACTCTTGTTGCCTCATGCTTGCTAACCAGCCTTCCGATCTTTTCCCCTCTTTTTTTTCAGATGGTATTTCCATGGATGTTTGATGAAATTCATGCCTTACGTCCTCTAAAGGAAGCTGCTCATTTGCTGGCCGAGAAGGAAGATTGGCCTTCGCTCTATGACATTAACACGTTGAAAAATAATCAGGTTTTTGCTGCCACCTCCACCCCCCCCCCCCCCCCCCCCCCCCGTTCTTGGGTATAATATACGAGATTCTTGTATTGATAGATTGAAGATTCTACGTAACTTAGGATTTTGGTGATCCTGACAGCTCTTACTAAATCTGAGATGATAACTGAATAGAATTTGGGAGACTTTATGGTGGCATTTGTTACACAAGCTGGCATGGGAAGCAAGAAATCCCACGTAACACATTCAGGAAAATGCTTCCCCTGCGATGTGGCTTTCACAGAAATTGTGAGTTTCATATGAAACTGCAGGGCCTTGGCAGGGGGGTTTGTTTCACTCCCCATGCGAAAGAGGCCCACTTTCTTATGAAAGTGGGTGTAAAATGTTATATATATATATATAATTTTGATGTATTGCCTGATAAGGGTATTTTGGTCTTTTTACTTGTACAATAAGTTGTTTCAGAAACAACTTATTTTTCTTTTAAATTTTTTTTTAATCCTTTTTTATTCTTTCTTTTTGAGAAGCCTTGGGGACCCTACCATTGGAGTCGTTGAGACCCCCAATGGTCATAAATATGACAGTTGGGAGCTCCTCAACGACTCCAAGTGTGGGGAGCTCTCAATGGCTCCCTCTCCTTTTCTTGTATATATATATATATATATATATATATATATATATATATATATATATATACATATAGGGGTGTCCCTAAGTAGTAATATTTATGTTTTTAGTCTTTTGGCATTATCCCTTTGTGGATTTATGTGTGTGCACTTAAAAGTGCTTGTTTACTCTCTTTGTTTCTTGTCTATTATTGCACTTTTAAATATTCTACACTTGATATTTGTATTTTCGCTTACTTCATTACATGGTATCATAGCCATTTGGGTTCTCTCGATTTTGAAAATATTTCTTGTGGTATTTAAAGATTGTGACAAATGTACTATCACTCTCTTTGTCTCAATCTTTTCTTATTGTCATGGAGCATGAATCAAGGGTAAAGCTCTCCTTCAAGCTCAATGGATCAAATTACTTAATGTGGGCATCGGCTATGGAGAATCACCTTAAGAGGAAATAATCTTTGGGGCTTTGTGATGGGAACCTCTCTTGAACCATCATTGAAACTCACCAAAATCGAAGGTGTTGAAAAATCTCTCATTGGGAAGGATCGTCTTAAAGTCATTCATGATCATCAAGTAAATGTGGAAGATTGAGAAAGTAACCACGCTAATATTTTGGCATGGTTTATGAATAATGTTGACATAAGGATTTGTGCCAACATTGCTAAATTTAGAAGAGCCAATGAAGTTTGGTTCTTCCTTAAGGGTATGTATACTTAAAAGGATCTTGCTAGACAATAGTTTTGTCAAGATAAAATTAAATCCACTAAGCAAGGGAACATGTGTGTTCATGATTATTTTTGTACTTTGTCCTCTATTTGGGATGAATTAGCTCTTCTTGAGCTTAAATGGGTGGCTCTCGAAGACATTGAAATGAGAAGAGAGCAAGTTGAAAAAGAACACTTTTTTCAATTCCTTCATGGTCTAAGACCGAAATTTGAACAAATAAGAATATTTCTTCTTCATAGGAGCAAGACTATGCCTATTGAAGATGCTCTTGCCGAAGTATGTCAAGAAGAAACCCGTCTTGACATGACTCAAAAGAATAATGATATTTTGGCCGTTACTAGGCTGAGTTTCAATGTAAAAAACTAAACTAATAATTATGGAAATAGACCCAACTATAATAGTGGTTATAAGAAGGGTGCCACTTGCCTTTATTGTAATGAACCAGGACATATTAGACCGGTATGTCTTAAGCTTAAGGGTAAAGTTGATTCTATTAGTGAAAACGCGACGAAGAAAGAAGAAGCAAACAAAAATGAAGATATTAAAGATACACTTAATCAAATATCGAAGGCACTTCAACAACTTCTCAATTTATCTTCAACTTCGAGTGCCACCATTGCATCGTCTTCATCTCCTCCAGGTATGCGGATTTTTTACTCTGGTGCCTCTTTCATATGACACCTTAATGTTCATTCTAAAGTTTATGATAATCCTTTCTCATCTTATGTTTCAACGACTGATGAAACTTCTTTGAAAATAGAAAGTATTGAAACACTTGATTTAAAACATTCTAAAAATTTTTGTTTAAAAAATAAGGGTGGTTTCAAAAATAAATTTAAATCTATTTTTTGTCTCTCAAATTTTCGATCATGATTGCAAAATTTATTTCTCACCTCAAGATTGCACCGTGCAGGATCTCCAGTCAAGGAAGTTGATTAGGAAATGCCATGAGAGAAGCGATCTTTATTTTATGGATTTTTTATCTCTTCCACAAGTATTGATGTTTGGCATAAGAGACTTAGTCACCCTAGCTTTTCAAAGATGTCTCTTTTCTCTTTTTTGGGAAATATATGTAATGAAGAAGACAACTTGTAAAGATTGTATTTCTGAAAAAATGAAAGCAATTCTCTTTCCCCAGACAACTTTTTGTGTTTACGCGGCCTTTTGAATTAGTTCATTCGGATGTATGGGGTCACTCACCTATCATATCAAAAGGAGATTTCTCATATTATGAGATTTTTGTTGATGATTTTACTAGGTACACATGGATTTATTTTCTAAATCATAAATTCAATATGTTCTCTTTCTTTAAAGAATTTCATATAATGATTAAGAATCATTTTTTAAGCAATCTTTCTATTCAAAGATCGAATTCGGGAGGAGAATATATGTCTAATGATTTTCAAAATTACTTAAAACAAAATGGAATTTGTTATCAAAGGTTTTGTCCTAAAACTCCGCAACAAAATGACTTAGCGGAAAGAAAACATAGACATATAACAGAAACCACTAGGACTCTTTTAATTTTCAAGAATATTTAAAAAAAAAATTGGGCCAAAGTCGTTCTAACTTCAACTTAATTAATAGAACTTCAATTTCATTAAACAATGTTTTTTTCATTTGAAAAACTTTTTAAAATGACTTCGAATTTTAAAAGACTAAAAATCTTTGGTTGTAGGTGTTATGTTCTTACTCATAAAAATGATTAACTTTCTCCAAAAGCCATTGAGTTTGTTTTCTTAGGCTATGAAGAAAATAAAAAAGGATACTGATGTTTTGACCCAATAAATAACAAACTTTATATTTCAAAGGATGTTACTTTTCTTGAAAATGAAAATGGGATTGAGGGTAAAGAATCAAGAGAAAACATTGATTATTCATTTCTATTTGATTTATTACAAAAAAATGTTGAGTCTAACCCTATTGAGGTTTTTGAGTCTTTTGACAATGGTTCTAATAATAAACATTATCTTGATGATAAGGATAATAATTTACATGAGAATTTGAATGAACATATATCAAGTAATATACATGTGTATACTAGACGGGGAGAAGGTAATCATCCGTGTGCTCTTGACAAATTCTCTCATAACATATCTTTAGAAGAGTCCCAACCTAGAAAATCAAATCATATTTCTAATGCACGAAGTAGATTTGTATCATATGACTCATTTTCTCTAAATTTTAGAGCATGCTTAATAACCTTTCACTCTTATTATGAACCATCTCATTATAATGATGCCAAACAATATCCTTATTGGAATGAAGCTATTGTGTTTGAAGTTAATGCTTTTAAGAAAGTCAATACATGAGAAATAGTTAATCCTCCCCTAGGTAAGAAACCTATAAGATGTAGATGGGTGTTTAAAGTAAAAATCAAAAGTGATAAAAGATATAAAGTAAGGTTAGTTACTAAAGGGTATGCTCAAGAATATAGAATAGTTTATGATGAAACCTTTGCACCAGTTGCTCGAATGACCAGTGTTTGAGCTCTCATTGCCATTGTATCTATTAAAAAATAGTTTATTTATCAATTAAATATTTAAAATATTTTTTGAATGACGATCTTGGTGAAGAAGTTTACATGAAACCCCCTTCTGTAGTGAATTTAAATAAAAAAGTTTTAAAATTAAAAAAAGCATTGTATGGTCTTAAATAAGCTCTTAAGGCTTGGTATGACAAATTCAGTGATGTGTTGATTAATTTGGGATTTATCTCTTGTTATAGTTCTCTTTCTATATGTTGATGATATGATTATCATAGGAAACGACAAAGAAAGAGTGAATGAAATTAAAATAATTAAAAAAAACCTTTCGATATGTCTGACTTGGGATTCTTGAGATACTTTTTAGGTATTGAAGTGACCTACTCACCTAAAGGATACATTCTCTATCAAATGAAATTAGTTGTTGATATTTGTGTTAAGGCGGGGATCTTAGATGAAAAGAAGGTAGAGACTCTAGAAGTTATAAATGCAAAATTAAGACTCGAAGATGGTGTTCTACTTGAAGATCCTACTCCATATTATCAATTAATTGGATCTCTTATCTCTTCATCACCCGACCTGATATTGCTCATGCGGTAAGTCAGTTTCAGCATGCCCCTACCACTGTGCACATGACAACAGTAATGAGGATTATGTGATATATTAAAAACACTATTTCAAAATGGTTTTTCTTATTCTCTTTCTCATCTTTTGATTTAACTGCTTATACTGATGCTTATACAATGATAGAATCTCAACTACTGGTTTTTGTATTTTTTTAGGAGATTCGTTAATTTTTTAAAAGTGCAAGAAACAACAAAATGTATCTCTATCCTCAAACGAAGCTAAATATCGTGCTATAACTACTACATCAATGGAGATTGCGTGGCTTAAAAGTTTTCTCAGTGATATGAGTATCAGCATTTCAATTCCATCGAAGATGTGTTGTGACAACAAAAATGCAATTTACTTTTCATGAGCGCACCAAACATATTGAGATTGATTGTCATTGTGTTCGTGATGAATATTTAAAAGGAACTATCACTTTGTCATATGTCACCTCGGAGTATTAGTTGACTGACTTCTTCACCAAAGCTCTTCCTACTCCTCGTTCTCTTTTTTTTCTTATCCAACTTTTGGTTCTTTTCTCGTAAAGTTTGAGGAAGAGTGTTATATATATATTATTTGATAGGGGTATTTTGGTCTTTTTACTTGTATAATAAGTTATTTTAGAAGCAACTTATTTTTCTTTTCATTTTTTTAATTTTTTTTATTCTTTCTTTTTTAGAAGCCTTGGAGACTCCGCCATTGGAGTCGTTTGGGAGCTCCCCAACGGCTCCCTCTCATTTTCTTGTATATATATATAGGGGTGTCCCTCTTTCATTTGTAAGTAATTCTCTTTTTCTCATTCTCAATAATATTTATGTTTTTAGCCTTTTTGGCATTATCGCTTTGAAGATTTGTGTGTGCACTTAAAGTGCTTCTTTACTGTCTTTGTTTCTTGTCCATTATTAAATTTGTAAGTGTTCTACACTCGATATTTGTATTTCTGCTTACTTCGTTACAAAACTCCCTGTGAGTAAAATTAGCAACTCATCTGCTTCAGAAAAGAAAACAGACATGGAAAACTTGTTCATATGCTGATTAATATTATGTTTTGCAGGTACCAGTTGCTGCTGCTGTTTATTATGAAGACATGTACGTTAACTTTAAACTGGCCATGGATACTGCTGCTCAAATTGCAGGCATCAGATTGTGGATAACTAATGAGTATATGCACTCTGGTCTGCGTGACGGAGGCAGCCAAGTATTCGATCACTTGATAGGCATGCTGAAAGGAAGGAGACCCTTGTTCTAAGAATACAAATTGCCAATGCTCAAATCTTCTTTTTTGAGTTGTTGAGATGCATTAAACTGATAAAAGGATAACTAGTTTGGTAATGTAGTAGATAATTAGTTTGGTGATTTAATCTTATTGTTTATTGTTTTACCAACTCTGTTTTTTCCCTCTCTCTCTCTCTCTCTCACACACACACACACATGCATGTGCATGCATGCATGCACACACTGACTGTCAAGCTATCGGCAACACTGCAACTTCTATGTGTGAACTTCTTGTTCTCTTCTTTGGGTCCTTCTTCAATGTTAAAGCAACAAATCCTTTGATAGAGGACAATCAATGACAACCCTGGGAGACATTTGCAAAAATGATTTGTTTGCATGTGTATAAGTAGTGTTTAGTTAAAGAAAGTTCAAACATTGTGAGTGACATTCGCAAAAATGATTTGTGGTGGTCAAAGGACAAAAATATTTTTAAAAAGTAAAAAATAAGAGATTTTAGACATGAGGAGGATTTGGATTTTGGCAAATTGTAGGGCATTTTGAAGAACACACCATTTTACAAGGATAGTACAATCATTTTTCATAAATCACTCTAAAAAAAAAAATTTTGCCCGAAGATACTAGATATACTATCAAACTAAGTGGCCACAAACTCGTTTCCACCATCAACCAGTAGGGGTGGCAATCGGGTCGGGTTGGCGGGTCAGAATACCTCAACACGAACCCGACCCGTTTATTAAACGAGTCGGATGTGGCAAACATGAACACGACCCATTTATTAAACGGGTAACCTGGCACGACCCGATTAACTCGTTTAATAAATGGGTCGAGTCAACACTACAAGATTACAACGATAACCTCTGACATGACTTTTGTGAAGGTTGTAATCGAATAGTGGGAGTAATTGTATCCTTGTCAGAGATGCCATTTGGAGCTCTGTTCTTTTTTTCTTTTTTAAGCTTTTAGTGGTTGGCATGATAGACGTCGGGAGGAGAGACATCTTTTGGTAGGATAAGTAGAGATGACTTTTCAGGAGGCACATTTAGGGGAATTTTTTTTGACCAAGCCACAGTGGCATTCTGTGAGACGACAAGTGGGGAGACGTTCTTTGGGAAGGTAATGTAGGACACACTGGCAGAAGATGAAACACCCTTCAGAGGGGCATCTCTTGGAGTGCCCAGAGCATATTTTGGTCTCCACGCTAGCTTGCAATAATTCACCTTGGGCCAGGGAGACGCCTTTCCTTTAAGCCAATGAGGAAGTTGCATGGGGAGACTCCTCATGATTTAATGTTCTTGAATCTTGCCAGAGTTTCTTGGTCGACACTGGTGGGAACTGCTTTTCCCAGGCAAGCAGGTGTCCTCCAACTCCATATTTGATTTGTGTTGCTGATCATGACCCTATGTTGGAGGATTACAGACGGGGATCCAATGGCTCGCCACCATGAAAGAACACAGTGTGTTGCAGTTGGAATGCCTTACCATTGCTGACGGGTTGAAGGAGACCCTTTTGTGAGGCTTGTTTCATTCTTCAACACTTGACGTCCCAAAACTGGTGTTTACGGTGGTAATTATCTGCGTGCCAGAAAAGTACTAAGAAATACGTGTAATACCATTTTCCTTTTTTTTCTCCTCTTTTTGAATGATGCTGGATAGCCTGGACGTAATAGTTTATATATATATATATATATATATATATATATATATATATATATATATATATATATATATATATATATATATATATATATAAACGGGTTGCGGGTTCGTGTAAACAGGTTGACCCATCCGCCTAACCCGTTTATTAAACGGGTTGGCGGGTTGGCATACCCCTAACACGAACCCGACCCGTTTAATAAACGGGTTAGGCGGGTCGACCCGTTTACGACACAAACCCGTTTAAGCCAAACCCGAACCCGGCTAAGAAGCGGGTTGGCAGGTCGTGTCAGATTTTGCCACCCTATCAACCAGTAACCACAATCCAAGTTGATAATTTTCATTTTCCATAATGTACATGAACACAGGAATCCAAGTATCTTTAAGTTCCAAAAAATCACAAATGCCCCATAATCCTTCCCTTGCATAAAACAACAGCAAAATGAAAGTCCTATACAAAAAAACTTGGGACTCTTTTTTTAAAGGCAAACTGGGTTAGGCAGACCCCTACCAGTTATACAACTATACTATTGGGGTTTAAACCTGCAAAGTCCAACACTAGGTGGCGTGCACTAGCTGCTCCTACCAGACAAGAGGAGCCCCCGTCGGTAAAAACTTAGGACTCTTTATGACTACCATACCCCTAAATCGAAACATGAAATTTGAAGCCACAACCCCAGTAGAATTACTCGAGTTTTTCTCCAGCAAGTCATCAACTGGAAACCATTATTGGAAATAGTTGTCAGAAAACAAAATGTGGTAACAAGAAAAACATGGGCACAAAGAAATAACAAAAGGACCGGGCCGTGTAAAAGAGATACGTGTAAAAGGTCGAGTTATGTTGAGCACCACAAGAGAAAAGGAAAAAGAAGCAAAAAGACAGGCCGTGTATCTTAAACTGCTACAATTCATGAGATACAACCACATAAATATGCACTGGAACCAGGGCCGGAGGCAGGGTGGGGCTAGGGTGGGCATGTGCCCACCCTGACCTGAAAAACCCCAACATGGAGGTTTAGGCATGGGTGGTCAGTGTTCACCCTGGCCCAAAAGTGTGCCCACCTCCTCGTGCTGGAAGAGCCCAAAACTGTACCTTAGTGAGACTTGAAAAACAAGTGACTTTTTTTTTTAATTGAGAGAAAAAATTATTATGAAAGAAAAAACAACTGATCATTTGTTTCCTCATCTTTACAGCAAAGTGACACATATTAGGAAAAAGCAAACCAAATATTTCCTCATAATATTTTTCAATGGAGACGGAATGGTAAAAGGTTTCCCAAATAGTTTTGCTGGCTTCAACAGCAATAAGTGTTCAAGCTAGAATGGCTAGCTGTACAAAAAAAAGGGTTCCCTTTAGAATAACTTAGAATCACAATTTGAAAAAAAAGTAAAAAAACCTTGACTAAAAGTCTAAAATTATAAAGACCAGCAAAGAGCGTAGGTTTCAAAGAAAAAAACACCACCACTTCAAATGTCCCAAATCATTGAACTTATGTTAGGACTTCTACGAGTGCAAACTATAGTATAACCACCAAATATCATGTTATTTTCATGTAAATGTTTTAAATTAAATATTAATGTTGAAAAAAATATGTCACAATAGATTAATTAAATATATAGTTTTGAGATATTATCACTTATTTTTTATAATTTTTTTCAAGAAATATTATTTTTATTTACTTCAATTTTTTATTTAAAAAAGTGGAAAGATTTTGCTAACAAAAATCTTTAAATTATCATTAAACTAGCTACTTCCTGCACCTCTTGTATTTGCTCACTACCATGTGGGAAGCATATGAGCGTCAAGGCCAAATTAGGTAAATCACAGAAGCAAGAAACAGGTAGGGTTGGGAGTCTGAGAAGTAGGGCTTGGGAAAAGAGAGGAGCTGCACATTGATGAGCTCATGTTTGATTCATAAAGTGCTTGTTCGAACTCGTGAAATAGGCTCGAGCATGAATAACCAATGTTTGTCTTGGCTCAGCTCATATAGACTCATTTATTAATAATAAATATATTTTATATTATATAATGAAGATGGTTAAAGTATTTGGCAAGCAAGCAATAAGTTTAGATTCCCAATCCTATTGCTTATAAGTTTTATTTTGTAAATGAGCTAGTTTGAGCTTGGCTTTGTAGGTTTCGGGTCTAAATTTTATTGTTTTGAACTTAGAAAATATATTTTTCGTAAATGAGCTTGCTTGTGTATGTCTCATTTAGCTCAGACTTTTCATGAGCTCAGGCTCGGCTAGGCTCAACACAAAATCTTGAAATTTCATAAACTATACCTAGCTCTATATACTAATCAGATTCTTAAGATTCAACTCAGATTCTAATCAGACCTTTGTCACCAAACTCTGACTCTATAAAGTTTGGCAAGGGTTAGGTTCGGGTCAAACCCGACTTATTGACACCCCTACTTGTGCAGTTGTGCCCACCCTAATTTAGATTCATAGCTCTGCCCCTGGTTGGAACTATCAAACATACCATTGGATGATCAAAAGATTGTTAGGAGAGCCATAATTATATACACTTATCATAATAACCAAATCAAGGCACATAACACAGAACAACACATGAAAGAAACCTTTCATTTGTAAGCAGTGTGCATGCTTTGAACAGGCAAATATATTTATAGCAGAATCTGTACAGTTTAGAGTACCACAAAAAATTTCAGTCTAATGAAGAAAGTGACGAGTCAACTTTTGGTATTATATATACAACTGAAAAATCCATTTTTACATTGTTGTTTCTCCTAGATCAAGTGAGCCACTACTTTGTGTCCAACTGAACAACCAAAGGCAACCAACAAATGGTGCATGTATAGCTCTGAAGTTCATTAAAACAACAAATGCACCAGAAATACTTGCATCTTTAAGTTTTAATTTGCTTAAAAAATGCATACAGTTTTACTTCAGCATGGATTCTTATGGGTTATACAACATATGATGCGGGTGCTCCACTGATATAGCTTGTACAGGCCCAAATAAAGCTTAGTTGGGAATAAATACAGTGCATAGCACAAACTCCTGAGAGAAGCCAACTAGTTTTCGCATACTTCTGCAAAGTTTGATGAATGCTCGAAGTTTGACATCTCCTTAAATCCACAAATCGATTTCAATGTGTCTGATTTGAGCGGAAGAACGTCAGTTGCATTAGAAACAGTTCCTTCAACACATTTTCTGTCCTCCAGATACTTGATCATGAGAAAACAAGCATCTTCCAACCATCCAACTTTGCATAGCCCATCAATGAGAATTGCATAAGTGGCCTTGGTAGGCTTGACTCCATAGCCACACATTTCAACAAATAGATGAAAAGCTGAATGCATGCGGTGAGATTTGTACAAGAAACGAATAAGTATATTGAAGGTGATGGAATCCAGCTGAACCCCAGAAGCGCACATTTCTTTTAGAAAGTTTTTAACAGCAGCAATATCTCTAGCCTTGCAGAAACCATGTAACATGACATTATATGTACAAGTATTAGGAACTAAACCAACTTCCACCATCTGCATGAACAAACTGCTGGCCTCATCGATTCTACCAGTTTTAATAAGTCCATGCAAAGCAACTGTGTAGGACACTTCATCAAGGCAATAATTTTCAACAACAGCCTTCCTAAACAATCTGACGGCTGTATGGAATTTACCAGCTTTAACAAGACCATTGAACAAGGCAGTGTGAACATGGGCATCAATACTAGAGTTGCTAACAAGAAGTCCATGGTAGACATTGATTGCATAATCAACTCTCCCTGATCTGCAGAGCCCACTGAGTAATGCAGCATAACTAAAGCTATCTGGTAAAATGCCGTCTTCCACCATATAGTTGTATAACTCCAAGGCCTTCAATGCATAGCCCGTGTTACAAAGAGCACTCATAAGTGAATTATAACAAACAAGATCAAGTGATATCTCTGCTCTTCTGAATAATTCAAACAGAACCATGGAGTCCCTAGCACAACTTAGATTAGGCACCAAAGAGCTAAGAGTATATGAATCTGGTTCCACATTTCTCTGGCTCAATTCGAGAAATAATGCTACTGCATCACTGTTTCGGCCCAACTTACAGAAACAATGGATGAGGACATTGTAAAGAACCAAATCAGGGATGCATCCCTTCGATTTCATATCATGCCAAACATCCAACGCTTCATCAAACATCCCGGCTTCGAACAATCCTTTGATAAGTGATGTATATGTAAACACATTTGGGCAGCACCCACTTTTTTCCATATTTCTCAGCATTTGAATGGCGGCATTAACCCCGCCAATTCTACAGAATCCATCTATCAAGACACTCCAGGAAGTTATAGAGAGTTCATGACCTGAAGTAATCATATGGCCAAACACTGGTAACGAATCCATCACCCTCCCTGACTTGCACAAACAGTTCACAACCATCATATATATCTCAAAATTAGGAGAATACCCACTGTCCACCATAACTTTCATAAGCCTCTGAACATTAACAAAATCACCCAACTTACATAGATTCTTAATTGTGATGTCGTACGTCAAGTAATTCGGGAATTGGGTATCGTTCAGCATCGACAATGCAACATCTGGCCGCCCGATTTTGAACAAGATATCAATCACAACATTCCTCGCAAATGTGTTGGGGAGGAAGCCAAACTTGAACATCTCTTGGAAAGCCTCCAATGCTAGTTCATACATACCCCCTTGCCAAGAGACCCTCATCAGAACAAGAAAAGCTTGAGCTTTTATCACACAACCAATCCTCTCCAATTCTCGAACCAAACTATTCACGGATTCCAACCGATCAGTGAGGCGTTTGACGATCGGAAGAGCGATTTCATAAGTTCGCGACTCGTGGAAGTAACCAGGCTGCCGGCCAAACCACAACAAGAGGGCGAACGCCATGATATCCGATGGGCATCCTTCCAAACACGAGTTAACGATATGGGGAGTGAGATTTCCACGGTATTTGAATCCGAAATCGATCTTTTTCGGCATTTCCCCGTGTTGGTCTCTCATAATTTGGGGTCGTTGTGAATGGTGGTGATGGTCTACATCTCTGAGGCATACCGTGGTGAAGGGGGCAGTGCTTTGAGAGAGGGTGGGAAGAAGCCGCCATCTCAATCTCTTCATCTACTGTTTGTATACAGGTTTGAACGATTTTGAGCATCATAAGGCAAGCCGAGGTAGCAAGAAACACTAGCAAGAGAGATACAGATAGCCCGTCTATTGTCATCCAAGAGAGAGAGAGAGAGCTCAGACGTACTTGCTAGTGCCAAGAGACAGCACAGTAGAAGACTCTTCCTTCATGTCGGCAACCATGGCTCCTTCTGGAAGCTCAGGAAGCAGAAGCGCAGAAGGGTCCCCCAAAGAAGTGCGACGCTGCGGGAACACGAGAACTCTGATATGTAACCCTCGTTTTGGGTTGGTTAATTGGATCTCGGGGGTATCTCTTGATCGGGTTCAACCCGACCCAAACTAGAAAGATCTCAACCGTAGATTCTTTGACGTAAGTTTGAATCCCTTGGATCTCAGGCGTAGCTTCAGTAGACGAACGTGGTTTTGGAGGCGTGTGTCAACGGTCGGGTATGATTAGGGATGCCAATAAATTGATTTTTTTCCGATATTCAACTGAATTCGATTCTGTTTAATTGCATTTGGTTAGGCAAAGCTATATCCAATTATAACAGGATGCGAATATGATTTTGATCTCTAGCTACCGAATCCGACAAATATCTGAATCAGTTTACATGATGTAAAAAAGTGGATATTATTTGAGTTTTTCACCATCCAAATTTGGTCCCGTTTAGCCAACATCGGATTAGTACAAATATGGTATTGACTACATCTGATTCGAATCCAAACCATTTACATCCCTAAGTATGACCTAATTCCAACTCACACCAGATTTGGTAGATAACAAACAATGTGTCCCATTAATTAGCTGGGTTGAATTCGTGAGGTCCAATTAGCATATAGAGTTGGGTATGGTTTATGAAATTTCATCCCAAACCTGACTTATGCCCAAGTCCTCAATAAAATCATTGTTATTATTATTATTATTATTTTATGACGAAAAATCTTTGCCCAAAGGAAGAAAACTCCGGGTGGTCCAACCACTACCAGACTTACGTGGCCCACCTCTGAAAATCATTATTATTTTTAATATATATATATATATATATATATATATATATATATATATATATATATATATATATATATATATATATATATATATATATATATATAAATTACTACTGTTACATCTTTACCTGTAACAGGAAACATATATCGGTTGCCTCAAGGGTGGGGTGGCTTAGTCGGGTGGGGCCTTGTTAGACGGGCAGTCAAGGTTCGATTCTCATGGACATCACTTTTTTGTGCAAGCCAATGCGTAGCGTAGGTCCCAGGGGTAGGAATCCTAGCCTCGGAGTTTTAAGCTGTTTGACGACCCTAGGTATGGCAGCCTGAACCAGCGTCACCAGGTTTTCAGTTGTGTTTTCTTCTGGTTATAAATAAAAAAAAAACATATATGGGTTGCTTCTTTTTCAATTTAACTGCACCACCGTAAATTTATTTTTTTTGGTATAGACTCTACTCCCAGTTGGATCCGATTTAGATTTTTTGATATGGATAGTGTATATATCTGAATCCATTTCATTATTTTGGAATAGGTAAACAAAAACTGGGCCTAACGTGACCTGTTCAAATTTACAACATTATAACCTACCGCATTTGTTCCTTTCTCACCAAGTTCGATGATACAGGTATCCAGACCAGAGCTAGACCTGAGACTCTATCACGAGAACTGAGCTGAATCCGTATCCAGATCTGATCCAGTTAGGTCAGATTTAGTATATGAATCTAATTTGTCTACATCTATGTCACATGAATACGATTGTTGATACTCAGACACTAACATTTGTATGAAATTTTCAATATAACCCAGTATACAAGGGGACATGATATAGAGATTTACATCCATGGATTGTTGCCATAGATAATGAGCATTTCTGCTAATTTTTTTATGGGAAGCTGAGAATATTACAACCTGAAATTATTCACTTATGATAGTGCGACCTAACCATCCATCTCTCTCTCTCTCTCTCTCTCTCTCTCTCTCTCTCTCTCTCTCTCTCTCTCTCTCTCTCTCTCTCTCTCTCTCTACATTAGCACCACCTATCAATACCAGGATTATGTAACTGCCACCCGTAACAACTAGTTTGGGAAGAATATTTTTACGTGGTGCTAATCATTTAATAACTATCTTTGTAGCTCCAAAATATTTTGCTTCCAATTAAATAAGAGTAAATCACATTTGAGCTAAGCTTCCACATAGAAGTGCTCTTCTTTGGTTTCTCAATAATGAAATAAGACCAAATTCATGAGCTTATTATGGAGTTGATGTTCTTTATGAATGAACAAAGATATGGAGGAAGGGGGGCTCTCCGCATGGTTGGTAGGAGCTGTCAGTGCAAGTTTCTTTGCTGTGAGACGTTGCAGGATCAAATCCCAGTGGTACGTCTGAATAATAACTGGTGGGGGTCGGAAGCTTGCCTTTCAAAAAACATAAAACAAAGATTGCAGGAAATTTTGGAGAAATTCTCACTTTTACATGTGGCAGAATCCCATCATGGGAGCTTGTTCCCCCAAATACATGAAGGTGGTAGGCCGGTCATTTCTGCTCTTTGAAGTACTAAACAACGGACGCACCATAGTTTTTAAGAAAATCCCATTAGCAGCCAAGGGCATTTTATATCCAATTAAAATTCTAAAGTCTTCTTGAAATCCACGAACCATATTAATATATGGCGCCAACAGGTCTTTATACATATAAAAACTGCACTGCACTGCACATAAACTTAAAAGTATTTAATTATCAGTCAAGGTTGACGTCTTTGGCTGGCATTGGTACTCAAAGATTACAAACTCTCCTTGCTGATCCACTTGATGTGCATCTTATATATACACTATTGGACTAGTGTGACAAATATTGGCATTATATATACACTATTGGACTTGAATTGTACACCCGATGGGGTTGCCGGAGTGGTGGCGGGCTTGGGGAGAAGGTGCTGACTCCTTCATCCCAGGTTCAACTCCCATGACTTGGGATCCGATTCTCCGGGATGGTTTCTTGTCATAAAAAAAAGGCAATTTGTGTAAGTTGTAATGCCCATAAATCATGATCTTGTGTAAGATCATAAAAGGGTTGGATGAAGGGTCAGCATAGTTCCCAAAAGGATCTTGGTTTCAAATTAAGCTTTTGTTTCAAGTCAAGAGAAATTAAAACCAAAGAAAGATAAAAGTTGGTGGGAGGTGGGCCACGACAGACAGATTCCCTGCATTGACAGCCGTTCATCTTTGGATTGGTGACTACGATCATTACTTGTTGCACATAACCTTTTACTAGTTCTAGCATATCCCATAAGAGAAAAAGATAGTAATCTATTGGGAAATTAAGATGAGTAAAAGTTACGAAACTGTAGCGATAATAGAGTGTGAAGTTTAAATGGATCAAATTTCAGTCGGGCAGTTGAACAAAGTAGTTGAAGTGTAGTTGAGTGTGTTCACCCTATACCATGTGAGTCATTTTTTAACACATAAATAGCCCAATCCTATTACACATCCAACTTCTTCTAACTTTACTAACCCAGATGCTCTACCTCTTCTTGGCTACTAACTAAACATATTAACTCAAAGTCCATGGAGCCATCACCACCACCACCACCACTAATATCCTCACCAGCATCACAAAGTTTCTGCCTTCCATCAGCAACTCCACTTCTCTTACATGACCAACATGCCAACGACTTTGGGGCCAGGTTTATCGACTGGAACACGATCCTTTCCCGTCAGCTCGGGTTCGGTCCGATGAGTATTGGTAACAATGAGCCTAAGTTTCATGTAAATTTGGAGGGTACCAACAACCATATTCAAGCAGGAGAGCAGTTGGTGGACGAAGACAAGAGCAAGGGGAAAGGTGGTAAGGCCAGCAGCAGCAGGGCCAGGAAAGCTACTAGACCAAGGTTTGCATTCCAAACTAGAAGCACTAATGATATCTTGGATGACGGTTATAGGTGGAGAAAATATGGGCAGAAAGCTGTAAAGAATAGCTCATATCCAAGGTAAAAATCACATCATATATATACGCATTTCATTTTGGTTTCGCTGGGTGAACCATGGAGAAAGTAGGCACTGTCACACACACACACACACATTAATGCATGCACAAAATAGACGAGGTTGCATGTGGTAGCATTTTAAGTTATAGAATCACATTTATTGAACTTTGTTGTCACAAAATGGAAACAATGGCATGGTTTCTTTGTAATAACCTAGCGTGTGCAATTTCGTAGCTAGGGTTGAATAAGATAGATGGACTAATTGGAGTCGCACTATATATACTAATGGAGGGGTCTGGAGTTTGAATCCCATCGGGGCCTACTCTTAGCTCTATCGAATAAGAAGGGTCCTAACGTATGTTTAAGCACCCTGTGAAAAATGACTTTGAATAGATGAGAGGGTGGTGTATGCTCTCCCCCGATGATTCACCGAATCCCACGTCTGTGTTCAGGGGTCTGAATGAACACCACATATATAAGCACATGAGGCTCATATTCTCGTGTATGTTGACACACGTCTGTGTTCAGGGGTCTGAATGAACACCACATATATAAGCACATGAGGCTCATATTCTCGTGTATGTTGACATCACTTAGCATTGGAGTCTGGTGTGGTTGCAAAGACTTAAGTACCCTTTCTCGCTATTCTTGCCATAAAATGATGGTTTGAGAAAATAACAAAAATGTCCTTCATTCAAAAAAGGAAAACAAACGGTTCAAAAAAAGGACAAACATGTCCTCCATCCAGAAAGTCGAGGATGATGTTGACTCTTCAAAGTCTACACAGTGAAACGAACCTTAGCCAACGATCCGATGGTGATCCGGCGAAATGATGGTGAGTCGGCGATTCGATGGTGAGTCGGCGATCCGATGGTGAGCTGGCGATTCGACGATGATCCGGCTTAACGAACCTGAGCCATAAAAAATGTCTGTTTGAACTTTTCATCGTCATCTTCTTCTTCTTCCTTCTCCGTAAAACACTGTAAAACCCTCTCACTCTCTCTCCCTCCTTTTTCTGATTTTGTGCACATCCAGCAGACGATCCTACATTGCTCCATCAAACATTGACTGACCTGCACACTAACTGTAGCATCGTTCAACTTGATGAGTTATGGAGCATGATTCAAAGTTTTTGCCCTTACAGGAGGGGGGTTTGGGGACTCCTCCAAGCGTGGGTAGCATAGTTTTTGCCCTTACAGAAGGGGGGTTTGGGGGCTCTTCCCAGCGTGGGTAGCATTATTCAACTTGATGAGTTGTGGAGCCTGATTCAGAGTTTTTGCCCTTACAAAAGAGGGGTCCGGGGGCTCCCCCTGGTGCGGGTCCCGCTGCGTAGTCAGCGGACGAGGGTCCAGAGGGGCCGCCCCTGGCGGGGGGCTCGGGGGGGCAGCACCCCCCTGACCAAAAATTTTTGGGGCCTTTATATGATCTCTTTTATAAATCGCTACTCTCTTATCTCATTTTCACTATAAATCGTTACTCTCTAATTTGATTTTCACTGTAAATCGCTACTCTATAGTCTGCATTCTACTGTAAATCGTTACTCTCTGATCTGATTTCTACTGTAAATCGCTACTCTATGATCTGATTTCTACTATAAATCGCTACTCTCTGATCTGATTTCTACTGTAAATCTTTACTCTCTGGTCTGATTTCTACTGTAAATCGCTACTCTCTGATCTGATTTCTACTGTAAAACGTTGCTCTCTGATTTGATTTTTACTGTAAATTGCTACTCTCTGATCTGATTTCTATTGTAAATCGCTACTCTATGGTCTGATTTCTATTGCAAATCGCTACTCTTTGATCTGATTTTTACTGTAAATTGCTACTCTCCGGTCTGATTTTTACTGTAAATCGCTACTCTCCTGTCTGATTTTTACTGTAAATTGCTACTCTCTTATCTGATTTTTACTGTAAATCGCTATTCTCTGATCTAATTTCTACTGTAAATCTCTACTCTCTGGTCTGATTTCTACTGTAAATCGCTACTCTCTGATCTAATTTCTACTGTAAATCGCTACTCTCTGATTTGATTTTGACTGTAAATCGCTACTCTCTGATTTGATTTTGACTGTAAATCGCTACTTTATGATCTGATTTCTACTATAAATCGCTACTCTCTGATCTGATTTCTACTGTAAATCGCTACTCTCTGATCTGATTTCTATTATAAATCCGATCAGAGAGTAGCGATTTATAGTAGAAATCATATCAGAGAGTAGCGATTTACAGTAGAAATCAGACCATAGAGTAGCGATTTACAGTGAAAATCAAATTAGAGACTAGCGATTTATAGTGAAAATTAGATAAGAGAGTAGCGATTTATAAAAGAGATCATATAAAAGAGATCATATAAGGGACCTGCGGCGGAGGGAGCCCCCAGACTTCCCTTCTGTAAGGGCAAAAACTCTGAATCAGGCTCCACAACTCATCAAGTTGAATGATGCTACCCACGCTGCGAAGAGCCCCCAAACCCCCTCCTGTAAGGGCAAAAACTATGCTACCCACGCTGGGAGGAGGCCCCAAACCCCCCTTCTATAAGGGCAAAAACTATGCTACCCACGCTGGGAGGAGGCCCCAAACCCCCCTCCTGTAAGGGCATAAACCCTGAATCAGGCTCCACAACTCATCAAGTTGAATGATGCTACCCACGTTGGGAAGAGCCCCCAAACCCCCCTCCTGTAAGGGCAAAAACTATGCTATCCACGCTGGGAGGAGCCCCCAAACCCCCCTCCTATAAGAGCAAAAACTCTGAATCAGGCTTCACAACTCATCAAGTTGAATGATGCTACCCACGCTGGGAAGAGCCCCCAAACCCCTCTCTTGTAAGGGCAAAAACTATGCTACCCACGCTGGGAGGAGCCCCCAAACTCCCCTTCTGTAAGGGCAAAAACTCTAAATCAGGCTCCACAACTCATCAAGTTGAACGATGCTACAGTTAGTGTGCAGGTCCGTCAGTGTTTGATGGAGCAATGTAGGATCGCCTGCTGGATGTGCACAGAAGCAGAAAGAGAAGGGAGAGAGAGTGAGGGGGTTGATGTTCATGGCCTTCTCAGGGGGGATTCCTTTCTCGGATAATCCTGCAATGCAGAGACTGGATCTTAAATAACCATCTTTGGGGTACTTAAGTCTTTACAACCACTCCTTTTCTAGAATCATCATTTTTTTTGGCACTAGTGGAGGAAAGGGTACTTAAGTCTTTGTAATCGCATCAAACTCCAACACTAAGTGATGCTGACAAACATGGGGATAAGAGACACACATGCTTATATACGTGGTGCTTTTTGGGTCCCCCGATCATGAGATGCCATGTTCGAGGGGGTAACATACAACCTGCTTCGAGAATAGATGGAGTTCATCAAGGTTGGTCATGTTTGACATGATGACAAATGGTGGTAATTCAAGTAGAAGTAGGGAAGCACCCAAGCTGCTCAAGAAGTGTGGAACTCAACCTAGCCAATTTAAAAGTCATAAGCTATGTAAAATGAACATTTCTAAAAGGGAAACACACCTGTGTTGTACTCACATTGGTGTGGGTGTGACACTTGAACACAGCTTTTGTACTGTCAGGTGCAGTCAACCATACTTGAGTCTGTTTTTATCTAAAACTAGACTCTTTTTAATCCTAATCAAGTCTAGTTTTATAGTAGATATGTACATACATACATGAACACACATATATAATATATAAATAAATAAATTTATATATATGCACTCCACGCCCAAATCTTTTGATATTGTTGTGTCACACTCTTTGCACCTACACCAGTACCCGCATCTGCACCCACACCAACACCAACACCAACACCAACACCAACACCAACACATAGGTCACAAGTCTCCATTAGTTCTAGATCTTCTTAGGAGATGTTTGTCGTCTCTTGTGAAAAAAAGCAAATAAAAAATTTTCAATATTTCTACTATAAATAGCATATCGCCTAGAATATATATATACGAGATTATGAAATTGACTGTGTGGCATTTAAACCACCACTGAGGTGCTTACCCATGTGGTTAGCGAAGCTGAAGGCCCAAGATCAAATCCATCTGGTGGATGGGGGGTTGTTGTTACTTTTTCACGGTTAGGAGTTTTCCTTCCTCATAAAAAAATGTGACATTAAAACCCATTAAGTGTTTATAAGCCTTCAAATGCATTTTAGATTTTGTTCTCATTTCCATAATTACACGACAAAATTAATTAGCTCAGCATTATCTATATATATATATATATATATATATATATATAGAAAGAGGGGTAGATGCCTATGCCTACCGGGCTTTTGAAGGCTTTTTTCTCAAATCTGATCATATAGATGTGCTATGTGCATGATTTTATAGGAATCCACTCTTGGATTGTCTGATTTCGATGCGTGAGTAGGTTTTTATAAGGTTTAAAAATCGATGGTCTAAAATCTTCATAAATATCCAAGATTTAAAAAGTCATATTTTTTTATCGAAAAAACACCATCCAAGTATTGTTTCCAAGCAAATCGACCACCGTTCAGCTATGAGATTGGATTTGTGAAAAACAACTAAGAACCCCTTGCTGCAGTAGGCATGAAATGGAATAGGCAGCTAACCCCTACTCTCTCTTTCTTTATTTCTCCCTCTCTCTCTATATATAGAGAGAGAGTAATAGGTCCGTGCTAAATGAAATGTGCTAAATAAGTTTTTCGGGTTTCTTTTATTTTATTTTTAAATTTTGACCGTTCAGATATGATCTATGTACTTGATTTTATAGGAATCAGCAGCACTTGAAGTGTTAGATTCTGACACATGGGTGCGTTTTTATAACATTCAAAAAATCAATGGCCCAAAATCTTTGTAAATTTTTTAGGCTCCAATTATCATTTTTTCATAAAAAAACACATGATCCAGGTGTGTATTCCTTGTAAATCGACCATGCCCAACACATTTATAGGGTCAGAACTGCGAAAAAACACCGAAAGAGCAGAAAAACCCATTTAACATATTTCATTTAGCACGTACCCATTCTCTCTCTCTCTGTATATATATATATATATATATATATATATATATATATATATATATATATATATATATATATATATATATATATACATATCTTTGTGCAAACATGCTAAATGGGTTTTTTTGGGCTGTTTTCATTCTATTTTTAAATTCTGACCTACTTACTTTATTTTTTAGGCACCAGCTTTTGGAGCAATTGATTCCGCCACATGAGTGGGTTTTTATAAGCATAAAAAAATCAATGGTTCAAAATCTTTGCAAATTTTTGAGGCTCAAAATATCATTTTTTTCATCATGAATGCATGATCTGATCTCGGTGTCCATTCCTATTAAATCGTTGGAATCACAAGAAAGGCACTAAAAAACCAAAAAACCCATTTAGCAGTTTATATATATAATCACTATAATATGAGAACGGTAAATATAAGAACTACCACGCGAACCACGATTTTTATGGATTTTTTTGTTTTTTCTCTTAAATCTCACCATACGGATGTGATCTAAATGCTTGGTTTTTATAAGGACCAGCTCTTGAATAATCCGATTATGATGCATAAATGAGATTTTTTTAAGGTTTTAAAATCAACTGATTATAATCTTCATAAATATCCAAGCATTCAAAAATCACAAATTTTTTATCAAAAATACACAATCAAACAGTTGATTCCTAGCATAAACATGGTTGGATTTGCTAAAAAAAGCGCTGGAAATGCCCATATTTCTAGTGGTTATATATATAGATAGAGAGAGAGAGAGAGTATTCTACCATCATCTATTGTGTGTATAACATAGAAAAATCATAGGTGCAAGTTAAACCGACCTCATCGATGTTGACATAGTATGTTTGCTAATGTTTGCACCTGGGATCATAAATTTTACATATGGTTTTGAGTCATGAGATTTTGACAGATTGTGGGTCATTGATCTTTAAGTCCGTGAAAAACCTACTTACATGCTGCAAACAGATGGCCCAAAACCTATTTTCAATTAAACGAACTATGCAGATTACATCTATGTTTAGATCCACATAAAAGTTAGAAAACACTAAAAATTCAGTGTTTTTACTGAATTGTATATAGAAATGACCGTAGCCAAATAAATAAATAAATAAATATAATAAAGGTATTTCTTCAAATTTTCTAATATTTTGTAGATCAAATGTTATGGATGTGATCCACATGGTTTGTTTAATTAGTAAAAAACTTGTTTTGAATTATGTGATTATGACAAATAATTAGGTTTTTAAAAGAGTCCAAAACTCGATGGTGCCAAAATTTCATAACACAAAAGATCACATTTTTACATCAGAAAAGTACAATCCAAGGCTTGGTCCTTAGCAAACAAACCATGTTGAACACATTTATTTGGTTAGATTGGGTCGATACCACTTGCACCTATGATTTTTGGCTCATTAGTTTTTTACCTTCATTAGTAGCATATATATATATATATATATATATATATATATATATATATATGTGTGTGTGTGTGTGTGTGTGTGTATGTATGTGTGTGTGTGTGTGGAGTACTGTTTGGAGGGACCTGATCATCTAAATGAGTTAGAAATCATAGTTGTAGGTATTGACCCAATCGAATCTCAGAAATGGATTCATATTGGTTCAAATGCTAGGGATCCGCTCTTGCATTGTGTTTTTTCAACAAAAACACAATTTTATGAGGAAAGAAAATATCACACATTATAAGTAGTTGATTTTTCTACGCTCACAAAGTCGTGCTTACATATCATAATCCGACGAGCCAAGGGGCCGATTCCCACTAACCAAACAATGAAAATCACATCTACATGCTTAATTTCATGAAAAACAACAAAAACAAATAAGTAAAAAAAAAACTTATTTGAATGCCACGATGACCGAAACAAATATGTGAGAGAGAGCTCGTTGTTGGATCGTTTTTTAGATCACGTAGTTTCACAATCAACAACATGATATAAATCAAGAAATAAATCAACATGTAAATCATGATAAACAGTTGATCAAAACAAGAACAGGGAGCAAACATGTTGGTTTCCGCATCATACCAAAATCAAGTCAAAAGCAAATCACGAAACAGTTGCATAGAACACAATAAAAATAACAGGAACATCTTTACATTCTGTACTAGGTTAAGGCGTACGAAAGTACTCCCCTTAGAGAAGATTCGCCCCCACATACAGTGCAAACAGGGCCCGACGTCCTTCTCCTAGGATACAATAGCCTCGACGATCAGAATCGGTGCACTCTGACGGATCGTCCTTCGAAGATAACCTCTATGAACCGATGTTGCAGAAAACCTTTTCGGGATAACTCAGGAGAGATAGAGAGCAACAGGGAGAGAGAAAAATGCAGAGCCTTTCTTCCTCAAAATTATGCGTAAAGCATCTTCGTAACCCCTGCCCTAACCACGTTTTATAACACACGAATGGTTACAAAATGTGGAAGGGACCCGTTACAGAATTTGAGGAGTCGAGACTCGTTAACGGAATCCGAAGAGTCGAGATCCGTTAACAGAATCCAAAGAGACAAGACCCATTAACAGACACGGACTACGAGGAGTCATGACCCATTATCATTTCTCTTAACCCATTAATGAATCCAAATAATCACAGAAACTTTGGGCAAAAAGGTACTTTGGTTTTTATTGGATATGGCCCTAAAGGGCCAATTACCCGAACCCAAGCCCGAGCACGGCACGACTCGGCTCGACACGGCAAGGCGGGCGGGCGCACGAGCGTGTGTGTGTGGTAGTCATCCTAACCCCTTGTTCTTTGGAACAAGTGTAAGAGTTTACATGTAGGTTATAAAGCCCACAACAAACTCAAACCTCTTCAATATGGGACTATAACACATCATCAAGTCCAACCTTTTTTCAAAAGGAAAACAGCCCACATTTTTCTTCATTTGAATTCTGTCACCTCTACTTCTTAAACCCAACATTTCCCCACAAATTCAAAGAATAAAAACGGGAGGAAACCAAGATGCAAAATGGGATAATCCGCAACAGGACATATCATGCTTTCAGTAATGGTACCTTCCGGTTTGAACCACTACCTTAGTTGACTAACTTTACCCCCACATAAACGAAGTGAACTGAAGTCTTGAACTTGAACCTTTGGTGTAGGAATGTCCATTAGCAACAACAAGATAAAGGTTCTGGTTGTAATCTTTAAGGGCGGCGCGTTAAAGGCCATGCGCCCGAATCCTGTTTCATGAGTGACTTTAGAAATAACCCAATTCCTTAAACTGCAGTCACACAGTCACACTCACATAGGTGGGCTTCTACAGAGATGCACTGCGAACATCTCGCCTAGAAGGCTTTGAACCCATTCAGAGTTTTTAACTCTTTCTTAACTTGCAGCTACAGTACATTTTCAGAGTAATCAGGGGAACAGACACAAATACATAGTATCTCATAAATAAGGTGTTATCCAGTTCACCCTAAAGCTTGTTATTACCACATTGAACCTACTTTGTGGGATCTCCACTCAGATAGGTTGGGTTGCTACTATAGATGAACTACTGATAGGTTTTAGTCCCATCCCCTCTCTAGATTTCAGGACTAATGACTTATCTAGTCCTTTCGTTAATGGATCAGTTGTGTTCTCTTTGGATCCAACATAGTCCACATCAATCACTAACTGAGACACCAGTTCCCTTACAGATTTTATTCTGACTTGGATGTGTCTTCTCTGCTTTTGGTTATATTTTGTGCTTTCAATCTTTGCAATTGTGGCCATATTGTCACAATGCACAGATATTGCAGGAATTGGTTTGCTCATTAAAGAAAGTTCCTCAAGAAGTCCCTTTAACCATTCAGCTTTCAATCCTGTGATATCTAAAGCACAGAGTTCAGCCTCAAAAGTAGACCGACACAAGATGGTCTGCTTTACTGATCTTCAGGCGACTGCGTCGCCACCCAAGGTAAAGACATACCCTGTCTCGCCATAACTGAAAGAGTTCATGGCTATCCAGCTCGCATCACTATATCCCTTAAGAACTGCAGAGAATCTCTTGTAATGCAAACTCAAGGAAATGGTTTCTTTCAGATACCTAAGTACCTTGTCTAATGCCTTCCAATCAGTGGGATTTGGATAACTTGTTTATCTACTTAACTTTGTCACGGAGAACGAAATATCTGGTCTCGTGCAATTTGCAAGATACATCAAACTTCCAATAATCTGAAAATACCCTAATTGAGACACAGGGACACCAGTCGTATTTGTATGAAGAGGAATAGAAGGGTCATATAGAGTTGCTACAAATCTCCCTTGGTTATAGCCAAATTTCTTAAGTACTTTCTCAATAAAGTGAGATTGAAAAATGGTTATCTCTTCAGCTGAACGAGTCAGCTTTAAGCCTAAGATCACATTTGCAATAATTCCCATATTAAAACCAAACAATAGAATATCATCTACATACAGGCATAAAATAATACAACTATCACTTTTAACTTTGCAATAAACACACTTATCAGATTCATTGACAATAAAGCCAAACGATAAAATAATATTATCAAACTTCTCATGCCATTGTTTAGGGGCTTGTTTTAGTCCATATAATGACTTAACAAGTCTACAAACTTTGTTTTCATTACCAGGAGCCACATAACTTTCAGGTTGATCCATATAGATCTCTTCTTCAAGATCGCCATGCAAGAAAGCGGTCTTCACGTTCATTTGATCGACCGAGAAATTATAAATGAAAGTCAGTGCAATAAGCACCCTAATTGTGGTCATCCGAGTAACCAGAGAATAGGTGTCAAAGTAATCTATTCCCTCCTTTTATTTGAACCCCTTGGCAACCAGTCTCGCCTTGTACTTGACAATGGATTCATCTGGTTTCAACTTCTTCTTAAAGATCTATTTGCACCCAATAGTGGAACTACCACGAGGGAGGTCAACCAGTTCTCAAATGCCATTAGAAGCAATGAAGTCCATTTCACTCTTTATGGCTTCTTTCCAATGCCTTGTTTTAGGTGAAGCCATTGCATCTCGAAAAGTGGGAGGATCATCCTCGATAAGGTAAGTGATAAAATCACTTCCCAAATCCTTGGTAATCCTTGGTAATCCTTGGTCTCTTGCTCCTTCTAGGTTCAACCACTTCCTCAGACTCAATGGGTCTAGAATGGGAACAAGGTGGTTCTACTCCCACATCTGTCATCCTTTCTACATGTTCGAGAATGAAACCAGAAGTTGAAGGTATATTTAAAGAAGAAAGATTCTGAGGTACATCAACTTTCATGGGAAATACATCCTCAAAGAATGTAGCTTCTCGAAGTTCAACAATAGAGTTTACATCTATGTCAGATATCTCAGACTTAATTACTAAGAATTTATAGGCATAACTGTTCTTTACATAACCCAAAAAGACACCATCTACGGTTTTAGGACCTAACTTCTTCCTGTTGTGCTATGGGACAAGTACCTTAGCAAGACACCCCACACTTTAAGGTATTTTAAGCTAGATTTCCTACTTCTCCACAGTTCAAAAGGGCTACTGTCCTTATGCTTCTGAGGAACTCTATTCAGAATATGGCAAGCCGTATTTAGAGCATCTCCTCATATATAGGTAGGTAATCCAGAACTCCCAAGTAGAGCATTAATCATATCAGTTTTGTTTCAGTTCTTTCTTTCTGCAATCTCATTAGATTGAGGAGAATATGGAGCAGTAAACTCATGAACTATGCCAACAGATTTGCAATATTCATCAAGCTTATTAGAGGTATATTCTTCCTCTCTATCATACCTCAATCTTTTAAGTTTTCTACCTGTTTGTGTTTCTGCTTTATTCTTAAAAATAAGAAACTTATCAAAAGCATCATCTTTTGATTTTAGCAGATACACATAAAAGTATTTAGTGTTATCATCCATAAAAGTGATAAAATACTTTTTATGATTTCTGGTTAACACTCCATTAAACTCATAGATATCTGTGTGCACCAGATCCAATATTTCAGAATCTCTAACAATCGTATGAAAAGGTTTCTTACATTGTTTTGCTTGCACACAAATTTCATATTTTTTAGTTTTATCAATGGAATGCTCAGAAATCATTTTCAAGTTCATCATGCGTTTCACAGAATTGAAATTCACATGATCTAATCTATTATGCCACAAATTAGATGATTTTATGTTATATGCAACATTAGACAATGAATTAAAAGAAACATCATTCTCTATTTTTTCACTGCAAACATGTTCAACACGAAGTTTAAATAAACCATCATCTAAATACCCCTTGCCAATAAAGGTTCCAGAATGTAAAATAACAACTTTATTACATTTAAAGTTAAATTCATAACCTTCTCTAACAAGACATGAACCACTTAAAATGTTCCTTCTAACTACATGCACATGGTGCACTCTGTGCAAAGATAGAACTCGTCCTGAAGGAAACTTCAGATCCACGCGTCCAATCCTTAACACTTTTGCAGCTGTTGAATTGCCCATAGTCACGGATCTGCCTGCATCAGCCTGGTATGAGACAAAGACAGACTTATCAGCACAAACGTGCACATTAGCCCCAGTGTCAACCAGCCACTCAGTTGGCTCATAAACGTGATATATTTACGGGTTAACAGAAACATACCCAGTACTGGTCCCAACGACCTCAGTCACCATGTTGACTTGCGGCGTTCCATCTGTGGCTCCATGAACTTTGGCCTTCTTGGAAGGACATTCCTTAGCCCAGTGCCCAACCTGCCCACAGTTCCAGCACAGTTTGTTCTTTGCCTTTTTCTGAATTTTGGCCATAAGTTTAAACTGGTTTTTCATTGCAGATTTCGGTTTTTGTCTCTTGCCTTTAAAAGATCCGATCATCATGTTCACTTTAGGTTGTTCAGTTGGCATCACAACCTGTTTCTGGCTCCTATGCTCTTTTTCAATGGCAATGGCTATCATAAGATCATTTAGGGAGATCTTCCCTCTACGGTGCTTGAGAGACATACCAAAGTCTACCCAAGACTTAAAAAATTTCTCCACGATGGTCATTACTTGAAACTTCTCAGGAAGTTTCATATCAGCCTCAACCAGACTATGGAGCAACAGCAGAAACTTGTGTGCCTGCTCAGTGACCGACTTGCCCTCAACCATCTGATATTTCAGAAACTTGGCAACCGAGTACTTTTTAAGACCTTGGTCTTCGGTATTAAACTTTTTGTCAAGTTGGTCCCATGGGGCTTTAGCAGTGGTAGATGAAGAGTTGTATACATCGAATAACATGTTGGACAAAGCCAACAGAATGCAACCATGACATATACTGTCCCTTTTTCACTCTACAGCCGCACTGACCGCAACAGGATCAGGGTCAGTATCAGAAACCGAAGGGCAATTGAGTTTCAGAATAGATAACAACCCTATCGTAGTGAACCAAATTTTCATGTGTTGCTGCCAACGCTTGAAATTCTGACCGGCAAATTTTTCTGTCATACCGAACATGTTCACTTTTGGTACAAAAGCAGAAGAGGACGACATGCTTAGAATCTTCTCTAAGACTGTTGAATCATTTTTTAGATCACGCAGTTTTACAATCAACAGCATGATATAAATCAAGAAATAAATCAACATGAAAATCATGATAAACAGTTGATCGAAACGAGAACAAGGAGCAAACATGTCGGTTTCCGCATTATACCAAAATACAGTCAAAAGCAAATCACGAAACAGTTGCATAGAACACAATAAAAACAACAGGAACATGTTTAGATTTTGTACTACGCTAAGGCGTACGAAAGTACTTGCCTTAGAGAAGATTCACCCCCACATACAGTGCAAATAGGGTCTGACGTCCTTCTCTCAGGATACAATAGCCCCGTCGATCAGAATCGGTGCACTCCGATGGATCGTCCTTCGAAGACAACCTCTACAAACCGATGTTGCAGAAAACCTTTTCGGGATAACTCAGGAGAGATAGAGAGCAACAGGAAGAGAGAAAAATGCAAAGCCTTTCTTTCTCAAAATTATGCGTAAAGCATCTTCGTAACCCTTGCCCTAACCACGTTTTATAACCCACGAACGATTACAAAACGTGGAAGGGACCTGTTACAAAATTTGAGGAGTCGAGACTCGTTAACGGAATCCGAAGAGTCAAGATCCATTAACGGAATCTGAAGAGACATGACCTATTAATGGACACGGACTACGAGGAGTCGTGACCCGTTATCAGTTCTCATAACCCATTAATGAATCTAAATAATCACAGAAACTTTGGGGAAAAAAGTACTTTGGTCTTGATTGGATATGACCCTAAAGGGCCAATTACCCAAACCCGAGCACGGCACGGCGAGCAGGTGTGTGTGTGTGGTAGTTATCCCAACCCCTTGTTCTTTGGAACAAGTGTAAGAGTTTACATGTAGGTTATAAAGCCCACAACAAACTCAAACCTCTTCAATATGAGACTATTCCACATCATCAAGTCCAACCTTTTTCCAAAAGGAAAACAACCCACGCTTTTCTTTATTTGAATTCCCTCACCTCTACTTCTTACACCCAACACTCGTAACACCTTAGGTGCCAATTTATGATGGAACCATTACAGTTGTCCGATCACCACTATCGGACAGTTGAAATTAAAACCCCTGAAAAAAATGGTCTATCAATCTCTCTCTCTCTCTCTCTCTCTCTCTCTCTCTCTCTCTCTCTCTCTCTCTCTCTCTCTATATATATATATATATATATATATATATATATATATATATATATATATATATATATATATATATACACACACACACACGGCATGCAGAAAAACTACTAGGTTGTCAAGGGCAGGGTTTATTGGGACTCAGTTGTAACCAAAACCAGACCTGGACCTGATTTTCTGGTATAGTATCGGGTCTGAACTCAGGTCTAATCGCACCCACAGTAAGAGAAACCATACCATAAGACTACACCCGGACCCGATAAGAACTACATGAACCAGACCCGGGCCATAGCTGGTAAAATAATATTTTTTTGTCACTTTTTACATTGAAAAAATGCTGGTCTTATTTGAAACTCGGGTTGGGTCCCGGTCTGATATAAAGTTTCACAAACTATACCTGGATCCATGTATTAATCGGACCTAAGGTCCGAGCCCGGGTCTTAATCGGGTCTTTTTATTTATCACCATACCCAAGTAAACCCGACCCTTTGACACCCCTACTCATGATATTGTCTTTTGTTGGTGTGTAATTAAAGCAGGAGCTACTACCGTTGCACCCACCATACTTGCAACGTGAAGAAGCAGGTTCAGCGCTTGTCGAAGGACACAAGCATAGTTGTTACGACGTATGAAGGAATTCACAACCACCCATGCGAGAAGCTCATGGAGAGCCTCACCCCTCTTTTGAAGCAAATGCAGTTCCTTTCCAGCTTCTAATAATTAAACCCACCAACTCTTTTCATCATACTTGATCATCACCCTCTTCTGCTGCTCAAGTCATGCACTAATTGTGAAAATGTGTAAAGAAAACAAAACAATTGCATCTCTTGTTTACATAGTTTGATTTGTACCGTATTCTCTGGTTAACTTTATGTGGGTTTATATGAAAACCCTAGTCAGTGGACAGGCATGCATGTGTATGAAGTTGGGTGTTTGATTTTGATCATTTGATCTGTTTCTTGCTTAGTTACGTGCAGAATGGATGTAAAATAAGTATCTTAGCCAGGGTTCGAAAACCTAGTGACTCGAGAATCGGCTTGTTCAATAGTGACTCGTGACTCAGGTGGGTCAATTTGGTGACTTGTTCGGGTTTCGTTAACTATTGATTTGATATAAAAATAATGTATATTAATCAAATAAATACAAAAGCCATGATTACTTCTAAAATTAATAAAAAAAAACATTATGCCTAGTTGCAACAAAGCTACTAGTCATTTAATTACAAGAAAGTAAATTGAACTTCAAGGTCTTCAATAATTTTGATCCAGATGAGTCAATCGAGTCTGAGCGAGTTTTTGCTCTAGACGAATCTACCCACTGGGTTGATTGACCCAATAAATGGGTAATCTGAACCAAGTCATGAAGTTAACTCGGCAAGTTTTTAATACCCTGGTGGGTAAGGTACCCTACTGGCATGGGTGATTGAATAACTACTTAGTTGTATATAGTCATTATTAGGGCTTGTTTACTGGAAAGGATGTTGTATAGCTCAAAATTTATAATCTTTTGAACCAAACTATCTGGCCAAATGATCTCTGTGACTAAGTTTTTGGAAAATAGATTTTAAAGGAAAAGTTTACTTTGTGAAATATGTTTAGTCTCATATTGAACATTTTTTAAAAATGCATTGGGTTTAAAATATGTAGAGTTGACTTAGAAGACAAGGTCTTCACTGGCCTTGTCAATTGAACTTTGGATTTTTTACTTTGATTTTAGATTTTGGTTCGATTTGGGTCTTAGTCATTGATTTGACTTGAACCAATCTTTTTATCACTTAATTTTGGATAATTATGTACCTCATAAAACCTCTTAAAAAGCTTTCATTTTTTCAAATTGTTTAGTGGTTGACTAGAACCTCAAAGGTTATTTTTGATATATCTGGTGAGCAACGCCTTGCCTTAACAGATAGCCTCAACTTATTTGACACATTGGGATGGTGAGTGGGTGAAGGCCGTAAATGCGTGCATGTTACCCGTTTCAAACTTAAATGGGTGCATGTCACCCTTTTGACCTTTATTGGGAATATGCAAATGGTCATCTAGACTCATCTATTGGGGTCTATATAAACCCCAACCTCGGGTTATTCCATTGGTGAGCTTAGCTCTTCTTCACTCTTTCTTCTTCATGCTCTCTTTATCTCTCTATCATTTTTTTCTTGAAGTTATTCGGGGTAGTTGGCCAATCTTCTCAGTGCTAGGAGTGGTTGGTATTGTACGTGAGGTGCATGTTTGATTGTATCTTAGAACTGAGGTTGTGTCCAACCCTACTGCACCCGAGTTCACCTTGATGCTTATATAACTATCATTTTTAAGAAAGAGTCATTGTCGTTTACCTCTAAGTTTTTGGCTCTGGCTATTGCATAGAAATCCCAACAAAGGAGGGGACCCTTAACCCCCCACCCTAAACACCCCCCCCCCCCCCTCTTGATTATAAAAAAAAAACCTTTGGTTGGAACTCATAAGAAGAAATTGTTTTGTACAAATTTAACTTCTTGAATGTATTCAACATGGTCAAACGAGTAGAAATTTTCCCTTAGACCATAGTTTTTTCAAACGTAAAAAAAATACATTTTTTTTGAGGTTTGAAAATTTTGTACATTGTAGGCTATTGATTTTTTTAACCCTCTTAAAATCTGACATGTACCTAAGAATAACATGATTCAAAGGTCAGTGGTCTGTTTTTACTAAACTTAATATGTAGATCACATTTGAACGTCATATGTGCAATATATATATATATATATATATATATATATATATATATATATATATATATATATATATATATATATATATATATATATATATATATATATATTACTAAAGGGTTCCTTATCTACGAACGTTGCAAACATGAACCCTAATTAAAGTAATGTCATTTGAGATGGTACAAACTCCGTTTCAGCATCACCAGAGTAGGAAATCCCTAGATTGTATGTGTTTAGCTAATAAGTAATTTTATAACAAGTTACTCTGAGTAGTCACCATTAATAAACGAACTGTCATTTTAGAAGCTGCATAAGTTTGAGGAACTTATTGTTTTTTTCTGTGAAAAGATCAGGTGCAATATGATTGCACAATTATTTGTGCATTAAGCACCTGATCACCCTCCATCTTGGGGGCAGGCCTGTCAGTTGTAGGGCCCAAGGCCTGATGGAGGGTGATCAGGTGCTTAATGCACGAACTTTGTGCAATGTAATTGCACCTGATTCTGACTCATTTTTTTCTAGGTTTTCCGAAAGGTAAATTTTTTTATGACAAGAAAAAACCTGGGTGGGGCCGCGATCACCCAGCCTTACTACCATATATGATGTATATGATGAAAGTTAACATCTCTTGCTAAAAGCACATAAAATTCTCTTCTCAACTGGCTTTCACTCGTGATTTTCTAAGTCTATATAACTTTAGGGATAAGTCAGGTTGTTCATCTATATCACAATTAGTCCATTATATTGGCAAGAACCTTGTACCATCCAAAGCATTGATAGGCAATAAATGAACCATAGGAGTAGCTAAGTTTGAAAATTTATTGAAAATTAGGGCATGAATTTTTGTTATTGTTAATCAATGAAAAACATTTTTTGGATATTCTCATATAAACATGTATTTTTTTAAACTACAAAAATATTAAAATCACACCACTCCATACATGTCAAAGTTGTGCAAGAGTGTTACAGTGTCCTATTCATATCCCCATGACATGCACTCTAAATGGTCTCTCTCTCTCTCTCTCTCTCTCTCTCTCTATATATATATATATATATATATATATATATATATATAGGGTGTCAACTGTCAAGGGGCCTGATTTACTCGGACCGGACCTGAACCAAACCCTATAGGGTCCAGGTATGGTAATAAATAAGAAGACTCCATTAAGACCTGGATTTGGACCCGAAGGTCTGTATAATACATGAACCCGGGTATATTTTGTGAAATTTTATACCAGACCCGGACCCGACCAGACTTCCGATCAAGACCCACAATTTCAATGTAAAAATGATAAAAAAAATATGGTTTTACTGGGTATGGTCCGGGTTTGGTTCATGTAGTTCTTATCGGTTCCGGGTATGATTTATTTTATAGTAGGCCTGATACCACACTCAAAAATCTGATCCAAGTCTGATTCCACCTGAGTCTGAACCAAACCCGACCCGTTGACACCCCTATTCTCTCTCTCTCTCTTTTGTTGCAATAGCACTACTAGCGTGTCACTGTGCATATCCTATACGTTGTATTCAATCCCAGTGGCACGTCTCACGTGTTGATTATCAAATGCAACTAGATCATCATTTATATATAGAACATTGAGCACATTCAATCGTGTGCAGTGCACTATGTTTTTTTTATTATTCATTATTTTTTATAGGCAAGCTGGGGTTAGGCAGACCCCCACCAGTTATACAACGTGTCATTGGGTTTTGAACTTGCAACGTCCCAACGCAGCTCCTACCAAACAAAACAAGAGTCAACCCATGGTATACAGGGGTTGCATAACTGTTATAAAATTAGGAGGGGCCTTAATTCCACCAGATCTGTCATGGAAAAAAACTTCAGAGCTTTTGTTAGATGGTAATTGGATTAGAGGTCTGATCATAAGTTGAAGTTTGGTGACTTTTTGGGGTCTAGGGGTAAGCCCTTGAAGTTTTACGCTGACATGGACAGAGACCGTAAAGTACGGCTGGCTGATCCAACGATGCCACTACAAGAAAAACTTTAATTAGCGACGAAAATTTGTGACGGATTTTTTTCGTCGCAAATTTGTGACGGATTAGTTAGAGAAAACTATTCGTCGCTAACATTCAAATTATTTGCGGAATTAGCGATGAAAAAATTTTGTCACGAATTAGCGATGGATTCACGACGGAACAATTATGTCTCAAACTCCGTCGCAACTTCACGATGGCTCAGCAACAGAAATTTTCTGTCGCTACTCCATCGCACATTTGCGACGACATTTGCGACGAAATTTTGCCATCGCGAATCCGTCGCTAAATTCTTGTAAATCCCTAATATGATCCACTTTTCCCTTTCAGTTTCATCAGTCGCCCGCTCGTCGACCTCCCGTCGCCCGCCCGACCGGCGCCCATCGACCTCCTCCCTCTTTCCCCTCTCGTTCTCTCTCTCGTTGCTCTCCCTCTAGGTTTTTTGGCGAGCCCCGTTCGCAGGTAACCCTCCCCCTTTCCCCTATGTTGTAGCTGCCCCCTTTTCCCTATGGTTGCCGGAGGGCCAGTAGAGGCCCAACAACCTTTGTCGGGCCCTCCCCACCTCTGTGTAGTCGGCGGGGGCTGGCAGAGGCCCCAATTGCCTCTGCCAGGCCCTCCCCTTGCCCTTGATATCTTCGGCACGACAGAGGGCTCCGCCCTTGTCCTCTTGTTTTCTCTGGCAGGACAAGGGCTTCGCCCCTATCCTTTCGAATGCTGACAGCCCCCCCGTCCTCTTGACTTTGCCAACAGCCCCCCCCCCCCCTATCCTCTTGACTTTGCCGACAGGGCCCCCCCTTGTCCGCTGCCAGAGAATGATCGGTAGGGGGAGAAGCCCACTGCCCTTTTGTTTTCCCTGGTAGGGGGTGGCTTCGCCCCCCTGTCCTCGATAATTTCGATAAGGGGCGAAGCTCCCCTGCCCCTTGTCTTTTTTGCCCGACAGGGGGCGAGACCCCCTGCCTCATGATTGATACAGGAGGGGGGTGAGACCTCCCTGCTGGCAAGGGTAGCGCCCCTGTCTGTCTCGCTTTTAGCAAAGGGTTGCGTCTCCCTATCCGGGCTCGTTTTTGACAGGGGCCGTCACCCTCCTTGTCATCGGGTAATAAATTTTATTTTAATACAGTGTCACTTGCAGATTTCGCTTGTGCCCCGCGACCCATGATAAGTAAGTGAGAAAAGCAATGCAAATTGGGTAAATACCCGTGGTGAGTAAGTGATGCATGTGCATAAGATGTTATATAATTTTTTGGATGCAACACTTTTCTGTTCACACACTCACTTAGTTGTCGATATCTAGAACTGTTTTGATGGAGTTCGAAGATCATGCTGAGCATGATTTTAATGTATGAAAATAGAAGTGTTCTTATTTTTGGAGTTCAGATTCCATGCTAGTCATGGTAGTAGTTAGCGGGATATTGGAGTGTGTTTGCTGCAGGAACATGTTTGACATTGTTTTGATATGAATGATTTGAATGTATCGCAATGCTTGATGTGATTGTATCCATGCTTGCATGAAGTTACTTTCAATTTGATTATGACTTTCATGTGAAACTGTATCATGAAAACATGTTTCAAATGAATGTATCGTGTTATGAATGAGTTTGCACTTGAAAATGAATGATAAGTTAACAATGCTTCAAACATGCTTCAAATGAATGGTTTTGCACATGAAAATATTAAGTTATCAATGCATGCATCATAGTTCTTGTGATTGTATGATATTATATTATATATATATATATATATATATATATATATATATATGTGTGTGTGTGTGTGATATATATCAAATCATTATATCTATCATGAATGCATGATAAATTTGATATATATTTATCCGACGCAAAACTGAATCAGACAATATTTTTTGCGACGGATTGTAATCCATCGCAATGTCGTCGCTATAATAGCGACAGATTATATCTGTCGCAAACCCAAATCTCTGCAAATTAACGATGGCCTTGCGACGAATCATAGCATTCGCTAATTCATCATAATTTAGCGACAGAAATAGTGACATATACGTTCCGTTGCTAATTAGTGACTAGAAATTTGTGATGAAAGTTACCCGTTGCTACTCCGTCGCTAAACTCTACAGCGAGGGATTGGCGATGAAATGCGGTCGTCACTAATCCGTAGATTTCTTGTAGTGTGCTAGGTCTTTGCACCTGAAGCGGTTTCTGTGAGTGAAAATAAAATAAAAGAACAAATATTGGTCTCGGCTATATTTTGGCAAGGAAAATCTCACGATAATATAGGTTTATCTGGTAAATCTTGAAAAAAGCCTCTCAACTTAAAAGTTTTAAGAAAAATAAAAATAACAGAAATAAGTAAGAAAATGACATGTTTAGATGATAAGAAATAAAATAGAATAAAAGAAATAAGTAAAAAATATAAAAGAAAGAAGAAAACATATTTAAGATATAGAAAAGAAATAGAAAAGTAAAAAAGTAACTGACGGTTTCACGATGCCATATGATAATATCATTATATTAGTGCGATAATATCGCGATGAATTAGTTTTGGAAAATATCAGTATAGTTTACCTTCGAAGTTGTTTTTCTAAAAAAAGTATTATAAAGCCTATATTTTTAATTTATCGACTATATTTGTGACTATGCTATGAACACTTTCTGCATGTATTGTTAGGGAGGGAAGAAAAAACATCAGTTTATATAAGTTTTTATGCATCTCCCAATAATGGGAAAGGATGTTTGTTATACCGTATTTAGGAAGCGTGTTAAAGATCAATTAAGGAGGGATAAATGTAGAGAATGATTGAGTTGTCAGTTTATCACACACCCATCGAAAGGCGATATTGGATCAATATCCACCGCCCATCATGGTGGATGATCAAGGACCGGATGTGGGATCCCCCATTCCAAAAGAATTCAAGGGATTTAACATATTGGTTATGATTTGGTATCATGTGGGGATGTAGCTCAGATGGTAGAGCGCTCGCTTAGCATGCGAGAGGTACGGGGATCGATACCCCGCATCTCCATTGTTTCTTATTTCCTTCTTTTTACGACTCTTTCATTTGCAGATTAACTTCGCATGCACTGCCTTGGCTCATGTCTAAGCTCGTCTGTTCTATAACCTAACTTGGTGTATATTCAGATCCAACTAGAGCCGTTGGATGCAGGTCTGTGCCTGGGCCCACATGCTATTTTACTGCAAAGAGGTTGTAATACTGCAATCTCTTTATGTGGGATATGGTTTATCCAACACTTGGTTATGAATAAGGCCTGATCCGTTGAAACTCAGACCCAATGCTGCAGTCTTAACTAGGATAGAAAATGGTTGGGGTGTGGTGGGTGGTCTGATCCAACTCAGAATTTTATTGGCTGATATGGATCTTAAAAGACATGAATAGCATTAGGATTGGATTCAGACTTACTTTTTACGTTCAGTTATTTTTTCTTATTTCCTTTGTCTACATTAAGTTATTTTTCTTATTTCCTTCTTTTTACGTCTTTCTCCATTTGCAGATTAACTTCACATGCACTGCCTTGGCTCATGTCTAAGCTCGTCTGATCTATGACCTAACTTGGTGTATGTTCAGATCCAACTGGAGCCGTTGGATGCAGGTCTGTGCCAGGGCCCACATGTTATTTTATTGCAAAGAGGTTGTAATACTGCAATCCCTTTTATGTGGGATATGGTTTATCCAACACTTGGTTATGAATTAGGCCTGATCCATTGAAACTCACACACAATGCTGCAGTCTTAACTAGGAGAGAAAATGGTTGGGGTGTGGTGGGTGGTCTGATCCAACTCAGAATTTTATTGGCTGATATGGATCTTAAAAGACATGAATAGTATTAGGATTGGATTCAGACTTATTTGGTTTTTCTTTTAAATTATGATCCAAAGAAACCGCACCCGGCACGAAGACCTGGTTGCGCTGGCTTAGCCTGCCACACCTACGGTCATCGCGGCAGCGTAAAACTCCGAGGGTAGAACCTCTGCCCCCGGGGCCTATGCTACTTGTTGGCTTGCGCAGAAGGGGTGATGCCCATGGGAAACGAATCTTGACTGCCCGTCTAGTAGCTAAGGCCACACCCCTTGGGGCTTCAGACTTATTTCGTTGGCCACAGATTCCTAATCAGGTTCGCTATTTCTCTATCAGACTTGTATTTGTATCCAGATCAGATCTAGTCAATCTATATGGTTTTACACGAAACCCTTGTTTGCAAAATTTTTACCGACATATTCTATCACATAAAACTCATCGTATTGGAACATCCATGATTCTTACCCATTTGCGCCCCCACCCAGATACATTGAAGGCGTGTTTGTTTAACAGGGAAACGGCTCCTTCTCGCTGTTCATGAAACAAAGACATTGGGGGCAGCGGCTGTTTTCCCGTGAAAGTCCTTTCCTAAGGAAGGGAGGGTGGAGAGAGGGGGGGGGCTTTCATGGCAAGCATGGACATTTCTCGAGCTGTGCACCCTTTCCCTTGTTGAAACACAGGTTCTCCCTGAGCTCAAGACCATGCACGGAAACCCAAATGAGGAGTTATTCCATGGAAAGCAAGTCCTACGATCATGCCTCCCGAGAAATGATTCCACATAAATGATCTCTTTCCCCAAACTGCAAATGCACTGATTCCCTGAGAAAGGGGGAGGTAGAGACGCTTTCGTGTGAAAGCTAGCAGGCATCACCCATTCTTTGCCATGGGCAGCGTTGTCAGAATCAAAGTGAATCGGCCGATTTGAATCGAATTGTCCAAAATTTATTTGCTTCAGGTCGAATAGTCAAATCGAGCCCACCTCAAAATCGGCCAGTTCAACCTTGATTCAGCTTGAATCAGGCAAAATTGACCTTTTTGTTTTATATACTCCCTGGGGGCGAGGAGGGGTGTGCCACAGGTTTACACCGCCAAGATAGCGCCCATAAGGTAGGCATAGCCAGTGCGACTAGGTCGCTGTTCCAGGGGTGATTTCCCTGTTCCTCATGAAAAAAAGTCATCAATCAACACGTAGATCATCATGCATCAGTTGTAGTAGTCCCTATATTTGGTCATCTTTTGCCCCATCGAGAACTAAAAAACAGAAAGATTTAGGCAAACCAAGATCACATTAACATATATTGTCAATAAACTGAACTACATACATGCTTGATTAGTAGCTAATTCACCCGAGAGTCAAAAGACAATAAGGTCATTGGGGACTACATACAGAAACACAGAGGCAGCAAAACGAGAAAATTTTCACTTATAAGAGGGTTTTAACAACGGATTCCACATTAACCTTCTTGGGTTGACTTTCACTTTAAGAGGGTTTTAACAATGGATTTCACATTCAGCTTCTTCAGATCAGTGTAAGATTGTCCGCAACCAACAAACATGACTGGTGCTCCCGAAATGTAAACCATTGAAAGTGCAGCTCCAACCTGGAAGAGACATTGATCAGCTAGAAAGAAAAGGGTAAACATCATGAACCAAAAAATCTCAGGTAAAATAAAATACCTTGTCATCAATGGTGTCAAATTTTGTCAGCAAAATACCATCAATCACTCTAGCATTAGCCGATGTAGAGAGATCTGCTAATTTCTGCATGACAAAGGCGTCTTCATCATAATCAGATTGATCTATTGCTGCATTAACTAAAAAAGATTGAACTAACGAGCCAACTTGAAAAAGAAAAAGAAGCACGATAGCTCAACTGGTTGGATGAATATACTTGCATCCACCAGGTCAGGGGTTCATTCTTGAAATGGACCCTTTGATAAAAAATGATTTTCAGCCTTTTGTTTGACCCCAAGGGGTTGTCCACATGGCCTCGAGTTTGTGGATAGGGAGCTTTCTCCGTCTCAAGATGGAGTCCCTGTTTCGGCACCCCTTCTACAAGGCGAAGCAAGGAGGCTCTTCCTGGGGGGCAACAGGGACACCAATGGAGTTTTAGGCTGCTGGGACAGTGACCATAGTATGGCAGGCTAAAAGACCAGCATGACCAGGGCTCTAATCCCAGACCGTTTCTTTGTTCCGCAGGAAAAAAAGGATGCCAACTTAAAAGAGAAGAAAAACAATAAAAAGAAAGAAATGGCACGGATGTCCTAACAAAAAGAGTTTGAGTCAAACCTGATTAAACTTTGACAGCTGATCAATAGCATCATTACCAACCAGTGCCTCTCCAACAAATAGAACTAGGTCAGGATTGTTGAGGTTAATCAGCTTAGAAAGAGCTCTCATCAATGGCTCGTTGTCCTGCACAAGAATTTGTCATTTCATCATTACAGTCTATGGTACCCGGACACTCCATTTTTTCCTCCATACCCTTGTTGACACACATCGACACCCTGACACGCCATTTTACCCTTAGTACATACAAGTTTGTATTCAATTTATAATTATATTTTCAGTATATAATATATATTTTAGATATAACATATATATTTAGATTATATTCAGTTTATTTTGAATTTATTTTGTATTTATGTGATATTTAATATATATATATAGCCGTGTCCCCATTGTTAAATTGTGTAATCAAATCTTGTAATCTAATATATATTTTATATATATAAGGTAATACATATATATATAATATATGTACATGTATCTACCTATTATATATATAAAATATATATTTATTTCTCTTTAGCCGTAGGGGTATATTCATCATTTTACACATATTCCTTTTTGAGAATATGTATGTAATTTTTCTTTTTCTTTTCTTTTTCTTTCCTTTTCTTTTTTTTCTTTTATTCGTTCATCTTTTTGCTTTTAGCACATGGAGGGGCCCACCCAACATGATCGTTGGAGGGGTCCCAACGATCATATTGGGAGCCCCTCCATGGCTTCTCACTGTGTATAAATAGGGGTGTTCCCCCTTGAGTTTTGGTATGGCTTTGGGTCAAAGCCCAAGTGTTCAATAAAGACAATATTCATTTTTTAGTGTGCATTTGTGAGATTGATTGATTTGTGCTTTTGTGCACAAGTGTTCTAGGTGTTCTTATTGTGCATGTGTGCAATTATCTTTCGTCAAGAATATTGGGTCTTGGTTATTGTATCTTGTTGAAGATACTTTTACACCCATACCCACATTTTTTGAAATTGCTGTCGTACACTCCGTACCCGCACCCGCACCCAGGTGACAGATTACAGTGTATAAATTCAGAAATTAACTCTTGCAAGCTATGTCACAGGGACTCTTCAACTAGGTTCCGCACCCGCGTCGCACCCGTGTCCGCACCCGATGCGGTCAACCTGACCGTGGGTGCAGTCAACGCACCCATAGTCATTTATGTCCAACGTTTGGACTTTTATATATATAATATTTTATATTTTTGCCGCACCCCCACACCCAGGTTTTTTGAAAGTGCCGCACCCCCCGCACCCAAGTTTTTTGAAAGTGCCGCACCCCCGCCCCCGCACCCGCACCCATGTGACATAGCTTGCAAGCATTATTAGAAAGGTATTCTCCTGAAGAAGACAAACAAAACAGTTTTGTATCCACTTGTAACAAACCTGCATTCTTCCAGCTGTATCCACAAGAACAACATCTGAGTGGTTGTGGCTAGCCTCCTGGATAGCTTCCTTTGCAACAATTGCAGGATCTTTTTCATAGCCTTTTTCAAATATAGGAATCTGAAATAGAATACCATTAGAATATAGTGAACGATGACTAATTAAACATAAGTAGCACCCGAATTACTATTATCTCCTAGCAGATACGACAGAATGCTTTTTGAATTAACAGTTACTGTAATAACTTCAACAGTCAAATTCGCCGACTGTCAGAAAAACAAAACAAGCATAATCCAAAGATTCAAAATAAAAGATATAAAACAAATTGTCAATTAAAGCTCAAATTGTCATCATCATCATCCAGCCTTATCCCAACTACATAGGGTCAGGTTTGTGAGTTCTATTTTTCTATTCCTGTTTATCTAGAGCTACAACTTCGGTCACTTTAAAATCCTCATGTAACATCTGACTGCCTCCAAAAAAGCAGGGGTGGAGCCAGAAATCTAAATTAGGGTGGGCACAAACACACAGTAAAAAGGGCCCGGCATCCACCTGGTCAAGCGGGTTCAGAGAGAGAGAGAGATCATTATGTTAATTGATTAAACCAAAAAGACATTAATATTCTAACCAAAATTAAGCATTCATTGTTCATGGATTCATGCTTAATGCTAATTGAAAAAGAAAAGCACATAAAAACCTTAACTAAACATTCATGCCACTATAAAAATACCAAACCAAACCCCTAATTCCTACAAACAGCATAAATTATGCATTTATGCTAATTGATAAAAAAAAACCTAATATTCTAACTAAAATCAAGCATTCATTATTCATGAATTCATGCCTAATAATAATTATAAAAAACACAAAAAAGCCAAAAACCATAGCTCAACATTTATGTCATAAAAAAAATCAAATCCCTAAATCCTAACAAGCATCACTCATAGATATACTAATTGAAAAAAATAAAACCCTTAAAATTCTAACTAAAATCAAACGTGAATTCATGGAAACATGTTTAATGTTGATTGAAAAAAAAACACAAAAAATATCGAATTAAATATTCATGTCATTTGAAAAAACAAAATAAAAAGCTTAAATCCTAACAAAAATCAAAGATTTATGGGTTTGGTAAGTGACAACTAAAATCAAACATTTATTAATAGAATCACGCTTGATGATAATTACAAAGAAAAAGAACGCATAGAAAAAAAGCCTAATCAAGCATTCATGTTATTTGCAAAAATCCAAATCAATACCCTAAATCCTAAAAAAAATCATACATTTATGCTAATTAAAAACCCTGTAATTTCTGCATGAAAGTGGGATATCTATGTTAAAAAACATATTCTGGCTCAAAGGTTCAAGCAGTAGCCAGAAATACGAAGTGTACTTCTATGGAAGAGTAAAAGCATGCTTCAGTACATGTACAAAAATCAAATCATATACCAGAAGCTCCAAACGTAAATGTCTTAAACACCAAAAGGAATAAGCTTGTGATGGCTCATAGAAAATGTTAGATGCATGTGTTATACCTGAAGCCTACGGGCATGAGTTCGAAGTTGTTCAACAGCACCGGATCTAAATGTATCACAAGCAGCCATCATAACAGTGACATTGTGCTGCAAAAGCCAGTAAGCAACCTGCAGCAAGGCCAAAGAAGTCTTGCTGATCAAACAAAAATAATAGAATTCCCTCAACGGTGTTGTTTATTGTAAACCAGCAATATTGACATAGCAATGTCAGACAATTCATTTTGTTCCTGTTCCACATTCTATCCTTAATGGAGAACAATACAGAAACAGTATTATCCTGTATCCAAGAGCTACATCTGTGGCATAACAATTGTACAACAACTTGCTAATCAAACAAAACTCCCTTGCTGAAGGCACACATCATAAATCACTAATCCATTCTACCTGGGTAAGCAGACATTAAAATTTTGAATCGAGCTTAGAAGCATTACAAAATAATGTAATAGAAATTTAGAGTTTCAGAAATTGAATGATTTAAATATGAAGAAAATTTGCAACAGATACCTAGTCCAGAAAATGGAGAAGCAATAAAAACAAATTACTATAAAGAAAACAAAGAAAATTATTTTCAGTAACAGGAAAGAAAACTTGTCTATCCAAAAGAAAAACAGGAAAGAAATCTTGCTGCAAAGAAATTGTGGAAATGGACAAAAGCATAAAAGAAAGTGTTGAAATGGAAAAGTATTAAATACAGCAGATGTTGATTACTGCATTGCGACATCAAAATAATATGAATATAACTCCTACCTTGATAGCTGAATAAGGATAAATGAGAAAAGAATAGGATAATCATTACACTGACAAAAGATTACATACTCCATAAAAGCATAAAAGAAATTGTGGAAATGGACAAAAGCATAAAAGAAAGTGTTGAAATGGAAAAGTATTAAATACAGCAGATGTTGATTACTGCATTGTGACATCAAAATAATATGAATATAACTCCTACCTTGATAGCTGAATAAGGATAAATGAGAAAAGAATAGGATAATCATTACACTGACAAAAGATTACATACTCCATATTCAGTAGATATTTCATTTTACATTTTTTTAAATTTAGTTTTTGCTTGGTGTGTGGCTTTTACATAGTTTATATAACAGGAACCTGTACCAAAAGGAAATGGGTTTGTGTACCTTAGCAAGATTGGTAGATTTTCCAACACCATTAACACCAACAAAAACAATAATGTATGGTCTTCCTTGCTCCTTCGAAGCTTGAACATCCCTCAAGATGTCAATTGATCGCCTTGGAGTTAAAATTCGTAAAAGAGCTTCTTCCATTGCAGCCTGCAAGACTTTGTAAATGTTCAACAGAAACAAAAACAACGGAAGCATGCTGCCAATGGTATCATAAATTTACAGGTGTGTGCAAATAGTAACAATCTTGACTACTTGTACAAACCTGAACTGTTGAGGAAACTCTTGTAAACGAACCCAACTTTTTTCCTTCAAGACTGGCAGCAACTGATTCACAAAGTTTCCCAGCAATTTCCTCTGCCTGAATTATGGTATATATTTACACATTGCAATCATATGAAATCAAGCTACAGCAGATTGGATAGCAAACTTCTAGTCTAGTACACGGTAACATACCACATTTTTTGTCATAAGGCGATCTTTGAGAGCTTTCAGAGCAGGTTCCAGATCAGACTTTTCAAGAACTGCCTTCCCAGAGATGCTGAACATTTGAAAAGAAAAGTATATATATTGTTACTAATTCAAACACAGTAGCTGCAATTGGTGAGATCACATGTTCTACAGAGCATTATGTATGCAGAGTGTTCAGAACCAGTAAAAAAGCTTCAAATTTAAGGGTTTAATAATCTCAAAAGTGGATTCACAAAAAGTGGGAGCAACAAGAACCTTATTGCACATACAAGTGAACAAATGAAACCAACAATCAAAGAGAGTCATGGAATCAGATGGTTTTTCCTAATCCAACCTGAAAATTATAGAGCTATGTTATAGGTGGGAGGGACCCATAACTGATGTTTTAACTTTTTCTCGACTATATAAATTACAAACAACATGGGAAAAATTACCAACCAGAGAAGAATATGGCTACACTCAGGGAACCCAACCAGAAAGAATCTCAACTCAGATGAACCTCACTATTTCCCCAATTTTACAATATTCCAGTGGCAAAAAAATTATTTTTTCAGGGCCAAATACTGCGCTTCTTTCCAATTAAGACTCCAGCATATGTTCAGGATGGAAAGGAATCCCAATTTTAAGATCTCAAAGGAAGAAAACCCAATCTGATGTAAGACATACTTCTTTCAGACAAAAATTTTAAACCAGCATCCTGTGATGCACAAATATGTTGTCAACAAGACATATGATGACAATATAACACAAAGATCCTAGCTTCTCCCCAAGGAATAGTTTAACTGCAATTAAATCTTTAAGATGCTACTAAAACCAAAAAGAACAATTACCGTGACTACCTTGAAAGAAAATTTTTTCGTGTAGAAATATCAGACCTAGTGAATTACTGTATCTACCTTTGGAACATGGACGAAAACCACCCTTTCTTCTTGGAACCATCAGGCTTTGCATTCTTATTTGTCTGCTCAATGTCGTCCTCATCGACTTCGCTTTCACTGCTAAAAGCTTCATCCCTGTCCATCATACTCTTTCCCTGATCTGTCATGACCGTAACAACAGCCTCGTCCCCTTTCTCATCCACAGGATCAGTAAAATCCAGCTTTGACTCCTCCGGCGAATCGTCCCAGACTCTGTTTTTCTTAGACACTTTCTTCTTCTGTAACTCGGATTTAGAGTCCTTTTTAGTTGAGGCCTCTGGTTTCTTGTTGCCTGCCTTAGAACGTAATTTCTGAAGCTTATTTACATCAAAAGCACCGGATACAGGGCCCGGATGATCATCGCCGCTGCTGCCACCGTTGGCAACAGTGGTGTTGCTGCCGCTGCGTGATCTACCCGTCCCGTTCTCAGACAATTCTATCCTTGCAGCACCGGATTCACCATTGTCACCTTCTTTCCCACCCTTGTCTCCTTTAGAGGAACCGCTCTTCCTCTGAATGTTGCTACCGCCCTGCCCCTGCTGCTTCTTGCTCAGGGATGCTACGGGAGGCTTGACCTGCTGCTTCGATTTCTTCATCTCCTCGGCCCTTGCCTCCGCCTCGATGTGTAGCTGGCGGAAGGTATCATCGAAATCGGTGTAGATCATGCACTTAGGGTCATATATCTCAGAGAACTCGCGCTTGATCGCAGACAGGAGATCGTCGACGTAGAGCAGATGGAGGAATTGGCGGTAGACGGCGACGAAGATGAGGCCGAGATCGTTGTGGAAGGTCCACCTGAGGGTGTAGGCGGCCCCAGGAGCGGCGTAGTTGTAGGCAACGTCGCCCGATCGCTCCTCCAGGAGGCAAGATCGGATCAAGGCATCGACGGGAGATCCCTTGAGGGCGTTACCCATCTCCCCGTACGCCCACAGGATCAATCCCCCTCGGGTGAAGATCAAAAGTTGCTCCAACATCCTCTGCAACAAATAGATCAAAAGACACAGAGATCAAACAGGATCGAACGACGGAGAAAGAAACACCACGAAACACAGAGATCAAACAGGGTCGGAAGGGGGTTCATCCCCCTGCCAACAAGCAGAACAATGACAGGAGGCTCCGCCCACTGCCGGAAAACAAAACGATGACAGGGGGCCAAGCCCCCCTGTTGGCAAACCGAAGCAATGACAGGCCCTGCCGGCAAACAGAAGCGACAGGGGGGGCTCCGCCCCCTGTCGGCAACAAAACGATGACAGGGGGCCAAGCCCCCCTGTCGACAACCCGAAGCAATGACAGGGGGCTCCGCCCCCTGCCATCCCACAAACAAAGGCAGGGGGGCAGGCCCCCTGCCGACAAACCGGCGACGACAGGGGGCCAGGTCCCCTGCCGAAGAAACGCCGTCGACGGGGGGATGAACCCCCTGCCGACCCACGCCGGCGACAGGGGGCCAGGCCCCCTACCGACGAAGCGCCGTCGACAGGGGGCTGAACCCCCTACCGACGAAGCGCCGTCGACAGGGGGCTGAAACCCCTGCCGACACACGCCGGCGACAGGAGGCCGAGCCCCCTGCCGACCCAAGCACCGCCGACAGGGGGCCGAACCCCCTGCCGACCAACCTCCGTCGACAGGGGGCCGAACCCCCTGCCGACACCCAGAGCTACGGGGAGAGGGAGAGAGAGAGAGAGGGATCGGGGTACCTACCTGGTGGCCGGCGGCGAGTCGTCGGAGAAGCGAGGTGAGAATGACGGGGGGTGGAAACACCGGCGCCGAGGAGAGAGAGAGAGATCGGACGAGGGCAAATGCCCTCGCCCGATACACCCGAACCCTTTAAAAAGGGGGGGGGGGGGGGTAACGAAACCGGATCCGGGCTGGGCGGATCCGGGTTTGGCTCGGATCCGGTAAGGCTGGTCGACCCAGACACGTGCCTGACACGTGTCGATTGCACATCGGTGTTTTTACTCTCCCCCTCCAGTGCTTCCTCCTCAATCAGTGGAGGATCGATTGCACATCGGCCTAATCATACACAAAAACTGAAGGGTGCTTCCCCTCCAAGACATCGCCTCTCTATTCGTTTAGAAGGAATTTGAATCCTCTGCAAAAAGCCGGTAAGAAACACCTCTTTCGTTTCCAAATCCCCTGCAGATACTTTTTCATATTTGCGCTCTTCACCTCCCTTCTGTTTCATTATCTTTTATTTCGGATTTTTTTTTTCTTTCTTTTTCTTTTTTCTGTTCCTCGATCCATTAACACATCATTGAGTGCGTTGGGTTGCTTGTAGCAATGCCAACCTCTCTTGTGCAACAGTAATGGAACAATTTTGTTCTGACATTTCTTTTTATTATTATTATTTTTATTTTTTTTTCTTTCCGCTCATTCATCTGGTTAATTCATAACCTTCAGCTTGCATTTTTCTAATCTTGAACTCATAACCTCATGGCGATTTTCTTCTTTTTTTTTATATCACTGATAATTTTCAATTATATTTGGCTAACTTGCTTAAGTTTTTATCATTTCCTTTATTCTGCATTTTGCTTCATATTGATGCTGGCATGATGGTCCTGTCGATCCTGTGCGATCCATGGTCATCCAAAGTGTCTTTTGCAAAATTTTGTAAATATCGTTCTGTGCTTTCACGCCCCTGTATTGCTTCTGCTCATCATCTACTGGGGTTCACGGTTTAAAAAAAAAAAGAAAAAGAAAAGAAATGGCTGCAAAGATATACTCAGCGATTTAATTGAAATGAAGGTTCACCTTCATGAGCTTCAGCCATTCACTGGTTATAGATATTAAGAAATGGTGGATTTATCTTCAATTGGGTTTCTTCTGATATGAAAACAAAGATGTGTATATACATTTGATAGGAAATGGCGCAGTAGGAATTTTTTTTTTTTTTCCTTTTTTTTTTTTGACAGACCTCTCGTTTTGTCTTGCACCTTATCAGTTCCTTGCTTTCTTGGATATGTGTTAAGTGCTAATTGAATCTCCTTTGTTAAGAGTTATGCCTAATGCAGATCACATTGTGGACATTGAACAATAAAGAAATTTACTGATTAATAGAATCCTAGGTTAGCTATTGTAGATGCTGATTAGTACAGATGTTCCAATAGTCACTCGTTACTTCTAAAATCTTCTCAGGCCTTAATGGGCATAAGCTTAGCAAGGCTTATAATTATAGTTATCCTCTGTATTTTTTTTCTCTTTCTTCCACAACCCATCATAGATGACAAACCCCTTTGAATCTTCAGTAATCATTGTTTACAGTGCCTTCCCATCCCATAGGTAATTCTCACATGTTCAGGCTACAAAAAAAAGAGAGGAATATACGTGAGATTCATTTTCTGCAATCTGGAAGGCATACAGCCAAAATTCAGGCTGGAAATTGGTCATGGTGTTGACAACCAACAAGGGGATGTGCGTTCCACTTACAGAGTAAGAGATTTTGTTCCCATAAACTCAGGAGTTCAGGAAAAGGCAACTATCGACCCCTGAATTTTTTTTGAACACACGCTGCAATCATTTTTTTTGTTTTTCCCTCTTGATCCTGTTCTTAATTTGTCCCTGTATATGGATTTTTCAGTATCATTAGTACACCCACTTGTCTTTATAGCATATTGATTAACTGTTGCCCTATATACATTTACACCTCAAATTCCTGCCATGGTTGATCAGCAGATAAACACTTGATCAGGTACGGTATACAGTAATCCTTCCCTTGTTAAATACCTTGATTAAGTTGTGTCTTTAGGGGTTTTCTTTGTTCTGTATCTAACCACCTGAACATTATGGCATCATTTCTGGTAAGTTAATATCTTGGATATGATTATACATTTGTAAAATTTCATTATAAGTTAATTACCTGGAAAAACATATACGCAAGCCTGAATGTACTTAATTCACTGGTTCATCATGTTATCCACTGTTGAACAATATGAATTTACTGTAGGCACATCTGATATGACTTTCTCTCCTGTTTATTTTTCATAACATTATTTGGCACAATTTCCCAAAAAAATCTGGATGCCTGCAGCATGAAATTCACCATGGTGATGCGATTGTGCCATGTTTGGATACTTGAACCTCACTGTGAATTTTCACCGCATTTTGTTCTTAATTGTCGATTTTAGATGATGATTTTGCAGGGACATCTTTACTGAATGTTACATTCTAATTTCTTTTCTTTTTTTTTGCTTTGCTCAAAGCTCATTATGATTTTAGATTCACTATATCACTTATATGTCCGATCTGAAGACTTCCTAAAGGTAGTTACAGTCTTAACATATATACAACCATGTCATTATTATCCACTCCACCATCCTGTTCCACTTATCATTGTTACACATCTGCTATGTGGCACACACCTACACCTCTTCTTCACGGTAAAAACATTACCATCTCTATCTTATATCATAGGAGTCCAGCCACCAACCTGTTGGTACCTTTTGTCCCCAATGACACCTCTTACAATCACTATAGCCTATCACCAATTTCCAGCCAAATCAGGCCCACAGTTGGTGTGGAACCTTCTGTCATTTTGCAGATTTCATGATGAATTAAACTGGAGATTAGAAGGTGATGTTGCTGGGTTTACTTGAGCCTGGTAGGGAGTCTATGCACAGATTATCCATTGTCAACAATATTGGGGTCTCAAAGTGAATGTCACCGGGGATTAGATTGGTCCAAAACCCTGTCTATAGATCAGTCTCATTACAGAGGTCACGACTCGGTATGTGTTGTTTCCTCTGCACTTCAAAGAATGTTAATATCCCCACACTTCCATTAGTGTCTATTGCCCAGCATTTATGATCACCGGCAGTTTCCTGCAAATGACCATGTTCATTTGCCATACCCTATATAGCTCACTGACCTGTTATAATTGCAGCAATAGTCATTTCACCTCATCATGGTACATTCAATATGATCGTTGATTATGTTGAGGCACCCTACAACACCTATCATTATAAATCAGCACCTGTCATCATAAATCAGCATCCACAATCATTACATTTGCACTCCTTCCTTACCTGTTGTTGTATTCCACCTTCCATGCAATTTGTTGTATTTTCACAAATACCCACCAACTTAGATACCACATCTAGATGAATGTATATGAATTCAATCCTTGGAATAGGTCTTAGGTTTTGAGTATCATCATTAGATATTCCCATCATAAATTAAGTACAATCATGTATCTTTCTCATTAGGCCTAAGTCTTATCTTTAAATACGTATATTCTATTTTTTTCATGTATATATAGATTCCCACATACATCTTAGATTCATTTCATCCATCTGCTTCTACTACAGCAGCAAATTCTGCATTTTTTTCTGAACTCCATAGCCCACCATGCACCTTCCTTCCTTCCCCACATATAGGATCCACATCATACGCATAGCCCAACAAGACTTTCTCATATAGCATGTGTGTATTATAATAGGCACTTCCTCATTAAAGTAGCATATGCACATTCTATCATGCATCGTGAACATATGTATCTCATGTATATTTAAAATCATTTTTGTTATTTACCTTCTTGATCCCAGGTGATGTTTTTCATCCCTCTCTGTATTTTGCCTATTATGCTAACTTCTTTTGCAGGAAAATGTATGAAAAGTGTCATTTTGTTTTAGAAATTGTAATTTCAATTCAAACTCCAAGTTGTAATAGCTAGATTTGAATGAAAATTTACATTTTCTGCTTTAAGTAGAATGAATGAGCATTATAAATATCATGATATACTTGTTTTTCATGCATTTTGCTTTTATTTCTCAAATTCTCACAAATGGCAACACGAATGGCACGTACACCATTTCGTAAGAGGTAGTTGATACTAAGTTGATGATCCGCATCAATGGCCATAGTCAGGGTGTGGACAAAACTTAGCATTTTTATCTTTTACAAAATAACACTGGATCCACACTGGATCCATTTTCAAAATTCATCATATTTTCCTTAAATATTTTCTTCTTTTATCAAAATTTAACTTAAAATTAACTCAAAATATATACCAATGGTCGTAGTCAGGGTATATTGAGAGTTAATTTCATTTTAAATTCTATAAAAGCACCAAAAATGTATTTTATTCTTCACTTGAATTTAAATGTAGTTATTACATAATACATTCAATGACCATAGTCAGGGATGTATTATGTCTTCAATCGCATTTTCAATTCATTTAAAGAATGAAATAGCTTTTCAAATTCCAAATTCAAATTCTTTAAATTCATTTCATCATTTAGGATAGAATTGCATCATACTTTTTAAAAATTCTTTTCAAAAACCCAAGTGATTTTTGAACATCCTTTCTATTCCAATTCTATCTCAATTTCAAAGTCCAATTTGACTTTGGAATTTCAAAGCCATTTTTCAAAACTCCAAAATTCCAATTCAATGCAAAAATCCAATTTCAAAGTTCCATTTAAAACTTTGAAATCTTTGATTCATTCTCAAAATCAAAATCAAGTTTATCTCATAATCTTCAATCACAGTTTGAGATTAATTTTTTGAATCTCAAAATTTGAATCTTCCTAAAGTTTTAAATTTCAATCTGGGTTTCTAAAAACCCAGATCCATCTTTAAAGGTCCTATTTGGACTTTTTCATAATCCAAATCCAAAGTTAAATCTCAACTTGGATACAGATTTCCAAGTATAAATCCAACTTCCCCTTTGGATCCGAGACCTCAGATCCACATTTCATCTTGGACCAAATCCATTTTAGGATCCAGAACCCAATTCTACTTTGGATCTCAGATTTCAGATCCAAAATCCATTCTAGGATCTAGAACCCAATTCTACATTGGATCTCAAACTCTAGATCCGATCTTTCATTCTATGATCCATAATCCAACTTCATCTTGGATCTCAAATTGAAGATTCGAATTCCATTTTAGAATTCAGATTTCCAAGTATCATTCTACTTTGGATCTTAGATTTCGGGTCCAAAATCCGTTCTAGGATCTAGAAACCAGTTCTACTCTGGATCTCATGATTTCAGATCCAAAATCTATTCTAGGATCCAGATTCCAATTCTACTTTGGATCTCAGATTTTAGATCCAAATCCATTCTAGGATCCAGAATTTAATTCTACCTTGGATCCCAGAGTTCAGATCCAATTCCCACTTCAGATTCTAAACCCAGAATTCGATTTTAAACTCAACTCTATTTAGAATCCAAACTTTGGATTCAAATTCCATCTTGAATTTCAGATTCCAAATCAATTTCTATTCTCAATTTCAATTCTAAAATCCAATTCCATTCAAAACTTCAGATCCAAATTTCATATTGGATTCCAAATCTTGAATCCAATTCCATCCAAAATTTCATATCCCAATTCCATCTCAGATCTCAAATTCCAAAATCCAATTTCACTTTCATTTCAGATTTCAAATCCAATTCCTATTTTCCAGGTTCTAGAATCCAGAATTCAATTTTGAATCTCCAAATCTATTTAGAATTCAGACTTTGGATTAAAATTTCATCTTGAATTCCAAAACATTCAAATCAATCCCAATTCTATCTTTCCTTCTCATTTCAAACTTCAAAGTTAGAATTCAATTCCATTTTTTATCTCCATTCTGATTCAAAGTCCATTTATGACTTTGAAAATTCCTTTCTTTTTCTTTTATCTCAAACTTCAAAATCATCTCTTTCCAAATCCAGATTTATTTTCCCAAGCTCTTGATTATTTTCAAAAACTTAGAACTTTTTAATCTTAAGTTCTAAGTTAGAAACCATTTCTTCACTCTATCATCAGATCCATCTCAGAAACACGTGGGAGTTCTTCAAAACATTTTCAAAAAGAGCATACATCTTTGCATTTGCACAAGCACGATACTATTTTGACAACATTGCTTTCAACATTCAACCCACCCACATCTAGCAGCATGAAAATGGATCACACAAGGACTGGATCTCTCTGATCTAAATCTGAACCTTAACTTTCTGCAATAGATCCAAACTAAGTTTGGATCCAAATAAGATTTCGTAACGTAGCGCTAACAAATGTTTTTCATAGTCTAATCACTAATGATGCAATACCCAAAAAATGAGATGTTTTCAAGATATTAACCATTTTGAAATATCACGTTTTTATCATGATTTTTTTTAAACTTCCGAGAAAAAATTGTTGATTTCTATATACCAATGGGGGCTCCGCTTGTTTGGTAGGAGCTGTTAGTGCACGTCACCTTGTGTTGGGACGTTGCAAGTTCAAAACCCAAGGGAATGTTGTGCAGCTGGTGGGTCTGCCTAAGCCCAGCTTGCCTTTCAAAAAAAAGTACAATCAGTTGACCCATGTTTTGTTCACAGCATCCACTAGCCACTAGTTATAAAATCTAGGGCTTGTGACGTCCCTTCAACTTGTAAATAGGGGTGTAACTGAGTCAGGTATACCCGACCCAATTTTAGTGGACCCATGAGTTTGGGCCTGGTCCAAAATATAGACCCGTAAGGAAAACTGGCCAGGCCCTGGATATTGTAAATGAGGACCTGAAGCCGTTTGTGCTTGACCCACTTTTATATACCCGACCCAAATGGTTTACCATAATGTTAAACTGGGACCTACTCAAACCTGATCCTATTATATAACCAAACCTATTTTATTATTGAACCCACCCAAACCCAAACTGGATTGGTATACGTACCGAGTCTAACCCAAACCGGTTATGCACCAAAACCTGTTTTATGACTGACCCGTTACATTTCGAATATAATATATCTTCGGTGTCTTTTTATTTCAACTGGTGGGTATCGAGATATTCTTTTTATATTTAGATTTTTACATTATTTAGAATAGTTAAGAAACTTCTCAATTGTTGGCATATAATTTTGTTAATGAATAGCTGATTCCGTTAATTCATATATTTTTTTATTGGTAGGTAGTTAGGTCCAAATTACTAATCATATCAAAACCCATCTGAAACCTAAATTGATCATACCCGAACCCGTTAAATCATATGGGTTTACATTTTTCTGCCATACCCAAACCAAACCCAGACCCAAAGCAAAATAGGTTGATTATGGGTCTATTCCTTAGACCTGATTAAAAAATGAGCCTATTGAAAACCCAACTCGATACATACTCAAATCTGTTGACCTATATGAGACCACAATTTCGAGTCATACTTGGACCAGGACGAATTAGTTCATGTCATATTTGGGTCTAACTTTTAGAGCCAATTCTGAATCGGGTTTGATAAGACCCAACCCAGTAACACCCCTACTTGTGATCATAGTGACAAAGGTTAAAACGGCAAAATCTTGCTTTTCAAAAACTTAAGAGAATTTGAAATTTTTTCATAAATCTTGTATTTTTGGCAAAATCTTGGCAATAAAAATAAATAAAAAATATATAAAATAATTTTATGAGAAAATATTAATAAAAAATATTTAAAAATAAAAAACACATGGCTTTTTCATGATAAATAGATGTTTAAAACAGAAATATAATGTTTAAATCATGGTATTTATGTTTTTTCATAAATCTTGCAAGAATTTGCCATTTTAAACTGTCAGGAAATTTCTCGTGATAATATCGCTAGATTTTCATAAATCTCACGGAGGTTGTGATGTTACAAGCAAGGTTGTTAAATGCCATGAGGCGAAGCGAGGCGTTGAGCATGTTATGAAACGAGGCATAAGCCTCGAGGCGTAAGCCTCGAGGCGTTGAAGCGTTAGCTTCATGATCAGAATAATAAAATATATAATATTAATAAAAATAATGGAAATTTTAAATAAGAACTACTAATTTGCTTTTAGTTATTTTAGTACAAAATCATAAGAAAATAAAATCAAGATTCATCACCAATCTCTGCATCCGCCATTAACTGAACACACCAGATCCATATCCAAATATGACTTTTGTGTAAAAGATCCCAACCCAAATCCATATCCAAAATTTGATAAAGGTAGAGTTTAATATGGATCCAGCAAGAGGATTTTGCATTGATAGCCAAACTAAGTACACACCATAGTCACAAATACCGGCCATTTTTTTAAATATCATGATTTTATTGTGAGATTTTAAAAAACTGACACAATCTCGAGAAAAATGTGATATTTCAAAATATCACCAATTTTGAAAATATCACATCTTTTATCACAATAATTTCTTGTTATAATGTGATCTTGGCATTTTTATATTTTTTGCCTATATTTTTCTACAGAGTTTATCTGATATATATTAAAATTTTAAATATACCAATATTTTTTAAGATTTTCTTGAGGAAAATAAATTTTATAGATTATCATGACATTTTCCTTTGTCAAGAAAATCGCTAATTAGATTTATGACTATGGAATACACACGCATCCAGACGGGTGCATGCTAGCATATCGGTAATCAAGTACACTTTGTTCTTTTTATTATATCTCAGGTGATGTCACATGGATACATATACAATATACAAACATGGATGTGATATATGGATTGGAGACATGAGTACATTATATGATTTTTATGCAAGGTCAAACACAATGATGATATATAATTATATATTTCTTAAATTTAATATATAACTTTTGATCTTTTTTATTATGAAAATCTACTAAAATATTATACATAGTGTCTCTGTAGGCCTTGTCATGTCTTAGTCCTTGTGACATAGAATTCTCAAAGTATTAGGAGGTCATAAAAGTCATCGTATGAACAAATGAAACATAAAAAGGCTATACGCTTCAAGTATTGAGGCGTATGCCTCTCACAACACTGGTTACAAGCTGGCTCCTACTTAGACGAGAGGAGCCCTCGTACGGTGCATTTTTATCACGATATTAACTTGATAAAAACATTTTTCATCACACTTTTTATATTATTTTATAGATTTATTCAACAATTCATATAAAAAATAAAACCAATTTTTTGAAAATTTTGCCGAGGTTTGTGACTAGGAGGACAACTAGTTTTCTCATAAATGGCATCCATGGCCACATCCAATTGTGTGGTTCTTGAAATATCCAAAAAAGTATTAATGGTTATTAATTAAATTACTAGGTTGACTAATTCAGACCACCTTGCAAACCAAAGGGAAACGCGTTTTCGGCTCTCTCTTCCTTTTTCTCTTCTGAAAACGCGTTTCCCTTTCCCTTTGGTTTGAATTAGTCAACTGTCAACCTAGTAATTTTATTGTTAGAATATAAAAAATTACATATAAACCAACCTTTTGCCCCATTTCAAATATTAGCCTCACATTTGTGAATTTTTTTAATATGCGTCATAGGTTTCTTGAAAACTGCCAAATAAGGTCCTCGTCTTAGCGTCTAGCGACCATCATATTGGAAAATTTGATTTTTTTTTTGTTTCCCAAAGGAAAAGGAGACCCTTTTCAACGTAAACCAATCCCCACCCCTTATTTTCCGTAGAAAGCTTTTCTTGAACATTTGAATAAGAAGGTTATTATTGTAATTTGAGTTATGATTTAACCTAAGTTAATAGATGGTACGGAAGGAGGCCCTTGTTTGGCAGGAAAAAGTGAAGCCCCATGTCAAAAATTCAGAAACACTAGGGAAATATTTGGAATTGGTGGTAAAAAGTTGGCCTTTAAATGAATTTGTCCCTTGTTAATTTTCTTTTCTTTCCCAAACGCGTCTTTGGCAGGTAGGTGGCGTCATTCCTTTCACTTTGGATTATTTTACCCTTAAGAAGTTCAACTATGTTCCCCCCCCCCCCCTTGGCTAAATCCCATAACGTAATCCATCAAAATCGCGATATTTAGGGACTAGACCACACCAGATCGAGATTCTATCCACCTAAAAAAATTAAATCAAGAAATTGCGCGGCCCAAAACCTGGAATACAATAGAGAGTGATTTCCCTATCCCCGAAGGACACATTTTCCAAGTTTCTCAGACAATCTTCCAAACAAAAACGAGAACTTTTTCACGTATTTAGATCAATGAAAAGCAGGACAAAAATGACCAAACCCAAACGCGTTTTCAGTTTTCTTTGCTTTTTGACTTGTCATAAGAGAAGTCCCCCATGTTACCCCCCACTCGTCCAAAAGCACTGATGTAGACCGTTGGATCTCAAAGTTCAACGGCCTTAATTCATTACTCGGTGGGACCACTTAATTATGGGTCATGGGGAGACGGGCAGCTTTCAAGCCAACTTTAATTGAACCTGGAAGTCTATGATTTCGAACTCGGACCCGAGAGATTTTCAGCTAAATCCAACTTCAATTACTTATTTATTGGGCCCAAGTTATTCATATAAAGGGAGTCTAATCAGGATTAGGCACCTCTTTCTTTCTCACTTCGGTTTTTGTTTTATTGGTTGAGTTTGACATATAGATACGTAGATGAGACACCATGAGATGATATCGATTACCTAAATTGTACCCAGTACAGGTCCACCAACCCAACTAAACTTACAGGTATACAGTCGTTATTGTGTTTTATCACTTGTTTTAAAAAAACCGATTGACTTTGTGAGCTGATTTTAACAACAAAACTGTGGCTTTTTTTTTATATTGTTTTCTATTATATTAGGAGTCTTTTTTTTGGATTTATAACTTGAAGAAACCGCAACCAACCTGGTCGCGCTGGCTCAGCCTACCATACCTATGATCGTCATGCTAGCAACGCAAAACTCTAAGGTTAGGATCCCTGCGTCGGGGCCCATGCTACCCTTCGACTTGTGTAGAGAGGCGATGCCCATGAGAATTGAACCATGATCGCCCGTCTAGCAGCTAAAGCCCTACCCCACTACGCCAACCCCCCTTGGGGCTATTATACTAAGAACTTAGAACAGGTCTTCATGGTGATTATAACGAAGGTAGTAGGGAAGCTTGGTTTGACTTTGATTTGTTACCAAGTCTAGACCTTCTAACAAGGACGGCTGCAATAAAAGTTTATAAGATTTGGACATCCCCAAACCCCTCTCTCCCTCTCTCCCTCTCTTGCAGCATCTATTTGTGCAGGAGAAATTAAGAAGAAAAGAAAGGCCGACGATTTTTTCCTTCTTCCTCCTATTGCAAGAAAAATAGAAAGCAAAGAAGATGAATGATCTGTTTTCGGGCTCCTTCAGAAGGCAAGCCGATGGCAATTCTCGTGCCAATGATATAGAGTCGGGGAGGATGCAGCCGAGAAGAAAAAGAGAGGTGGAGATCCCTTCAACTGGAAGAGAGAGCGTCAACCTCGACAAGTTCTTCACCGATGTTGAAAGTCTCAAGGAGGAGCTTCGCGCTGTGGAGCAGATCCACCGCCGCCTCCAACAGTCCAACGAGGAGGGTAAGACGCTCCACAGCGGAAAAGATGTCAAGGATCTTCGCAGGAAGATGGACGTAGACATAACAGAAGCCCTGAAGAGGGCCAAGATCATCAAGGTAAGGCTGGAAGCATTGGACAGAGCCAACGCAGCCAACCGTTCTGTCCCGGAATGCGGGCCAGGCAGCACTACAGACCGAACCCGTACATCGGTTGTCAGCGGACTACGAAAAAAGCTGAAAGATACTATGGATGATTTTCAGACAATGAGAGAGAGTATATCTCATGATTACAAGGAGACCGTAGAGAGGAGGTACTTTACGGTCACCGGCCAACGTGCCGACGAAGAGATGCTTGAAAAGCTGATATCGACGGGTGAAAGCGAGACAATCTTCCAGAAGGCGATCCAGGAGCAGGGCCGCGGACAGATCCTTGACACGATATCGGAGATCCAGGAGCGACAAGACGCGGTCAAAGAGATTGAGAAGAGTCTGTTGGAGCTCCACCAGGTCTTCCTAGACATGTCAGTCCTGGTTGAGGCTCAAGGGGAGCAATTGAATGACATAGAGAGTCATGTGACCAGGGCTAGCTCCTTTGTACGGACCGGTGTGGATCAGCTGCATACTGCAAAGGAGCACCAGAAGAACACCAGGAAATGGACGTGCTTCGCCATAGTTCTACTCCTCATCATCATCCTTGTTATCCTTCTTCCAATCCTCCTTAATTCTAGAAAGAAATGATAGGTTACATGGATTTGGTTGTTGCTTCTCTTTTATTTTTTTTGTCAATTATTTTTGCTTTTTGAGGATTAATTGTTTGTCTATGTTATGATCTACCTTTTTTCTTGTATAGTCTCTCTCTCTCTCTCTCATAAGGCAGTCATTGCCATTAGTTAAAGGGTGCCACTTGTTTACGTTTTACAGCCGAGTTGGTCAGCTCTTTTGGGGTTGTAGTTGGGAGGTCGCTATCTTTCATAATAAATAATAATGGAAACCATTGCAGCAGATAAGAAGATAGATCCAAGAACAGTTCTCTCTCTCTCTCTCTCAAGCCACAATGGTTGCTTATGTGGCTTGAACAAGTCCATGCTGCCAACCATGTGAAAAAACTGAGTTTTTTTTTTAATTGTCTATCTCAATGCACCATGCTTCATAAAAACACCATCAAACACCCATGTTTTGTATTTTCCATTTTAACGGGCCGGCCATGTGGAGATGATTCCCTCAGGCTGAATGACTTCACACGTTTTTTCAGAAAATACCAAATTTATACATAAGGCTGTGGGTCCCACTCTGACAGCTCCGACGTGAACGATGTTTTTTAAATAAATTGAGATCAACTCTGCATTATCTCATAAAGTTAATGTATGGTTGATCTCAATTTATCCCATAAAGTTAATTGAAATTGCGTGACTAATTAAAATTGTGCGCAAGGGCTCCGCCTTCCTGGTTGCTTTTGGTTGGTTTGACACCAAACATGGGATGACCACGGTTTGAATCAGTGGCATCCAGGATTTTGCTTAAAGTGGGGGCAAATTTTTTTTATAATAAAATAAAATATAAAACTAAAATATAAAGGGAGGCAATATAATTTTTTATATTTTGCTTAAAGTGAGGCAAAAAAATTTTATAATAAAATCAAATCTAAAACTAAAATATAAAGAGGGACGATATAAATTTTTATATTTTATATTTTGCTTAAAGGGAGCAAAAAAAATTTATAATAAAAAATAACCCATAATGAAAAAAATTATAATACAAAATATTTTGCTTAGGAGGGGCTCAAGCCCCTCATCGCCCCCTGGATCCGCCCCTGGTTTGAATCCATAGCTAGGGAGCGCCCTTGCTGCAAGGTCAAAGCTGGGTGTACTCTTCAATGGCCGAGTGAGAACTCAAGGGTTTTCCAACGAGAGGGCTGCCAATGTGTGGCCAATGACGAGGGATTTTTTCTTGGCCTATCCAAAAAAGTCATATTGGAATTATCATGAGGCACATAAGGGTTTAATATTTGGCGCCTTTGAAGGCACCAAATTATCTGGAACTATTGTGCTGAAAATCATACCTTTTAGTTCTTTTTTTATGTAAATTAAATCTTATGGATGTAATCGACAATGTTTGTTTAGTGAGAATTGAGTTTTCAAGCAAAAATGAACGGTTACATTGCACTAAAATGTCATGACTCAAAATAATATTTTTTGAATCGAAATAACAAGATCCAAGGTTTGACCCTTAGCAAAAAAACCTTCATCAACATATCTATGTGGTCAGATTGAGTTGTTAAAGCTTGAACGTATGATTTTTAGCTCAATAGTTCCATATAATTTGGTGCCTTCAAAGGCACCAAACATTAACCCGCACATAAGGGACCCAAAATTAGTCTAGGATATGGAATATGTGAATCAACTGAAAACATCATTGAAAGACTTTCATTATTATTTGATACAAAACCCTAATTTGTCTTTCTAAAGAAAATACAAAATTGCCTATTGCAATAATAGATGAATCTATGAAGCCCTAACATCTTCCAAAGACCCTAACTGTTTGGAAAAGATGATTGCAACAAAACATATGTTCAATCAGGAATGTTTAATCCTTTGGTTAACAATTTGCATATGGATTCAAGTCAAATGAAGCTAGTCACTCCATATGCCTACAAAAGGCAGGGGATTATATCTGCACGTGTGGCAAAAGCAGAAACGAATGTACGGCTAGGGCAAAAGATGTGAGGGCACGTGATTTATCTCTTGTTTTTGGCACTAAATTGCTCTGTGGTGTTTGGTTTCAGTGAATTCAATGGAATCGGAAAGGGCGATGATTTAAGGACATCAATTAGAGTACATATTTATTTCTTAACCAACATTTTTACCTTTCACTAGAAAACACATCCTTCTTAAAGCATTCTCTCCTAATTTTTTGAGTAACCTTTTATACAGTTCCTTACAAACAAAAGCGTAGCTGGGGGGGGGGGCAGGACTGGGCTGTAGCCCAGTCCTGCCTCCCGAAACAGTTAAATTTTTTTTTTTTTAAAAGCCCAGTCCTAGCCCAGCCCTGATTCCATATGAAATAGTTTTTTATCCATTTTTGTAGCGCAGCCCAGTCCTAGCCAAGCCCTGACTGCAGCAAATAGTTTGATTTGTCCATATGAAATAGATTTTTATTAATAATTGTAGCCATTTTTTATTTTATCTCAAAAAAAAAATTTAACCCCCGACTATTGCACAAATAATTTTTTTTTGCTACACCCCTGTTTGCCCCCCCCTCACATGAATCCTAGCTACGCCCCTGCTCACAAAGTTCTTCAGGTGTCCCTTTTATTTTAATTTTTATATTTTCCAATTAATTCATTAAACCCACGCTTTTTTTCAGTTTCTGTGTTATATGGCACTTTCTAACTATGATTTTCTTCTTACTCATTCTCATCATATTTATTTATTTTTTCTCCTACTTGCCTATGTCATTTCTTTAGCTTCACCAATTCTTTTCCACATTTTCTAATTCTAATATACAAAAATATATATACATATACATAGATGCGCTAACATATGATAATATGTTTGTTACAGTTAGATTTATATACAATCGACCTTGAACATCTCATTTTTTTAACTTTTTGCCTATTTTTTATAAATTTAACCCCATAAATGTAATCTACATGGTCCATTTAGTAGGGATCGGCACATGGATTGCGGGATCCTGAAGTGGCAAGGTTCTTTTGGCAATGCAGAAATTGGTGGCTGCAAATGCACTAAAATGTCCCCTTAAAAAATATGTTTTTCATTAAAAAAACTGTGATTCACTGCTTATCAAATCGACCATATTCAACACATCTATGGGGTCAGATTGAGCAAAAACATGCACCAGGAGATCCCAGATCGATGTACCTACAATCAATTGTAGGAATATATGATAGATATATTGCAAATGAAACTAGACATCCAATAGGAAAGTAAAATGGCTTAAGTTATTGATACTCTAAATTGTGATTGAACAGAATCGCCAAAAACCTTATTTGCCCCAGAAGACTAGATCCACAATCAAGTGTGGATAAGCTAGTAACATAATCTAAAGCATAGAATGGGATCAGAAAAAATAAACCAAATTTCATTAGCCATCACAAGTTAAAATAAACAACAATGAAGTCCCAATCCACTTGATTAATATCTATTAATCAAAAGCACATTGAAAACATCTTAATGCCATGTGAAAGCATGTTTCAGCTCTTCTGCATGTAAAAATCTTTCTTATAAACGTACAATAGCAGTGTATCAAAAATTTGGTGAACATCAAGGGAAACTGATTGCCAGACCGAGCTGCTGTGCTTGAAAAATATGCCCAACTGCTGGCCACCATAACTAGAACAATAGTGCTTCCTCTAAATCTTTTTGGGTTGATTCAGAAACACATCTCTACTTTTTGTACAAAGTAGTAGCATGATAATTTGATTCTTGGTCACCATGAAACTAGTGTTTGAAACCAATTTCAATCTGCATAACACCAACCTGCTCAAAGAAAAAGACTTCTGAGGAAAGCGTCAATGCTACATACCATCTTGCAGCTTTACATGGAATGTTGCAAACCTTGAAGCTTAGATGAGTGATGAAGCAATTCCAGCAGAGAAACATGCACCAGAGCAATAAGTTTCATGCTCATGCATACTGTCAGCACTGTTAACATCAGGGAATAGATGTAGCATGCATGACTGGCGAACAAGTTGAACTGATCCAACCTGCATCCATGACCATGACTTTCACGATATGGAGCAAAAAATAAAATTGAAATATACATATTCTTAAAGGCCTGTTCCAAAATGAGCAATCTCAAGAATGTACAATGCTTGAAAAGAATGCAACATGAAAAGCATGAACTCTACCAATAACTGGTACAAATCTTGAATTTAAAATATTGAAAGGATCTGCCGCCAAAAATACCTTACAACAACAACGCCTTCATCCCAAAACAATTGGGGTCGGCGATATGAACAAAAAAAGAAAATCATTCTGGGTCTTCCACATGAATCCTTCTCCAATCATTTCTATCCAATGCCATGTCCTCGGTGAGGTTCAAATCATTCATATCCTTTCCTATCATCTCCATCCAAGTCTTCCTAGGCCTACCCCGACCTCTTTTAACTAATATATTTTCCCATTTCTCCATCCTTCTAACTGGAGCATCATTAGGCCTTCGCCGAATATGTCCAAACCACCATAAACGATTCTCTCTCATATTATTTTCAATGGGTGCAACGCCTACCTTCTTACGTATCTCCTCGTTCCGAATCTTATCTTTTATTGTATTTTCACACATCCATCTAAGCATACGCATCTCAGCTACACTCATTTTTTGAATATGATGTCTCTTGGCAGCCCAACATTCCGTACCATATAGTAAAGCGGGCCTAATTGTCGTCCTATAAAACTTTCCCTTCAACCGCAATGGCATTCTACGATCGCACAACACTCCAGTTGCATTTTTTCATTTCATCCACCCAACCTTTATCCTATGATTTACATCTCCATCAATTTCTTCATTCTTTTGAATGATAGATCCCAAATATTTGAAACAATCATCCACCAGTATTTTCCGCTCACCAAGCTTCACTACACTCCCATCACTACTTAGTTGCTTACTAAATCGACATTCCATATATTCTGTGTTACTCTTACTCAACTTAAAACCTCTGGCTTCCAATGTTTGTCTCCATAATTCTAACATAACATTAACCCCAGCTCTAGTCTCATTAATCAAAACAATATCATCAGCAAACAACATACACCACGGCACATTTTCTTGAATTGATCTCGTAAGCTCATCCATCACTATAGCAAATAGGAAAGTGTTTAATGAAAATCCTTGATGTAACCCAACCGTTATAGGAAAATTGGTTGTCACCCCTCCATAAGTGCAGACATTGGTTACTACTCCATCGTACATATCTTTAATTATACTAATGTACTTGAGAGAAACGTCTTTCTTCATCATTGACCACCAGAGAACATCCCTAGGTACTCTATCGTATGCCTTCTCCAAATCAATAAAAATCATATGCAACTCTTTGTTGCTCTCTCTATATCTCTCAATAAGTTGTCTAAGAAGATGTATAGCTTTCATAGTTGATCTTCCAGGCATAAAACCAAATTGATTCTCCGATATCATTATAACCTTCCTCAACCTAGACTCAATCACCCTCTCACAAAGTTTCATAGTATGACTCATGAGTTTTATACCACGATAGTTTGTGCAATCTTGTATATCACCCTTATTCTTATATAGAGGCACCAAAGTACTCTTCCTCCACTCATTAGGCATCTTATTTGTCCGCCAAAAATACCTTAAAAAGAAAAATACCTTTTCAATATTGGTCGTAAATATAGTTACCTAGACAAACTCCAAAGTAAAATCCCTGCATTTCATGCTACCAATAGCAAAAAATACAGGGATAATTTGGATTTAACAACAGAGATTGTATTTTGATGAAACATCAATTACACTGCATGTTGCAGTTAACTTTTGAGATTGTTTTCTCAAACTTACAGCTTGCACAAGAAATCCTTACTCATTTAACATAATGTACTTTATTTGGTATATTCAAACAGGTAGTTTGTCAAAACATGCCAATTCAGTTGAACTTGAAAATTGAAAAAGTAAATATACAAGGAACAAACACAGCAAAGCTTAGAACCATTTGTGCTTCACTTTAGGGGTCCATTTAAGTGGTCAGCAAATTCAGGCCTCTTCATGCACCAAACTTAATTTGGATGGACCAATTTTTGGGTTGCTATTTTATCAAAAAGGAATTCCAAGGTGTGATTCTTTAGAATAAGGTAAGAGCCTTACAGCTGGCTTCTCATGAACAGGAGGGTTCAATAAAATAGTTAGAGGAATATTGATAGAGCAACCCAAAATAAAACATAGAAACAAATCCTGCATTTTTATGCTGCCACAGGTTCAAGTGTCATTTTGTAAAAAATTTCATGGCTTTACATGTGGCAGCAGAAGTTTTGGGGGCTTAATTCCTGACATCTTTTTCCCCAAAAAAATCTTGAATTATTTGTATTGAGAAGAATTTTACCTGGCTACAAAATTTATCAGATTTCCTCTATTTTTTATAGCTTTATCGGAAATGAATGCAGATCAGCTAAACAAACATATAAAAGTGCTTGTCCTAGTTTCAAATGCACCTTTGGAAAGCTCAGGAAAGATAGTCAAACTCTGGTGTCAAAATTTGCAGCCACCCCAAATTGCGGAGTTTGTAGGGTGGGTTGTTCACATTGATGGGAAATAGTCCAGCATCCATGTGAATATCAAAAAGAATGATGACAGGAAGTAGGCAAACTCCATAGTTCCTTTTGTTGTTTTTTGGAATAAATTTTTACCAGGTAGTTGAACACTTAGGGGGCAGTGATACTGCTACGATTTAATCTAAGGGATGTCAATGGACTCTATGTAATGAAGTATGCGGAAATGTAATACAAGAATGCTAATGCATTCACAAAGTCCAATAATGGACAAGCACAAAGGCACAAGAGAGAGATAAGAAAGAAGTCCACTATGGGACAATACAAAAAGGCTTTAAAAGGCTACACCAATAACTAAAAAATAAAAAACTTCATTCGAAAGAGCTAAAAAGCTTAAGAATACAACGGGAGAAGTCCCCTATTTATATACAAAGAAAAGGGGAAAAAGGATAGCCATTGGGGGCTCCCACATGGTGTCGTTGGGAGCCCCTAAAGGTCATATTTATGACCGTTGTGGGTACCAACGACTCTATGTGGCCAATGAATGATAAAAATGAAAAAAAGAAAAGAAAAATAAGAAAAAATAAAAATAAGTCTATCCTATTTGAAATAGTTGTTTCTAAAAACAACTATGTAAAAAGACCAAAATACCCCTACCGGGTATATATATATATATATATATATATATATATATATATATATATATATATATATATATATATATAACACTCTATCCAGAAGTACAAGAAAATTCTGCAAGAGACTAGTCACAAGACACTCACCTAAAAGATCTCCTTCTTCCCGGGCTATTGAAAACCAACATCAGCTTCCAGCATTAGCAGAGGACAGCTTCTTCTTCTTGTTTTTCACCTTCACAGCATCTGCCAGAGTCAGCTTCTGGCTCACAGGTCGTGCTTCAGTTTCCACCTGTTTGTATGAGTCGCCCATGTATACGTCTGCAATTTTTTTCTCTGGATGGGATTCGCTAGGCCCATCAATCCCATCTGAGGCTTTTCCTTCACTATTTAAAAGAACAGAGCCTGCTTATTCCACGTGCAAAAAATTGTAAGCCATCAACAAATTTATAAAGAACCACAAATAAAATAAAATATGACAAGAGACTAACAGATATTCCTGCAGTAGTTCGTCCCTCAAAAAAGCCACTTCAGGGAGGCCCTTTTACAACACAGACTAAGAAAATCTATGAAGATCATTGTTTGGCTCAGGAAATGCTCATTGGCTCTAAATGTATTGAGAGATTTGTTCAAGCTTGTCAACAAAGCATCTGCTTATCATAACTCAGGCTTGCACAAATCAAACAAAGCCAATTCTTTAGTCCTAGGAAAAAATCGAACATGAACTATTCAAAAACTTGGTGAATTTTAGCTTGACTAGTGGGTTTTGCCACAGCCCTCACTGGCTACATCAGTGTAAGGCTTGCAAGAATTGGGTCAGTGAGCAGAAGTTTTCATGGAAATATTGGCATGCACCAAGGTGTTAATTTATAATCTTTTTTGTAAAAAAAAAAATATATATATATATATATATTAATATGTATACACATTAAATATGTATATTATGTGTTAATACATATATATATTAGGGAATCTACTTCTTTTGTTGTATTTTTCTTTGATTTATTTTTATTATTTTATTGTAATAGGTAGTGCCCCTTAGGGGCACTTTTGTATTTCTGTTATAGCCGTTGGGGCTAGCCCAATTAGCCCTGGGGCTAGTCCACTAGCTATTGGACTAGCCCAACGGCTAGTTGAGCCCCTCTCTGCCTTAGTCTCTTGTATATATATGTGGGAGCTAACCCACATATTATTATGCTTCTCTTAAGCATTTTTAGATAATAAAATTATTTATTTTTATGTGTTGTAGCCCTTGAGTGGCTTGTGCTTGTGCTATCTTTGGTGATCTTGTTTTTGCCCACAAGTGGCTTCTTGTATTTGTGCACGCATTTGTAATTGTGTAGCCCTTAGTGGCATCTATTTGTGCATTCTTATTTCATTACTTGGTATTAGAGTCTTGAGTTCTTGAACTTGTGGGTTCATGTGATCGTGGATTGTGTGTTGGTGGTTCATGAGATCGTGGGATAGTTGCTTCACAAAACTCACCTCATTATCTTCTTATTCTTCTCCTTCCTCTCTTATTTCCTTCAATATGACTGACAAAGAAGTCGTTACGGTTGTTCCCATCAAGTTTGATGAAAGCAACTACAATATGTCGGCCACCGTGGTGAAGAAAATCCTAGTTAAGAAAGACTTGTGGCAATATGTTGATGGCTCCACATTGGAACCTATTAAGGATAACATGGATATAAATAAGACGATTCCAATAACTCATGGGGGACGTCCAGATGAGGTTGATCTTCCTAATCAGTCTCCAGATAAATCCGACATTCAAGAAGATTAGTTAAAGAAGACTAATTGGAATGGGACTCCAGAAATATATGACAACAGGGCAAGTCAATATCAAGAAGAACAGCTAGTCAAGAGGCATGAGGATCATGTCCAGCCAAGTCAAGATCAAGGATTCAATCCTGACCGTCCAACACAAAAGGGTAATTATCTACAAAGTCCTAATTGTGTAAACCTCAAGGTATCTGATGTAGATCAAAATAAGGTCTCTTTGAGAGACCCTAAAACCATGTAAACCTGCATATATTATATAAAATCCCTCTCCTCTCAGGAAAAGTCGTGTAGAGAGAGAGAGTGCATGTTCGAACCATGTTAAATCTTTGCGTATGTGTGTTTGTGATTGCTTATTTTATTTGACATGTTATCAGAGCCCTTTGATCTTAGGATCGTGTGAAGTCATCCAGCTCTGTTCGTGGTGATTTTTTTATCCTCCTACTTGATGTTTCATTCAAATCTTTCTATTCGTAGTGATGGCTGCAGAAAACAAGACTGGTGGAGCAGGTTTTATTGATTCCTTCCCTTTAGTTCCTGCACCTAATACTTTACAACATTTTTTGTCAGTAAAATTGTCCATTGTTGGAGTCCTAGTTTATTCTACTCTTAAAAAGATATAATTTGATGGGTTTTGTTGATGGTACAAACCTATGCCTTCCTATGTTTCTGTGAGGGGCTGGAAAGGAAATGGAAAAAAATCCTGAATATGTCAAATGGGAAAGGATGGATCAACTTTTATTGAGTTGGATCCTCTCTTCATTATCTGACACCGGTCCATTGCCAAGTAGTTGGATTAACTACTTCATATAGCACGTGGAACACACTCAGAAAAACATATGCTGCATGCTATTAATTCATGAAGCTCAATTACATGAGGGTGATGATTTAGAACCACCCATGGCAAATCTAGCCTACAAACAAAACAATCAAGGACCCAACACCAGAAACCGACCTATACAGGGGAAGTTTCAATCTTCTCGAGGAAGAGGTGGAGGTCGACAATCTGGTCGACCTGGTCAAAATAGAGGGGGTCAACAGTCTAATCTGGGGATTTGTCATTCATGCAGCAATCAAGGACATATTGCGGCACAGTATCGTACTACTTGTCAAGCATGTAGGAAGCAAGGGCACAGTGCTTTGCAATGTAAAGCCTTTAAATTTCGTAAGGAACAACATGCTGCATTAGATGAAGGAACTTGGTTCCCTCATACTGGAGGGACTCATTATGTTACAATCGACCTGAATAATATTTTTCTACAATCAACATACCAGGGAGATGATCAATGGTTCCTGCTTAAATATTGCTCATATTGGTAATTCAGCTTTTAGAACTTCCAGTTCAAAATTTATCATGAATGATATACTTCATGTTCCTAATATTACCAGAAATCTTTTATTTGTTCAAAGATTTACTAAAGACAATGATGTCTTTTTTTAATTTTATCATGACTGATGCTGTAATAACCGTAATTTTTATCAAATAAATAGACTTAAAATTTACATCCCTAGGTTGTTACAAGGATATTGTATTGTTTTAATTGTTTATTTGTATTTGGACCTCGGATATCCTATTTGGAACTTTAACGTCAGATCCATAAATATCTTGTTCGGATCTTCGATAATCCGATACGATCATTAGATATCGAATCACGAACCTTAATTTGAATATTTAATAATCAATTTTCAGTCAAGGTGATCAGATTTCTGGTTTTGGGATCCGCAAAATCCTGGACATAGAAGATTTAAATTGGTTTGGGTCCGATTAGAATTTCTAATTGGATCTGAGATTCGCTGATTGAAGTCCATAATAGTTGTCTTGGACTCGTAAATATTAAATTTAAGCCATGGTTCAAAGTCATGGTACGATGAAAACTTTGGATCCTTGGATCCAGATTTATTTAAAAGGGTGTACGAAGCACAATGGACCCCGGATCCATAGTAAATTAGTAGAGATTTATAATAATGTAATTGGATCCTCAATATCAAGGGTCATATTGAACACTGGATACAGAAAGAATTCAGGGGATCCGCAAAGTTTAAATTAAATGTTTTTGTACCTATAACACTTTAGAGGGGTCCATAATAGCATATGTGATGGGTGGATCCACATTACGAAATTTGGATCCTGGACCTCTGAGATTTAAATGTAGTATGGATCCAATTAAAATTTTAATGTTAGATCTATAATAATTTGCTGGAATCCACGATTCGGATCCGGGACCCATATCAATTAGGGTCCATATATATAATATCATATACATATATTAGAAATAAATAGATAAATAATAATAGTAATACAATAGTAAACACATATTAAATATATATAAATAATTTTAATAAATTTACGGTTGGATCCATATGGATCCAACTTACGGATCCACATCGCAAGAGGGACGCGGATCCAACACTCGGTTGGATCCCGCGTCTCGGATCCAGACCCGCGCCGCGCCCGCGTACGCAAGGTAAGTGTATAATTTTTTTTTACTCGATACTGGGCTGCCCGATAAACTGCGTAGGGTTCTGAGTGAACCCTAACGCAGGGCGATAGCGTGAAAGGGGAAGGGGTGTGCGCAGCCGCCGGGGAGGAGGAGGTAACTACCTCCTTCGGTTTCGGGGCCACCCGCCCTATTTACTCCCCTCCCACACCTCTCTTCATCTCATGCCCTTTGTCTTCCTCTTCCTCTTCCTCTCACACTCTTTCCCTCTCGGTTGTGCCCTCGCTCGTTGTGGTTTCCCACCTAGCCCTGTCGCCGACTCCTTGTTATTCTGATCACCGTTGCCAGCGACCTCACAGGGCAGCCCAACATCGACGACGATGACTCCTCTTTCAGACGAGCGAGTGTAGCCGGTGGCAATTCTGAAATCAAGGCTGTTGGAGGAAAGGGGTGGTCGGCAACACCTCCATCCATGGCATCTCCGAGGAGAAACGCTGGAACAGGTAGGATGCTGTGATTTCTTTTTGGTGGGCTATGGAATGTGATTAGGTGTGTGCGTGGGAAACAAAATGGAAAATCCCCAATTTGGAGGTTTTTCTGTCAACCCTAAACTGAAACCCCAAATCTACGATTTGGGGGTTTCAGATTGTTATTGTAAAGGGGACTATTGTGGTTCACATTTCTGTAAAATGGGGAGAGGTTTTCGATGCATGCGATAGGGTTTGTTTCGGTTAAACGAAAGAAAATTCTTACGGGGTCGTTGTTGTTAAATTATGTAATCAAACTTGTAATTTTGCATATATATTTTATATATATAAGGTAATACATATACATATATATAATATATGTATATGTATTTACCAATTATATATATAAAATATATATATTCCTAGTAAGGGTAGTTTAGGAATTTTACACATTCTTTTTCGAGAATATGTTTTTGTATTTATTTTCTTTTTCTTTTTCTTTATTCTTTTTTCTTTTTACATTTAATGCATTGTATTTGCATTGGGAGGGGCCCAACCCACTAGTCGTTGGACCCCTCCAACAGTCACATTTGTGACCGTTGGAGGGGCTCCAACGACTATGTGGAGCCCCTCCCAAGGCCTTCTCAAAGCCCTATATATATGGGCAGCTCCTCTTGTATTTTCTTAAGGGATTTGGGATTATAGCCCAACCTCTTTAGTTGTTTATGAATCTTATGAGTGCATTTGCACATTTGTGATTCGGTGTGTTGTGCTTGTTGTGCACAAGTGTTCTTGGGTGTGTATGTTCACACATTTATTCTCAAGGTTATTGCGTTATCAACTAAAGTATCTTGTTGAAGATACTTTTACATGGTATCAGAGCCTCGTTGAAGAAAAAGAATTGTGATTCGCCTTCTCTTGCATTCCTCGAAAAGCGTGCCTTCAAGTTTTTTAAAATCAAAGAGGATCACCTTCTTCGAGCAATATTTTAGGAGCCTCTCTTGTCAAGAAAGACGCGAAAAGTAATTAAGGTACGTACTATCCCTTGCATTCTTTCCTCTCTAATGGGCGAAAAAGACTCCCATTTCTCTCTTGGGTTTAAGCTTAATGGCTCAAACTATCATGTTTGGGCCGGTAATATGGAAGCCCATATTAAAGGAAAGGGGCTTTGGGGTTACGGTCATGGATCCATACCGGAACCGGAACCCAAAATTACCATTATTGAAGGAGGGGATATCAAGATCCTTGAAGGGGATGAAAGACAAAAGGCCCTTGAAGAGTATTCTAAGAAACATGATGATTGGGAAATGAAGAACTTCAAGATCTTATCTTGGATTTTTTCATCCGTTGAGACCAAGATAAACGCCAATATCATCAAATTTAAAAGGGCTTCCGAAGCTTGGGTATATCTTGAGAAAATGTACACCTCAAGAGATCTATCCCACAAGTACTTTCTCCAAAAGAGGGCTTTGACTCTCCAACAAAATGACATGACCATTCGGGAGTACTTTGCCGAATTATCCTCTATTTGGGACGAGCTCGCAATCCTTGAACCTAAATGGAGTGGTGAGGCAATCGAATTAAGGCACAAACAACTTGAAGAAGACCGGTTCTTCAATTTTTTAAATGGCCTTAGACCCGAATTTGAACAAGTTTGGTCCTCTCTTCTCTCCGCCTTCACATCCCCCTCACTTGAAGATGTTATCACCAAGCTAAGTGGTGAAGAAACCCGTATGGGGATTGGCAAAAATAATCCTAGCATTCTTGTTACTTCCTCTACTCAAGAAGATGGTGAAATGGCTAATGCCGTGTCAAGACCAGGAAATAAATGAAGACCTATAGACCTCCTTATTTCAAGAATCAAGGTCAAGGAGGAAATGATCGGTATGGCAAAAGAGACTATAGCAAAGTGACTTGCTATCATTGTAAAGAACCCAGACATATCAAACCTTTGTATCCTAAATGGAAGAAATTGATTGCAACGGCTATGGCATCTCAAGTTGAAGAACGACCTTCTTCATCAAGTGAGTTTTTTTCTCTTCAACAAATCGTAGAAGCACTACAACCTCTTCTCAAGGGAGGTACTTCCGGAGCCGCTATGTCATCCTCTTCCCCCAATAAGTCATCTTGGCTTTTAGATTCCGGGGCATCCTTTCACATGACCCCTAGCTATTGCTCTCTTTCAAATTTTTCTAAAAATTCTTTTCCATCCTTTGTATCAACCGCAGACGGAACATCTCTTGAGATTAAAGGAATAGGTAATTTTGAAAAACAAGACTTCTTTGTTCCAAAAATTCGTTTTATCCCAAACCTTAACCTAAATCTTCTTTCCGTTTCCCAACTCTCGGACCATGGTTGCGATATAAAATTTTCTTCTAATAAATGTTGGATACAGGATCGCCAGTCCGGGAGATTGATTGGGGAAGGCTCTAGAAGAGGAGACCTCTACTACGTAGATTTTCTTCAAGTTCCCAAGAGTCAATTTTGCAACGTCGTCCAAAACAAAGATATTCATGTATGGCATAAGAGATTGGGTCATCCCAATATAGTTAAAATCTCTTATTTGCCCTTTGTTAAACATCTTTGTAAAAGTGACTTTTTGTGTAATGAATGCATTCTTGGGAAAATGAAATGTTTGCCTTTTCCTCAAAGATCCATGTTTACGACAAAACCATTTGAAATTGTCCATTCCGATGTATGGGGACCGGCTCCGGTAATGTCAAAAGAAGGATTTTCATATTATGTGATCTTTGTGGATGACTATACTAGGTCTTGTTGGATCTATTTCCTTAAACATAAACATGGAGTTTTTTCAACCTTCAAAAGTTTTCACATGATGATTTCAAATCAATTCAATGGATGTTTAAAAATCTTTAGGTCTAACTCTGGAGGAGAATACCTCTCAAATGAATTTAAGAGTTATCTTGAAAATTTTGGTATGCTTCACCAAAAATCTTGTCCGAAAACCCCTCAACAAAATGGGTTAGCCGAACGAAAGCACAGGCACATCATTGAAACAACTAGGACTTTGCTCATTTCTCAAAACATTCCAAAAAATCTTTGGGCTGAGGCAGCTCTTACTTCTGTCTATCTCATAAACCGACTCCCATCGAAAAATTTAAACAAAATTTCTCCCTTTGAAAAACTGTATGATAAGGAAGCTGATTATAGCAGGTTAAGGGTCTTTGGGTGTAAATATTTTGTTCTCACTGATAAGAATGACAAACTTTCTCCTAAAGCCATTCCTTGTGCCTTTCTTGGCTATTCTGAAACCCAAAAAGGGTTTCGTTATTATGATATCAAAAGTGATAAATTGTATGTTTCCAGAAACGTGAGTTTTTTGGAAAATATTAGTGGATTTGAACGTTGTGACCCCCATAATGAAAATATGGATTATTCTTTTTTATTTGATTTACTGAATAAGGACGATGATACTAGTGATAATGAGTCAGATCAAAGTAACCCAAATGAATTTGAAACCGAGGAAAACATCTCCTTGCCTCCTTCGTCACATCAACCTATTGAATTACCTAGAGACCCTATCACCTACTCTCATAGAGATCAAAACAACTTTAGGAGTGCTCTTGACAGATATAATGATGCCAGTTCCAGTGCCTCTCAGAATGAAGTGATCCCTCGTAGAACTGAGAGAAGTAGAAGGCCTCCTTCTAGGTTCATTTCCTATGACTCTTTTTCACCAAGATATAGAGTCTGCCTTAGTGCCATCCACTCTTATATAGAACCTAGAAATTTTGAAGAAGCACGAAAGTGCCCTGAATGGATTAATGCCATGAACAATGAACTTGAGGCTCTAAGAAAAGCCAAAACCTGGGAATTTCAAAATCTTCCTAAAGGCAAGAAAACAATAGGGTGCAGATGGGTCTTCAAAGTAAAAACTAAAAGTGATGGATCCCTTGAAAGGTATAAAGCTCGCTTGGTTGCAAAAGGATATAGTCAAGAATATGGTATTGACTATGAAGAAACTTTTGCTCTTGTAGCTCGTATGGTCACTGTTCGATGTCTTATAATCGTTGCCTCTATCAACAAATGGAACATCTATCAAATGGATGTGAAAAATGTCTTTTTAAATGACGACTTAAGCAAAGAAGTTTACATGGATGTTCCTCCTGGAATGGAGACTCCTAAGGGAAAGGTGATTCGTCTTCAGAAAGCACTCTATGGCCTAAAACAAGCTCCCAAGGCTTGGTATGATAGATTTAACTCTGTTATGATTGAGAATGGTTTTTCCTCTTGTTTTACTGACACTGCTATATTTGTTAGAAAATCCAATGCAGGGATTGTAATTTTACTTCTGTATGTTGATGACATGCTCATCACTGGGAGTGATTCTAACGGGGTTAAGCGTATAAAATCTATCTTAAAAGATAAATTTGAAATGTCTGACTGTTAAAATGTAAACTGCAATATATATATATTATTTAATATTATTATATTTTCTTTTATTATTTTCTTTTTCTATTTTTTTATTTTCTTTTTTAGCATCTAGTTCAATAGAAACTAGATATTTTGATCCAGTCAAGTTCTTGCTGGAACTTGACTGTGCAAGTAGCTGTTGGACTGTAGTCCAACAACTATAATAAATGTTGTTGGACTATAGTCCAACAGCTATAATAATAAATGTTGTTGGACTGTAGTCCAACAGCTATATTAAGAGACGTTGGAATCCAACGTCTCTTTTTGGAGAGCTCAAAATGAGCTCTCCTCTCTCTCCCATTTTTTTGTATATATAGGGGTGAACCCCTTCAATGTAAATGACCATGCTTCTTAAGCATTTTGTTCATGAATAAAGTATTATTTATTTTTCAAGTGTTCTTCCTTTTATACCCTTTCAAGGGTCATGCTTGTAGTGTCTCCAATAGACACTTGTTTGTGAGTTATTTATGCATTTGTTGAAGACCACCATTTTATTACATGGTATCAGAGCTACGAAATCCTTAGATCTTGAAGTGCTTCTGCCTCGATTTCCGTGCCACATTTACAAAAGGTGTTTCATCACCTTGTTCTTGGCTCAAGAAGATTTGTTTGAAGAAAGGCGAACTTGTGCTACAAAAAAAAAATGGTTTTGTATCCTCTCTTATTCCTTTGTCTACTCTTTTTCTTTTCTTTTTATTTTTCTCTCTCTCCTATTTATTCCTCTCTTACCCTTGTAAAAGATGGATGACAATGATAAGATCACCATCATTCCTATGAAGCTAAATGATACTAACTATGTAATGTGGGCTTCGATTATGAAGCACCACATTTGGGGAAAAGGTTTATGGGGTATAGTGGATGGTTCCGATTTGGAACCTAAACTATCTCTTACCAAGAAAGAGGGTGATAAAGAGGTTCCTCTAACGGAAGAAGAGAAGAGTAAGGCGTTAGCCACTTATGAAAAGAAATGGAAAGAATGGAGGATAGGGCATGCAAAAATTATGTCATGGCTCATCAATAGCATAGACATTAAAAAATGCTCTAGTCTAGCTAAGTTTGAGCATGCCGATAAGGCTTGGGAATACCTCAAAAACATGTATTCCCTTAAAGATATTGCACATGTATGCAATTTACAAGATAAAGTTCGGACAATGACTCAAAAAGATAAAAATATTCGAGAATATTATAATGAGTTGTCCGAACTTTGGGAAGAGTTGGCTCTTCTTGAGCCCAAATGGCATTGTGCCGAAGACATCGAGCTTCGCCAAAAGCAACTCGATATGGAACATTTCTATCAATTTGTGAATGGTCTAAGGCCGGAGTTTGAATCCACCAAATCGGCCCTTTTACATCATGGAAAAATTCCTTCTATTGTTGATACTATAGAAGAGCTCACTATGGAGGAAAATAGACTTAGAAAAAGTACTCCAAAAGTTGATGATGACTCCGTTTTAGCTGTATCTAGACCGGAGAATCATACTCGTACTTACAAGCCGCCTCATTTTGGAAGGCAAAACGGCGACTCTGATAAAAGAAAAGTTATTTGTCATCATTGTCATGAACCGGGGCACTATAGGCCTCAATGTCCAAAGTTAAAAAGAAGAGAGGAAAAAAGAGTTGCATCTGTTGAATCTGAGTCAAAAGATCAAGATGCACCTGTGTCTATGGCTCAACTGATGGAAATCCTTCAACCTCTTCTCAAAGGGGTATCCTCCTCAACCGAAGCCTCAACTGGAGCGGCAGTTGCATCTTTCTCTGGTCCAGGTAACTTTCCTTGGCTTTTAGATTCTGGTGCTTCTTTTCATATGACCCCAAATGTTAATAGTCTATCTGAATGTCTTAAAAATAACTCAAGTGTGTCAAAGGTTTTTACAGTCGATGGCACATCTCTCGAAGTAAAAGGAATAGGATGTTTTGAAAATCTTCAAAAATCCAAAAGATTTTTTATCCCAGAAGTTAGATATATCCCTAAACTTAATTTGAATCTCTTGTCTGTCTCGCAAATATCTGATTATGGATGTAATATCTCCTTCTCTTCTCATGGTTGTTGAGTACAGGATCGCCAGTCAGGGAAGCTGATTGGGGAAGGCCATAGAGAAGAAGGACTTTATTACATGGACTTTTTGGAATTACCCAAGAATGCATTTTGTTATAATATTCAGAAATTAGAATTGGATTTATGGCACAAAAGGCTTGGCCATCCTCATATGTCTAAAATTCAATATTTTCCAAGTTTGGAAAAATTTTGTAATTCTGAAAATTTTTCTTGTAAAGACTGCATTCTTGGCAAAATGAAAAGGTTACCATTTCTTAGTAGAACTTTTGTTTCCTCACGACCACTTGAGTTAATACATTCGGATGTTTGGGGCCCCGCACCAGTTATTTCCAAAGGTGGTTATACATATTATGTCATTTTTGTTGATGACTTTTCTAGACATACTTGGATTTATTTTCTTAAACATAAATCTGATGTCTTTGCTAACTTCCAAATATTTCATAAAATGGTTAAAAATAAGTTTCAAAATGATATTTCTGTTTTTCGCACTGATTCAGGGGGAGAATTTATGTCCAACGAATTCAAAGACTATCTCAATTTACATGGTATTACACATCAAAGATCATGTCCACACACTCCACAACAGAATGGCCTAGCCGAACGCAAACATCGGCACATTATGAAAACTACTAGGACATTGCTAATTGCAAATCAAGTTCCAAAAAGTTTTTGGGCTGAAGCGGTCCTAACTGCCACCTACCTCATTAATAGGATGTCATCTTCCTCATTAAAGAATACAACTCCAATAGAAAAGCTTGTTAATTTAACTCCAGATTATTCTAGATTAAGAGTCTTTGGATGCAAATGTTTTGTTTTCACCAACAGAAATGATAAACTCTCTCCTCGTGCAATCTCATGTGCCTTTTTAGGATATGCTGATAATCAAAAAGGCTACAGGTGTTTCGATTTTCAAAATGACAAATTATATGTGTCAAGAAATGTATCTTTTTTGGAAAAAGAAAGCTTCTTTGAATTTGAAAAATCCAAGGATGTCACTGAATACTCGTTTTTAATTGATCCAACTTCAAAATCCAATGAATGTGATGTTGGATGTGACCTTGACAATGATCAAAGTCCTATTGTTGTTGAAAATGATGATAATGAAGAGCAAATCCATAGGGATGTTAGTCTACAATATTCAAGACGTAGAGAGCAAAATCTTCCATGTGCATTACAAAAATACTCTGAAGTCTCACCTAGAAGAACGTCTAGAATCTCTAAACCTCCAGAAAAATTTGTGTCTTATGAATCTTTTTCACCCACGTATAGGGCCGCCATTACATTAATACAATCATATGTTGAACCATCATCCTATTCTCAAGCAAAAAATCATATAGAATGGATAGAAGCCATGAAAATAGAATTGGATGCACTAGAAAAGGCCAATACTTGGACGATACAAGATATTCCTCCGGGTAAGAAACCTATAAGTTGTAGGTGGGTATACAAAGTCAAAACCAAAAGTGATGGGACCCTGAAAAGATATAAAGCCCGTTTAGTAGCAAAAGGATATGCCCAAGAGTATGACATCGATTATGAAGAAACATTTGCTCCTGTGGCCCGTATGACCACTGTTAGAACTTTAATAGCCTTGGCCTCCATTAGAACATGACCTATCTTTCAATTAGATGTCAAAAATGCTTTCCTGAATGGGAATCTCGTTGAAAAAGTATACATGGAAGCCCCACCTGGTATTAGTATCCCTAAGGGTAAAGCTCTTCGTCTAGAAAAAGCTCTTTATGGTCTTAAACAGGCTCCAAAAGCCTGGTATGACCGATTTAGTCATGTTATGCTTGATATTGGTTTTCAACCTTGTTTAACTGACACTGCTTTGTTTGTTAAGAAATCTGATGCAGGCATCATTATTCTTCTTCTCTATGTGGACGATATGATCATCACCGGAGGCGATAAACAGGGAGTTGCAAATATCAAATCTCTTCTTAAAACTCACTTTGAAATGACTGACTTAGGTTTATTAAGATATTTTTTAGGCATTGAAGTTGCTTATTCCCCTCGGGGGTATTTAATATCTCAATCTAAATTTGCTCTTGATATCGTTTCCAGGTCTGGAATTACAGATGATAAGAAAGTAGACACTCCAGAAGTTGTCAATGTTAAAATGAAAATTGATGATGGAGAACTTCTTGATGATCCTACTCCTTATAGACAACTTGTTGAGGCTCTTTCTTATCTTTCCATTACTAGGTCAGATATAACTCATGCGGTTCATACAGTCAGTCAGTTTCAGCATGCTCCCACCTCTGTGCACATGAGAGCAATTTTGTGTATTATTAGATACTTAAAATCCTCTCTTTCACGAGGACTCTTCTTGTCTGCTTCATCTTTATTAAATTTAATTGCATATACTGATGCTGACTGGGGAGGTGATCCCAATAATAGACACTCAACTACAGGTTTTTGTGTGTTCCTAGGTGAAACCTTAATTTCGTGGAGGTGCAAGAAGCAGCAGAAAGTCTCTCTTTCCTCTACCGAAGCTGAATACAGAGTCATGGCAACCACCACTATGGAGGTTGTTTGGCTCAGACGATTGCTAGCGGATATGAGAGCTAAAGCAACGCAAGCTTCAAAGATGTGCTGTGACAACAAAAGTGCGATCTACATTGCAAGCAACCGGACATTCCATGAGCGTACTAAACACATTGAGATGGACTGTCACTATGTCAGAGAGGAATACTTACATGGAACCATTGATCTGCCATATGTTACATCAGAATATCAATTAGCAGACTTCTTCACCAAGCCTCTCGCTGCTCCCAGATTTCACTTCCTCTTAGACAAACTTTCGCTCATTGTACCGTAAGTTTGAAGGGGAGTGTTAAAATGTAAACTGCAATATATATATATATATATATATATATATATATATATATATATATATATTATTTAATATTATTATATTTTCTTTTATTATTTTCTTTTTCTATTTTTTTATTTTCTTTTTTAGCATCTAGTTCAATAGAAACTAGATATTTTAATCCAGTCAAGTTCTTGTTGGAACTTGACTGTGCAAGTAGCTGTTGGACTGTAGTCCAACAGCTATAATAAATGTTGTTGGACTATAGTCCAACAGCTATAATAATAAATGTTGTTGGACTGTAGTCCAACAGCTATATTAAGAGACGTTGGAATCCAACGTCTCTTTTTGGAGAGCTCAAAATGAGCTCGCCTCTCTCTCCCATTTTTTTGTATATATAGGGGTGAACCCCTTCAATGTAAATGACCATGCTTCTTAAGCATTTTGTTCATGAATAAAGTATTATTTATTTTTCAAGTGTTCTTCCTTTTATACCCTTTCAAGGGTCATGCTTGTAGTGTCTCCAATAGACACTTGTTTGTGAGTTATTTGTGCATTTGTTGAAGACCACCATTTTATTACACTGACTTGGGTTTTCTAACTTATTTTTGGGGAATTGAAGTAGCATACTCTCTTAGAGGATATTTCTTATCTCAAACTAAGCTTGCTTCTGAGATCATTGACAGGTCAGGTATTACAGATGAGAAGCTTTGTGAAACTCCTGCGGTAGTAGGAGCAAAGATGAAAATTGATGATGGGGTTCCCCTTTTGGATCCTACACCCTACAGACAGCTTGTAGAATCTCTGATGTATCTGAGTATTACCAGACCAGATATATCCCATGCAGTCCACACTGCAAGTCAGTTTCAACATGCGCCTACATCTGTTCACATGAGTGCCATCTTACGAGTTGTAAGATACATAAAGGGTACTCTAAATAAGGGAGTTTTTATGTCCTCTTCTTCTGACTTAAAATTGATTGCTTATACTGACTCAGATTGGGGAGGTGACCCAAATAACCGTCACTCCACCACTGGTTTCTGTGTGTTCTTAGGAGACTCACTAATTTCGTGGAGATGGAAGAAGCAACAAAAAGTGTCGCTCTCCTCAACTGAAGCTGAATATCGTGCCATGACAACTACTACCATGGAGATTGTTTGGATTCACCCACTGCATCAAAATTGAAGGACCCACCAAGCTATGCTGCGACAACAAGAGTGCAATCTACATTGCAAAGAATCACACCTTTCATGAGCGGACTAAACACATCGAAATGGACTGTCACTATGTTCGTGAAGCATATCTCCGAGGAGTTATTGATCTCCCTTATGTCACGTCCGAATATCAGTTGGCAGATTTCTTTACTAAAGCCTTGTGCGCTCCGCGGTTCAACTTCTTTCTTGGCAAACTTTCGGTCATCTTGCCCTAAGTTTGAGGGGGGGTGTTAAATTATGTAATCAAACTTGTAATTTCGCATATATATTTTATATATATAAGGTAATACATATACATATATATAATATATGTATATGTATTTACCAATTATATATATAAAATATATATATTCCTAATAAGGGTAGTTTAGGAATTTTACACATTCTTTTTCGAGAATATGTTTTTGTATTTATTTTCTTTTTCTTTTTCTTTATTCCTTTTTCTTTTTATATTTAATGCATTGTACTTGCATTGGGAGGGGCCCAACCCACTAGTCGTTGGACCCCTCCAACGGTCACATTTGTGACCGTTGGAGGGGCTCCAACGACTATGTGGAGCCCCTCCCAAGGCCTTCTCAAAGCCCTATATATATGGGCAGCTCCTCTTGTATTTTCTTAAGGGATTTGGGATTATAGCCCAACCTCTTTAGTTGTTTATGAATTTTATGAGTGCATTTGCACATTTGTGATTCGGTGTGTTGTGCTTGTTGTGCACAAGTGTTCTTGGGTGTGTATGTTCACACATTTATTCTCAAGGTTATTGCGTTATCAACTAAAGTATCTTGTTGAAGATACTTTTACAGTTGTTCTGCTAGATGTTGATTCAGTCCCTTTTGTTTACTCGACTATATTACTTTTTCTAAAATGCGGTGTAATCAATAGATAGTGAGTTTCGCAGGCTTGATTCGTTCATGAGAATCGAACATATTGCTCCTTAGTTTTCTCATGAACATCTGTATTTGAATCATCTGTATGTGTTTTCTCTAGATGACTGAACATCGTAGTCATCTGTATTTGTTTTCTCTAAGTGACTGAATTTGATTCACAGTATGTAAATAAGTAAGATTATCGATCAATGGAAAATCTACTTGGCAATCAAATGTTATCATTGTTTTCGCTGAAGGGGACTGAACAGAAAGTTTGTTCGTTTCTTGTCATCAATGTTAATCTATGTTGTTGTTTCATCATATGATTCTGAAATTTAGTGTGATTAGCCCTGTATGTGATATCAGAGATATCTAATAAATGAAATCTATAGGTTCATAACAGTGTGTGTAGGGATTAGGAATCACCATGCTTATTTTATGGGACCGTTAAATTTATTTGGAAATGGATTGAAACATTTGATGTCTCTGAATGTACATACCTGGTTGAGGCTTTCTGATCCGTGTGTGTGCGTAGGGAATATTCTCATGTATTTGAAATTTCTGTTATGCATAATCTGTTGCGGGAAAAATACCGGAAACATGTATAAATGAGAATCTAGTTGGATTTATATTAAGTTGAAATTCAAGCTGACATTTACCTGCATATTCAGTTCCTAATTAGATGCCTATAGGTTGATGTTCGGTTCCATATGAAGCTGCATATTAGTTAGATGCTCAATGCCTATGTAACTGCATAGTAAATGTATGTTCAACTTCGTACAAAGTTGCATATCAAGCTGATATTCAATGCAAACTTAACTGCATATTAGGTTGTTATTCACTGGTACATGAAGTCATATATTAAACTAATGCTCAAATGCATATTTAGCTGCATAGTAAAATGATATTAAGGTTTATATACTAAGCTGCATAATTTAGTATGTTCAAATGCATATTTCTTAAAATGTTCCAATGCCCATTAAGTGTATATCATCTAGAAGGTTCAAATGGCCATTAAGATGTTTATTCTCCAATGTTCTTATGCATGTTAAGTTGTATATTTTTCTGAAGTACTATTGCCTAACACTACATATTTGCTGAAAGTATCAAATGCCAACTAAGTTGTATATCTTGTGGAATGTTCAAATGAGAATGTGTTCGGAGAAGAGTATCTAGTTGTATTACCAAATCTCTAAGATTACACTGCATGCTCAATAAAGGACATCAACAGTGTATTTGCTTGTTTAGCGGAGCTTTTAGTACATGCCACCCTGTGTTGGGATGTCACAAGTCAAAACCAAATGGTACGTGGTGTAAAGTTGCTATTGAAGAATAAATAATAATAATAATAATAATGATGATGAATGATGATCTGGTAACCGAACCTATGGGTCGGTTTGTTGTGGACATATGAATGTCAAGTCAGTGTGTTGTGGGTCATGCATAGACCATCGAAGTTATGATGTGAATCCACATGAAAATGAGAATATAATATTGTTGCCCGACTGGTTTAAAAGCACCGGGGCATTCGTGCTTGACTGGTTTAAAGGCACCGAAGCACTCCGAGTGGGTTTGTGCAATCAATATGAAGAGAAAAATTGGGATGTGTACCTTGGCAACATGACTAAGGTTGGGAACTTACTACTCTGGTAGTAGGAGGTAGATGGGGAAACGCCCCATACTTCGGGAAAATAATTAAATGAAAAGATTAACCCACTCAGATTCGGGCTTACCTTGGAGAGGGTAGGTGGTACAAAACTCCAGAGACGTGTTTATCTGTTTCGAGCTAAAGTGACTCGTTGGTCCCCAGTCATCGGAGTTAGGGGGACCCAGACTACCAATGTGTTCTACATGGTAGCTCTTTGTTCTTCTGCAGAAGTTAGGGATGCATCCTGTTTTGGTTTGGCCTTTGGGAGATTCTCTCGGTCACTGGCCGCTCCCTTGGGATTTCAGTCTCAGTTAGAATATTTAGGTTGATAAAATAACCTTGAATAATATACTCCCGAACGTTCTCTTCTGTAATGGTTGCCTCGGCCCGTGTGTACCCGCGGGATAAGATAAAATAATCATTATTTAGAACAATTAGGTATCACAGTGAATAGAGTCACTAAAAAGACAATTTAATATTCTTTCTAACATGCTTTATGTTCTAAGCGTGTGATGAAATGCAAATCCTGAAATGTCTAGATATGAAGTAATTGAATTCATATTGTTACTATTACCTGAAAGTTATGCATGTTACTGTTATTGTTGTTGCATAAAATCTTTACTTGCTTAATTATAGTTGTTGCATAACTTGCTTAATTACTTAGATATATGTTTGTTATTGCTATTGCATAGTCTGTTTTACGTGCTTTGGTATATGCTAAAGATTCACACTTGACACTCACAGCACATGCTAGACACATGATATACCTGCAAGAAAAAATTACAGTTTTCCTACTTAGACGTGGTAGTCTAATTCCAATCAATTTACTATTTTTCAGGTAAAGAATAAGGTTTATGAGCGGCTGCGGGATGAGGCTTCGGATCGAGATTTTTGGATTTATTGTTCCAGAGATCGCTTGGGTTCCTATTATGTTTTTAAAACTCTCATGTCATTATTCATTTATAAATGAAAGGAAATAAATGTGTTGGGTTTTCTCTCCACCGTAATGTCTCGAAATGCTTAACCCTATATTATTTCTTGTTTCCGCTGTTTAAAAAAAAATCTTCAAATTTTGGATTAAAATTTCGGGGCATTACAGATGCTATGTTAAGGATTGCAAAATGGGGTTCTACAGGGTACCAGTGATGGAGGTCTCTTCAGACTGGATATGCAGACAGAAGGATTGGATCATAAACATCTTAAAACATCTGCCTATGTTGGTGAAAGAACCTCTGTTGATCAGTGGCATAGACAAATGGGACATCCATCTTTTTGTATAGTACAAACTCTTTTAAACAAGCATCATTTACATTTTATTCATCAAACTTATAATAGTTTATGTGAGGCATGTCAAATGGGTAAGAGTCACAATCTACCCTTTGAATCATCTACTCATACAGTTCATGGACCACTAGATTTGATCTATTTTGATGTTTGGGGACCTGCTTTAGTTCCTAGTAGTAGAGGTTTTGCCTATTATGTTAGCTTTGTAGATGTTTTTTTCATATTTACTTGGATGTTTCTAATTTGAGGAGGAGAGTACCAGATTGAGTCTGAACATTTAAAAACGTGTGGTATTGAGCACAGAGTTACATGTCAACACACACATGAGCATAATGGATGTGTTGAAAGAAAACATAGACATATTGTTCAAACATGACTTGCTTTGTTAGCTCAGGCCAGCCTACCTCAAAAATATTGGGACTATGCTTTTATGACTATTGTTTATTAAATAAATAGATTACCATCTACAGTAACATATCATAAATCACCTTACCAGATATTTTTTCAAACTATTCCATATTACAAATTTCTTAAAGTATTTGGTTGTGCATGTTATCTATGTTTGTGTCCTTTTAATGCTCACAAGATTCAATTTAGGAGCAAAAGATGTGTTTTTCTGGTATACAACAATCAACACAAAGGATATTATTGTCTTGACCTTGATACTAGTAAAGTCATTGTCAGTAGAAATATGCAATTTGATGAACATGACTTCCCATTCAAGAATATCCCACAACCTCTGCCATCTCTTATACCCCCATCCCCTATACCAATTCTTGTTCATGTCCATGTTTTAGCTGTTGACCCACCCTTTGTGGATCCTACCCCACTCTTACCTGTTCATATAAATCCACCGAACCCCCCTAGTCTGGTCCAGACTCTTGTCTCCCCTTCTAACCCAGAACCATCACTTGTTCCCCCTACCCCCGTGTCTAGTGATTAAAACCCATCCTCCAAGCTTCATCACATGGTCACACGGTCCCAAACTGGTTCTTTGAAACCCAAGAGCCTTATGTGTGTCTTGTTATCCTATTCCTACTGCCTTACTGAATTTGTACAAGACACTGAACCTACCCATTTTTCTCAAGCCCAGAAAAATCCTATGTGAAGGCCATGGAGGATGAGTTTAATGCTCCACTTAAAAATGGTACTTGGTCCCTTGTTCCTCCTAAGCCTCATATTAATATTGTGGGGTTGCAAATGAAATTTTAAAATTAAACGACGGGCTAATGGTTCTCTTGAAAAATATAAGGCAAGACTAGTAGCAAAAGGATACAATCAGAAGGAGGGCATTGATTACTTCGAGACTTTTAGTCTCGTTGTCAAGCCGCTTACAATTTGTATTGTTCTTACTCTTGCGGTTACCTGGGGTTGGCCAATTAGTCAACTTGATATATGGCTCAGCCGCAAGGTTTTATTGATTCCAGACATCCAGACTATGTGTGCAAATTATCCAAAGCACTTTATGGTTTAAAACAGACTCCCTGAGCTTAGTACCAAAGACTCAAACTTTGTCAATTCCAGAGTGGACACCTCCTTGTGTTTATTCTTATTTATGTGGATGATATTGTTATTAGTGGCAATTCTTTGAAATATATTTTGCATATTATTCAAAGGTTGGGTGATGAGTTTGCTATTAAGGACTTGGGCCCCTTATATTACTTCTAAGAATTGAAGTTGTCAATACCTCTTCAGGTTTGTACTTATCCCACCAAAAATATATGTTGGATCTGTGGGACAGGACAATTATGGCTGGTGCCAAACCTGGTACTACACCCATGGCCTCCTCCAAGTTATCTCTTGGTGATGGTGATCTGTTTCCAAATCCAACACAATATCGTCAGGTTATTGGTGCTCTCTAGTATCTTACTCTCACTCAACCTGACCATGCTTTTGTTGTTAATAAGGTCTGCCAATTTATGCATTAGCCTACTACTACTCACTGGGTTGTGGTCAAGCACATTCTTCATTATGTTAAGCATACTCTTTTGTATGGGTTACTGATTCCAAAATGCTCTCAGCTCCAAAATTCAGCCTATTCTTATGCTGATTTGGTTGGCAATGTTGATGACAAAAAATCTACTGGTGGGTTTGCAGTGTTCTTGGGCCAATCTCTTATTTCTTGGACTGTTTGGAAACAACATATAGTTGCACGGTCTAGTAAAGAGGACGAATATAGGTCCCTATCCAATACAACTTCTGAAGTTCTTTGGCTCAGGTAAATTTTGTCAAATCTTCAAGTTCTGAATTCCTTTGTTCTGACTTTATGGTGCGACAATATTGGGGCCTCTTATCTCGCAACAAATCCTATCATAAATAGTCGTACCAAGCATATTGATATTGATGTGCACTTTATCAGGGATCATGTAACCAAAAAGCATATTCAGGTTCGTTATATTTCTTTTGTTGATCAGATAGTCGACGTTTTGACCAAGCCTTTGTCTACTGTCAAATTTGGCTTAATCAAATCCAAGCCCTAGGTCGTTGAGCTTGAGGGGGGCTATTATGAATAACATGGATCTCGATAAGAGGATTCCATAAACTCATGGGGGACGTCTAGATGAGGTTGATCTTCTTAATCATTCTCCAAATAAATATGATATTCAAGAAGATCAGTTAAAGAGGACTAATTCGAATGGGACTCTAGAAATATATGATAATAGGGCAAGTCAATATCAAGAAGAACAACTAGTCAAGAGGCATGAGAATCATGTCCAACCAAGTCAAGATCAAGGATTCAATCCCGACCGTCCAACACAAAAGGATAATTATCTACATAGTCCTAATTGTGTAAACCTCAATGCATCTGATATAGATCAAAATAAGGTCTTTTTGAGAGATCCGAAAACCATGTAAACTTACATATATTATATAAAGGCCCTCTCTCCTCTTAGGAAAAGTTGTGGGGACAGAGAGAGAGTTCTTGTTCGTGGACGTAGACCGCATTGGTCAAACCATGTTAAAACTTTGTTCGTGTGTTTGTGATTGCTTGTTTTATTTGACAAAACCTTAACCTATTCTCATAAAATTCATGGTGGGAGAAGATGGCTCATCAAAGGAAGTGAAAGAGAAAAGGCCCTATTGGACTACAAAAAAGCTCATAAAGAATGGGAGGTTGGTCATGCCAAGGTTCTCTCTCTATTCATGGGAAGTATGAATGAAGAGCCATGTGCCAACATCCTCGAATTTGATAGAGCGGATAAATCATGGGTGTCCATCAAACAAACTTAAACTCAAAAGGATGCCGCACATAAATGGGATTTAAGAGACTGCATCTACAATTGCAAGCAAGGAGATAAATCCGTTGGAAAGTAGTATGGTAATCTTAAAAGACTTTGGGATCAAATGGCCATGTTGGAGCCTATCGGGGAGACTCCTAATGATGCTCTTCAAAGGAAAAATCAAATTCTTGAAGAGCATTTTTTTCAATTCATGAAGGGTCTTAGGACCAACTATAAACAAGTGTGGTCACTATCATTTATCGCAAGAAAATTCCACCTCTACATGAAGTTTTGGTTGAAGTATGCACAGAGGAGACAAGATTGAAAACATTCAAATCCAAAGATACCAAAGATAATGTGTTGGTCATTTCTAGACTCGAAGCCAACACAAATTCGTACAAACCCCCTCATTTCACCAAGACTCATTTCGGGAGGTCACATAATGCTGATGGAAGAAAGAAGAGCATTTTCCATAGTTGTGGAGAACTAGGGTACATCAAACCCTACTGCCCAAAGTTCAAAAGAAGGGATGAGAGGAAGGTGATGTCAGTAGATGCATCCCAAGATGACAAGAATGGAACTAATGGAGATTTCAAATCCATTGGAACCATGACATTGCCGCAATTGGTGAAAGTTCTAGAACCGCTTCTCAAAAACTCATCTTCCATCATGGGTGTCACAGTTTTTTCCTCCTCTCCTCACGGTAAGGTTTCTTGGTTCTTGGATTCCGAAGACTCCTTTCACATGATCCCAAACGATTCTTTGTTAGCCGACTGAAGACATGTTTTAAACGTTGATGGTTCTTCTCTTGACATAAAAGGAATTGGGAATTTAAAAAAAAATTCAAACATCTTCATTCCCAAAATTAGATTTGTTCCAAAACTTAACCTGAACTTACTTTTCGTTTCACAAATTACCGACAATGATTGTGGTATATCTTTCTCATTGGACCGATGTTAGGTGCATGATCTTCAGTCCGAGAAGCAAATTAGGGAAGACCATAGGGAGGGATCTCTACTACATGGATCGATTGATTATTCCAAAAGACACCTTTCGTTACAATGTACAAAATATGGATATCTTTTTGTGGCATCAAAAGCTAGGACATCCTAGCACATCCAAATTATCCAATGTACCTTATTTCAAAAAAAATTGTAATGAAAACTTTTATTGTACTGGTTGCATTATTGGTAAAATGAAAACTCTATCTTTTGAAAAAATGAATTTTCTCTCCACTAAACTACTTGAATTAGTGCACTCAAATGTTTGGGGTCCGGTTCCCATTGTCTCAAAAGGTGGTTATGTCTATTATGTGATTTTTATGGATGATTATTCTAGATAAACTTGGATTTACTCTCTTAGGCACAAATATGAAGTTTTTGAATCTTTAAAACTTTTCACAACCTTGTTAAGAACCTATTTAAAACTAATATATCTATCCTTCGCTCGAACTCAGAGGGAGAATTTATGTCAAATGATTTCAAAGAATATTTAGAAACTAACGATATTTTGCATCAAAGATCTTATGCTAATACACCTCAACAAAATGGGTTGGCTAAAAGAAAGCATAGACACATAATGAAAAACAATAGAACTCTTTTTATTTCAAAACATGCTCCAAAAGAATTTTGGGCCGAGACTACTCTTACCATCGTATATCTCATAAATAGAGTCTCTTCTACCAAACTTCAAAATATTTCTCCCTTTGAAAAACTTTACAAAATTTTCTCCGATTACTATGTGTTTTTCTTATATGTGGTGAAAACCAAAAAGGATTTAGATGTTATGATTTCAAAAATGATAAACTTTATGTTTCAAGGAATGTCTCATTTATAGAAAAAAAGTTTTTTTTATCAAAATGTGCCTAAGAAAGCTAATGATTATTCGTTCTTGTTAGAATTGCTACCTAAGAGTAATGATGAATGTTTGATTGATAATGTTATTAATAAAGAACCACAACTCAATATCTAGGTTGATGAAAGTAATGACATGGTTAGAAGTGAACCAATGATTATTCAAAATAGTAGGCGAGGAAATGATAGACAACCTCGTGCCCTAAAAGATACTCCAATCTAGAGGCACAAGAACAAAGTACCTTTAGCAGATCTGATAGTCTCTAAACCACCTCATAGATTTGTGTCATATGAATCATTTTCTCCTCAATATAGATCATGTCTAGCTAAAATTCTTTCCTATTTTGAACCTACCTCATACAACCAAGCTAAAAATTACTCAAAATGGATATATGCTATGAATGGTGAATTAGAGGCTCTTGAGAAATCTAAAACTTGAGAAATAAAAGACCTACCTAAAGATGAAAAGACCATATGTTGTACATGAGTTTAAAAAAGTTAAAACCAAGAGTAATGAAACCTTAGAAAGATACAAGGCGGCTAAATGTTATTCACAAAAGTATGATATAGATTATGATGAAACATTTGAACCTGTAACTAGGATGACCTCTGTTAAAACCCTCATAGTTGTGGTTGTTGTTAAGGGATGAGTCATTTATCAAATGGATGTAAAAAATGTCTTTTTAAATGTTGAACTAAAACAAAAAGTTTATATGAATCCACCTCCTATATTTGAGGTTTCATCTGGAAAGGTACTTCATTTAAGAAAAATGTTGTATGGTTTAAAAGAGGCTCCTAAAGCCTGGTATGATAGGTTCAATTTTGTTATGATTAAACTTTGTTACAAATCTTGCTATACTAACATTGTTATGTTTGTTAAGAAATGTGATGCAGGTATTGTTGTTTTACTTCTCTATATTGACGATATGATCATTACTAGAGGGGGGACAAACAAGGAGTTATATCAAAAGTGTTCTAAAAAAACTTTAAAATGGCTGACTTAGGGTTTTTCATATTCTTTTTAGGAATTGAAGTAGCTTATTCTACTTGTGGGTATTTACTAACTCAATCCAAGTTTGCTACTGAGATTATTGACAGGTCTATAATTACTTATGAAAAGAGGGCGAACATTCTAGAAGTAATCAATGCCAAGATGAAGATGACGGATCACCTCTGGAGGATCTCACTCCTTATCGTCGAATGATTAGAGTGCTTACTTATTTGACAATTACCCGACCTGACATAACTCATGCATAAAATATTGCGGGTCAGTTCAAGTACTTTCCTGCTACTGTGCATATGAGTTTTGTGATGAGAATTATTAGATATTTAAAAAATTATGTTTTTAAGGGTCTTTTGTTGTCTTTTTCCTCCTCACTTGATTGCATATTCTGATTCAGATTGGGGAGGAGATCCCAATGATAGATGCTCAACTACTAGTTTTGTATCTTTTTTGGTGATTCACTAGTGTCATGAAAGTTCAAAGAGCAACAGAAAATGTCCTTATCATCAACAAAAGTTGAATACCATGGTATGTCTACTACGACATCAGAGATCGTGTGGTTGGGAAGGTTGCTTGAAAATATGGGGGTTCATTTATAAACACCTTCAAAATTATGTTGTTACAACAAGAGCGCTATCTATATAGTTGGCAACCATACATTTAATAAAAGAACTAAACACACTTAGATGGATTGCCACTATGTTCGCGAATAATACTTAAAGAAGACTATCACCTTGCCCTACGTTTCATCGGAATATCAGTTGGCCGACTTCTTCACCAAGGCGCTTCTGTCTCCTTGATTTCACTTCCTCGACAAACTTTCAGTGATATCATCGTAAGTTGGAAGGGAAGTGTTAATTTATGTCTTTTTTGTAAATATATATTAATATGTATATGTGTTAATATATATATATATATATTATAAGGATTTGTGTATTTTTGTATATACTTTTGTTGTATTTTTCTTTGTTTTATTTTTATTATTTTATTGTAATAGGTAGTTCCCCTTAGGGGCACTTTTGTATTTCTTTTATAGTTGTTCGGGCTAGCCCAACGGCTAGTTGAGCTCCCTCTCTCCCTTAGTCTCGTGTATAGGTGGGAGCTAACCCACACATTCTTATGCTTTTCTTAAGAATTTTTAGATAATAAAATTATTTATTTTTATGTGGTGTAGCCCTTGAGTGGCTTGTGTTTGTGTTATCTTTCATGATTTTGTTTTTGCCCATAAGTGGCTTTTTGTATTTGTCCACACATTTGTAATTGTGTAGCCCTTAGTGACATCTATTTGTGGACTCTTATTTCATTACACAAGGACAACATCCATTTTTCATGGATTCAGTGTGCACCAAGGTCAATGTCAATTTTTCATGGATTCACTGACATAAACTACATTAATCCTAGACTCTTTTCAAAACACTAAATGTACTGTTTATTTCTTTAGGCTTGTTAGGAAAGAATGTGCATTCTGTACTTAAGGATGAGCATCCTCTTTAGTCTAAAGGCATAGCATCAACATCCCTCCAGTGAAGCTTAACAGGGTTCTGAGTTCCCTTGATCCCTTACCAGCGAAATATCAATGTAGGACCCTGGAAAAAATTTCTTTTTGTAAGATGAATACAATTTTATTTCAGCAAAGAGCAATGAGATATCATCAAGTACAGAAAAGTAGACAGAAATAACAACAAATAACAGTAAAAAAAACCCAGTCTATCCGAACCAATCCATGAAATGTCACATTCCGGCTGTTTAGAGAGAGCACATGTCAGTTTCCTTTTGAATAGCGTGGTGATAATCAGTAATGTTCCCTTGAACAGCTTATCATTGCTATCAAGCCATGTGAATCACCAAGACACCATCAACCATTGTTTCCATAATAATCTCTATTTCATATGAGAGGGAATTAGGTTAGCTTCAGCAAATTTACATGAAAATATTGGCCTCTGTCCCCAGTTTACACAGTTCATTCATGACTTGTATGATTCCAGAATTATTTCCTGAAGCAGTAAACATAACTTCCATATCACTTTTGAAAAATCTAAATTTCCCAAACAATGAGCTCTTTTTCAGTCTATAATTATGCCATGAAAAGGCCTTAGACTTCTCCATAAGCCAGAAGGCACAAATGTTTTCTATAGGAGACACTTTTACTATATTATCTGCGTACACATTTATTAAAGTTAGACATTTGTCATGCCATAATCTGGTTCCTATTCATGAACAGATAAGATTGATAGACAACCAATACAAGGTCCTCGAGGGTACCATGGGCAACCACGTAAGGTTTCCAATCCACATACCCTAAGAAGGTATCACTTGTTTATACCAGATTCAATCACATCTATAGTATATTTGATCATCTGTTTTGCCAAAACCAAAAGCAGCTATCGAACAGTATTTAATACAACTGATCCTATTATAACTAGCAATAGCAACTAAACTCTCCCACGATATTGTTTCATTTTGTTGATCAGCAGCAAGGCCAATTTTAGATTCTTGATGCAGTCAGTTAATGGTATAGGCAAAAATATGGAGAACCCCAGTCCATCTGCCATTATACATTTATAGTTTCATTCAATCCTTCTGTTTTGCTTTGGCAAGAAAAGGTAGAGGCATGAAAACTCATCCATTTCCATTTTCCACAAGGAAAAAGAGAAATAGCTAGATGTGTAATCCATGATCCTCTTCCCCAATAAAAATAAGACATACTAGTGGAGATTATATTTAGAAAAAAAAAACTTACAATACCTTACTGAAAAACAGAAAAAAAATTATCCCAATATACAAGAATAATGGCATAACATTATTTTCATATGTATGAGATAAAAATTGCATTTTTGCGAGAACATGCAAGCACACTCATTCCAATAATCTAATGGCCCGAATAATAAAGTATGCATCACTCTATCAATTTTAACGGGTTTTCACACATAACCGCTACCCGGTTGAGTACATGACAACCCTTTACGAGAATTCAATTCTATAACCAATTCATATATGAGATGAGCATTTTATAATTAGATCCATAGTCAAGACACTTACATGAAAAGGATACATAATCCCATGTGTGCGATGAACAATAGTCAGTGAGACTCGATCATGCTTGGGGATTTTCAAAGTAAATGCAACGGAACTAACCTTATAGTTCTTATGTTACAGGTTCCAGAAAACAAACATTCCATGAAATAATGCATTCTCTTGAAAATAGTAAATTGAACTAACTTTGCAAACATATTCTCGCATTTATTATTCGGCATGAAATGATACTCACTACTATCATATTTTTCACCTTTATCTATGTCATGGTCAAGATCATGCATTCTTGATATGTATTTAGTTGAACTTATGCATCTTCAATCATATGCGACAAATTAACAATCATTGTTTGTGTTAATTTGGAACTCGCCGTTTGAGACCTATATAATTCATTTTGAATATATATACTTTGTTTATTTTGTATTTTACTTTCTTCTCTGGGTTAGGGTGTACGCTTTCGTACCCCATTGTTTGTACACCCTCATGGCATATGACTCTTCATAAGTGCTTCCATGGCATTATAAGGGTCATGCAAGGCCGTAGCGACATTTTTATCTCTTAAAATATTTTACCATGAAAATTTTATCTTTTGACCATACCTAGGTTGTAATGAGACATTGACAAGCCAATATTTCGTGGCTGCCACCACAGGCGGGTGAACAGGGTAGCATACCCTACTAGTCATCGACGGTTGGTGAGGAGCTGGGATCGTTTGACCCCAGTTTGTTGTGTCTACAAGGGTGCAGCGGCAGCTGCCTTTCGACTCCATGCAGCAGACCCAGTTTGCCATGTTCACAGGCACTTAGCCACCCGAACAGAGGCGACCTACCGTGCATAGTCAGTCCCAGCGGTTTGCCCTTTTTAAACTCATATACATATATAGGTCTGCAGCCATGACAGACCCCTATCGGTCTGCAGCCAGCCACTAGCTGTGGCCTACAGCACACCTGCAGTGCCGACATCACCCAGCAATGCCAGCAGCGCCCGCCTTCCTCGGACCACATCAGATCAACCCGGGTCAGCAGGGCAGATTGACCACAATGGTCTGGTCCGTCCATGTTTGCGAATACACCCGAACACGAGACGGGGGTCAAACCGACCCCTACCCATTCTCCGCACCAATATATACCCATGTTTAAAATATTTAACGTGGCACTCTAGTACCACTTCCTATATAATAGCTCAAAAGAAAACCAATTTTGAAATGGTGCTTAAACAATCCAGCACATTACATGAAAAGGCATACCCACAGTTGAGGAATTTTTTTTTTGATATTTCTAAGAATAATGCAGCAGGTCAATCAGTGTATACAAAATTCAAAAAGGATGATTCAAATACCACTATCATGTATAAACATTCACTGTCTTATGTCAGTTTGCTAATATGCCAAAAAGATAACTGAATGTGCATGAAATCCAAAACAACTTTAATATATATATACCAATGTCTATAAATCAACAATCTCGGCTATGTCGTGGTCACGCATGTAACATAATTTAATGTCCCTTCTTTATAAACATAAATTGACGTGCTTCATAATATGATCACATTATATTTTTACAAATAGAAAATAATGTTCTTTCCAACATGAACAAATCAATATGTGTGACTTCTAGTTTTATCCGCCCATCCAAACCGATTCAACATTTTCCCTATGAACAACTCAATATGCATGAATGTGGTTCTTTACAGATAGGACAATTCAAAAACTTATTTGAACAGGTTAGATACAAATAGTCAGGTAATGGACTCAAGGGTGTATTATTATTATTTTAACTGTGCAATAAAAACATGACAACAACATGTGTGAATCTGGTTTTATAAATCGCACCAGTCAAAAAAAATTATATGAACAGATTGGATAGGGATAATCAAATGATCAAATCAAGGCAATACAGGTATATATACATATTTTTTTTCCACATGCATCGATAGTTTCCTATCTCGAGTATACATAGAGACCTATTAAATATCAAAACTGGTTGAGGATGCAGATTCAATCTGGAGGTCTAGATCGCTTGTATGCAAAAATTATTCTAGACTTCATTGACTATGCAAATCCGCATTTTCTCTAGATCTGCATGTTCATCTAGAGGTTTGGATCCATCTATGCTTATTCCAGATGGTCTACGATTTGGTGGGTTCAAGTACAACCACACGCAATGGTTTAACCAAATCTGAAAACAGTCATGGCTAAGGCCCAAGGCTGCAAAAATGTATGTTTTCCCCGCTTATATCCGAGAGGGATGCAACGTACTAGTACTACACGGCATCAAGCACATACATACAGACATAATACCCCTTACCTTGGTTCGGAGAATCGAGCCCGTGGACGACTTTGCTTCCTTCCTTCTCGGTTGGAGCTTCACTTAAGGTGAGGAAAGAAGATCCACACAACAACAATAAGGGTCTTTGGTGGGCTTAGAGAGGGGAGAGAGAGAGAGAGAGGGAATGGTGTCAATGGCTGAAATAGGAAAAAAACGTGAAGAGAGGAAGCTGAAACCCCTCAAACTCGATTTTTGTAAAGTCCCTTCTCCTTCCGTTTTTTTTTTCTTGAAACCGTCCTCCCTCATTCAATGCCCCTTGTAATACCCCCCTTCCTTTTCAAAATTCGTGGGAATGGAAGCCTTACCAAAGAAAAATGGTTGGGTTTCCCCTTTGGGAAATTCGTCGAGCCCCCTCTTACCTTGAAAACGTGTTTTCCTATTAAAGTCACTTTAATGAGGAGTTACTAAAAAAAAATCGTTGGTTATAAAGTATTTCTGCAAAAAGTATCCCTGGCGCACCGAGGGATTTAAACTGGGGTTCTCCTCCCTAAGGGGTAACGAGCCCCACCAGTGCGCTATAGTTGATTTCATTGCAAACTCTTGCAACATTATTCTATTAACCTCTTATAGGCAGATTGTCTTCATTGAAAAATTGACGTCTTTAGCAAAATTTTGGCACGTTAGAGGATTCGAATCAGAGTTCTCCTCCCTTAGAGGCAACGAACCTCACCAATGTGTCGATTTCAACTTAGTTGCAGTATGGGTCTTTATTAATTCTTTTATATACGAATTTGTTTTTTGATGAGTCTCAAATACCAGTTGGATCGAAAATTATATTTTAGATCTTCTAATCTTTCTAACTACATTTCCGGATCTTGATTGAAATTCGACCATATTTGGATCCATTGAGATCCAATTGGATTCTAATTGGGTTTCAAATCCATCCAGGATCTAAATCCATTCGTCATATCCGAATCCAAATACTGGAACCATTTGATCCAGTTTGGATACAAGATCCATTTGGATCAAATCCATATCACATTACCGTATTTATTTTGCAGAATTTTAACATTTATTTATTTTGATAATTATCAAAATTTTGTGGGTTTTACACATGGACTCAGCAACTCGTCAATTCAGAACTAAGACTACACCAACCAGTTCTGACCCGATTCATTGAGTCAAACCGGGATTTGTACCGGTTCATTCTGAGGCAAATCGATTTTAAGGTAATAAAAACCTTTTTCGAATGGTCTCGACAGTCAAGACCTTTCGTTTTCTCGCTCTGGAGTCCAGACGAGCCCTAGCATCTCTCTTTGTCAACGACGTCAGCGACAACCGCCGACAACCACCAGCACTACCGATAGCCAGGTTCTCTCTCTCTCTCTCTCTCTCTCTCTCTCTCTCTCTCTCTCTCTCTCTCTCTCTCTCTCTCTCTCTCTCTCTCGCCCAGATATTTTGTAGTTTTGTTCGTTTATGCTTTGATTTAGTGAATTTGCCACTTGGAGTTTGATTATTTGCATTCACATTATAGAAACATAGTGTTACATTCAATATTTAAAGTATTACCAAAAAACACAAAAATTTTAGGTATTAATCCGTCCGAGTTAGTGAGTTGACCCGCTAACCCGCGAGTCAGGGGTCGGGCGATCCAAGACCGAGTCACGAGTTTGACAACTATGGACACCATGAAGTTTCTTTATACATGGAAAAATCTAACTTTGGCATGTTGATGTCCCAAATGAAATCATTATGAGGGAGGGAAAAAATCAGACCTAAGGCCACGATCTATTACACGCCCCAGTTCTACAGCAGCTTCCCCAAGACGCCCTGGTTCAAATGAAGGATCAGCCATTGGCGAAAATTCAATAAATATTGAAAGAGTGCCTTCATTAGGTCTATCTCGATAAGGTTGGACCAACTGAGCAGTCACAAAGGCCATTATATGTGTTTGACCAAGCTGCACCTCAGCCATACCATCATTCCTACAGGTCCCAACATAAAATAATAAGTCAATTTATAAAGAACCTTACATTCAATTTGCCAAGGAATAAATCTGATAAAGAAAACAGCAAGCATTAAATACAGAGGGAACAGAGGAGGACTATGTAAATGCTTATATATAGCAACACGAGGTACCTCCAACACGGAAGATTAGACCGTATCTGAAACAAAATTGAAACAAAATGTGAAGGACCATAACTTAAAAACAGGACAGGATATAGCTAAAACTAAAAGCAGGATTTTCTGATGCATCAAGACCGTAACAATTTGTGCCTTAATGTACAATAAGGAACTGTACTCAACACCAATTTCCTCGATGCAAGCACAATGCTAGAGCTGTTTGATACCTGATGATTGTATTGACCAGTTGCCTTGCTCGCAGGGCAATACAAGTTCTCATTTAGATCATCCACCTTGTCATCAGTCTGTCGTGTTTGTGGCCATTTCTTTGCAAAGCTTCTGTGGGTGAATGAGGACTTTAAGAGTCAAGCATAGTCTGAGTGTTTACCTTCTTCGAGCTAATTTGAATTCACAGACTTGCTTCCAGTACCAAAATCAGACTGATAAAACTATGTATACTGTTACCTTAAAGAGGTCTGCCTGTTAACTGCCTTACATCAATAAAATGATGAACCAATCATCATTCAACAGACCGAGGATTGGCTACATATTGTTATTTTAGTGATTTTACATCATGCAGGTCTGCTTCAGAAGCATAAGTGAGTCTATTAATTGCACTTTTGAAGAGTGTGGGCTTTTTCGGCCGGTACCAGTTCCGAAAAGGGTATTTTTGGCATCCAAATATCCAGCTCACATCTTTAATCGTAAAGGTATTCTTCCTTAAGTAGGATTGCTATGCAAGTTCATATACATGAATGCTGCTATATATGTACCTTTAGTAAAATATGTATGTAACTATGTATGCACATAACCAATATTATCAAAAATACAATTTTCTTTACACTGTTTTACAACTTTAATTTGAAAAACAGATACAATTATAAGTACAAAAACATGTGCATGTGCATCTGAGTTTATAAGTTGCTAGATAAGGAAGACTGATTTGCTAGAGACGCATGATCCAGCACAGAGATCACACGTCATAACCTAAAGTAGCGATTAACACTTTGTCCCCCCGTTTTGCTTTTTATTTTGACAGACCTTCACTCTTCAACTTCTCTACAATGTTCCAAACGATCTCACAGCACAACCTCTGCTGTGAAAGTTCCTTGTGTTGAGTGAATCCATCAAGGTCTCTTAGGGTACTATAAGGACTGTCACATTATTTAACATCCAAAAGAGGTTTTTTCTTAGTTTCTCTTCGGATTGTTGCGGTTTGGATACTTCTTTATTTACAATGATGCGATGAAATGCAAACTACATTTCCGGCGAATTTCGTTGTTGGCTGATTACCTTCATAACCCACTGAAATAACACAAAAGAAACCAACCCTTTAACGTTCACAGATTTTCTATACCAGGAAGAAATATAGAAACCCAAATTCGTTAACAATAGGATACTCATAATGGAGCAGGGATATAGTTTTCCTACTACAGAGCTTACAAATTACACTACCAAAACCACTATCAAAACAGAGAAAAATTGCAGGCGCCAAAGCATGATGAAAACAACCCTGCTGGAGAGCACTCACCTCCCGAACTTGATCGACAACCGGCGGTAATCGAAGGGGCGGCGTCCATCGATCCTTAGGTCCGAAACCAGCGCGGTCTCGATGAACTTCTTCTCGTTCACGGTCATATGCCAAGCGTTCGCCAATCGTTGCTCCACGATTCACTCCACCTATCGACCATTCAATTGAAAAACGCAGCAAAAAACGAACACGAATAGACTCGACCTTGTATTCCACAATGAGAATGCCAGAATCGATAAACCAGAAGTGAAATAAAAAACAGAACAAGAAGAAGACGAATGAATGAATAAAAGAAGCCAAACCTCAAGAGAAGCCCACCGTCTGTTGGAGCACATCCGCCGGAAAGGAAGAAAGGGATGTCGGAGTTCGGGTTCGTTTTATAGTGCTTTCCTTTTTTGCTCTAGGCCGCGCCCAGTGCTCACGCCTGTGGGTATCCACGGGTCGGGTTTGACCCGGATCAGAACAGTAGCAAACACTATAGGGTTAGGGTCTTGGGACACGTTTGTGTGCCACTAAACCTGGGGTTCCGCGGGCCCCACCCAGGGCCGGCTCAAGAGAAGTTAGGCCCACGCATATTTCATTCAACAACAACAACGCCTTCATCCCAAACAATTGGGGTCGGCGATATGAACCAAAAAGAAAATCATTTTGGGTCCTCCACATGAATCCTTCTCCTCCAATCATTTTTATCCAATGTCATGTCCTCGGTGAGGTTCAAAGCATTCATAACCTTTCTTATCATCCACATCCAAGTCTTCTTAGGCTTACACCGACCTCTTTTAACTAATATATTTTCCCATTTCTCCATCCTTCTAACCGGAGCATCATTAGGCCTTCGTCAAATATGCCCAAACCATCGTAAACGATTCTCACTCATCTTATTTTCAATAGGTGCAATGCCTACCTTCTTACGTATTTCCTCGTTCTGAATCTTATCTTTTAGTGTCTTTCTACACATCCATCGAAGCATATGCATCTCAGTTACACTCATTTTTTGAAAATGATGTCTCTTGGCAGCCCAACATTTCGTACCATATAGTAAAGTGGGTCTAATTGTCGTCCTATAAAACTTTCCCTTCAATCGCAATGGCACTCTACGATCGCACAACAATCCAGTTGCACTTTTCCATTTCATCCACCAATCAATTTCTCTATTCTTTTGAATGATAGATCCCAAATATTTGAAACAGTCATCCACCGCTATTTCTTGTTCACCAAGCGTCACTACACTCTCATCACTACTTCATTGCTTACTAAACCGACATTCCATATATTTTGTCTTACTCTTACTCAACGTAAAACCTCTTGCTTCCAAAGTTTGTTTTCATAATTCTAACTTAGCATTAACCTCAGCTCTAGACTCATCAATCAAAACAATATCATCAACAAACAACATACACCACGACACATTTTCTTGAATTGATCTTGTCAGTTCATCTATCACTATAGCAAAAAGGAAAGGGCTTAATGCAGATCCTTGATGTAACCCAACTGTTATAGGAAAATTGTTTGTCACCCCTCTACAAGTGCGGACATTGGTTACTACTCCTTCGTACATATCTTTAATTATACTAATGTACTTGAGAGAGATACTTTTCTTCATCATTGTCCACTAGAGAACATCCCTAGGTACTCTATCGTATGCCTTATCCAAATCAATAAAAAACATATACAAATCTTTGTTTCTCTTTATATATCTCTCAATAAGTTGTCTAAGAAGATGTATAGCTTCCATAGTTGATCTTTCAGGCATAAAACCAAATTGATTCTTCGATATCATTACAACCTTCCTCAACCTAGACTCAATCACCCTCTCCCAAAGTTTCATAGTATGACTCATGAGTTTTATACCACGATAGTTTGTGCAATCTTGTATATCACCCTTATTCTTATATAGAGGCACCAAAGTACTCTTCCTTCACTCATTAGGCATCTTATTTGTCCGCCAAATCTTGTTAAAAAGATTTGCCAACCATACTAAACCTTTCTCACCCATGCATTTCCAAGCCTCGATAGGTATACCATCCGAGCCAACTGCCTTTCTGGATTGCATTTTCTTCAAGGCCTCTGCAATTTCTTTCTTTTGAATCTTGTGCATGAAGTCACTATTCATCTCATGAAAAGGAATGGAGAAGTCTCCAAGATCCTGGGCATGCCTTCCATTAAATAGCTTATCAAAATAATCTTTCCAACTCCCTTTAATATCCTCATCTTTAACTAAAACCCTTTGTGTTTCATCTTTGATACATCTAACCATACCCAGATCCCTCGATTTCATATCTCTCATATTTGCAAGCCTATAAATATCCTTTTCGCCCTCCTTGGTATCCAACTTGTCATAGACCTCCTTATATACCTTATCCCTCGCGTTTCGAACTACTTTTTTAGTTTCCTTCTTTGCTACCATATACTTCTCCAAATTCTCATTATCACGATTCTTACTTAGATTTCTACAACACTCTCTTTTAACCTTAATAGCTAATTTGACATCTTCTTTCCGCCATGATGTATCCTTACCTAGCGGTGCACCGCCTTTAGACTCACCCAAAACCTCCTTCGCCACCTTTCGCGTGCAACCCACTATCTTATTCCACATTGATTATGCATCCTTCTCGAGACACCAATTAGCTTCCTTAGCTACCTGTTCTACAAACATTCCTTGTTTAGCTCATTTCAGTGCCCACCACTTAATTCTCGGATCTATCTTATGTCTATCCCTTTTGTGGCATTTTCTAATTTTAAGATCTAAAATTAAGACTCTATGTTGTGTAGCTACACTTTCTCCAGGTATAACCTTACAATCGATGCAACAACCCCTATCTCTCTTTATGAGTAGGAAAAAATTTATTTGACTTTTATTAACCCTACTTTTAAATGTTACTAGGTGAGACTCCCTCTTCCTAAACCACGTGTTGGCTAAGATCAAATCATAGGATAAACCAAAATCTAATTTTTTTCTCCACTTTCGTTTCTTTCTCCTATACCATAGCCTCCATGGATACTCTCAAATCCATCCCTACTAATGCCTACATGTCCATTAAGGTCTCCGCCGATGAAAATCTTTTCTCCATGAGATATCCCTTGTACTACTCTGCCTAAATCTTCCCAAAATTGACGCTTAATGAAATCGTCTAAACCCAATTGAAGGGCATAAACACTAATACAATTAATAATATCTGTACCTACTACTAATCTAATAAGTATAATCCTATCCCCCTTCCTACAGACCTCAACTACATTATCTATAAACTCACGACTAATAACAATCCCAACTCCATTCCTATTCTTATGTATTTCTGAATACCAAATCTTAAATCCCCAAGCTTGTATCACTTTTGCTTTCTCACCTAGCTATTTGGTCTCTTGTAAACATAAAATATCAATCTTTCTCCTACATATAACATCTACTAACTCTACCAACTTACCAGTTAAAGACCTTATGTTCCAAGTGGCTAACCTAATTGCATGGTCTTGAACTATCTTTTTTACTCTCACCCGTCCAACAAAGTGCGGGAACCCTTGCCTATTTGACCCCACCTCCGGGCACCGGTTTGACGCATCGCTTCTGGGCAATGTTCTAGCTACCCTTGCCCACTTATCACTGCATCCTGGCCTATAGAGTCCAGAGCGTCGCTTAGTAGGGAACACCCCAATGAAATTCGCATATTGGTTCATATTCATAGGGTGTGACTAAGTTTTTACGCTGGCTGTCACTGGCCTACCGCAACCCTCCTCCGTTATCCAGGCTTGAGACAGACAGTGTATATAACTAAACAGTTATCCAGGCATATTTCATTGGAGTCTCATATTTCTCTAATTTTTTTTTATTGGAGGCCTGGATATTGGTGATAAAAAGGAGAACCAATTATAAACCAAAGCGGATCTAAAGGGTCTGTTTAGTAAATGAAGCTGGGTATGGGTTATAAAATTTCATACCAGACCCAGGGCTGACACCAGTTCTGATTAAGACCACCAGTGATATTTCAATATAAAAAAGATAAAAAGTATTTTTTACCGATTATGGACTGGGTCTAGTTCATGTAATCCTTCATGCCTGCCAAAAGCTACATCTATCGGAACTTTGAAATTTCCGTTCAGATTTTCTCGGTTAGAGGAGGAATTCACAAATTTCTCATGATACATTTACTTTTTTCCATAGGGTCTTAACTATCCAATGTTGTGAGATTTTTGAAAAAATGGAAACATCGCTCCGATCTTGAATTGAGATTAGGGGCGCCAGGCCGGGATTTTGTTACGATTCAGGGAGACAAAAACTCGGCTGATTTTACAGGGGATCGAATCGACCCCTAAGAAGGGAACCGATTCGATCTAAATGAGCCAATTCAGGTCGATTTTGGTAACATTCTTTTTATCGGCAAAATCTCGGAAAAGGCCGGTAAATTGAAATTATAATAATATGTAAGAGAGCACCAGCATTAAATGATATGAAAGTTTAAATTGGCCAATGTTTTAACGATATTAGCCGGGTATAAACATCTCAATAAACCACAATATTTTCAGCTAAACTGCTAAACGATAATTTGGTTTTGTTTCAAAAGTGTGATGGTATTATAGCCGTTCTAAGCAGCGTTTTGGAATACCACGCTTTTTCCTTATCTAACAGGACACGACCGGACATGCTTGGGCAGGACACGGGCATCGACACATATGTATATTATTTTAACAATTTTAATTAATTTTAATCATTTTTTATATATTTTAACCGAAAATGCATGTTTATGTATTCAAATATCAAAAACGATTTTTATAGATTAAACCTTAACAATCTGTGTCGTTGGGTCCTAAAAAAAAGGAATTTTAAATTGATACTCATAGATCGTATGCGTATCTTTGGGACATAGATTTTTGGAGGAAAGCTCCTGTTGCTGATACAGGTCGGGTATGGTCCATTTGAATTCAGTCCAAATCCATGTCCATGCAAGATGGGTGAATGTGAACACGGTACGGTTCAACAAACGCTTTAAAAAGACCACTGCCAAATCCATGTCCATGCAAGATGGGTGAATGTGAACACGGTACGGTTCAACAAACGCTTTAAAAAGACCACTGCGGTGGTTACACGTGTGGTCAGCGAGGTCCTGTGTCAAGCTGAAGGCCCAGGATCGAATCACGTTATGGTGTTCACACGGCACCCACCTGCCACATCACAAGAACTCGGTGACTAGCAGCGATTAGTAGGGTTGCAAACGGATCTGATTCAGGCCAGATCCCGTCATATCTGAATCCAATTATGAAATGCAAACAGTAGATCCAAATTCAGGTCCAGATCTTAATCAATTCAGAAGAGGTTAGATTGAATCTGATTCACAAATACACGTGGTAATACTGGATCCAACAAAACAAAAGAACTAAACAATTTATTTACATGTAAAAAAACTTATTCAGGGATCCATATCTGAAAAAAACATTATTGGTCTGGGATCAGATATCCTACCACATCTGATCCTTTAGCAGTCCTAGCCACTAGTAGAGAGACCCTAATTATAAGTGGACATCTTGCCTATTCAACATAAAATGAGCATAAGGCTCTCATAATTAGGGGTGGCAATCGGGTCGGGTTGGCGGGTGGGCATACCTCAACACGAACCTGACCCGTTTATTAAACAGGTAACCCGACACGACACGGTTAACCCTTTTAATAAACGGGTCTGGTCGGGTAAACGGGTTGGCTGGTTAGCGGGCGGGTCGGCTAAACAGGTTGGCGGGTCAGGTACGAGTAAACGGGTTGGCGGTCGGGTCGGGTTGGGCAAACGTGTTGGCGGGCGGGTCAGGTCGGGCAAACGGGTTGGCGGGCGGGTTGGTGGGTCGGGTTCAGGTAAACGGGTTGACCCGTCCGCCTAACCCGTTTATAAACGGGTCAGCCAGGTTGGCGGGTTGGCATACCCCTAACACAAACCCGACCCATTTAATAAACGGGTTAGGCGGGTTGGCCTGTTTACGACACAAACCCGTTTAAGCCAAACCCGGACCCGGCTAAGAAGCGGGTTGGCGGGTCATGTCAGATTTTGCCACCCCTACTCATAATCACAAATTCAACTGTGGAACTTGCAAATCAGTTTCACTCATCCCCCCTATGTCGTCCCTATCTTCATACCCCGGTGGGACTTACTACTTAGGGTTGTCAACAGGTTGGGTGAGGGCCAGGAGAGGGTTGACCCGGACCCGCCCATATAACTAATAACCGGGTTAAGGTTTTGTCAAGTCATGAAAATAAAATGGAAAATGATTGTATTGACCTTATAAAATGACATGATTTTGAAAAAGGCCTTTGGGTAGGAGCGAGGACAGGGTTGACCCGAACCCGCCCATATAACTAATAACCAGGTTAAGGTTTTGTCAAGTCATGAAGATAAAATGGAAAATGATTGTATTGATCTTATAAAATGACATGATTTTGAAAAATGCCTCACAATTTTCCAAATTCCTCCACATGCCCAAAATTTTGATTCTCGACTTTTTAGAACAATTTTACCCTTCGCACAAACAAACATGTTGATGTTCACACGATAGATACATATGTCATATGAAGCTCACAACATCTCAATAACAAGGACATTCATATAAACATTTTGCGGACCTTGTGAAATCTACATAAAATAATTTGTGAACCTGGCTAAATTGAATCCGAACAAAGGAGATTAGCGTATCAAATGTGCACATCTTCTGATGCTTTTAGGCCCTATGTAAACCTTCTAAAATTTAAAAGTTTTAGCTCGATAGGTTCACTTCATATATTTACGATGGTCCTAGTAGATTCCATGCAAACTTTCTTTAACTAAAAACTTATTTAACGACAAGACGTATGCTCCTTACCTTTGCATGTTTACTAACTAATGTCAGGATATACATTCACAAAAGTCAAACATTTGCAAAAGTCCCATATTCGCAAGTGTTATATACGAGACTCATGTTAATGCAAAATAAATATAATTAAGATGCAAATGTCCTTATTTCATCATGTGAATGTACTCTTGGCGTATGCTAGAAGACTCGCGAACATCACGTACACTTGGAACTTTTGACCTCAGTTTTAGACATTCTGAACATTCACATATTCACGTGAGATTCACAAATATTCTCATGCCATTTTTGTGAATATCTTCATCCTCTTGTGTAATATTTGTGAACCATTGTACGGGCATTAAATGTAACGCTTTGTATGTTTTAAAGTTCTGTTTCACATATGAGGATAATTTTTTCATGAAATTAGGGTTTATAGCGAGGGTTTTGTAGTTCCCAACCTGTGTGGTCCCCAACAAGTGTTTTTGGTGATGTACCATTTTTATTGTATTATCTTCATCGCACGACTATACATCATGTGATTTTTTTAGCGTTCGACACATCATCAACAATGAGATATTTCAGTAAGCATAAGTTTCTCTCCTTGTAATGATTGAATCTGTTGTTTTCTGAAACAATAGCATGAATCGATTATTTTTTGAAACAATGGCATGAATAAGCTATTTTGTGAAACAATGACATGTTTCTCAAGTTATTTTTCATATTCAATAGGCTATTGTATTTTTTTGTTTATATTAATTTCATGTGAGTTTTTGTTGCCCACTTTTTTGCTTAATATTGAAGAGTTTTAGAGGACAATATTGATTGAACAAACCAAACTGTAAATTAAACATTTCTCTGGCATAAAAATGTTAAACTAACTGACCCAAGCATTGATAATTTTTTCTTCAACTCGACACATTTTTTTTTGCATGGAACATATTGTTTTGAGTTTCTAACATTCATGAATTGCTTCTTCTTTTTTTTCTATGCATTATGATAGATTTCACTTGTGCATATAATGATGCCAAAGTTGCTTGCAAAAATATTCTTATGAGTGGTTGTGCAACATTTTTAACATAATTTCCATTGAAAATATTGAGATTATTGTTAAAAACTCAGTGTTTCTTTACTGTTTTTAGTTCATTTGGAGTCAATTTGAAGTGTTTATTGGTAGTCTTGTGAGATTCTAGGAGTCCTTTGACACTTGAACAACTTGATTATATTTTGTAGTCTTTTGGTTAATATTATATACATTAAGATTAATTTTGTTATTTTTTGCAGTCGAGGAGCTTTGGTTAGTCAGCATACATCTTTTATCATTTTGAGTTTGTAATTTGACGTTTGTTAAGGATATGAGTCTTAAGTTATTTTTGCATATTCAATGGCTTATTATATTTTTTTGTTTAATTTAATTTTATGTAAGTTTTTTGCCCACTTTGGTATGTCTCTATCCTCGAATTTGGTTGTTTGTCTTGTATTATAAAGATGACTAGACAATAATGACATGATTTTCAAAATAAGTTTGCATTTTTAATGATTTATTCTTTTTTTTTTGTAATTTGATTTCATGTGGGTTTCTTTTGCTCGCATGTTTACTTGTATCATCAATTTTGGTTGTGTACGAGATTGTTCATCCTTTATTATAAAGATGCCGAATGAAGAAACTGTCATAGAGGCACCAACACCTACTTCATGATTAAAGAAAGAGGTAGGATATATACATGTTACAGAAATGTTATTTGAATTCAACCTCTATATCATAAACTTTGTGTAATATGGTGAAATCGTTTTATCTTGAATATTGTTTTTTTTTTCAAAAACAATACTCGCTAGTTGATGCTTCATATTATGAGATACGAAAGAGGTTAATACATGGATAGACAAGGAACCTGCTCCGTGGTCAAGAGCATGGGTTTCCAATATAATTCATAAAAAATACAATATTAGTAAGATGAGACTGAGATTGTTGTGATCAAATAAAAAGTCGCACACATATTCACCAAAAAAGTAGGCTTCAGTAAGAAAAAATCTTGCTGCAAAAATAGTTGAATCGTTTGTGTCCATAATCATGTCTTCCATCTAAGCAACATCGAAAGAGAGGGTTGTTAGTAAGTAATCAGTGGTTAAGAAGTGTAACAAGCCATTGATTTTGGATTCCTCAATAGTTGCCAACCTGCAAGCTCGACTGGATGACATAGCCAACTACAATAACAATGATAAGATGGAGAAGAAGGATATAGTAGACACCGTGAAGGTGGAGAGGGCATAAAAGGAACATCAGCAAGGAAAGAATGATAGGGTTAAGGTGGAGGAGAGTGCAAAGAAGAGAGAAGATCTGGCTCAAGCAAATAAAGAAGTCAATGCTAAGGTGGAGAGTGAGGTTGTTGGTGGTGAGAGGGTAGATAAAGAACCTCAGTGAATGAAGGAGGTAAAGGCTGGGGTGGAGAATGAGAGTGTGGTTGGTGAGAGGGTAGGGAATGAGATGGGGGGATGACAGTGAAAAGATGGTAGAGAAGGGGGGGAGATCATCTCATGAAGGAGGAAGTGCATGCTCCTACGAAGAGATCATAACAGTTCACAGGGTTCAGTACTAGCGGACACATACTTTTTAAATCTATCAATGTGTATGGAATAGTGAAGCATGTTTGTAAGATGTTTGCAATCAATTTTAATGTTATATTCAATGATTAAATTATGATATTGAGTGTGTGTGAAGCGTGTTTATAAGAGAGACAATTTGAATATTGCAATTCATGACCATGTATTCAATGATTGATGTATATGTAATAGTGGGTCAGTATTTTGTTGATGTGTAGTTTTAGATGTTGATGTGTGATATGTGATTGGTTCGATGCACATTATTGTTAATGTATACAGTTGTAACTAGTCTACTAAGATGAATCAATTTTAGTGTTATATTAAATAATTAATGTATGATATGTGACTGATTCTATGAATATTTTTGTTAATGTGTGCAGTTGTAACTAGTTTACTAAATTAATTTTAGTTTTATATTCAATTATTGATGTGTGATCTATAACTGATTACATGCAAATTCTTGTTAATGCGTGCAATTGTAACTAGTCTACTAAAATGAATCAATTTTAGTGTTATATTCAATGATTGATGTGTGATATGTAATTGATTCCATACAAATTCTATTGACATTGTAGGATCCACAACCACAAATAGTAGATGATCAATAATGCTTGTCACATAGGTTCTATTGGTTTCAAGCACATGAGTGGTTCTTAGTGCTATCGAAGAATGCCATGGATCGACTGGATTAAGTGCACTTCCAACGATTCATGGAAGTTGCATCATAGACTATTGGACATAGTCTCGTAGATTTCATGATGCAATTTTGGAATCTCGCAATGAACATGTTTCAGTTCTTCAATTTTGAGATGACCATCACCTTGGAAGACGTGACATGCATCACATGATTAAAATGCCACATAGAGCTAGTAAATGCACCTTAGTTCAAAATTTTCAAGTACAAGTACGAAGTTTTATTAAAAGCAACCACTGATGGATTTGAAAGTGATAGGCTAAAGTTGTCATGGTTGAGGATAACATATGACAACAATAAAGCAAGGAGACTGAAGGGAAAGAGGCCCTGTGTGGGAGAGAAGACAGATAATAGGCTAAAGAGGGAGTTGAGGGCTTTCTTGATCTATTTATTTGGCACTTGTGCATTCATTGACATTGGTGGAAAGAAGATTCATGCATCCTATGTGCAACTCGTGCAGGACCTGAATCATGTCGATAAATCTGCATGAGAAAAAGCTTCACTTGTACACCTATATGCAAGTTTGAGTCAATTGAAGCAGGAAAGAAAAAAATATCATGTTTTTTTTTTATGTACGAAAATTGATTCATTGTTTGGATTTTATTTATATAAAAACATAAATTTGTGATCCTTGATATACTAATCGATGTATTAATCTGTATATTGATCCTTACAAGTTTGGATATATGAGCATATATCTACTAGAAGGCCCCTTAGTCGTGACCCAATCATGGGTTTTCACGTATAGCTATGTAGAGCAAGTCACGTAAAGGACAAAACAAAGATGAATTAGATGAAAGAAGGTATGGTCATTCCATAGGAAAGGCCCTTTGGAGTACAAAGTTGTGTATACTAACCAAATTTTATAAATAAAGCAAGTGGATCTAAATTTTATAAATAACGTAATATACTTATTTATTAATGAATGAAACTTTATTATGTAGGTAGCATAGTGCGCTTACAGAGAAGATGAAGATGATGATGTGGATGTGGTTGTTCATGCCATAAAACTCACAAAAAAAGATATTTGGTTGCACAACATGAATGAAGTTGAATGCCAATTGTCGAGTTCTTAGGAAGTAGAGGTGGGTGGATCAGATGCTTAGCTAAAGGTTGGGGTTGCGAAGGAGAGTGCACATGATCAAATGCAGTAGAGAACAATGTTCGATGTTCTGAGGAGGGGGCACAGTGGGGAACAAGTTTGGGTGCTCTTGAATAGGTACTCTTTTCAGTTGTTATTTTGTATATACATGTTTGTAAGATGTTTACAATCATTGTCAATTTTACATTCAATCAATGATTAAATTGTCATATACATATTGTACTTTAATATTTAAAATGTTATATCTTTGTGTGTAATTAAATGATTAATTTGACTGATTCTATCAAAAGTATTTGTGCACCTTAACACAACTATGAAACTAAGAAAATACGAAAAACATAAAATTAAAGAAAAACCACTGAAAATAACTCATAATTCATTCATCTCTCTAACTTTTTGTCTCTCTACAATGTATATTTATAATGAAAAGAGGAAAACCTAGAACCCTAATCTTAATATGGATCTAAGATAGATCCAATCTGAAATAATAATCCAAACACTACTCAAGAATCAATATGGATCTGAGATAGATCCGATATGAAATAAAATCCAAAACAAGATCATAAACTATGATCCAAATTGAATAAATACAAGAAATCCAAATAACCAAAATGATCCAGATGAACCCTTTTTTTTGGACCCGGGTCTTTAGATCTATTCCTATATCAACATGGGAATGAGCATTCTAGCCTAGCAGGTCCATTGAGAAAGCCAAAATACATGTTAGTATGTCAATTTGAACCTCTTTTTTTTTCTGGTGTGTTTTGCTGAGAAAAAATAAACTTAGTGTCCTTATAGATGCTAAAAGTTTATTTGATATTTGCTTCTTTAAGGGGGTAGTGATTTGTCTCTTTAATTACTCTGCATGATGTACTGCGATATAAGACGAGCTTTCAAATAACTCTCATATTGTTTTTCTTTGAGTTTGGTCACTGCCACCAGTCAACCACTAAGAAAAGTTGCAACCTTAAGTTTGATTTTTCTGCATATTTCTCCACCATGTGGTCCTGTTTTGTTGTCTGGTTTTGCAGTATTCTTGCAGGTTGTATCTTAGAATGACTTGTTTTTGCAGGGATGAGTTTTACCTGAAGTCGAATGAAGTAGTTTCGACCATTTTGCCAAGGGAGTGTTTGTGTCACGGGCCTATTTCCTTCAATGGGCCAGCACGGCGCGACGGTCCTTCCTTACCGCCGCAAGCCTACTCGTCAGCTCGCTTGCCGGTCGCGGAAGCTTATGATCAGAGTGCAAGAGAGCAAGAGAGAATAGAGGGAGAGAAGTTGCAATCACAAGAAGCAATCACAACGAGGGTGAACAAAAGAAAGCTCAACGCATTTAATTCATTCACAATTTTGCCCGCAGGCTATTACAGTTCAAGTATACGGGCTGCCCCTTCGGGGTATTGATTCACTTGAACCGGGCAGCTTACATCAGACTCAATAAAAGCAAAATAGACTCTAGTGCAACTGTACACTGTAAGTCGCAAGGGAACATGCTCCCCCCTTCAAATCATGCGCCGTCCTCGGCGCCATCTGTTTCGTGGTAAGCCCTGACTTCAGCCGGGTAGCGGCTGTTCATTTGAAATGCAGGCTCCCACGTTGGTTCCGCTGTTTCCTCCCACTGCACCAAGTATTTCTTCGCTTGCCCCAAGTAGTTGACCTTGTGGCGAAGGATCTGACTGAGGTGCTTCTCGGCCCGTTGTGCTGCCGGGGCCCTCTGCATGATGGGAGCGCGTTGCGGCACATTGCGTTCCGGGTCTCCATCATATGGATGGAACTGCTTGAGGTTGCACACGTGGAACACCGGGTGCACCTTGAAGTCTGGGGGCAACTCCAGCTTATATGCCAGCTTGCCCACCTTCTTTGTGATGGTGAAGGGTCCCTCATACTTTCTGAGTAGTCCGCGGTGCCGCCCGCGGAAGATGCCTGTGCGACCAGGATATAACTTCACCAACACTTGGTCCCCAACCTGGAACCCTGCGGGCCGACGGTGTTTGTCCGCCCACTTCTTCATTCTCTTCGCCGCTTTGTGTAAGAATGCCTTCGCCAACTCATTCTGCTCGTGCCAGTCGCGAACAAACTGATAGGCGAAGGATGGCCTTCCCTTTTCTTGTGCGGCAAGAGTGTGCGGGGTCAGTGGCTGCTGCCCCGTGGCTATCTCAAACGGGCTGTGGCCTGAAGATTCGCTCTTCTGCAGATTATAACAAAACTGTGCCACATCAAGGAGCTTCACCCAATTTTTCTGATTGGCACTAACAAAGTGCCTAAGGTACTGCTCCAGTATCCCGTTGATTCGCTCTGTCTGCCCATCTGTCTGCGGATGGAAGCTTCTTGAAAATAGCAAATCAGAGCCAAGTAACCGAAATACTTCACGCCAGAACTTGCCCGTGAAGCGAGCATCGCGATCGCTCACAATGCTCTTTGGTATGCCCCAGTGCTTCACCACATGCTTTACGAACAACTCTGCAGTCTTCTCTGCAGGGCACTCCTTGGAAGCTGAGATGAAGGTGGCATACTTTGAGAAACGATCCACCACGACTAAAATAGAACTGAGGCCCTCTACCTTTGGCAGACTAACAATGAAGTCCATAGAGATGCTTTCCCAATGACGTTCTGGAATTGGTAGAGGCTCAAGGAGACCGGCAGCCTTCTGGTTTGTCCCCTTATCTTGTTGGCAGATCAGGCATGTCCGCACATACCCCTCAACATCGTCTCTCATCTGCGGCCAATAGTAGCCGCGCTCAAGGAGTGCTAAGGTCCGCTCCTGACCAGGATGGCCGGCCCATAGTGTATCATGGCACTCCTTGAGTAGCTCTCGGCGAAGGCTTCCCCACCTTGGTACAAAGATGCGTCCCCCTTTTGTTACAAGGAGGCCATCCTGTAGCCAAAATCGTCGAGTCTTCCCTGCCTGCGCCAGAGAAACAAGGTGTTGTGCGGTCGGATCCTGCTGTGTACCCTCGCGGATGCGGCTCAGCAATGCACCCTCCAAATGCACTTCAGAAGGCTCTGCGCGCGCAATAGCTAATTCAGCCCTACGACTCAAAGCATTCGCCACAACATTGGTTTTTCCAACCTTGTACTCTAAGGCAAAGTCGAACTCAGCCAAAAACATCTGCCATCGAGCTTGCTTGGGCGTCAGTTTCTTTTGCGTCTGAAAATAGCTCGTGGCCACATTGTCCGTCTTGACGACGAACTCGGCACCCAAAAGGTAGTGCCGCCAGGTCCTGAGGCAATACACAATGGCGGTCATCTCACGTTCGTGCATTGTGTACCGCCTCTCTGCATCCTTCAGCTTACGACTCTCATATGCGATCGGATGCCCGTCTTGCATAATAACTCCGCCAATGGCAAAGTCTGAGGCATCAGTGTGGACTTCGAAGGGTCTCGAATGATCAGGCAGTCGCAGCACTGGCTCTCTCACTAAGGCTTTCTTCAAGCCCTCGAAGGCATCTTGGCACGCTCCTGTCCAGAGCCATACCCGATTCTTCTTCAACAAATCTGTGAGAGGCGCAACAATGAGGGAATAACCTTCGATGAAACGCCGATAATAATTTGCCAAGCCGAGGAATGACCGCAATTCTGGCACTTTGCTTGGCGGAACCCATTCCTGGATGTCCCTTATCTTCTGCCCATCCATACGCAGCACACCACGCCCCACAACGTGGCCAAAGAAGCTGATCTCCTCCTGCCCGAAGAGACACTTCTCTCGTTTAACACAGAGGTCATTCTCCTTCAGCACCTGAAACACTGTTCGCAAGTGCCCGACATGTTCCTCCATGTTACTGCTGTAGATCACGATATCATCCAGATAGACTACCACAAACTTGTCTAAGTAAGGGTAGAAAATCTGGTTCATTAAAATCGTGAACGTGGCTGGAGCATTTGTCAACCCGAATGGCATTACTAGAAATTTGTAAGCACCATAGCGGGTGACACAAGTTGTTTTCGGCTCATCACCTTCGGCAATCCTCACCTGCCAGTAACCCTATCGCAAATCTAGCTTGGAAAAGATACGGGCACTGCCTAGCTGATCGAACAAGTCTGCTATCAATGGCAATGGGTACTTGTTTTTCACCGTGACCTTGTTCAAGGCTCGATAATCCACACATAACCGTTTAGAGCCATCATGTTTCATCTGAAAAAGGACCGGGGCACCAAATGGGGCTTTTGATGGACGAACAATGCCTGCGTCCAACATCTCGTCTAGCTGCCTACGCAACTCCTTCAACTCTGCTGGCCCCATACGGTATGTAACCATTGCGGGAGGCTTTGCTCCCGGGGTCAACTCAATCTTGTGGTCGACCTCGCGTCTTGGCGGAAGACGCTTTGGCAATTCCGGAGGCATCACCCCCCGAAACTCCTCCAATAGAGGGGCTAGGGTCGGCGGCACTGCTGCTTCTACCTTCCCTTCATCTGCACGCACTGCAACTAAGAATGTCTGCTCCCCATGATTGACACCCTTCTTTAGTTGCATTGCTGATAACACTGAAGACTTGCCTTTCTGCGTAAGGCACTGCACTGTGTGGGACAGGTCTGATCCCATGATCGTCAACGTGTTAAACTTTGGCAGCATCATCACATTCTGGCTTCGCAGAAACTCGATACCCAGAATCACCTTGAAATCGTCCAGGGGCACCACAGAGAAGTTGACTTTGCCTACCCAACTCCCCACTTGAGTAGCCACATCTCTTGCTTCACCAAGAATGGGCTTGGCCTCAGAGTTTACTGTTTTGATAGTCCTCTGCTTTGGCCCAGTTTTCAAGCCCAACCACTCTGCCTCTTCCCGCGAAACAAAGTTGTGTGTGGCTCCGGAGTCAACCATTGCCGAAGTAGACTTTCCATTCATAATGACTTCTACGTACATAAGTTCCTTACTGACCTGCATGTTCTTAGCTGCGCAACTTCTAGCTGCGTTAATCGATCGCATGGCGCCCATCCTCGATTGCATGGTCTCAGTGTCACTGCCTTCAGTATCGCTGCATTCTTCCTGTGCAGCATTGGCTTGCCCGTCGTCCTTTACAAGGCGCTTTGGGCATTGCCGGGCGATATGTCTATCACCACAGAACCAACATGTCACAACCGCACCCTTGTTGCTGTTGTTATGATTTGTGTAGTTCTGTTTCTTTTCGGATTGATGGCGTGTCGACGCCTCACCTTTATCGTTGCGCTGCTCATCCTTCTTGCCTCCGTGGTCAGGCTTCTTCCCAACTTTGGTTGATGGGGTGAAAGGTTTGTGCTGAGTATCAACTAAGCGCTCCGCCGCCACATATGCATCTTCCAAAATACGGGAGTTGCTCCTTTCCACTTCGGACTGTGCCCATGGTTGAAGTCCCACAATGAACCAGTTGAGCATTTCGTCTTCTGGCATGTTAGGTATCTTCAGCATAAGCTTCTGGAACGTTTGGACATAGTCTTGCAACGAACCAGTATGTTTGAGTTCACGAACCATCCGGTAAGCCTGTCTCTGCGCATTTCTTGGCATGAAGTAGTTGCGCAACTCTAATTTGAAGTCGTCAAAGGTGTCTATCACACATTGACCCCTCTCCATGTCATTGCGCTTCCGCCTCCACCAAGCGATAGCATCACCATCAAGTAAGGCCGCTGCAGCCTTGATCCTCAGATCTTCAAGGGTCACATTTTGGATATCCAAGTAGTCTTCTACTTGGAACAAGAAGTTCTCAATGGCCTTGCTGTCACGAGAACCGTTGAATTTTGCGGGTCTAGGTACATCAATCCTTGATGGTCTCTCACCATTTTCGCCATTCAGGGTCACCGTCCGCTGCAACGTACGGTTCCTCAACTCAAGATCGGTCACTGTAGTCGTCAACGAAGTGACCTGCCCCATTAGTAAGTTCACCTGCTCTTGCAGGCTCGCCACCACATCATTCAATCCATTGAATGATTCACATGCGCGTGAAATCGCTTCATCATGCGAAGTCACATCTTCCACCAACTTGTTAACAGTTGCAGCCAACTCTTCTTGGCCCCGAGGTGAACCCATCTTCTCAGCTTCGGCAACTGCCTTGCCTCTGGTGTTGCGCAAGTGTTGATAAGGCGCCACGATGTCTTGCTCACAAATCGCAGCCTGTCGGCGTGTCTGTCGACACCGACTCCGGAGTCCCTTCCCCAGCACGAGAACGGGCTCTGGTACCACTTGTCACGGGCCTATTTCCTTCAATGGGCCAGCGCGGCGCGACGGTCCTTCCTTACCGCCGCAAGCCTACTCGTCAGCTCGCTTGCCGGTCGCGGAAGCTTATGATCAGAGTGCAAGAGAGCAAGAGAGAATAGAGGGAGAGAAGTTGCAATCACAAGAAGCAATCACAACGAGGGTGAACAAAAGAAAGCTCAACGCATTTAATTCATTCACAATTTTGCCCGCAGGCTATTACAGTTCAAGTATACGGGCTGCCCCTTCGGGGTATTGATTCACCTGAACCGGGCAGCTTACATCAGACTCAACAAAAGCAAAACAGACTCTAGCGCAACTGTACACTGTAAGTCGCAAGGAACAGTTTGCCTCTTCCTGGTAAATGCATTTATGTTTAGCTCAGTGTTAACATTGATATTCCCTGTGAAGACACTTTATTTTCAACCATTTTTATTTTCGAAGGTGATATATATTTTTAATATATTTTCTGCATTTACAAATGGATTTGTCATCACCCCCAGTGTCCTTGTACAAAAGGCATTTTTTATCCAATGTTATTGTATAACGTAATAGGTTAGGATTAATAAATAACCTATAGAACTTAAATATATCGATTATATTGACATATTTGAACAATATACATGTTATTAAAAAATAATATATTTAAATTATACATAATATTAACATTGCAAGAGATGTGAATGTCGCAACTTCTTGCATTTAACCAAGACACTATATATGATAAAAATTTATTAGTATGTTTTAATGAAGCCATATGGACGGTTGTTAGTATAAAAAAAAACAATGATACAATGACAGGATGACAATATTTTCTTTTAGTTTTAACTTAACATGTTTCCAAACATGAATAACAACCATAAGACAACTTGATTTTCGCGTCATTCATAAGAATCAATAAAAGAAATTACTAAAACAAAATATCATGTTTCACTTATTCACATGGTGACACATGATACATGAATGGGTATGACATGATGACAGCCATGAGAGGATGTTACAATCATGTCCCAAATATTCACATTAATGCATTATAACAACTTAACCATGCATATACAACTATAAGACAAAATAACACTAATTATAACACCATGCCTTAATAATAATAAAAATTGTCATGAATATAATTATTTAAGGACAAAAAAAATATGATTCAGTTATTGTATGTATGGATAAACAATTAGCAAGACACACATGCATGTGATGCCGATAACACCAAGACCCTTAATTAGGGTGATCATATTGCTTACCCGATTACACCAATTTGCTAGCCAAACTATTTGTGCGATAATCATAAAATTTTTAAAAAATAGTTATCTAAAAAATAAATAAATTAAATAGAGATGATGAGACATACTTTTCACCGCACTACACATGTTGAAAAAATAAAAAGAAAGCACAAGATAAAACCAATTTAATTTTTTCTTTGAGCCACTATCAAAGATTAAACCGGACTCAAGGTTTTGTGTCCACCCTTGGTTTAAGAGCAAACCGAATGGGACGGACCTTGGGCTTGCCTCTTAGCTCAATTGCATTAGGCTACTCAGAAAGATTTTGCAATGCTCCCCCAAGAGTGAGACCTTTATTTATAATGTTGGGGACCCCTTCTCCCATCAAGACAGGAGTTAGTTGGCCTTATCTTCAACCACATTTTTCCAAACCAAGCCAAACACTCACTAATTAATTTTAATTAATAAATTAAGACATCTAAAAAAGTTGTGATTTTAGGGGTATCAAAATAATATCCTATAATTTTGGTTTTTAAAAGCATGACCCCAAAAACTTATTTATGAAAACTTGTTTGATAAATCATGATTTTGACTCAATAAACTTAATTATTGTTATACATTAATATAACTCACATTGAAAGACGTACTAAAGGTTTGGCTTGCATGATGTGCTGATGATGGGTACCGTAACGTGTAAAATTTGAAGGAAAAAAATAAATCTAACTTGGATTTGGATTCGGATCTGGACCTGGACCCGACCCAGATCCAATGGAGACACCGCCTCCTCGGGTCTGTTTCAGACAACGAGGCAAAGGAGGGGAGGTTCTCGAAACCCCCCTTTCCCCTCTTTGCTCTCCCGTCTCTTCTCTCTCACCCTCTCGCTCCCTCGACTCTCTCCCTCACCGAATCTCTCTCGTCGCTCTCTGCACTCTCCGCCCCCCGATTTTCTCTTGTCTCCTCCCTGCATCTCTCTCGACTCTCCTACTATCGGGAGCGACGCAGGACACCGCTGACAAACCACTGCCACCGGTGACTCCCTTTGACGCCGATGCCAACGGCGACCACCAGGTACAACTCCTCTCTTTTCTCCTATTTTCTCTCCTCTCCCCCTCTCTTCCTTCTTGTTTGGCTCGTCGACAGGGAGCTCCACCCTCCTGTCGTTTGCCTTGTCGACAGAGGGTTCCTCTCCCTCTGTCCCACTTGTTTTGCTGGCAGGGGGTCTCTCTTCCCTGCCACTGTCCTTGGTTGGTCGATAGGGGGTCGAAGCCCCCCTGCCGTCACCTCTGGTTGATAAGGGGGCTCCGCCCCCTGTTCCTATAAGAAACCGACAGGAGGCCTTTGGCCCCTGTCTTGTTTCTCTGTCAAGCAAGCTGACAGAGGCCATTGGCCCTTGCCTTCTCTTCCAAATGGCCGCAGGGGGGGTCATTAGCCCTCTCTCTCTCTCTCTCTCTCTCTCTCTGCTCATTTTCCTGGCAGGGGCCGATGGCCCCTGCCCTTTTATTTGTTTCAGCAAAGGTCGATGCCCCCTGCCCTTCATATTTTCCAGCAGGGATCGAAGGCCCCTGCCCTTTTTAGTTTTCCAGCAGCAGGGGCCATCACCCCCTGTCCTTTATCTCATTTTAGCAGAGGCCATAGGCCCCTGCCCTTCTTTTAAATATGGCAGGAGCCTTCAACTCCTGCCCCTCTTCTTGAAAACCCAGCAAGGGCCAAAGGCCCCTGCCTTTCTCTCTAAAGTCTGGCAGGGGCCGATATGGCCCCTGCCTCGCTTATTTTTGCAGCCCGACAGGGGCCAACAGCCCCTGCCCTTCTTTAAATATCTGACAGGGGTTGATGGCCCCTGCATCTGTTCTTTTGGGCAGCATGTGTCTTTAGACTCTGCCTCATTTTTTTTTCAAGTCAGCAAGGACTGTTGATCCATGCCTTGCATTGCAGAGAAGCCGAGACTTCTCCCTATTTTTTTTGCTTGTTTGCTGATATCGCATATTTGCAGTTGCGCAACGGAGCCCGTTCGCTCCCCGCGAACCAAACCGACAATCTCTTACGCTCGCAAGCGACTACCTTCTCGCGATACCCCAAGGTAGGGAAAGATTGTACGGAGGACTTGAACAATTGAATTAAGTTCAATTAACTAAAAAGGATAATTAAATATATATATTTATATATTTATACGAGTATGCATTTAACTCAAGGACGCGATTTTACGATCCTTGTCCTTTACTTTCTGTCATGTCTTCCTTTTGCCACCGCGCATTGCGCCTAGGCTTCGCTTACGCATTCCTGCTTTCGGTCTTTACTTTATCGTCGTGCATTGCGCCTAGGTTTCTCTTACGCATTTTTGCTTTCAGTCTTTACTTTGCCGTCACGCTTTGCGCTCAGGCTTTGCGTTTGCACTCCTGCTTACAGTCTTTACTTTGCCATCACGCTTTACGTCCAGGTTTTTGCTTTTGTAAATGTTTCATTAATGCCTTGCCATTGCAGATGATGCTTAGGTTTTCACTCATTGCATGTTATATCAGGCATCCTCGTGTAGGATGCAAGAGGCTTTTACCACTCTCCCTCTTGTGATAAGAGTTGAGTCTGGGGCTTAACGATATACCTTCGTTTCAGGAAAGAGATACCTCGCAAGGATCCTAGTTTTGCGAGCAAACAGTCCTGCAAAGTAGACTTGAGTGCAATTTTTAACGGGGGTTCTATGCAGAAACCTGTATCCCGTCTATCAAGGCCGGTATCGAGTCATGCGAGGCATGTAGATACTACGATAGCGAATAAGATTCTAGAAAATCGCATGCCAAATGTTGACACAAGTTGTTGGCTGTTTCACAAGATAAAGAATGTCAAAAGTAAAGTTTGAGAAACATTATATTTTTGTAAAACACTTCTGTTGAGGCTTCTATTGATGAGTTATACCCCTTTTATCCTAGAGTACTTGTAGTCATGCACTATACGCTAGTACTGCGATGATCGGATGAGATGGTCGTGCGATCTCGAACAGTGCAAAATGCATAATGTTATAAACACATTAAAAATGTGATCACCTTCACAGGCAAGATGCTCATCTGGTCAAAAGACCAGAGCATATAGAATGAGTAGTCAGTTAATTTACCCCTGACGTGCTCATTCGCCCTTGTGTTTCTGTCAAGGGAGATGATGGATCGGTATGAAACTCCAATGGACAGGTTGTTAACAACCACCCCACAGGCAAAGATCCAGCCTCCCCAGTCATTGGAGTTAGATAAAGGGACTACCAGACATTATCCTAGGTGGTAGATCCTATGGACTTCTGCAGAAGTTTGATGCATTCGTTGCCACTTACCTGCCTTTGGGGAATCCTCTCTCGGCTATATCTGTCCCCTTAGGAGCGGACTCAACTAGCTATTTGGGTTATTTAAAATACATAAAATAACAGACGCCCGAACTAGTCTCAGTTGTTTCTACATTTTGGCTGCGCATACCCGCAAGCCAGTAATATCGAAACATAAAGTCTGTTCACACTGGTCGATGGGTCATAGAGACTTGCTTGTTGTGCGGTAGTTCACAACTTACGATCAAATGAATCGTCATGCTGCGTGTTGACAATTGCACTGCTTACCTGCTTTGAACTGTTTACCTATTTTGCACTGCTTACTTGCTATGAACTGCTTACCTGTTTAACTGCATATCTGCTTTAAACTGCTTAGCATGCTGAATTAAATATACTTAATTCAGTTTTTTGTAGTCTCTCTTGTGCACCTACTAGTTTTTCGTGAAACTAACACATTCTATGGGTACAAGTGATGATTAGGTACACCACAGGCGATGACACGATTGCGAGATGACTTCAAGACTTTCTTTTTCTTGCTCTTAGCTCGCGTCCTGTACGTTTTGGGTTTTGTAACGAATATTCTTTAGGATATCCAAATTTTGTACTATTTGGAAACTTCTTTTAATGAAAGTGGCTTTTCCAAGTGTTTTGCAAGTAATATGGATTGTGAGTTTTGATTCTTTTAGCTAACGCGCTAAAGGTTGTCAACTTGCCTTTCTGAATTTAATAAAAGAATAGTCTTCCGCTGATTTCATAAACAAACTCTGAAAGAAAAGAGATTTTTTCTAGTCTCTTGCATGTTTTCTGAAAGGTTCGCAAGCTTGAAATTTTAGGGCGTTACAGTAACGAGTATTGGAAAAGTCTTGCTTACCTAGTATATGAACATGCGAACCAATAATTGACATGTTAATTGTCCAAAACCAAAGTTCACTTACCAATTCCAACTCGAAGGTCATCAAGGAGTATGGTTGTTAACCATCGTCTCACTATACAGTTGCCAGACTTCGCACCCCAAAAAAATGTTTGACCGATATAGAAAGACAACGGGAGTCTCCTGCGAGTATGTGTGTTGCATGCTTCACAATTTTTTGTCGAGTCCTAGAGTGATTTTCACATACTGACATCGTGAACAGGTTTATCTCCTTAAAGTCCCTTTTTCAAAAGATTCTACTGCAAAAAAATATACAAAGACATGCATCACCCAAACTCACTCAAGATTTACCCCTAACCTGATATGTAAGACATCAATGAGATTGGGGTTTCTTGTGTCAAAATGACATGTCATGTTTAAATTTTAGATAAGCTCATCCTACAAATAACCGGTTAGTATAACAATATAAACTTATACAAGCCACAATTGTACACAATGATTTATAATTGTTCATGAACAAAACATAAATTTATTCATTTGAATATCCATGGATTTTATTAAAAAATTTAAGCAAGGCCATACAAAATCCAACAATTGCCCATATAATATTTGTGAATGGGGAACTTAAATATGTATTTGTTTGGTTTATCACCTCACGCTTGAAGATAAATAAATTATTGCTCTCTCCATTGGTTTTGTGCTATTGGTATATTTCTACTGTTTGGTAGAGGCAATTGGAAGAAACGATATTTGGTTTTTGAAATACTGTCTAAAAAAAAATTAAAATCCTGCTTTTAAAAGCTGAATCTATTTATTAAATTGACATCTTTGTAATATAAGAGAGGCGTCTGTTCTGCAGAGGCTCAATTCACCATCAGGTAATCTGTGCCCTGAGTTATAGATGTCTGTGTGTTTGTATTATAATGTAGCAATATCATGATTTTATCTTGAATGGCCTTAGTTGCTAGAGTCGCATTCAGCTGGGATGACTTTCTATACAATGATATTTTTCGGAAATGGATAAACAATACCCTGCCGTACAGATTTTCGCAATTGTAAGGTTTTTCGAGAAAGCAATCATTTTTGCTGTACAGTACTAACATTTTCCAAGTTTAAAATGCACCACAATTGAAAATGCTCATGTTTATTGCATTGTTAAATTACAGGTTTTTCTTCCTTTAGTGCATACCCAGTAATCCCATTACAATCTTAACCAAGGGATCTTAGGTTTGAAACACTGAGGATGCATTTGATCGCTGTGGATCTGTAACAAGCTCCACAAACGCACTGGAGATTTGCCTCTTGAACCTACTATTAGCACCATCACAAACACTGAGGGTGCATTTGATTGCCGTGGATCTTTCTTAGTTGCTTGCACTCATCCTGCGCTTATAAATGCTCTACAAATCGTGAATAGGAGATATCATAATATCTTATCAAAAAAGCTACACCAAGTATTTTTTTGAAAGGCAAGCTGGGGTTAGGCAGACCCCACCAGTAAAACAACATACCATTGGATTTTGAACTTGCAGCATCCCAAAACATGGTGACCTGCACTAACAGCTCCTACCAAACAAGCGGAGACCTGTTGGTGAAGCTATAGCTAAGCTAAGTACACATCTAGAGCAACTCTAATTGCTTATACAGTTTACCACCACACCACCCTTAAAGTTCTTTTAGCGCTTTTGGTAGCTGTATTTTTTTTCTACTTAAAATATTCATTTTGGGCATGTTTCTCTCATTTTGACATGCGCACATTGAGAAAGTTTTGTTGCGATCAACTTTTTGTAAAGGGCGATTGAGTTTAAATAGGAAATTTAACCAAAATTCAAGGCAGGCACCAACGGGGGATCTGATTGTCTGGTAGTAGCAGCTAGTGCACGTCACCTTGTGTTGGGACTTTGCAGGTTCAAAACCCAATGGTATAGTTGTATAACTGGTAGGGGTCTGCCCCCAGCTTGCCTTTCAAAAAAAAATTCAACAGACTCATCAACGTACCAGAGAGAGAGAGAGAGATATTTTTAAAATGGGCAAGGATTTACAAGGCTACAATTGGTACGGAAAACGCACCAACAAAGGAGATGCAGGTTATCTACAACTATAGGCAATACCAAATGATACAACAAAGCTCTTCACAGAATACCCAAAACAATCAAATGCGGTCAGCCCCCTCTATATCAAACTTGGCCTCCCACGCATCTTCAGTGCAACAGCTACTGATTGAACCAACCACCACTGAATTCTATAATGAAATGGCTACTTGAAAACTAAAAGAAAACAAAGGCCAAAATTGCTCATCATGGAGATAGTCCAAGCTTGCCAGGCAATACTTGTGTTCATCATTCTGCAGTATTTCCAGTCCATGCATGAGTTTGAGGCCTGTGGGCAGTGAGATTATTTGCGATTATAACAGGCAGCTGTGATGCCCCAGTGGATGGTACCGCAGATGATCTTGGCTGAACTTGTTGAGCATGTTGCTGAGTCAGATATTGGCTTTGAACATGTTGCTGAGTCAGATATTGGCTTACAACACTAGGATTGACCCGACCACCAGCCAAATTCATGTTGCTTATGTCTATGCTTCCTCTCATCCGCCCAGTAGGCCTCCAATTCTGTTCAGAAGTCATACCGAGTGAAGTTTCAGACCGAGATATTGGTGCAACAGGGTTGTTCCACCGCTGATCAGTAGCCAGTCTAGTATTTTCAGCACTTCTAGGAATTGACAATACTGAGGATAGTGATGGCCTGGTCGTATGAGTTGAAGGCACCACATTTTGCATCAAAAGACTTTGCTGGTTTGCAGTAGGAACTGTTGCCAAAGGTGGAGCAGCAGTTGTGCCAAGGACTACACCAGGATGTCGGGGTAGCCGAACAGGGAATGATGGATGTGAGGGGACTTGTCGAACAATGCTTTCAGATTGAATACTTGTTTGAGGAATCATGTTAGGATTATGCTGATAATGCATGCTTTGTTGGTCCTGGAGGGCGCCGGCTTGAGTAATGCGAACTCTCATTCTTTGGTGGTCCAGGGAATTCCCTAAACCAGCTTGGCTCATGGCTGGAAGGCCAACGATAGATTGAAAGGGTTGGTTTGGATGATGCTGGCGTTCCTGATGGTATCATTACATAGACACTGTTAAAAAAATGCAAAACAGGTTTTTGGCTATAAAGGGAAATGATCAATGTTCAGCACAACAGGTATCATAACAGCTATACACAAAATTCAGAGCGAAAATTCATTTCTTTGTTATAAAGTGAAAGATGTTATCCATAGAAAAATTTCCAAAATGATGAAAGGTCCAGATATTGATGCAAAATGATAAACAAAATAGTCCAACCTGCACATAAATCAGCATAATGAACCAGAACGATGACATGTACTAAGAGTTTAGTCCATCATGAATAGCAACTAGAAAGGTCGGACTAAACTAAGACACTTGAAACGGTATGATAATGATGTCCATTTGTCTGTTGCAAAATAATGGTAACATAAGTGACTCCTCTCCTGTTGGCCAAGTCAGGAGACAGCAACTGCAGGCCAATCATCATATTACTTGCAGATGTACCCTGTTGATGATGTGACCACTAAGTCTGGATATCACATTGTAATTTGTAGTAGTAAGGATTGCAATAATAATAAGCCATCTATTCACAAAAATATAGAAAAAACCCTAGCTTCATATTAATTTAAGAGGCTAATATATATAAATTATGAAGGAAAGACAGTTTTTGTAATTTTCATGCAACTTATTGCAGCTTTCGAGACTTCCCCAAGTATTCTCATAAAATTTGTGATGAGCAAGCTCGCGCCAATAACTGGCAGCCATATGGCAGATCTATAGTTCTAACTTCTATTCTAACTAATGCAAGGCAACGGCAACAAGCAATTACATAATAAAAGAGACAGTATGGGTACAAAATCATATGTTTGCTAAAATGTCAACAACAGTATTTCTGCAGTTGAAAGATGACACAGTAAAAAATAAAAAGATGAATCAGATCCATATAGTACTTTCGTACTAAAGAAATGAAAAGGAAACTTACCTGTGAGTTTGAGTGCAGAGGCAAAGAAGTTGAAACAAGTTCTGGAACTCCAAGATGATTCATTTGCTGCCTCAGTAATTGTTGACGCTCAATGTCAACGTTACCAACTGTGGATGGAGATGTAACCGGTGCATTGACTACAGTTGAGTTTGAGGTTGGCATGATTCTTCTTACCCTTGATAATACACCTTGCATTTGTGTTGGAGCTGGCAATGCCTGGATTGCTACGGGTGCCCTAGTGATATTTCTAGGTATTGCAGGTCTCCCAGACTCAGTGATAGTATTTGGACTTGCCACCCATGAATGCTGAATCTGAAGATCCTCAGCAGCCACAACTTGACTAGCAGGTGGTACACTTTGCAAGGAGATGCCTGATGGTTGATAAATACCTTGAGTATCTATTGATTCTCTATTAGGTGCACTTGTAACCGCATCTGCAGTCACAGGAGCCAGGTCACTGATACTGTAACTTGAATCATGGAAAGGATCTCTTGGGACATCCAAAGGAACCGGAAGAACAGTAGAATCATGAGAGACATAGTTTGTTGATGCTGCCCATGCCCAGTTATCTCGCAAAATCCGATCATGCCTTTGGCTTGCTTCTGCAAGATCATGAACATATGGTGTCCCAGAATGACTTACAGTATGAGCTAAGCCCCCGAGAATTTCTTGAGAAGGTTTCCTGTCGATGGTTTCATAGCTGTTTGTGCATACATTTTGAGTTGTGTTTTGTCTAGAAATTTCTAGACCAGACTCAGTATAATCCATGTTTTTACCATTGTCTTCAGCTTCTGTTGTCAAATCCACAACTGAACATCTCTTAGATTCACCATCCTCAGAACCTTCCCCGCTTCCATGTGAAAAATGCATGGGTAATTGGTCTAGAAGAATGTCATGTTCAAGATAGGGCTTCCAGGACCCATCTGGCAAGATGAGTACATCAGAAACATCGTTCCCTACCTCTCTCAACACCTACACGAAATAGCAGCCTAAATCGTCAAGTATGCAACATTTATGCAAAATAGAAGCTAGAATCCGAGTAAAAGGATTACTTGCCTTCAGCATATTTTGATCAATACGCAGGTCAGTGCAACTGACAGACTGATTGCAATGAGGACAACGCCACGATGGTTTTCTTGAGTTTATTTCCATAAAGTTTTCATAGTCAAAGCACTACAAGACAAATACACAAAGCTAAACAGAAATTACTTAACCTTACATTATATGTTATCATAAAGGCACCACTGCTTCTTTAGCATCAACATTCAGTACATGTTTAACAGTATGATAATAGTCTTACCTGAAGGTGTTTACAACTCTGCCCTTTAACAGGGGTTCTAATGCGCAGGAAGCTATCAACAATGAAAAGACACACATTGCAGTTGGTTAATAACTCTTGGAGAAGCATAACAAAGATATGAGACCATAAAATTGCTGGTAAGGGTGCAATCGATACCTTATGGGACAGTTAAGAGAGATTCTTGATGGACCCTCAATTAACTCATCATCTAACCAGCAAAATTAAGTAAAATAATGTGAGATCATCCTACTTTTTTAAACTGAAACAAATGTCTGAACCACGTGTATGATGCATATAAAAAATGTCTTTAAGGCATACACATGAAAAGGTAAGTAACCTTTCACTATTGAAAAATTTGATCATGGTTGAACTGCAAGTGGATGCAAATATACATGGTCTGAATCTAGAAAATTCAAATAAAATAAATAAATTGGCAAGACGACTTAGATGAAAAAGTTTTCAGCCTCACACTGTAAAGAACCACTAGTAACATCATGTTGAAATGTACTCAACGCCTGACACACAGATTATCTTCTAGATGACAGCTGAAGGAGTTAGATAATATCACATATTATAATTTTGTGATGTCAAATTCATCCCTATAACTAGCTACACAAGTACCTAGCACATACCCCCACTGTTTAGAATCATAAACCTCTCCTACATTTCTAATTCTAGAAATACCGTTAAAGACTTGCTAAAATTTGTTTCATACAAAAACCTATCATTTAAATTTCTGAAGAATGCTCAATAAACCAAGTTTTAAAGTTCTCCTAAAGACCCAAATAAGAAAGCTTTGTCTATATGGTTATTTGGGCAGACTTTTATGCAAAACCATTGGAAATAATGAAAGTTCTCCTTATACTCAGGGAAATGAAAGGAAGTTCACCCTAATGTAGTTTAATGCTGATGTACTTAAATGTACGTAAGGCATTGAAGGCTGAAGCAAGTTGCAATGTAGCACTGCAGCCTAGGAGATTTACCAGCACTTAATTGTGAATATTTTTGCACCTAGGCTGCTCCAAGAAATCACAATGGTATTGGTTGAAGATAGGGTTTGTGAAGAAGTTATAATCTTGGAGTAATAATTATATTTCAATGGCACACTGTGTCACCTGGGTACGGGTGCAGGTGCGGGTACGACAAGGCAATTCCAAAAAATGTGGGTACAGGGATACAACTATATATATATATATATAACATAAATACAAAATAAATTCAAAATAAACTGAATATAATCTAAATATATATGCTATATCTAAAATATATATTATATACTGAAAATATAAAGTTATAAACTGAAAATATAATTATAAATTAGAAATTGAATGCAAACTTGTATGTACGGAGGGTAAAATGGTGTGTCCAAGTGTTGACATGTGTCGAGACGGGAACACACGTGTCGACACAGGTACGAAGGGCAAAATGGAGTGTCTGTGTGACATAAATGGCACAGCCAATTAATATAATAAAACAAGTGCAGGTGTTGATTTGTGCACCTCATATCTTATTCCGCTTACCAAAGAAACAACAAAAATAAACAAGAAAAATGTTTAACCAAGCTTTTCCGGCATTATCATTGAAAGGAAACTCAAATGCAAGCAGTATCCATTAAATCCTTGGTGCCAAATTCACCGGGAGATACAGGTATTAGAAGTTTGGGTTTTGATAAATACAACCTTATTGCAAAAATAGTGGTGAAAGTTATGTAGAAGGGAGAGCAGTGGATGCAAAAGGATGGCAGGAAACTATGACAAGGATAACATTGGTAGTAGAAGCATAATTATGGATGGGAGAGTGGCTCTGATAAATATTGCACACACCAAGATATTCAGCACAAAGCAGATGGCACTGAAAGATAGAGAGGGCTGAAGACACAATTCCCAATATGGGTCATGTTCTAGGTCTGTGTCATTATATATTAAATCACATAATATTACATGGACAAAATTACAACCAATTATACAAAATAGAACTAAGATACATAAAGGGTAAAAAAAAAGAAATACAACACGAAACAAAACACATAAACATGCTAAGCATAATAAGGGGATCCGAGGCCCAATTCCAAACACGTCTCAACAGCTTCCCTCAAGTTGTACATGATCCTTTATCATGGACAACTTGGATTTAAGAAACCAAAATCTTCGCCTTGTAAGCCTCTTTCTGAAAAGATGAGCCAACTTATTTTTTGCCCCAATAAATTTAGCTTCCAATTCCTGATCTTCAATCTTCCTTTTGATGAAATGCTAGTCTATTTCTACATGCTTTGTTTGTCCATGATGAATCGGATTAAGAGAAATTTTGATCACACTCTGATTGTCACAAAGCAAAATCGATTTTGGGACAAATTCATCTAGATTATTCAATAACTATCTGATCCATGTGATTTAAGCAGTCACTGCTGCCATAGACCGATACTCTGTTTCTGTACTAGATCTAGCCACAAACCTTTGCTTTTTACTACTCCAAGAAACTACATTCTTTCCAATAAAAACACTATCCAGATATTGACCTTTTATCATCTGGATCACCAACCCAGTCAACATCAGAATAGGCCATAGTCGTAATCATGTCATTTCCATGCGACCTTCGTTTAGACAGCAGACTGCCCCGAACAGTCCCTTTAAGATATCTCATAATCCTCGTTACTGCTTTAATGAGTAGTACTAGGTACATGCATGAACTGAGAGACTTGATTCACTGCTTATACAATATCCAATTTGGTGAAGGTAAGGTATTATAACATACCAACTATGCTGCGATATCTTGTCAGATCATCATATAATTAACCATCCTTTGAACTCAACCTTTGATGGATAGGACTACTCGTTAAAACTGATCAGCAATCCTTAATGCTTGTCTTAGCCAATAAATCAGTAGTATATGTGTGCCGAGTCAAAATAAGTTCCCCACCTTTTCTGTCAACTTCCACTCCAAGAAAATACCACAATTTCTCGAGACCCTTTATTTTGAATGTTTTGCTCAAGAGATCCTTTATTTTTTATATATGTTGTCTTCAATTCCCAGTTTTAATTATATCGTTCACATATATCAACAAAAGAATGATGACATTCTCACCTTTAGATATAAAGAGAGTGATCTAAAAGATAACGATAAAATCCATACCTTTGAATCTCAAGTAAAATCCAAAGCATATACTCAATAAAAAGATATATTTTTTACTTTGTGTTGCCCTTTGTTGGCTATTGTATCGTCCCATAGTGGACTTGTGCTTGTGCACTTTGTGTTTGTAATCTTGTAAGCTCTTAGAGGCATTTGTCTTATATTTTTTGCTATTTCATTTCAGAAGGTTATATAAGAGACCTACCTAAATAGGGACTATGTTAAGGAAAGTTAAAGGATCCCTTCCTCTAACGTTTTTTTTGTGGGAGAAGCTACATACGAAGGAGGGTATGCCAAGTAAGCATGGCATGAAGAAATAGGAAAGTGTGGAAAATCCTCTCCTTCCCACACGTTTTTGGGAGAAAACATAATGGGGAAAGATTCTAAATAAATGAGAAAAGGAAAGTTTGAATTACCCCCTCCTTCTTACACGATTTTGGAGATTCCATTAAAAGGAAGGACTCAAATGGATTAAACCTTGGAATAAGAAATTTAACTATGGGAAAAGAAAACTCTCAAGAGTTCCCATTTTCCCTTGGACATTAAGTCAATCTCTATATAATAGAGAGACCCCTCCCACGCACTCCTTATCTCTCGCTCAAACTTTCTTTCCTTCTTACTTCTTTCTCGCCCTCTCTATTCTTCTTCCTGAAAAAGTGTGTTTATTGTATTTTTTGGGCCTGGATATCATATCCGACCCGGGCCCATATTATGCATAGTCTTTATTTCATTTTGGGTCTGGATGTTATACCAGACCCGAACCCATATTGTATACTAACACATATTAATACATGGTTCTAGGTCACGGTCGCAGCCTCTATTCTTCTCTTTCTTTCTTTTTGTTTCAAAACTTTCTTTCCTTCGTAAAAAATCAATTCTCTGAGTCCATCCAATTCTTCCAATGTGATGAAGGTGGTGAGTTCTCATCTAGTGACTTTATTTCTTTCCTACAAAATAATGGGATAGGAAGAAGGGTGTCCTGTCCACACACACCTCAACAAAATGGGATTGCTGAGCGAAAACACAGGCATATCGTCGAAAGTGCCACAAGCATGCTCCATGACAGTAATCTTCCTATTAATCTGTAGACAGAAGCTTTTTATTCTGTCGTACATGTGATAAATAGATTGCCTATGGTTGTTTTGGAAGATAAGTCTCCTTATTACTATCTTTTTGGAGTTCATCTTAGTTATCATGATTTACATGTCTTCGAATGTGTTTGTTATGTGCACATTGATCGGTCCCTGCGAAACAAGTTTCAGGACACGACTCAGAAGTGTAGATTTGTGGGATATGCAGACAACTACAAAGGATATAGGTGTTACGATCCTGCCAACGGACGCATCAGAATCTCAAGAAATGTTGTCTTTGATGAGCAAAATTTTGATCACAAAGCTGACATAATGGATATGTCTCCTAACACAACTGAAGTTTATTATCCTTGGCTGAATCAGAACTTTTTGCTAATTCCAATGAAGTTTGTTCTTCAGACTGTGTGCAGCAGGAAGAAGAAATGTTTGAGACTACTGGTACAACGGGATCACAAAATTGAGAAGAAGTACCATCATCGGTACCGGGCAAATACAAGGGCATTTCCTATACTAGACAGAGAACGACAGCGCCAAGCCTTCTAAATTGCGCCCCAGCAGCTGATCCTACTTCCTCTCATACTCTTGAGGTCAGAAGATCCAATCGCATGCGACATCCTATTGATAGGTGGGTCAACTATAACTTCTCCTTAGATTTTCAACTCTTTTTAACTGCCCTCAATAAGGAAGATGAACCTATTATGTACTATCAAGCAACCACTTCTACCAAATAGGTAGAAGCCATGAATGATGAAATGCAAACCTTACATGAATGTGAAACCTGGGAAATTGTTCTGAGACCACCTGACAAAAATGTTGTCGGATGCAAATGGGTCTACAAAATAAAATGTAAACCAGATGGAACCATTGAACGATATAAGGCAAGACTAGTGGCAAAAGTATTCACTTAAGAAGCAGGGTAAGACTATGATGAGACCTTCAGCCCAGTAGTGAGAATAGGAATGGTTCGAATTATTCTTTCCTTGGCCGTCGAACATGGATGGAAGCTGAGTCAGCTTGATGTGAAAAATGCATTCTTGCATGGGGATTTGGAAGAAGTCTACATGAAAACCCCCTGGATATCACGAGCAAAACTGTAAAACCCATGTGTGCAGGCTAAAAAGAGCTATCTATAGACTAAAACAAGCATCTCGTTCTTGGTTTGACAGCTTCTCACTTGAGATTCAAAAGCATGGTTTTTCTCGTTCTCTACTGGATCACTCATTATTCACTTTTAGAAGTCAGAATGTGATCACCCTATTATTAATTTATGTTGACGATATTGTCATCACAGGAAACTCTGAAGCTCACATCAAAGAAGTAAAAAACCTATTAGGTCAAAGGTTCAAAATGAAAGATCTTGGTGCCTTGTGCTATTTTCTTGGTGTAGAAGTTGACAGCCAGGCTCATGACTTGACTCTCACTCAACACAAGTATACCATAGATGTTCTCAGCTGTATGAAAGACTGCAAGCCTCTAAGAACTTCAAGTGTGCTCCACCAAAAAACTCAGTACTCATGATGGAGATCTGTGTGAGGACCCCACCAGGTATCGCAGTCTAATAGGGATGTTACAATATCTCACATTCACTCGTCCTGATATTGTTTATTCAATCAATCAAGTGTCTCAGTTTATGCATGCACCACGTACTGGACATATAGAGGCGATTAAGAGGATACACAGATATCTGAAAGGTACCATTGGGGACGGGTTGATATATTCTCCACAGTCGTCTGGCAAGAATGTGCGTGAACTTACTGTATATTGTGATGCAGACTGGGCAGGGGAACCTAATGAACGAAGATCTACATAAGGATATTGTGTTTTTATTGGAAGAAACTTAGTCTCTTAGAGTAGTAGAAAACAAAAGGCTGTCGCTAGATCAAGCATTGAGGCTGAGTATAGATCCATGGCTGCCGCTACTGTCGAAGTCACATGGGTCAGGCATCTACTAACTGAAGTTGGAGAAACGATCTTTTGGTCTACCTTGTTGTGTAACAATCAAAGTGCTCTCAACATGTCATTCAATCCAATACATCACAGTCGTGCTAAGCATATTGAGATCGACCAACATTTTGTAAGACAAAAAGTTGAAAAAAAAGAGATCGAGCCTGAGTTTGTTAATACCGAAAGACAAGTTGCAGAGATATTTACAAAGGGCTTGACAAAAGATCGTTTTTGGATGCTTAAAGGCAAGTTGTTCATGGTTCAAGACCATGATCAACTTGAGGGGAGGTGAAAAAGTGTGCTTATTGTATTTTTTGGGTCTGGATATCATATCAGACCCGGGTCCATATTATGTATAGTCTTTATTTCATTCTGGGTCTGGATGTTATACCAGACCCGGACCCATATTGTATACTAACACATATTAATACATGGTTCTAGGTCACGATTTCATTATTGAAATTGTGACAACCGCAGCCTCTATTCTTCTCTTTCTTTCTCTTTGCACAAAACAGGTTCAGAGGGAAAATCTCACACTTCCACCCTCATCCATCGTCTCCAACTGATTCAACGTCCCCAAGTTCTTTGGATTTTCTTGATAAAAAGCACACACATGTGATGGACCGTGGCAGGGCATATGGTTGAAAAAGACCGTAAAGTGCTAAGTATACCTAAATTTATAGAATTGATATACATGCACATATAACCTAAATTAATGCACGATTGGCTTAAAACATATCGGGGCTTTTTCGGCACTCGACCGGTTTAAAAGCACCAGAGCACACTTAATGGGTTAAATTGAATGAGCTAATTTAAATAATAAAACTACCATGAATGTGTAGTATGTGGCGCATGCCAATAAGGCAATTGTGGTAAGTTACCCTAGAAGGGTACTCGAACTATTGAGTCTTGGGTGCTAAATTATACAGGCACATGTGAGGTAGTAAAATAAATATAACCGATAACTCACAGTCTTGGGCTACCTTGGAGAGGTAGGTGGTACAAACTCCATTGGACTGTTCTTTTATTATGCTTCGAATGGCAATGTCTCGGTTGGTCCCCTATCTACGGAATTAAGGGACTGAACGACCAATTGGTCCTAGGTGGTATGTCCCTTATGTTCTCAAAAGTCAGATGCATCTTGTTTATTTTGACCTCTAAGGATTTTCTCTCAGTCATTATACCGCTTCTTTTAGAATCCATTTCAGTTAATCATTTGAGGGTACTAAAAATACCCATAGGGGGTAAGCAAGAGAAACAAAAATCTTTCCTTGAGCAACTTTAGATTAAGATAATCGGTACTGAATTATGTTGTGTTATGGATATTTGCATGTCCTGAATTATTATTGCATGATGTTATATATGTCCACCAAATTGTTTTTTGATATAGCATGGATTTGTTTTGTACATGTCCTGAGCGAATGAATTAGCAATGCCTCTATATGTTCTGCATGATGCATGCTCATATATACTTGGTACTTTAGATACATATTGTGTTATTATATTCCTACTGAGACCTGTGAAGTCTAACCCACATATATGATAAATCTACAGATTCTTTTGGACCCTGTGTGTTGCCCATTGAATCCCCTACGATATGCAACTAAAACAATTTTTTGCTAATGCTAAAAAGGGAGGTTTGAATGTAAGGGTTGTTCCCATTTTACCCAAAGGATTTGAATTAGCTCTCCCTGATCGTATTTCTCCCGAGATGAAAGAAAATATGGGTAATCTGTCTTTTCAGAGTTATAGTCCTAATAAAAAAATATTCTTGTGATAGGCCCTGCACATGGTCAAAAATATTGTGGAGTCAGGCCTTCCTTTTGCACTATTACGGATACAAAAATAATGGGAAAAATTGGATTCCATTGTCAACTGCTCCCATCGGTAGACTACGGATTCGAGCCATAGCACATGGTTTCATAAAATCAGCATGGTTTTCCTGATCTAAATTGAGAAGGTTTTAGATGAAGAAAACCGTGTTCATCATGTTCTATTTGATACTGGCAGGAGAAGAACCCGACTCGGTATTATTAAAATAGAAAAAAAAATACAAAAAAGAGAGGAAGCATGATTATCTCCCCATTAATTACACAATTTGCACGATCGCGCTATTTTCGATCGCTACAAGATCAACAATGCCATGAGCTTGGGCTTCTATTGCTGACATATATGAAACTCTCGACGCATCCATCTGTGTCAAGGGACCTAAACACATAACTGCTCAAGATATCATCTCACCACCTTTTGTAGAAATAATTGATACTACACAACCTATAGCTATCCTAACAAAACTGATTGATTTGTACATTGAATTAAAATTTGAGAGGGGTGGTGGATATTGTAAGAGAATCGCCAATAACTATCAAGACGAAAGTTACCCTATAGATGTTGTATCCATGCATGTTTGAAATGCGAATCATAGTATTCATTCTTATGGGAATGGGAATGAAAAACAAGATATACTTTTTCTCGAAATATGGACAAATGAAAGTTTAACTCCTAAAGAACTTTACAAAGCTTCTTGTAATTTGATCAATTTATTTATTCCTTTTTTACAAGCGTAGGAACAAGACATTAATATAGAAGACAATATAAAAAGGGCTACAGAGAAATGAAATTAGTAGATTTTGTTTCTTGTACCATTTATCTTGTTTAAACAATTGATGATTTAAGGAAAAGAAAGATGAAATTTAGTTTAATGTTATTATGATGATCAAATTAAAGTCTAGGAGATATCCGTAATTACAGTTACTCATGACTGCACAATACGAGAGAATTGCTTTCCAACAATGATGCCAAAATAAGAGATTTTTTTCATGTGAAACCATTTTTCATTTTTAATGAATCTTATCAATCATTTACCATCGAATCACTTTGGCCCTTTCTGGTTCATTGGAATAGCTTAGTTAATTACTAACCCATTCTTTTTCGGTATTGGAAATCTAATTAAAGATCTTTAGTCTAGTCATTCGAACAAGAATTGGCTCATTTCAATCGCGATTGATCATCACAAATGATCAAGTTGTTAACTAACTTGTTGTTTATTCAGAATCGACGAACTTTCCATAGGACCTATTTTATTGACAGAATTTATCACTACTTTAGCTACTTCAGCGGCTCACCAATTACCCAAAATTAGTAATTGTTCCATTTCCTGATGTTAGCAATACAGAGTGGTCAAATAGAAAATATTTTCTTCTCGAGATCTTTTACTTTTTTTCATCATGTGAGAGTTAGAGTTAATTCTTGTTTACCTACTTTTATCCATGTGGGGAGAAAAGAAATGTATGTACTCATGGATGAGATAAAGCACACAGTTGATTGTTGCCAAGAAATTACTAAATTTACTTACAATTATGTATGGATTTTGAGCCTAATGAGAAAGTACACTATTAATGTTGAGTTGATTCGTAGTGCAGTTACTAAATTTGCTACGAATTTTTTGACCGTGCAAAGTTTAGTAAAGAATAGAATTGACTAAAAAAAATGTTTTCATAAGATGAGTGGAATGCCCATCTCCAGCACAAAAAAAAAGAAAAATTGCAGATATTGTATTCAAAAGTGAATTCTAAGATTCATGCGTGAAGTTGTTGACAATCACTATACCTTTGATGAAGGTGTTTCGATTGGTTGACAGAGAAAACAAACTAGCTATGGGTTATCTCTATGAGGCCATGAATAAGACAAAAGAGGCCATTAGAGATAATTTGAATAAAAAAAATATACATGCCTATATAGAATACCATTGATCATAGGTGGACTAGGCAACTTCATCAACCTCTTCATGCTCCAACATATTATTTACATCTTGCATTTAGATATTTTCCTACGTTTAAAATGGATAGAGAAGTAAACAAGGGACTTTTGGATTGCATCGAAAGATTGATCCTTGATTATAACATTCAGGATCAAATTTATAAAGAAATGAAAATTTATGATAATGTATTGTATGATATGGGGAGACTTGCAGAAGTGTGAAATCATGTCACGATGCGTCCAAGTAATTTATTTTGTATATTTCAAATGCGTCCAAGTAATTTATTTTATATATTTCAATTTTAATTTCATATTATTATTATTTAATTATGATATTTTTTATGATTGATCTTATTAATTTCTTATTTTCATGTTTTTTTCATGCATGTGGTGGATCAAGTTTGGAAGTTATCCAAATTTGAGAGCTTTTGTCATTCAAATTCTTAGCCAAACATGTAGTGCAAGTAGATACGAAAAAAACTGGAGTATCTTTGAGCAAAAAGAACAAATAGATTAGAGCACAAAAGACTTAATGACCTCGTTTACGTTCACTACAACTTACGGCTGAGACAGAGGTATCTTTTTAGGCAAATGAAAAAGTTATCATCAAAGAAATACAAAGAGCAATTTGATCCTATCAGTTTAGAACATTTTGATGCATTGGATGCATGGTTAAATAAGCAGGCATTTTGAATGAATATGGCATTCAGTGGATAAATGTGGAAGGAGTACATGATGAAGAGCCCACATATATTAAAGACGATGTGGATGTTGAAGGAGGAATAGAAGAAGACAATGATAATGATGATGATGTTTAAGGTTAAATTTTAAATAAACTTGGTTATTTAACACTTAAGTGTTCATAAACTTGGTTATTTTGTTTTTTTTTATGTAATATGAAAGTATGAGTCTTGTGGCATGTTCTTAATTGCAAGATATTTAATATTTTGCATTGCTCTTGTGAGATAGTTGATGTTTGATGATGACTTATGAAGCTCATGGAGAAATAAATGCTTCATATGTGATTTTATGGTTGTATTTTATGCAATTCATCGTTGTTTCATGTGTTATGATTTTTTTAGATTTTTTGCTATTTTTTACTTTTCTTGATTTTTTGGGAATTTTTGAAAAAAAATTATTAAAAAAATTTACAATTTTTTACGATACAATATGCTATGCTACAATACGGATCTTTTTGGGCCCGACTGATACAGGTAACGATACAATACTTACAACCTTGTGATTCCCAAATAAAACAAAGGAGATTTATTTTCTAATCTTGGCTAAGAAGCACTAATCTTAGGGTTATTTTGTTCTTGGCCAGCTTGATGTCCTTTGTTTCTTGCTTTAAGATTATACCTCGGATCATCCTCAAACCAGTATTTCTGCTTGGCTCAACATTCACATTATGAGTATTAGGCGCGAGAAAACAGTCCTAGCAGCGCAACCCCATTCCTCCTTGATTTAGGTTATGCCCACGTCCTCTCTCTCCTTGTGAGAAACCTCCTCCCCTTCCACGACCATATGAAGTGCCAGGAACAAGCAATTCATGAGTATCATTAGCTAAATCCAACTCCCTGATAAACTTTTCAGCTTTGATCTAAAATCATCAAGCTTTGGCAGTTGAGGCAAACATGCCAACGTGGTGGCCAACACAAGATAGTTGGATCCCAAACCATTTAAGGGCTATTGCACCATATCTTTGTCATGCACTTCACACCCAACCATAGCTAGCTGGTTGGCGATGCTTTGACTTTATTCATATAGTCCATGATGGACAAGTTTCCCTTCAAAACTTGGAATTTCTTATTCAAATGCATCATTCTTGCTTCAGAAATCTACGAATAGGCCTGCACCAGCCTATTCCATAGTTGCATTGTTGTACAATCACCCAAGATCCTAATCAAAACATCTTGGGATAAAGTGGAGGTGATGTATGCTACCAATGCCTGGTCACTCTTCATCCAAGCAACATACTGTGGATTGCGAACAAGTCTAGATGAAAGCAAAACCCCCTTTTCGTCCTTCTCTTCCTGCATGACATACTACTGGGACTACAACCGATCCATCCAGATGTCCAGAAAGATCCTAGCTCCAGATTAAAGGAGAGGTTTGCCTTTTCCAAGTCAAGATATTGGATTTATTCAATTTCTCGAAAACAAGCTAGGAAACTGGAAGTAAGGCCGGATTGAACAAAAATTGGATCCATAAATAACGGAAAAGAATGAAACAGACGTAACGAAAAGAAAGAAACAGAAAAACAAATGAAGAACAGAAGTCATAGGCACAAAACTTATTCAAGTTGGAAATATCGGGCATGATATTACTCACAGGAATAGCACAGATAACCAAATAACTGATAATCTAGCAATATCTCTCAATGACAAATCAATTCAGCATTGATAAATTCAATAAATCAAGGATCAGTGTTTTTTTTCAGCTCACAGAAACTGAACCATAAATCAAGAAGAATCACCAGAATGTTAGCTATGCCATGAGAAGCACAATCCTGTGAAATATCAAAAAAGTTTAGAATCAGAACAAGGCACGACCAAGAGACGATAGGGCTATTCAAATTAAATGGTAGAAGAAAATATTTGATATTAGACGCAGATGAAAAGATGACAAGAATATTGGGACTAAAAGATAAAGGTATTTTAGAGAATATAAAATAGATGATCAAGACTAGAGAAGTCGGGAATCAAACCTTTGAAGAAAAAAGTTTTAGAGAAAAGAAGATTTGAGTGAAGAGAAGCTTGACTTGGAGAAGAAGATAAAAAGGGTTTTAGAGAAAATAAGTTTAAGAGAAAGTCTTGGCAAGCACCTAACCTGAAAATTCTATTTGCCAGTCCGAGGATGAATTTGCCTAGTTGGAGGGACTCTAATGAAACTTGGTGTTTCAGTAAGATATTCATTTCGTCATTACACTGCTCGAAATACTAGGTGAAGTTCATCAGCTTAGTGAATGTTATTATCTAGCTTGCTGCATACTCAAAGCTCCTAAAACAATATTGGCAAAAGAGAGTTGAGATAGCAGACCATGTGTAGCTACCTTGAATAGCTTTGTAACATTCCACGCAAGTGCTTTTAGCTTCAATTCAATCATTTTTGCATCAGTTCAACCATTTCTTACATAAAAGGGCTAGGAGCCTAGGATCTCCTATTATGTTAAAGCTTTGCTCTGGGAGAGCACAGCCACACTTAACATCAGTGTCTTAGAATGCATAGCCATTACCAGAAAGCTCAATCTCATATTTTAAACTAAATTTTTTGTACATTTCATATGTTGTTCAGAAACGTTTAGTTTCCATCCTGCTTAACATTGGCACGTTTGTGTGTGTGTGTGTCTCTCTCTCTCTCTATATATATATATATACCTTTTTTCTACTTCTACAACCACGAAAAGTCATGTCCAGATTTTGCATCCAATTGTGGGAATATGATAATATGATTCATAAATTATTAGATAAATTAATTGAATAAAAAAATAAAAGTCATCAAGTCATTTTAACAAGATCATCCTATTCCAAAATCGGTAAAAAGTAAAACATGATACTACAAGGAATTTTCTATTGAACAGCACTTGCTTAGGCCTATACAGGGGACAAGAAAGGAAGAAAGGAATTCTGTACCATTTTTCTCGATACTAATTGAAGCATTATTGTGTCAGAGGAAGGTCAAAAAGCCGCTGTGACCTTTAGCGGTGCTTCAAAAGCGCACACTAAAGGCCCTTTATACACAGGGTGCACTGCTGAGCATCCATCGCACGAGGGGGATTGACGCTCAGCAATGCACCCTGTGTATAAAAAGGTCAAAATGCCGCTGGAAACTTTAGCCCTTTTTTAATACAGGGTGCGTGATGGACGCTCAGCGCGTGTCCGTTTGCGTCAGGGAGATACCTCTCTCTCTCTCCATATATATATATAATTCCTTATGTTGCAAATTTTGATTACACCCATGTTGAGACATGCTGTCCATTTGACAACTCACAGGACTACAACAGTTGTATCCCTAGAGATAAATGCTAAGCAGAAAAAATTGGTATCACAAGTAAGCTTGTTTGCCTTCTTTTAGGCGCATCAACGGCAAAATTTAACCAAAAGCCATCAAGTGGCACATTCAAAAATTTCTAATTCAACTTTATCTAGTATGTTCCATTTAAAAGTACAAAATAAATACATTTTTAAAGATGTGGAGAACTCAATGAAACAAAAAGTATTGTTCTTTTGGAAGTGCTCTATAGTAATCATTGTTCAAGCAGCTACCAAGGACTTTTGCCTTCTGCTGCACCGTTTATCAATGAAAAACCACTTCATTAAATAGATCTTGAGTAACTTTCAGCATTTGGTTATCATTTTGGCAATGCAGAAAAATGCCACAGTAACTACTTGAACCATTATTGAAGAGTGGAAATGACACATCAACAACACGGGAAGCAAGGAGACAGGAACAACTTCTAGTTAAAATCAATCATGAAGACCATCTGTCATGATCAAACAGCAGCTACCAATAAAAACATTACAAGGTTACATAACGAATCTCATGTAAAACCATTGTGAGGAATAGATCTAGTTTTACATAGCTGAGATTATGTTGGCTATAATAATCAAATAATTACCAAAACATAAAGCAAAACATTCTTGTGATACTTAAATCCAATTACAACATAGAAAGCTCTCTAGTAGCCCATCTTCCAAATATAAAACAAGCACCAAGTTACTGACCACTTATTAATTATTCAATGGACCTATGGCTTAAAAGAGAAAAATCATGTCACCTGATGGAAATGCTGAAACTGCAGGTTGCACATATTCTTTCAGTGTTGTGGCACTAGGAATTGAAGTAGTAGTCATTACAGAAATTGCAATGATATAATTACCTGCAGATAAATCACGTTGTTAAGCAGTGAAGTTGATAATAATACATCTGCAAGACAGTTTATTGTTGCATTAGATATACCAATGAAGTTTCCAATAGCCTGTAAAAGATTTGTCCCAACTTTAAGCATTCCAGTGACATCTGTTGGAAGTTGTGGTCCATGTTCCTGGCAAAGAATAGAGCACACAGGGAAAGTAAAAGTTGAAGATATGAGCAGAACATTATTACAATTTGTCAAGCAACTTGTATAGTTTCTTTTTCTCTCAAAATAAAAACTTTGGTATACGTACCACTGATACATTAGTTCTTCTCTCCACTCCTCTTCCATTTATCAAGAAACTACAATCACAACAAATTAAATTATGGTTTCTTGTTATCATGTATGCAGGAAATAAAACCGAAGGAAGCAAACTTACTTCACTTGTGGTGGACTTGTAATGCATGAAGAAGTCTCCAAATTGTCAACCTGGGACACAAACAGCCGCTGCAGGAAAAAAAGAGCAGGCTCAAAAGCTGCAATATGTTTTCCAATTTTTTAACAAGGATCTAAGCTCCAGTAACGAGGATATTCTTTTTCAAAAGAGCTAAAGTAAAAAAAAAGTTACAGGTGAAATTCAAGTTTAAAATTCCTTTTCAGGAACTAAAGTAAAGACTACTATCTGTCAAAAAGATAAATAAATAGCCTCAAAATGACCGACTGAAATTATAGAAACAATTAAAATTTTCAACACTTATTCTCTAAAGTGACAGACACAGCACTGATATTATCAGTCCATATGGTCGGCATCAACTTTGCAAACATAAGCATGAATATAAGATTGACACATCAGGGAAGGGATAATAGCTGTCCCTCTTCAAAACAAACTCGGTCACCATTCTAAGAAGAGCACTTTAACATTAGTATGGGAATGCACAGCACATGATGACATGTTAAAGACTACTATTTACTTAAATGCCCCCAGTACAACTATTTGATATGTTTCACACTACGCAGACTTCAAAAGAGGAGGGAAGCTTACAAGAACCAAACCCAAGGACTGTTGTCAAACACTCATGGCTTGAGGCATGAAGCATGCACCTCAAGGCAACGTGCACCCTTCATGAGGCCTTTTTCACAAGGTCAAATAAGGCCATGATATTTTTTCTTTGCTAATAAAATTTTTAAATTGCTCCAAATTTTGTGAAGGCTTTCACTTTCCTAGTTCTGACACAACATCAATAAGACCAACCTCGTTTTGCAGGCTCTTCATTTACAATAAAAAAACCACTATACCAGAATAAAACTCTTAGATTGCAGGTTAAGTGTTTCCTATTTGCATCAATGGTATTGTTCGTATTTTCTTTAAAACGTGTTTCATCAGCACACTTTTTGTTGTGCTTGTCAATATTAAATTAAAAACATTGCACAAAAAAAAGTAGCAACTGTTTGTTAAAATATTTAAAAAGGCTTTTTATTTTGGAATTTGATTAGGGTTTTCAAGTATAATATTGCAGTAGTAAATGTGCAGGATATATAGCTCCCATGTCCTCAGTTATGTTTGTTTTCTTAGTCAGTCTAACAATCTGAGTGGTTGGATTAGTTTATCACAAAATTCCCTGACCGTAGTCTCCACGAAATAGTTTCTAATCCAATTAAATAGTTTATTTTGTGGTTTTCATATCATTAATTCAAACCATTCAAATTCATTATAAGACAAATCAAATTTTAATTTTCCTTTTTGAGGGAGAATATAAGTGCTTATGTTAACAACAGAACCTATGTCGCATAGCAGCTGGTGCGGATGCGGAGATGCGGCACTTTAAAAAAACTTGGGTGCGGGGAGGGTATATATATATATAATTTTTAACAGTTTTAAGTTAACACTATGTGTATGTGTATGCATTTATGTATTTATATATATAATATAGATAAAATTGGACTTAGTTAGGGTTAACTGAATCTACATTTGGACAGAAATGGACCTCAGTGTGGTTGACTTCACTTGATACAAAGGAAGTCATGTCCAAGTGTTGCACCCGTGCGGGTGCAATGCGAGTGTGGTGCCCTATTAGAAGAGTTTGTGTTACATAGAACAAAACAAATTTACCAGAAGCTTCTTAAATAGGCGGGAAACTCGCTTCCCGAAACTCGATTAGGAAGCGCGATACTCCTCACTTCCGAAACTTGATGAGAACCTCGATTCCCCCACACTTCTCCTATGCTTTCCACACAATTCATCTGTTCTTATATATTATCTTACTCAACTTTTCATATTTTTATGTGTTTTCTCTCACTCTTCTCATTCACTTCTAGGTGCTTTCTCTAAATTGGTAGTCATCATTGTTAGATGTTAAAAATTTAATTGTTACACTAAAAAAACATGAAATTTAATATTAGTCACTTCTTTGTTCATGCCTCAGACTAGCGCCTTTAGGCGCAGAGGGCCTCGCCTCAGGGCGAGGCGCGCCTTTTGCGCCTCAAGGTGCGTTTTTAATAGCATTGGTTCCCACCAAACATTCATAGTTAAAAAGACCTCTAGGAAATTTTCTGGACCACAAATTAAGGGAGATCAACCCATGACCAAAGACATACCTTGTGTTAATTTTCTTTGCCAAGTAGTGAAGCCACCTCAAGGAAGTCATTTAATACTAGAAAGCATACCGACTTCTTTAAACATCATGAAACTCCATTGTTTGACCAGGAAAAAACATTCCCCTCCCCTCCCCCTTGTTTCCACCAATTCCTAGAGTTCATGAATTGATGGAATCATCTAAAGCTAGGGCCTCTAATAAAAGTAGATTTCCCCAGCATGACAATGAAGTCGCCACACACAATGTAGGGCATAGTTAGCAAAACTCTCTTTTTTAAATATTATTTTTAATACAACTTTAAAAATGAAAATAAAGAAACTCCATCTTATTCAAAAAATCAGCAAAAAAATGCTCTTTTGAGAGAAATGCTTACAGCATGAAAATTTATGTTTAAAAAAACTTTTCAAAAAAACTTTTCAAAAAAACTCAATTATGGATCCAATTGGACTAGATCTTGAATTCGAATCACAACAATTTTTGAATTTGAATCTCACGATTCTTGTACCCTACCTAGTTTTTCAAGGAAAAATCTCTTATATATGTCCATCTTTTTTCCCAATTTTATAAAATTCAAACTGAATCAAACCTATATGTATTGTTTGCCAATTTTTTTGCAACTCATTTTCTATGTTGTCTTTTTTAATGTGAAACCTTTCAAATAATATATTCAATATTTAATGATCTTTTGTTGTTTCACGTATTGCCAACTATGGTCTAGGAAACGTTGTACCCTAAATTTGCAAAGCTTAACTCCTCAAAGAAGACGGTTCTATGAGCTATTTATCGGGCCATAAATCACAATGAGAAAGTATTCCCACACGATGGTGATGGATCTACAAATTTCATAGGAATTGAATGGTTCCAGAGGTTTCAGATTGTGCAAAACCGCATTTACATAAACATCTAAGTAACCAGTGTAAGGCCTAAGTCATAGGTTTTCGATAAACCATGGGAGATGCAACATATGCATAACGGTGCACATCTCTATCCAAAAACGAAGGTAGTATTTTCCCCGTTAAAATAGGAGAGATGCTGCCAAAATTTCTGACAAGATGCTCTTTGAACTAAAATGAACATTTTCCCCATTAAACAGGGAAGATGCTACCGAAATTTCTGGCAAATGATTACCCGAATCCTAAATGGCATGTTTGTTCTCTCGAACAAGCGTAGTGTTTTCCACGTTAAACAAAGGAGATGCTGCCAAACATTTTGGCAAAATACTCACCTGAGCTAGTATGGATGGCACGATGATGCCCTTGTTGAAACCCTGCCACTATGGCTTGTTCCATTTTCGCCCTCAAAAGCATCGTACTCGTAAGGGTCGCTATCCCAAAGTAGTTTTTACACCTTGTTAGGACAGTGCTCGTTGCGGCTAAATACGCCCGAGCAGTCGATCAAAAGTAATCATTGATTATGCATACCTCTGTAAACTACTGTTACAAGAATAATATTTGTAAGTGTCGTGCCAAAGTTGGTTATCTAACCGCAAGGGGTAAAGCGCTCATGAAGGTCGTAGGTGCCAAGAGCGATGTATGCATGCATATAAATAAACATAATGATAGTCCCTGTCCACACAAAAATCGGCATGTGCTTCAAAAAACTGGTTGGGGATGGGTTCATATTTCCCTTTGTGCATAATGCACAGGTTGCCTATGTAGCACTCAAAGTCTTAATAATAAAGATTATGAATGTAAACAACCAATGAAAGGTGACACATGATTAGAATCCCCGCGCCCCCCCCAACCACTCTGCTGATGATAGAGTGGTGAGTAAAGTCGCACCCCTCCAAGTTGTATTCACTATGGTCCTACTGAACACATTCATTTTGGGATTCAATGACCCAAAAGACATCGAAATCACAGGTGCAAAGCAAATTTGTTAAGAATAGTTTGTTCTCTCTCCTCTTTAAAGTTTAAACCCCTCACATTCCACAAGGTGATCTTCACCTCACAAGTCATGAAATACTCTAAGGTTGTTGATTCTCGTTATCCATCAGATTCCTCTAGGCGAACTTGGTCGGTGCCTCCAAGTCAAGGCAACAAATCCCACAATAGGGCTTTTCGTCCCTTCCCCACCCGATATAGTTTATTGTGTTGGCCGGAATGTCAATCCTCAACAAACTGGGCAGCTAATGAATAGTATGGAAGCAGGGTTATGGAGACTAACCATTGTTGCTATCTCTCCTAAGTTGGACTCCTTCACTAGATGCCTAGTAGCATGTCTTTTCAAGTTGTAGGTCCATGCAATGTGCACCATCGATGCACGAGAAAAGATCCTCCAAAGATGCAAGATTGTTCAACTGTAGACCAAGGAGAAAGAACATTGCCTCAATGAGCCATCTACAAGGGTAAAAAGGAGGGACATGTGTTAAGATTAATGTATCCTTTTTATGCATATATAATATATACATGTATATAAATTTATATATAACATATAATATATAGGTTTTAAGTTGAGTAAGAGTAAGACAAAATATATGGAATGTCAGTTTAGTAAGCAACGAAGTAGTGATGGGAGTATAGTGAAGCTTGGTAAGCAAGAAATACAGGTGGATGATTGTTTCAAATATTTTGGATCTACCATTCAAAAGTATGGAGAATTTGATGGAGATGTAAATCATAGGATAAAGGTTGGGTAGATGAAATGGAAAAGTGCAACTGGAGTATTGTGCGATCATAGAATGACATTGCGGTTGAAGGGAAAGTTTTATAGGACAACTATTAGGCCCGCTTTACTATATGGTACGAAATGTTGGGCTGCCAAGAGACATCATATTCAAAAAATGAGTGTAGCTGAGATGCGTATGTTTAGATGAATGTGTGAAAATACAATAAAAGATAAGATTCAGAACGAGGAGATACGTAAGAAGGTAGGCGTTGCACCCATTGAAAATAAGATGAGAGAGAATCGTTTACGGTGGTTTGGACATATTCAGCGAAGGCCTAATGATGCTCCAGTTAGAAGGATGGAGAAATGAGAAAATATATTAGTTAAAAGAGGTCGGGGTAGGCCTAGGAAGACTTAGATGAAGATGATAGGAAAGGATATGAATGCTTTGAACCTCACCGAGGACATGGCATTGGATAGAAATGATTGGAGGAGAAGGATTCATGTGGAAGACCCAGAATGATTTTCTTTGTTGGTTCATATCGCCGACCCCAATTGTTTTGGGATGAAGGCACACTTGTTGTTGTTGTTGTATATTTGAGTCAACTTAAGTTGACTTTGACTAGCCGTTGTTCGAATAGGTCCAACGGCTAGTTTGCGGGTGTTAAGATTAATGTATCCTTTTTATGTATATATATTTATATATATAACATATAATATATATTTATATATAATATATTTAAGTCAACTTAAGTTGACTTTGACTAGCCATTGTTGGCATAGGTCCAACCGCTAGTCAAACTAGATGTTGGACCCTCTCCAACAACTAGTAGGTCTTCTCCTTGCTCTCTCTTCTTTTTCTCTATAATGTTTGGATGTGTGTATGTGTGAAGGTTGAGAGAGTAATGGGTAGTTCTAGGCTTTTGTGTGTTTGAGTGTATACTGAGGACTTTATGTATTTTTCTTTTTTGTATTTTTAATGTTCACTATTAATGAAATCATTCACTCACAATATTTATATTGTATTTGTGTCAATGTGTCTTGTTTGTATCCAAATGCTTTTTTGTTAGGCATTTGGGATTCGGTTTGGAGTATCTTGGTTTGCGTGCCATTTCGTTGCATGGAATTAGAGATAAGTCATTTTGATCTTGGTAAAATTTTGAATTGATGAATGTCTTTGATTCAAGGCTCTCACATTCCGATATGTATTTTTTATTCTATACTTTGAGAAATATGTTTGATATATATTTCAAAAAGTGTTTGTTGTATTGTGGCTATTTAATTGTGTAAAACTTTGTGTTAAAAATGAATATACTTTCAAATTTAATTATATTTTTTAAAAATTATTTTCTTAATGATATATGTTTTTGCATGAGCATGTTCATTTGAAATATATGTGTTGAGTATTTTAGTAATTATGAATATGTATGTTTCTAGAAAATTATTAACATGGAAATTATGTTTTGTGAGAGCATGTGATTCTTAAGGATTCTAAAAACTATGATTATATGTTTTTCATGCTTCTTGCACACTTGTGATATTAAATAAAATATTATTTTTTATAATGTGCCTTCTTGTGTGGGTTTTGTGAGTGTGTTCCTTAGAGAATACTTGGTCTCTTTTACATTTTTGGTGGACTTAGTGTTCATGATTAAAGGTGGTTTGATTGTTTGCATGTTGTTTAATGAATAAAATATTTATTTTATATTTGAGCTTTCTTGTTTATGCCCTTGTGGGCTTTGTTAGTGTGCCCTTAGTAGATACTTTTGTTCTTGATTGAAGGCTCTTGATTCATTGCATACTTTTCATTTATAAAATATTAATTTGTATGCCCTTAGTGGATTTTATGGACTCTTCGTGGCCTTTGTGATCATCTATTGGTGGATTGTTATGTCATGTATCATATGTTACTTCTCATATATATCTTGCATTAGATTAATCTATGTGTAGGACATAAACTTATGTTAGCCACTTGGAATATAGGGTCTTTAACAGGTAAGCTGGTAGAGTTAGTAGATGTTATGTGTAGGAGAAAGATTGATATTTTATGTCTACAAGAGACCAAATGGGTAGGAGAGAAAACAAAAGTAATAGACCCATGGGGATATAAGATTTGGTATATAGGAATAGGAATGGAGTAGGGATTGTTATTAGTCATGAGCTTATAGATAATATAGTTGAGGTCCGTAGGAAGGGTGATAAGATTTTACTGATTAAATTAGTATTAGGTACGGATATTATTAATATTATTAGTGTTTATGCACCTCAAGTAGGTTTAGATGATTTCATTAAGTGTCAATTCTGAAAAGATTTAGATGGAGTAGTACAAGGGATATCGTATGGAGAAAAGCTTTTCATCGGCGGTGACCTAAATGGACATGTAGGCATTAGTCGGGATGGATTTGAGAGTATCCATGGAGGCTATGGTATAGGAGAAAGAAACGAAAGTGGAGAAAGGATTTTAGATTTTGGTTTGTCTTATGATATGATCTTAGCAAACACTTGGTTTAGGAAGAGGGAGTCTCACCTAGTAACATTTAAAAGTGGGGTTAATACAAAGAGAGATAGGGGGTTTTGCATCGATTGTAAGGTTATACCGGGAGAAAGTGTAGTTACACAACATAGAGTCTTAATTTTAGATCTTAGAATTCGAAAATGCCACAAAAGGGATAGACATAGGATAGATCCTAGAATTAAGTGGTGGGCACTGAAAGGAGCTAAACAAGGAATGTTTGTAGAGCAGGTAGTTAAGAAAGTTGGTTGGTGTACCAAGGAGGATTCAAAATCAATGTGGAATAAGATAGCGTGTTGCATGAGAAAGGTGGCTAAAGAGGTATTGGGTGAATATAAAGGCGATGCACCGCTAGATAAGGATACACCATGGTGGAACGATGATGTCAAATTAGCTATTAAGGTTAAAAGAGAGTGTTATAGGAATCTAAGTAAGAGTCGTGGTAATGAGAATTTAGAGAAGTATATGTTAGCAAAGAAGGAAGCTAAAAAAGTAGTGTGAAACACGAGGGATAAGGTCTATAAGGAGGTTTATGACAAGTTGGATACCAAAGAGGGCGAGAAGGATATTTACAGGCTTGCAAAGAGGAGAGATAGGAAATCGAAGGATCTGGGTATGGTTAGATGTATCAAAGATGAAACGCAAAGGGTTTTAGTCAAAGATGAGGAGATTAAGGAGAGATGGAAAGATTATTTTGATAAGCTTTTTAATGGAAGTCATGCTCAGGATCTTGGAGACTTCTACATTCCTTTTCATGAGATAACTCATGACTTCATGCGCAAGATTCAAAAGAAAGAAATTGCAGAGGCTTTGAAGAAAATGAAACCAAGAAAGACAGTTGGCCTTGATGGTATACCTATTGAGGCTTGGAAATGCTTGGGTGATAAAGGCTTAGAATGGTCGACAAATCTTTTTAACAAGATTTGGCGGACAAATAAGATGCCTAATGAGTGAAGGAAGAATACGTTGGTGCCCCTATATAAGAATAAGGGTGATATACAAGTTTGCACAAACTATTGTGGTATAAAACTCATGAGTCATACTATGAAACTTTGGGAAAGGGTGATTGAGTATAGGTTGAGGAAGGTTGTCATGACATCGGAGAATCAATTTGGTTTTATACTTGGAAGATCAACTATGGAAGCTATACATCTTCTTAGACAACTTATTGAGAGATATAGAGAGAGGAACAAAGAGTTGCAAATGGTTTTTATTGATTTGGAGAAGGCATACGATAAAGTACCTAGGGATGTTCTCTGGTGGTCAATGATGAAGAAAGGCGTTTCTCTCAAGTACATTAGTATAATTAAAGATAAGTACGACGGAGTAGTAACCAATGTCCGCACTTATGGAGGGGTGACAACCAATTTTCCTATAACGGTTGGGTTACATCAAGGATCTGCATTAAGCCCTTTCCTATTTGCTATAGTGATGGATGAGCTTACGAGATCAATTCAAGAAAATGTGCCGTGGTGTATGTTGTTTGCTGATGATATTGTTTTGATTAATGAGACTAGAGTTGGGGTTAATGCTAAGTTAGAATTATGGAGCCAGACATTGGAAGCCAGAGGTTTTAAGTTGAGTAAGAGTAACACAGAATATATAGAATGTCGATTTAGTAAGCAACTAAGTAGTGATGGGAGTGTAGTGAAGCTTGGTGAGCGGAAAATACCGGTGGATGATTGTTTCAAATATTTGGGATCTACCATAGTTTCATAGTTTTTGTATAGGATATGTAGCTTTAAGTTATTAAATTATTCCATATACATCAATTTTGATCCCTTTGTGTATCCATGATTAGTTGTACTTGTGTATGCTATTGGCTTTCTAAAAGGTCCTTTGAGAATCTTTATAATGTTATATGTCATTGTTGTCTCATAGTAGACTTGTAATCTAGAATGAGCTATCTCTCTATATAGCTTGCTTATATTGGCCACGCTCATTCTTCATTGATTTTGATGTAATTTTGATTGCCTTTGTGAAAAATTATCAATCGACATTTATTTTGCATATGACTGCACTATATTCATTCTAAGTTTTTCATCTACCTTTATTGGATTTAATTTGAAATTTTGTTTTCCAAATTGGTTCTTATATATGAACCCCCTTATTTGAAAATTGGTTTCCATGTGCTTATATCGCTTCTTATGGCACTTGTTTTCTCCATCACAAATTTTTATATGATGCATCATTTCTTTTTAGCCTTATTATTGGGTAAAAGTTAACTCTTAAGGTGAGTTATGTGTGAACCTCAAGTCATCTTATCAGTCTGAATTATCAAGTTTATGAGTGTCGTAATAACACGTCGTTTGATTGATAGTTGATTGGCCCCTTGATCCATATAGATTCCGTTGAACCAGAGATGTTTGTTGGGGTGAGTTGTGTGCACTTCGATTTTTGTCATTTTAGATTTTCAGCTTGTAGTTTGGTTCTAACTGAGGTTGGCTGACCTCTAGTTTTGTGAATGTGTTGTGTCACTCATTTGTATGTTTGGCCATTGTTATTATCATGGAAGCTTATTATTATGTTCATAAGTGATGGCTAACTATTTTTGAAAACATGGTGTTTCAACAGTTTGTAAAATTTAATATCCCTGCCTTTATTTGTAGATCTTTTTTTCTTGTCTTCTTGATGACATTAGTTTGATTTCATTCCCAAGCTCTATTTACTTCGTTGGTTTCTCCACTCAACTGTCTTATTTGAGTGACCTCTTTTTATTGGATAATGGATTTTTTTTAGGATCATGGCTATGGTGAGTTGTGCACCCGTTGTAGCTGATACAGTTTTACAATTATTTGTGAGATAAGGGATGTGCACCTCTTGTGGTCGTAGCTAGTATTAGACTCCTAAGTGGCATTGTGATTGATCTCTTGTCCTATAAGCTGATACACTTGAATTTTGAGAATTTTGAGTTGGAGGTCAAAGAGGTGGTTGCTTGTGGTGAAAAAATTGGTGTTGGGATTTGCAATATCATTCCTTGTGTTATGTGGGATTTTTTAAATCTCTCCATAAAATTTTTAAACTTTTACTACTCGTTTGCCATTGTATGGGAAATGTTTATTCATTGAAATATTTTCATGAATTTTTATGTGCATTGCATATGCTTTAATTGCATGTCATGTGTGTGTATATATATTGATTTGTTCCATGTTGGTTGTCTAGCATGTTTTGCATGAATTTAATTAATGTTTTTTTCTAAGCTGATTATTGTGATGTAATATATATATATATATATATAATCGCTTGTGAGTTTGTTTCTTGTGTATGAGTGTTTAGCCCATAAGTGGCCTTTATATATTACTATCTTATTACCCTTGTAGGCATTTTCAATTATTTTCTATCTAAATCATTACATGGTCCATTAACATGCTTATACATCATGATATGCCTTGGTTGCATAGGTTGATATATTTTGAATATAGATATTGTTCTATTATTGAAATTTAAACTGCTATGATCAGTTTGAGCCCTTGCATCTCTTTGAGACATTAAAGTAATGCCTTTGTATCTATATTGATTCATATAGTTGTTGATCCATGTTTGCCATTGTTGCAAAGTATCATTGCTCCTGATTTGTTCTGGGAATTGAAATTTCCTCATTATTTCCGTTGTGTATTTGTATATGGCAATTTGTTTTGAAAAACCCTTTTCATTAATATTTTATTTCTCCCTTGTGTGGATTTAACCCCTTGGTGAGTTGACTTGTTCTCTTTTAAATCTTGTTCGTGATATTTAAGGATTTGTATTTATGTGTTAGATAATGATTACATGATTAAAAACATTTTGTCTTAACACTCGTCTCTTTGGATATATATATATATATATATATATATATATATATATAGTATTTTTGGTGTGTTTGGCCAACCTCTCTCCATCATATATAACTAATATAGTTTATTTTTTAAAATCTTCTTTTACGTTTTATGATATATATGTGTATAGTTGGGATTCTCAAGTATTGATGATATTGAAGATCCTAAAGACTCTTTGTATAATAAGGCATATATTTGAAAATCAAGAGAACCATTTAAGGAAGCAACGAATAGAAGGACTTGATGAAGTCAATAAAGACATTTTATGTAATGGGTTCTCTTTCTTTCGTAATTGCTACCGTAAGTTTGAGGGGGGTGTTAAGATTAATGTATTATTTTTATGTATATATAATTGTAATGAAATATGTGAAAATACAAAATGAGAGCCTCTAAAGGCTTAAAAGATTATAAACACTCATGCAGATATATAAGTCCAACTAAAGGACAATACAAGAACACAAAGGCACAACATAAGCACTAAGTGCATTCAAAACATCAAAGAACCAAAGAGAATAACACAAAACATAAAAAATATTCATCTTATTGAGCAAGAATGCTCAAGAAAAGCATTAAGAAATGAAAGGGGATAAAAGCCCCTATTTATACACATCAAAGAAAGAGGGAGACCTCAATAGAGCTGTTGGACCGTTCCAACAGCTATATTGATTAGTCAACTCTATGTTGACTAGTCAAAAAAGAACCCAACAACTCTATTTGGTATTTGACCAAATAGTACCTATAAAACAAGAAAAGGACAAAAGAAAGAAATAAAGTAAAAGTACTAATGTGCCCCTAATAGGCACAACCTATTACAATGACTAAAATGACCAAAATACCCCTAATAAGTATTTACCTATTACATCATTTTAAATAATATATATATACACATGCAAGACCACCTGAACAGAAAAACGGTAACAGATTTTGATGCGTGGAAATTCTCCAGAGGTTCCCATGCAAGACGATGTGACACTCGTTTCATTGGCATCCGTCAGCCATCTCTTTATGACCAGGCGTTGGCTTTCCAATGTACATTGGGATGGACTCAAATAAGATCCAATCCACATCGAACTCGTTGGCAAGAAAGGATCCATCGTACAACTCTTTGGCTTGTCTGAGTTCCCACCCAAAGTATTAGCATCGTCCCCATGGCCAGACTAGCAAGAGTGGCAGAAGACAAGATCAGAGTCTCTCCTTAACCAAGAGAGACCATACTTCCAACAAACCTTCCTTCTAAAATTGGGAAAGGTGCACCTCTTACAGAGCTAGTTGCTTGTGACAAAATATGTGTCCTTTACATCAAAGGATGGCCTTAACTCGGATAAACTTGCTAGACGCAATGTCCTCCCATCAACCATCAGAGTTGTTATTACCTATTCGGAGCTCTTCGGCTTAGAGCAGTGTTATTAAAAATGCGCCTCAAGGTGCAAAAAGCATGCTTCGCCTCAAGGCGAGGGGCTTTATGCCTTGAGGTGTGTATATAAAGCGCAAAACCCTCGAGGCGTGCACCTCATACGCCTTGAGGCGCATGCCTCGAGGCGAGGCACGCCTCAAACTGAGGCGTGTACACCTGGGGCTTTTGGTCAAAGCCCTCAATTGACCAAAAATTAGGGTTTAAAGTTTAAGCAAACCCTAATTCATCACGAATGCCTGAGGCTGCTCATGATTTTATTTTATTTTCGATTTATCACATTTCCCGTACGAAGGAAATGCAGGTGACTTTTGTTTGGTTGATGCACTACTATGGACGCATCTATGGCTGGAGGAAATTCTTCCTGTATTTCTGATTAGGAATCGTGCATTTGGTAAGTTCTTGTGCAGTTGCATTCTGATTTGGACTGTGATTTGTAACAAGTGTGGACTAAAAACAAAGAAATGAGCGATTAAATCACATATAGTTTTGAATCAAGTCTTTGCTTCTCCGCAATCTAATTTACCTGTGTTTCAACATTGTGTTTCATTTGTAAAATGTGCTTTGGTGTAGCATGCTGTTTGTTGGCAGTTTTGTATTAAGTTATAAATTCTACGTGTGTGTACGTTCGTGTGCAATAGGGAAATATTGACTACACTCGACTGTACTGTACACTCTAGCAGAAACATTGGTGCAATCTGTGTATGAGAAATCTGAACCCACAGGTATTCAGCACAGTTCCTTTATTGGGAATAACTCTTTGGATGTAGTGGTTTCAGCACAGTTCCATAATAACTTTTGTTTAGTTGTTACAAGAGAAAAAGAAAAGAAAGAATTTATACAAGGCAAGGGTGACAACCCTAAACCTAAACAAGTCGGGTAAGATCCATAAGAAACCGGGTCTCAAACATAAGCCCAAGAAAAAAATTCTTCCGGGGCAAAAACTCTGAATCAGGCTCCACAACTCATCATGGTCAACATTTGGGAGTGATATAATTTGTGACATCACATTTTTTTGCAGGTTACTTAGTCTTTGATATGGTGGAAATAATGAGTGTGATTGATTTGGTTATGATTTATTTGAGATTTTTTATTTCTTGTTGGTTGTTGCTTCATCAATAAAGCTTTTTTTTTATTTATTTATAATTTTAATTTCTAAAAAAATTTTGAGGCTTACGCTTTACGCCTCACCACAGATTTTGGTGGAGCGTCTCACTACGCCTCAACGCTTTTCACAACATTGGCTTAGAGAAAAAAATTAGGGACAAAAATTTACCTTGATGCCATGGACGACGATAAAAGTCTTCCCAGTTTTCTAAGAAAGCCTAAATGTCCCAATGCTTGAGAGATCCATGCATGAAGAAATTCCCTAAGACCCCTGAAAGGTCCTAAAAGCTATGTCACAAAGACACAAGGACACGTGACATGGGTTCGGCTCGCAAGTTCGAATTTTTTTTAGAAAATAGGACACAAGGGCACGAATTTTAAAAATTGTAATCAATAAAAAACTGTTTTTTATATTTTAATATTAAAAAATACTTTTTTATTGAAATCTTACAACTTAACGAGGGAAGACGAGCATTGGCACGCCAAACTAGTTTGCTTTATAAATTTTTTAGAAATTACACAGTGGTTTTATTGGGTTGTACATTTTTAAATTGTCAATAATTTTTGCCATGGTGCCCTCAATCCTATAGGTCACAACTTACCAAAGTGAGAGAAATAGAGAAAAATCATCTACATAAGGATGTGAGAGAATCCTATAGGTTCGTTACTTACCAAAGTTAAATTTACCAACTATATTAAAAGATACCTAAAATTAAACTATACATAATCCTTAGATTTGCCGCACACAGAGAGAGATTATAAAATCCTAAGGATGTGGGAATATACATTATTTATTAAATAATTACCAAATTAGATAAACTATAGATAAAGTTACCAAATTTCAATGCCTAAAAAGCACGGGATACATTTGGTTCTTTCTAAAACCTATTTGTAAAGAAGTCAATCCAAAATCAAGGACATGAGGTTTACTACACTTCAAGGATTTCATGTCTTTTTATTCCTATATCAGCCATTAAAGAAGTTTAACCTCCTTAAAGGACGAGAGTGTGCCCTTGTTATAGTTAAGTAATCTTCTTATTCCCTGATCCACTGTGGTACTCTCTTCAGCCTTGAATGGGATGAGAGGTAGCAATTTTGGTTGTGATTACTGAATATTTGATTCTATAATTATCTCTCTTGATTTGAATTGGTCATTTTAATTTATTGTCCGTCTGTGAAGATAAGTCATTGACCTATAATACTTTAAAAACATTTAAAAAATATTAAAATATTATTTTGTATGTGGCGGTGTCCATGTCCGAGCATGTCGGATCGTGTCACCCAGGACACACCACCAAAATAGTTTGTCCCTGCGACATAGCCTAAAAGAAACCTTCATACATGAGTAACTCACTGACTCTAAGATAATTGTTCTTTCTGCGCAAGAAAACAGCCAGATCAGCCAAGAAAAAGAAATTTAACCTCCTTGAGCTTCCCCAGGATATGCTCCAGAAGCATGCCTCAAACATTCTGAAGGAGGCTGAATGTTTCTGCTCAATTGCAGACTCACAAAAGTCATGCCAGAGAGACCCTTTCCCCACCATCTCTCTCTCTCTCTCTCTCTCTCTCTCTCTCTCTCTCTCTCTCTCTCTCTCTCTCTCTCACACACACACACACACACACACACAAACACAAACAAATAGTTCAGATCAGATATTTTCACAGACAAGACATTCATTTTTGAGAAATATTATTATTTTTCCATAAAGTAAAAATCAGTACATAACGTGTGTACTATGCTTCTATACATTTTAATTACTTATTTATAAAGTGTATGCCCCATCACCTCCAAACCAATGCCTCGTCTCAGTTATATCATGGCAGCTCACCTTGCCGCATTTGTCATCAAGCCCCATTGCCCTCACCAGATGAAAGGAGAGCATCTAAAAATACACCTTTTATGCCAAGAACAAAAATAGACACATAACTCGATCAAACAAGCACAAACAACACAGTGGTAATTGTTAGAAAGAAGTGACAGTAGCTTTATAATTTAACACGGACATTTTGTTTCGAGTGGAACATACATGAATTAATGTCCAACATCAAAAGTAATAAATGGTGAAGATTCCGATTAATGAATGTGGCTAGACCAGGGGCAATGATTACCCAAGAAAACCATGCCAAAAGGAAACAATCTTGATTCAAGTAAATGTTATGTCCTAAAATGTAAGCTCAATATGGGAAAAAATAAACAAAGAAAAGAGAAAGAGAAACAATAAATTAGATAATATTTGCTTAGATACTTACAATTCTTTCGCGTGGAGCAGTCAGAAGATTCTTGGGAATAAAAAAATCAGTCACCAGAATGTTGTAGCCAGGCTGACAAATACAAAAGATAAATTAGTAGATGAATTTTAACTGTAAGACAAAAATATAAAAAAACATAGTCATCACTTTAACACATGTATGCATGCAAGTGCACGTGCACGCACACGCACACATGCATGTGCGCATGTGAAGACACACAGAAACCCATATGTCTCTCGATCCATGCCCCGGGTTGGAGGTAAAGCATAGTCCTACATTAACTTATCAATGAAGAAGCTCTCACAAACCTTGGCATCAACAGAAATGATTATGCGGCCCACACTTAAATGGGGATAGAATCTGCAGTAAAATTGGCTCAGCTGTTATCCAATAACAAAAATATATAGTAATAAAAATACTAAATGAACTTGACTGTCAACATGAACAAAAAAATGCACATGGAACATTTCAAATAAAATATATGCAAAAGAATAGAAGTAATAAAATTACCTGGGCATTACTTGAGCAGTAATAGAAAGAACATTATTCATGTCCATGGCAATATTCCCCATGCTACAAAAGCTGCTTGATATCTGTTGAAACAAAAGCTTCAGCCAAATAATCAAACCAAAAACTGAAGTAAATAATGGTCATGATGAAATCAAATGATAAGCACTCCATCCAAACTAGCTTTGAACCTCGTTAGAAAGAGCAAGCAATTCATCAGTATCTGAGATCCCGAACCACCCATTTCTACAAGCATTCTGCCACAAAAACCATCAATATCAATTCATAGAGGATGACCAAATCTTAAGGCCCAATGCATAAGATATGAGTGACTCAAAAAAATATTATATGTTATCACCAGAAGAAGACAAGCAGAAGTATTGACGAATACAAGGAAGACAATTTGATAACCATAATATAGTAGGGACTATGACATCCTGCCTAACAGAAAAGCGATTCTATGAGATTGCACATAGCTGGTAAATATCACACTAAAGATAATTTATCTTTATAACCTGAAGTTCGTAGATAAGCACCATGATCTTAGAGCAATTTGAATTTCAGATTCTTTCTTTAAAGTGCATCAGTGATGGCATGTTGAACATATTTCAACTCTTAATTCATCACTTTCTTCAGACTTAATCCAATAAAAATATAATTCGTAATGAATGATCACAAAATATGAATCTCATTACTAAGTTATATTGGTGATTATCATGGACCAAATAGAAATAGGAGGTAGCACATGTATACATGGAAGTATAGGAATGGCCCTTCACCTCAGAGGTACCATAATAAGGACAAGAAAGAATAAAAATTATCAAATCTGAAATGAAGCTCAAAGCCAAGATGTCACCCTGGTGATAATAGAAAATATGATATTACCAAAAAGATCTATTTTATTGCATGGATACCACATAGGAACAGTTCTGCGGCGCCCTTCAAACTAAACATCCCAAAGAACCACATGGAAATAGCTCTTCAGGTACTTATACCTCTACTGTTTTAGTTCATTTGCGGAAAACAATGCCACTAGATATTTACACAAGTACCATCCAAACTTATATCTGATCGATGGTGATCAATCTGGTCATGTTCAGTTGCTTTAGATGACTTTGACTGAGTAACTTATCATGCCAATCTGGTCATAATCCAGTTGTTTTATATGACTTTCAGCGAGTAGCCTATCATACTAGATTATCAATAAAATGACATTAGTAAAAAGAAAAGATACACATGCAAATGGATCAATTTAGCATAGTTTTCTCAGGGGTAAGTTCCTTCAACTAAAGTGATTTGGAAATGGGAATCATCTTCTTGGGCTAGGTTCTTTCCTAGACTAGCTCTTTAGATTAGGAATCCTGGGAAAACGTCGCTCACAATGGGCTTATCAATCTACTCATCATGCGAAAGTGACAACAGATTTTGCCACACGGTGAAGTGTCCTCTGTTTCACTGATCTTGCGTATAGATCTACTGTGCTAAGATTGGTGCCTAATGAGTATTGAATGATTAAGGCCCCAGTATTCTGGGTTTGGATTTAATTTCTTTAGATTATATTGTAAATTTGAGTTTAACATGTGTGGCTTCTGTCCAACTCTTAGTTCTTTGATGTAACCACTTCCATATTAATTAGGTTTTCTTTTCACGTTCATAGAAACTCCTAATAAACTTGCAGACATATACATCACTCTGAAGGAATAGGCTTATATCTAGTCAGCTTGACCTTCAGCAAATCCATGGTGTAAATTTGCTAACCTATTATAAGCCCATCGTTCCTCTGTTCACTTCCGACAAATGACAGTCGCTACCCAAGACCTATCATTTAGAAAAAGATATGAACTTTCGACATCCAGACCAATTATTAATGCCCAATATGTCACAGGAACTTCTAGTCAGAAATATCTATAAAACAATCTAAAAGGATAAAAGCAAAATGATTGTGCCCTCCTTCCACCTGTGGGAAGATAGAGCAATCCACTTTGGAATGCTTTGCAAAAAGACTTCAAAACCACTTCAATCTGTATATAGCTCCATTTTAATTGAAAATTATTGATATTGGATCTCACATATTGCATCAACATGGTTGCCTACTGTAGCGAGGGTGTCCCAAGTGGCTGGATGACCCAGATAAGAAGCACTTAAAGGAGTTTGACTACTGGTATTGGGAAAGTCAGCTAAAAGAGCAATACCTATTGGAACCTGTTGATTGTTGCTGGGAATATTGCTTGTGGGAGGCCATATACAAGATGAAATCCGAAACTAAAAATTCTGCCACGAGCTCTCAACCCCCAGCTGATCAGTCACCGTTATGTGTGGCAGTTTTGTTGTGCCTTGGAATTCTTCCAGGGTGAACAACTGCAGCCTCCTTTGATAAGAGTGTTCCTATGATTCTTGGGACACATTTCTTTCAAAGTCATCTTGAACAGAGATGACCCATTGATGGAAAGTTGACTCAATTTCTGCATCTAGCACTGAATTTTGTCCCCAGGCACCATATCCTGCCCTTTGCGGGAAGATGACAACTTCTCATTGTATTTGCAACGGCCTTTGCTCTTCCAGTTTTGGGCGTTCTACGTGAGGATCCAGATTCATCTGAGCGAGAGTTTCTTCTGGATCACTCACATTTCCCCGACTTAGGGTGGCTACCATATTGTCCTACAAGCTAACATCTTGGAACAACGTAGTCAGACCTTCAAGACCTAACTCTTCCAAGGACTTGGGTGGTTCTTGGATGACATCTTCACTTTGTATATGTTCCTCTTCTTCAGGAATAGGCTCTACGACAGCTTTAAGGTGAATAGTTTCTCCTTGTACGAATCTAGGAGGTGGTTCCAGGATATGTATGGTTGTCACCTTCCTTTTACCTTTTTTGTCATATCCCATTCCCAGGCCTTCTCTTGAATTTGTCTTGCAAGACTGGATCGGAGTCTAGATGTCTTGGTCATCTTTTCCCAAGCCTTCCAAGGGATTATATCTCATTCTGAGGAGCATTGACCAACCCTTAACAAACTTGGAAAATTCAATATATCTTTCACATTTCGTGAATGCTGAGTCGTCAATTCTGCCAAAGAGCTTGAGAAGTTTGGGCCTTTTTGAACAGTCAACAGAGGCCGCATTGGATGACTTGCCCGGAGTGGACTCTATGGCAGAGGATGAGGTCAACTCACCACCTAAAAGGCTGCTTCCCATATCTATTTGACATAAATCCCAACCATATGCGAGTCCCAAAGATAGACAGATAGAAGTCCATTAACAGGTAAATCAGTGACCATTCAAAAAGTAAACAGCCAAACCATAGATTCCTTGTAATCCATGGTTAGCTAGATAACATAAAAAACCACCACATTGTTATTTACATAAATAATGCAATTCTTTAAATACTTGTATACAAGAACACTTCAAACTTTCTGTCTATGATAGCAACTGAAATTCAATCTAAGTGGCCTCCTGAAACAACCAAAAAATTCTTTTTCACATGGACGTGCATGCGTGAAGATCCAATAGGCAATTCTCTTTGACATTTCTGTTCACCTTATGTAACGGTTGCATCCTGTGTTAAATGCCTTTACTTATTCATATATTGCATTTATGTCATTTCTTATAATTTCTGGCCTTCAATCTTTCCTTTTTCCTTATTGGACTCCATGTTACTCCATTTCCCCTTTTTTTATTTTTCCATGTAGAAGCAAGAAACCAAAAAAACAGAAAATCAGAATTAGTCATTAAATGACCATATAAGCAATTATTGCAAAACGACATCATTTATTTCTATCAGAGGGCAATATATAATATCTTTAAAACTTAAGAGGGAGGATGACCTACACTTGAATACTGAGAAAGAACCAAGTTAAGATAATAAACTGCATAACTTCAAAATAATTGGTTTTTGCACTGCTGTAATAAATGATATACATGCCAAGTAATACACCTTGATCATCCAAAGCAAGTGATGTGAAAACAGAATACAACCTTGGTAAACTTATATGATGAGCCATCCACCACGAATAGCACAAAATGCTAATTGCAGTGTCAGACAGAGATAAGTGAATCACAAGACAAAAGGACGAACTGGAAGATAAAATCTTGAATATAAACTACAGTTCAATCACACAAATATTGATAGTAACATCATTTCTTCTCCCAAAAGAACAATTAAACAGTGAATCCATTAAATGAAACATACAGATATAAATGAAGGGGCAGATAGAGGGTATACCAAAATATAGCATTGCAATCTACTGCAGAAGCATATGTTATGCATCAATACACAGTTGAAACTTAGTGAAAAAATCATTGAAGATGCTATGGATTAACTTACACAATGAACACATCAGAGTTATACATGTACATCAAATCTATTGCATGGACATAAGCATCAAAGGTCATCCACAAAGTGATAACAAAAAGCCTTAAAACATTCTGAAGTACAAACCTTGACAGAAAGCATGAGAACCATGATAGCTGGCTGAAGGCAGGCATCATTTTTATGATCACATACCTAAAAAAGCAAGTGTGAACAGAAAATGCTGAGAAAACTGAAAATGTCTAATAGAACCAATCACGCAGTGAAATTAATTAATTACAAGCCAAAGCAGCACTCTGCTGGAAGTAACATGCAAACATCATGCAATTGCATATAAGGGTTATTGATAAAAACATGTATTAGGAGAGATGAGATGATTTAGATACATGACCGATGAGTTGCACGATGTTTGGAGTCAATGTCAATTACTGGCAGTATATCTGCAATATTTAATCAGGTTTCAGTATAAAGGTCAGATGTGAAGACACAACCCATTATTTGGTATCATACAAATTTTAGCCCCAAACAATTTCTCTAACTTCACTTCTTCCTTCTAAAGAAGTATGTATTACTATTTTGGTATCAGAGATATTTGTCAAGTTTCAATCAGGTATGCCCAAGCAGTCGTAATTTCCCCTTTTATTCTTCAATAATTTTCTCAATCCTTTCATCTATTTCCTCTCTTTCTTTGTTAGCCTCTGCCCTCCATCAATCTTTAATTTCACTTAATCATATCTTAAATATAGATTTGTATATCACCATCTTCAAAATTCATTGCTTTCTTAACCTTCTTGTTGCTTTCATTTAGATTTCCCCCGCATACCCAAATCTTCTTTCTTTATAAGTTTGACTGCATATTCATTTTTCTTCTTCATCGAGTTTCTTTTTTTGCTCCCTCCATAATATAAAAGAAAGGAGGTAAGCAGGCCCATAGGGCACTTCAATTGAATATATTCCAATGTCTTAGGAATATAAGTTGTTTTTCCTAAGGAATATATTCTACAGTGAGGAGAAAGGAATAAGGGTTGTGACTTCATCAAGATCTGTTAAGAATCTGGCTTATGCCCTATGAATGGAAAGGGATCAAACATTATTGGTTTACATCACTCCTACAATGTCTCAAGAGGTACTGATTGGTTATACCCCATGATTACCTCTATGCAGCTATAGGCTTGATTAGCAGAAACCAACATGCAGGTTGTAAAGCAAGACACATGCAGTTAAAGAGGAAATTATCCAGGATTTGAGAAAAAAAATCCATGTTGATGCCGGAACAACTATTACTGATTAATTAGCAATGATAGACCAACATATCTCAAACAAGGATACAGTTCAGCAAACATTGAATAGTTTGGTGAAAATTATCACTCTTCATGTCAGAAGACTCTGAACTACTACCCTCCATTGAAGATCTCAGACCCACTTCAATATAAAATTAATTTCAGCAGTTTATCAAAAGCAACAAGCAAGCCTATCAAGAGATTACAATGACGTAGAAGCTGCAGGTTAAGGGAGTTCATATTCATGAGATGTGGACATGGAACTGGCTTTTGAGGAGTAAGAGGGCATGGGTACGCATTGTTCTCTATCCCAGTACATTGCTCGTAAATAGGCCCAATCAAGGCAAGAAGAAAAGTTTTTGTCAAGTCGCAAAAAGAGAAAACAAAGGCAACCTATTACATAAGAATACTCAAAGTCTAGATTTTTTTCTCTCAAAAAAATCCAAATTTAAGTGTAGCAGCTCATGTTGGTCACCATGGTGATACTTTCAGAAAGATGTCCAAATTGCAAACGAGGTGCACGCAAATAGCGTATAATCTATTATTGGGAGACTTTACATGCAGCTCTTGTGAGTCTCAATCTAAAGCAAACAACGCATGCTTTTTAAATGCATTCTATGAAATAAAACAAATAATTTAAACGCAACCCTGCACCCATGAATTTTTTAAATTGCTGTGTTGTACCCGCCACACCAGCACCCATGTCACATAGCTATCAGATAGTTTCAGCCGTCGAAGGACCTGATTGAAGTAAGCAGCTTCTATTTTCTCTTGTTTTTCCGTTATTGATTCTTAGTGCTTTTTCTCCTTTTATGCTTGATTTTCTATAGGATTTTCTTCTACTATTTTTCCATGTGTGTGCATGTTGCACACTTGTGACGTCGACATCTTCATTAATTGTAACTAATTCCCCCTCATAATTATCCACCCACCTATGATATTGTGGCTATATATTTTCTCATTTGTCAAAACAGAAATAATACCTAATAGTGATGCAATTTTTTGTTTGATAATTTGTGTCGCAGGCCATAATTTGTGTCTCAGGCCAACACCTTAAGAGGTTAATGAACATTGGATTGGACGCATTGAATAGTTAAAACTGAAGTTGAAATTAAGCTCAAAACATGGTTTCTGCTCGTTTGGTATTATAAGCTTGTTGTAATAGGTACTCTTCATTTTCTTTATAGATTTGCTGATCATATCTTCTTTATGCTTGTAAGGTGATTTTTATGTCACTAAGTAAATATTGTGTCTGAAATAAGAGTCCGGATCAGGTGCAATATGATTGAACAAAAAATTGTGCATTAAGCACTCGATCGCCCTCCATCAGGTCTTGGGTCCCACACCTGACAGGCCCTGTCCCCGAGATGGAGGGTGATCAAGTGCTTAATGAAGAAATATTTGTGCAATCATATTGCACCTGACCTTTTCATCTGAAATAATGACAGTAAGATATACATACATATATGTTAACCTTCTCATTTTCTTAGAATTTATTGTAATGACTCGATTGAGATGTGGACATGCAGATATTCTTCAGGCCCCGAATAGTTATCTTTGATAATGCTTTTATTAATGTGGATTGGAGATGATGGTTGTGTTAGATTTTCAGATCTCCAGTCTTTTACCCCTGTAGAAGAAAGAAAGACAATAGAAAGAAAGGGGCTACACGAAACAGAGAGGAACCCAGCCACCATGGGCGTCCTTTCTCATTGAATATATGGATCTTACAAGACGTATTAGGGTACAAGTTTACCCTTAAACAATAATTAAAAATTACATGTCCACCTATAAGTGACGTCTGGAATATTAGAGATAAAAATGACTGGATCTGGATCTTAAGGATTCAATCCAAGATACAAAACAAACTGACGTTATCTTTTCACCCTCTCTCAAGTTGTACATAGCCTTGTACCATGGACAACTTGCCTTTTTGTATCCAAAATTTGTCCTTTGTTAACCCTTTGGTGAATAAGTCTGCTACTTGATCTTCAGTTCTCACAAATTGAGGTTCAGCCTCCTTGTCTTCTACCTTTTGCCTGACAAAATGCTGGTCTATTTCAATATGTTTAGCCCGACTATGATGAATGGGGTTGAAAGACATTAATCACACTCTGATTGTCACACAATAAGAGTGTTCGTGAAATATGTTGTCTCACTTCAGTCAATATATGTCTGATCCAAGTGGCTTCAACAATGGCAGCAGTCATTGAACTATATTCGACTTCTGTACTTGATCTTGCAACAACCTTTTGTTTTCTACTACTCCATGATATTAAGTTCAGCCCAATATAAACACAGTAACCTGAAACTGACCTTCGTTCATCTAGATCTCCTCCCCAATCAGCATCGGTGTAGACAACAATCTCATGTTTTGTCATTCCAGACAAGCTCGGTTTAGACAGAAGACCATCTCCAATCGTCCCTTTTAAATATCGAAGGATTCTTTTAATAGTTTCCATATGCCCTATCCTGGGTTCATGCATAAACTGTGACACTTGATTGACAGAGTAAACTATGTCGGGTCAAGTAAAAGTGAGATACTGGAGCATGCCAACCAAGCTTCGATATCGTGTAGGATCTTCATATAAATCTCCATCTTTTGAGCTTAACTTTTGGTGAAGTATGCATGGAGTGCTCAGAGGTTTACATTCTTTCATACCTGCCTTAGTCAAGATATCCATGGTGTATTTATGCTGAGTGAGCATTAAGACATCTGATTTTCTGTCAACCTCAATTCCAAGAAAATACCACAACTCCCCTAAATCTTTCATCTTAAACCTTTGACTTAGAAGTTGTTTGACCTTTTCAATATGATCTCTAGAGTTCCCAGTAATAACAATATCATCAACATATATGAGCAACAAGGTGATTACATCTCCCTGTCTAAAAATAAACAGAGAATGATCTAAGAGTGATCGTGAGAAACTGTGCCTCTGTATCTCTACAGAAAATCTGTCAAACCAAGAACGCAATGCCTGTTTCAATCCATAAATTGTCCTTAACTTACATTCATACCTTTGTGGATCTCCTTCAGCATATCTTGTGGGCTGCTCCATGTAAACTTCCTCCTTTAGATCACCGTGAAGGAAGGCACTTTTAACATCAAGTTGACTTAGTACCTGTTGAGATTAAGAGGTTTTAAGTTTAAGTTTTCTTAAAAGTAGGTCATTTGATATTTCTTGTTTAATAAGGGACTTGTATGTAATTTTTTATATTGGCCTCTCTCTATTTAACATAGAGATTAGTCCTAATCAAGTATGAACGAGTTCTCTCTCTCTCTTGCCTCGGTTCTCGTGTTCCTCCTTCTAGTCGCTACATGGTATCAGAGCTACCGGATCTCGGGAGCCTCATAGCGTGAACAGGTGGCGTAAACAGGTGTGGTCACATTTTTTTCTATCTATTTACGTGCATAGATCTGATCACAAATCTGGTGTCTGACAAAAGTTATGACATAGATCTGTAATCAGATCTACAGATCGATGATAGAGTTGCAACTGGATCAACTGCAGCGTGGTTGGATGTTACGGCAGAGTGGTTCCTCTTATTGTCATGCGAGAAAAAAAAATTACTCTTCGTGGGAGCGGCTGTAAATATTTTGTTTCATTAAAGCAGTTTTCTTTGCGGGAATATGTGTAGAGTGCAGTTGCCGAAATCTAATCATGAAAAGGAAGTCATATTTGACGTTGTTCTGGTTTACTCAAATTTAAATCTGATCATGAACAAGAAGTCTGTGTTTGACGTGTTCTGGTTTACTCGAATGTATGTTTCTGATCTGATTTTCCCATTGTGTATGATGTGGTTAAATAGCCGTGTGTGGTCGTGCAAATTGCTGAGACATGATCGTGAAACATGTTTTCTGAATCAGCTATTGTGATTTGGGTTGAAAAGTTGTGTGTGGTCGTGGAATTTGTTGACGCATGATCGTGAAACATGTTGTCTTTGTCAGCTATCTTGAATTTATGATTGATGTGGTGAAACAGCCGTGTGTTGTCGTGATCGTGGTTGACGTGTGCTCATAAAACACATTGTCCAAGAGTTTGAATCTGATTAATTTTTTTGCAGCAGTATTAGCATCAAATATCTCATATCCTGTTAGTTCTATTCAGTATGGGTGAAGCTTCAAAATTTGATTCCAAAATTGAGGCTATTGGGGACTATAAAGCTTTTGCAAGCCCCTTCTCGTATGGTTCGTCTGTGAGGTTGAATGAAACAAATTATGCCAGGTGGTCCAGAACTTTTATGATGTCGGTATCTGGACATCGTAGAAAACATATTTTACTGGAAACTGAACCTGATAAAAAGGTGGGAAAATACAGTACTTGGACGAAGATAATGACATAGTTATGTCATGGATCATGACTAGCGTCGAACCGCATATTGCAGATGGTTTAATTTACTACAATACAGCAAAACAGATGTGGGATAATCTTCGAGATATGTATTCCCAAGAAACTAATGTGAGTCGTATCCTGCAAGTCGAACAGGAGATATATAATCTGCAGCAAGGAGATCAGACCTTGGCTCAGTATTATGCCTATGTCAAAGCAGCGTTTGAAAGACTTAATGCCCACAGGCCTCTGTGCTATTCGCAGAAAAAGGATCATCAAGAACAGACCACGATAGCTCGATTTCTCACAGGTTTATCTTCAGAATTTTCGGTTGCAAAAGTACAAATGTTGACAGGATCCGATATACCTACTCTTGCTGATGCATACAATCGTCTGAGTAGACTTGCGATCTCTCTTCCACAATCCCACCTTGTGTCCCAGTCATCTGCTCTAGCTGTCCAATCTGGTTATGGGCGTGGAAATATTCAGAATATCAAAGGACGAGGTCGTGGCAGAGGTATGGGAGGGAGAAGAAAACTTCAATATACATTTTGTGAAAAATCTGGACATTTAGAAGATCGTTGCTGGGATAAGCATGGCCAGCCAACTTCTTCTTCATCAAAGTCAAATGCTCCAAAAGCAAATGTTACTACACTAGAGGTAACAAATGCACATGATAATACCTCTGCAAGTGACAGTATCACCCTTAGTCGAGCAGAATATGATGAGTTGATAGCTCTTCACCCTTCGAGCTCCTCCTCTCCTGTAGCTGGTGTGGCCTACTCAACAGAGAATTATCTTCATCTGAATGATAGTAAGTGGATTATTGACTCTGGTGCATCCAGACATTTGTGTGAAAATTCGCTTTTCTTTTCAGATCTAAAGGATATTATTGTTCATCAAGGAGTCTAATTAGCCGATGGGACTTCCTCACCAGTTGTTGGTCAGGAAAATATTTCTATATCCACCTCCTTACAGTTGAAAAATGTTCTTCATGCTCCCAATTGTCCTCAAAGTTTACTCTCTGTTAGTTGTCTTACCAAAGAACTAAACTGTAGAGTGATATTTGATCTGATGGGTTGTCATTTTCAGGATTTGCTTACAGGGAAGAAGATTGGTGGAGGCTATAAAGAAAATAGAGTCTACTACCTACATCATCCAGTGGGTAATGTTTATGCTGCAGTGGAACACTCATCCAGTCATGTTCAGTGGCATCGTCGTCTTGGTCATCCTTCATTGTCAAAGTCTCGTTATGTCTTTCCTCAAATTCCTTCTACTACATCATTTCAAAGTGAAGCATGTCAGTTGGGCAAGCATCATCGAAGTTCGCTCCCTTTGAGTCAGAGTCAGTCCAGTCATAAAGTCTAGTAAGATTCCTACTAGGACTTAGTGTCGATATTATCTTGTTATTGTTGATGATTTTTCTAAGTTGTCGTGGGTGTTTTTAATAAAAGAAAGATTTGAAGTTCCAAGTATTATCAAATCCTTAATTCTTGAAATAAAAACTCAGCTTGAATCCGTTGTCAAGATTGTTCGCACTGATAATGCATTTGAGTTTAAATCAAAAGCCCTGTTACAATTTTACCAAGATCATGGCATTCAACCCCAAACTACATGTGCCTATTCATCTCAACAAAATGGTGTGGCTGAGCGAAAACACAGGAACCTGCTTGATGTCGCACGGACCCTTATGATACAATCCAATGTTCCTACGTTATATTGGGGTGATACGGTTATGAATGCTTGTTATTGTTAAAATGTAAAACCGTATATATATATATAATAATAATATTATATTATTATATATATAAATACATTTTTCATTTCTTTCTTTTTTATAATTTTTTTTCTTTATTTTTATTTTTTGTCTTTATGTCATCTAGTTCAAACAGTTGCTAGTCAAGTCCTGACCAGACTTGACTAGCAATAGAGTTGTTGGACTCACACATTCCAACAGCTGTGTTGGACTGTGTCCAACAACTCTATTGAGTCCTCTTTCAGCTGTGTATATAAAGGGGTGCAGCCCCTCTTGTATTTTATTCCAATGCTTCTTAAGCAATTGGTTTTTCATATCAATAAAGAATACATTTTTATTTTTATTTTGTTTCCAGTTATACCCTTTTTAAGGGTTATGCTTTAGTGTCATTCTTGACACTTGCCCTTGCGAATCTAAGCTCGTGTTTCGAAGATCCCCATTTCATTTCATGGTATCAAAGCCGCAGAAGTACTAAATCTTGAGGAAAAGCTGCCTCGGTTTCCGTGCCTGTTTACAAAAGTGTTCGCCACTTGAAGAGAAGTGTTTTATCACTTCATTGGGGAAGATTTCACATCTTGTTGTATTGTTTTTTTCTTCTTTCTTTTTCATTTTCCTTCTTGTTTCTCTTTTATCCCTATTCTTTTTCTCCTTGTAATTGATGGATAACAATGGTAAAATCACCATCATGCCTATGAAACTAAGCGATACGAACTATCTAACATGGGCTTCAATCATGAAGCACCATATATGGGGAAAAGGCCTATGGGGGATTGTGGATGGTTTCGATTCGGAACCTAAGCTATCTCTTACTAAAAATGAGGGAGACAAAGAGGTCCCTCTATCGAAAGAAGAGAAAATCAAGGCTATTGCCTCATACGAGAAGAAATGAAAAGAATGGAGAATATCTCATGCGAAGATAATGTCATGGCTTATCAATAGCGTTGACATTAAAAAATGCTCAAGTCTTGCCAAATTTGATCATGCCGATAAGGCATGTGAATACCTTAAGAATATGTATTCCCTTAAAGATATTGCACAGGTGTGCAACCTCCAAGAAAAAGTTCGAATGATGACACATGGAGACAAAACTATTCGTGAATATTACAATGGGTTGTCCGAACTTTGGGAAGAACTTTCCCTTTTAGAACCAAAGTGGCATTGTGCCGAAGGCATCGAGCTTCGTCAGAAACAACTCGATGCTGAACATTTTTACCAGTTTATCACTGGATTAAGGCCGGAATTTGAAACCACTAAATCGGCCCTACTTCACCGGGGAAAAATTTCTTCTATTGTTGAAACTATTGAAGAGTTAACAATGGAAGAAAATCGTCTCCGGAAAGGTTCTTTAAAAATTGAAGATGATTCCGTTTTAGCCGTGTCTAGACCAGGGAATCATGTTCGATCATATAGGCCTCCTCACTTTAACCGACAAAATGGTGACTATGATAAGAAGAAAGTTATTTGTCATCACTGTCATGAACCGGGACACTACAGGCCACAATGTTCCAAACTTAAGGAGCTGAGAGGAAAAATAGCTGCAATTGCTGGATCAAAGCCTAAAGATCAGGATGCACCAGTTTCCCTGGCCCAACTAATGGAGATTCTTCAGCCTCTCATCAAAGGTGTCTCTTCCTCATCTGAAGCTTCAACCGGCGCAGCAGCCTCATCTTTTTCTGATCTAAGTAAAATTTCTTGGCTCCTTGACTCTGGGGTGCATCTTTTCATATGACTCCAAATAATCAAAGTCTATCCAAATGTGTTAAAAATAAAACAAGTGTGTCAAAGGTCTTTACTGCTGATGGGACTTCTCTTGAAACAGAAGGAATAGGAAATTTTGAAAAAAATTATAAAACAAAGAAATTTTCTATTCCAGAAATTAGACATGTGCCCAAATTAAATTTAAATATTTTATCTGTATCTCAAATTTCTGATTATGGGTGTAATATTTCTTTTTCTTCTCATGATTGTTGGGTACAGGATCGCCAGTCAGGCAAGCTGATTGAGGAAGGCCATAGAGAAGGAGGACTCTATTACATGAATTTTTTGGAAAAGCCGAAGAAGGCTTTTTGTTATTGTTGAGAATAGGAGATTCTTTGTTTAAGTTCTTTTATATTAGAGGTCTTTTGAAATTTTGTCCTCATAAGGACTTAGATGTAATTTCTCGTTTTGCCTCTCTCTATTTAATATAGAGAGAAGCCCTAATCAAGAGGTTAATGAGTTTTTTATTGTGCAGCCGTCTCTCTCTCTCTCTCTCTCTCTCTCTCTACACACACAGGTGGCTGTACATCCCATCTTCTTCAACATGGTATCAAAGCCCTCGATCTCGGGAGCGTGATCAACAGGGACTGATCTTCATCAACGAGGAGCAATAACCCTACGACTTCTTAAAATCAGGTTTGGTGGTGTTTGATTGGGGAAGATCTGATAACAGATCTGGGATGTTACCCAGATCTGTCGTCAGATCTAAGGAGAAGATCTAGATCTGTTCTCCTCATCTGGATCTCCTGCCGCGACCTTGTGTTGCCGAGTCCTGTTCCTGCCATGACGTGAGATTTTTTTTCTTGGGTTCGTGAGTTGTCGAGGTGTGTTCCTGCTGTTTGGGAGCAGCAGAAATCTTTATTTCCTGTGTTGTCGTGATTGCTGAGTTCTCTCCTGTTGCTGAGTTCTTTCCTGTGCTGATTGCGTGTGATCAAAATTCTGCCGTGAATACAGATTTATTTTCTGTGTTGATTGCTTGTGATCGAAATATAATTGATCTGTCTAACTGTGCCCTGAAGACTTACTGGATGTCGTGCCTTATATGTTGGAGAACAGCAGGTGTAGTGAATATTTGTTTTGTGACTGCATTCTATCATTGGTCATGATGTGTTTGGGCGCAGCTATGTCACAAGGACTCGACAAAGCAGGTGCCGCACCCGCGTCGACGCGACTCGACGCGGGTGCGCGTGCGGCACCGGGTGCGGTCAACACGACCCTGGGTGCGGTCAACGCACCCAGGGTCATTTTGATACATTTTTTTGATTTTTTTTTTAGTTTGCCCTATGAAATGGTACAAGGGTGATTCTTTGGACAAATCAGAGGTGCCGGAAAAATGCAAATGGTGTTTTGGAAGGGGTGTTGTTTTAGAGTTGATACCTGGGGATTTGAAGGCAATAGGAAAAGGTTGCAGAGTCATTGTTGCAGTAGCTCCTGCTGCAACTGCACCACCAGGGACATCGTATAAATCGCTCAACCTGTCCTCAATGTTATAAAAGGTGGGGCTGTTGTCACAACGGGAGAAGGGAGGCATCCTAAAGGGGAACGCGTCGGTGCGAGACAGCTTTTGAGGCGCCGGACTAATACCTTCCCTCTCTTCAGCTCTCCTTTGAAGCCACCAACCTAAAGGGAATCATTCACGGCCAAGGCTGTTGCTGCTGCGCCTGCAAAGCTCCCTGCTGTGCCTGCGCTACTACTGCCCGTCTCTGATGCGCAACCAATCTCCCCCCCCATGCTTCCAACATTCGGCCTTTGGGACAAATTAGTAAAGCTAACGTTGTTGCCCCTTATTACTTCAAATCACATCACATTAACCCTTTACATGTCTCGAGTGTTGCACCCAACCAGGGTTGGGGACTCTAACCAAAGTTCCTTCACGTGATGCACTAACTAATTGCCCCCAACTAGTCTCCCCTCCACTTCCAGAAGGAAAAAGCGCAAAACACAAAATCCCCTCCACTTCACGTGATGCACTGACATTTATTATATGTCATAAAGAACTGAAATATCTTATTATATGTCATAAAGAAATATAAAAATGTAAAAGTAGAAAAGATGGCTGGAGGCGGTACAATCCCTATTGTGGGTAATAAGATATAGAACGGCCTTGCCCAGGACCCGCGTCGGGGGAACCCGAACCCCTTATATATATATATATATATATATATATATATATATATATATATATATATATATATATATATATATATATATATATATATATATATATTTTTTTTTTTTTTTTTTGCCGCACCCCCACACCCGGGTTTTTTGGAAGTGCCGAATCCCCGCACCCGCACCCGCACCCGTACCCGCACCCGCACCCATGTGACTTAGGGGCGCAGCAATGTTCATGATTCCTGAACTTTAGTTGTTTTTAGTGGGTTGGTTAATTTTAGAATGTGGTTTTCAGCAGTCGTGATTCCCTGCTGTGTCGAGTTTTGTTTTTTTTAGAAAGAAGCATGGTAGCTTAAGTTACCCATCTGTCGTGGAAAATAGCAGGTGTGATTTCCTGTTGTGTTGAATTTTGTTTTGTGTGTGGGCTGCTGTTTTTTGTGGAAACAGCAGGTGTGATTTCCTGAGTTGAAAATTCCTCTTGAACACTTGTTCTTCAAGTGAGGTAATCTTTTTTTAATTTGGATCACATCTTCAGTATGGCTGAAACTTTGAAATGTGATTCCAAAATGGAACATATTGGGGAGTATAAGGCTTTTGCCAACCCCTTCTCGTATGGCTCTTCCGTGATGTTGAATGAAACCAACAATGCCAGGTGGTCCAGAACTTTTATGATGCCGGTATCTGGACATCGTCGAAAACATATTTTGTTGAAAGGCGAACCCACTGAGAAATTGAGAAAATATGTTACTTGGGATGAAGATAATGACATAGTTATGTCATGGATCATGAATAGTGTCAAACACCATATTACAGATGGATTGATCTACTATAATAGAGCCAAACTGATGTGGGACAATCTTCCTGATACATACTCACAAGAAACGAATGTGAGTCGTATCCTGCAAGTCGAACAGGAAATATATAATTTGCAACAGGGAGATCAGAACTTGGCCCAGTACTATGACTCTGTCAAAGTTGCGTTTGAAAGACTTGATGCTCACAGGCCTCTTTGCTGCTCGAAGCAAAAGGATCATCAAGAACAAACCATGGTTGCTCGTTTTCTTACAGGTCTTTCTTCAGATTTTTCTGTTGCAAAAGTTCAAATGTTGACTGGATCAGATGTTCTCACTCTTGCTGACGCTTACAATCGTCTGAGTAGACTTGCGATCTCTCTGCCACAATCTCAGCCTGTGACTCAGTCATCTGCTCTTGTTGTCCCATCTAGTTATGGGCGTGGAAATATTTAGAATATCAGAGGACGTGGACGTGGTATGGGAGGCAGAGGAAAGCTTCAATGTATATTCTGTGAAAAATCTGGACATTTAGAAGATCGTTGTTGGGATAAGCATGGTCGGCCAACCTCTTCTTCATCAAAGTCATATACTCCAAAAGCAAATGTTACTACTATCGAGGCAACAAATGTACAAGAGAATATCGCTGCAAATGAAAGTAGTATCACCCTTAATCGTGCGGAATATGATGAGCTGATAGCTCTTCGACCTTTGAGTTCCACCCCTCCTGTAGCTGGTGTTGCCTATTCAACCGGAAATCATCTTCATCCGACTGACAGTAAGTGGGTTATTGACTCTAGTGCATCCAGACATTTGTGTGAAAATTCACGTGTTTTTTCAGATCTAAAGGATATTAAGGCTCAGCTTGGAGTCGCATTAGCCGATGGGAGCTCCTCCCCGGTTGTTGGTCAGGGAAATATTTTTATATCCTCCTCATTACAGTTGAAAAATGCTCTTCATGCTCCAAACTTTCCTCAAAGTTTACTCTCTGTTAGTTGCCTTATAAAATAACAAAACTGTAGAGTAATATTGGATCCAATGGGTTGTCATTTTCAGGATTTGCTGACGGGGAAGAAGATTGGTGGAGGCTATGAAGAAAATGGAATTTACTACATACATCATCCAATGGGTATTGTTCATGCTGCAGTTGAACATTCATTCAGTCTTATTCAGTGGCATCGTCTTCTTGGTCATCCTTCATTGTCAAAGCTTCGGTCGGTCTTTCCTCAGATTCCTTCCACCACATCATTTCAGTGTGAAGCATGTCAGTTGGGCAAGCATCATCGAAGTTCGTTCCCTTCGAATCAGAGTCAGTCTAGTAATAAAGTTTTTGAACTTCTTCATGCAGATGTATGGGGTCCTAGTAAGATTCCTACTAGGACTCAGTGTCGTTATTATCTTGTAATTGTTGATGATTTCTCTAACTTATCATGGGTATTTTTAATAAAAGAACGATCTGAAGTTCCAAGTATTATCAAATCCCTAATTCTTGAAATAGGAACTCAGTTTGAATCTATTGTCAAGATTGTTCGCACTGATAATGCTCTCGAGTTTAAATCAAAAGGTCTGTTACAATTTTACCAAGATCATGGCATCCAACCCCAAACTTCTTGTGCCTATTCATCTCAACAAAATGGGGGTGGCTGAGCGAAAACATCGGCACCTCCTTGATGTTGCCAGGACCATTATGATTCAATCCAATGTTCCTGCGTTATATTGGGGTGATGCGATTACCACTGCTTGCTATCTGATCAACCGCATGCCTTCGTCTTCTGTGGGTGATCGAATTCCATTACATATCCTAAAACCTAATGCCCCACTTTTTTCTTTATTACCAAAAATATTTGAATGTGTTTGTTTTGTACACAAACTTGGCCCTGACCGTGATAAATTAGCCGCTCAAGCTACAAAATCCATATTTATCGGTTATCCAAAAAATCAAAAGGGCTATCGATGTTATGATCCTATTTCTCGCTGAGAGTATGTCAGTATCTATGTCACACGGACTCGGCTAAAGGGTTGCCGCACCCGCGTCGACACGCACGGACTCGGGTGCGGCTTTCGACTCGGCCCGGACTCGGTCAACTCTGAGTCGGACTCGGTCAACGAGTCCGACCACATTTTGAACTCGGTCAACTTTGACCGAGTCCAAAATTGTCCAGTTCGAGTTTTAAATTTTGTTCTGGATCCGGGTCAGGTCGGGTCCAAACCCGACCCAGATCCAAATTTTTTTTGGCAGCCGAACCCTAAAAGGGGTTTATCGACAGGGAGAGGGGCTTACCCTCTCGATTTTGCCTCTCCCCCTCAGCCCCTGCAGCTTTCTCCTGCAACCACGCCGGCGATCCGAACTCCGGTGACAGGCAGCCACCGGTTCCCCCTCCGTCAGGTATGTCGACCCTGCTCGTAGCCTCCCTCCCTGCACCCTCTGCTCGCAGGGGAGGGGCTCGACCCCTCCCTGCACCCTTTGCACGCAGAAGAGGGGCTCGGCCCCCCTCCCTGCACCCTTTGCACGCAGGGGAGGGGCTCGGCCCCCCTCCCTGCACCCTCTGCTCGCAGAGGAGGGGCTCGGCCCCCCTCCCTGCACCCTCTGCTCGCAGGGGAGGGGCTCGGCCCCCCTCCCTGCACCCTCTGCTCGCAGGGGAGGGGCTCGGCCCCTCTCCCTGCACCCTCTGCTCGCAGGGGAGGGGCTCGGCCCCTCCCTGCACCATCTGCTCGCAGAGGAGGGGCTCGGCCCCCCTCCCTGCACCCTTTGCACGCAGAAGAGGGGCTCGGCCCCTCCCTGCACCCTCTGCTCGCAGAGGAGGTGCTCGGCCCCCCTCCCTGCACCCTCTGCTCGCAGAAGAGGGGCTCGGCCCCTCCAATATTCCCTGTTTTATTAACTTTATTTTATTTACTTATTTAATTATTTTCTTTTCAGTTTTCACTTTTCAGATATAATGGCGAGTTCTAGCGGTAGTGTCAATACATTTGGTTCAAGTTCTAACCATGAATTAGATGTTTCTCAACCACTTTGGAGGCTTGTGACAAAAGGGATAAAAGCTAGTAGTGGTGGTGGTGGGAATGTGCAGTTTCATTGTAATCTATGTAAGACTGTTTTCACAGGTTCTTATACGCGTGTGAAAGCACATCTTTTGCATATTCGTGGTCAAGGAATTAGGGCATGTTCTGGGGTTGACAAAGACATGTTAAAGCAATTAAAAAAAGAACAAGAGGAAGCTGAAAAGAAGAAAATTGCAGAGATGAAAAGCGATTCGATTAATTTGTCTTTTCCTACTGCTAGTGATACACAAGAAGAGCTTTTAAAGAAAAGAAAGATGGAAAGCAATAAAACAATACAAGCGTCATTCAAAAACATGGCAAGAGCAGAAATTGATAAAAAGATTGGTCGATTCTTTTACTCAAGCTCAATTCCTTTTAATGTAGCTAGAAGTCCATACTGGAAAGATATGATTACATCTTTGGCTGATTGCAATTTGAGTGGTTATGTGCCTCCTAGTTCAGAAAAACTAAGAACAGTCATTCTTGCAGAGGAAAAAAATAGAATTGAAGGCTTGCTAGAGACCCAAAAATTTGCATGGAAACAACATGGAGTGTCGATTGTTTCTGATGGGTGGACTGATATACAAAGGCGACCACTGATAAACTTCATTGCTTACTCACTAAATGGGCCAATCTTTTTGAAGACTGTTGATGCATCTAGAGAGTATAAAGATGCTGAATATTTAAAGAGATTATTTGTTGAAGTGATAAAAGAAGTGGGTGAAGAAAGTGTGGTGCAAATCATTACTGACAATGCTCCAGTTTGCAGTCGTGCAGGAATGAATTTGGCAAGTGAAGATACATATTCACATATTTTTTGGACTCCTTGTGCAGCACACAGTTTAAATTTGGCACTTAAGAGTATATGCAATCCATCAAAAGATGATGCACATGCACATGAAATGTGCTTATGGATTGAGGAAATAGAGCATGATGTTCGAAATATTAGAAATTTTGTTGTAAACCATCATCATGCCCTTTCTATATTTAATAGGCATTCTGATCTCAAGTTACTGAAAGTTGCTGAAACTCGTTTTGCTTCTCTAATTGTTATGATAAAAAGAATTAAGCAACTTAAGAATGCATTGATGATGATGATGGCTGATCAAGATTGGGATTTTTATCGTACTGAAGATGATGTCAAGGCTCAAGCTATCAAAAAATGCATCTGTGATGATTTTTGGTGGGATAAAATTACATATTTTGTTGAATTTACAGAGCCTATTTGGGAAATGCTGAGAGAAGTTGACAGAGATGTACCCATGCTTCATAGAATTTATGAAATGTGGGAAAATATGATTGAAAAAGTTCAAAGTATCATTTTTAAACATGAGAAGAAAGATATTGCACTTGATGATTCAGAATTTTACAATCATGTACATTCAGTTTTAGTGAGAAGATGGGATAAAAGCAATACACCTTTGCATTGCATGGCACACTCTCTCAATCCAAAATACTATGCAAAAAAATGGTTGACAGCAGGTGTTGGTCGTGTTTCTCCAAATGAAGATCCTGAGATATCAAGAAATAGAATGATATATTTGGGAAGAGTTTTTAATGATGCTCACATGTTTAAGGTTGTAAATAGTGAGTTTGGCAAGTTTTCTACTGGAAGATTTGATTCTTTAGCAGCACTTGTGGCAAGGGACGAGGAAGATCCCCTTAATTGGTGGGCAACATATGGATCAGAGACACCAAATCTGCAACGTCTTGCAATGAAGTTGTTATCCCAACCTGTTACATCATCTTGTTGTGAAAGAAATTGGAGTACATATGCTCAAATTCACAACATTAAAAGAAACAAACTCACTAGTAAAAGAGCAGAGGATTTGGTATATGTTCACTCAAATCTACGATTAATTTCTCGCCGCACCAAAGAAGAGTATAGGTACTTTTTTTTCTTTGTATTCAAAGTTTGTATTTAAATATTTCATATTTGTATTCAAAGTTTTAAGTTAGATACTAATATAGTGATTTTTTGATGCAGTTGTAGACCATCCAAGAATTGGGATGTAAATCCAGAAGATTTTGACTTGGAGGGAGAACATAATTTACATACTCTCAACATGGACTACCTCGATCGTGTTCTTCCTTCTAATTCAGACGATGAGGCAGATTTATGATAAGTTTTGTTGTTTATCACACTCACAAGCTTCTTTATGTGTTATATTTTGGTAAGTTTGTGTTGTTAAGAATTGCTTTTTTTTTGCTTTAAAATTTACAATCTTTATGTGTTAATTTATTGTTATATATATATAATTATAATATTTAAAATATATATATTTATAATATATATTTTTTAATATATATATATATATAGCCGAGTCCCCGTGTCCAAATTTTTTGGAATTGCGCCGCACCCGAGTCGCACCCGCACCCATGTGACATAGGTCAGTATGGATGTATCTTTCCTGGAATCCTCTCCATATTACTCTAGTTCTGGTTTCCCGCTGCAGGTTGATCCAGCTGAGTCTTTTTCATTACCTATACCTCCTTTTCCTTTGGAATTTGTGCCCTCATTACCGAACCAAACTTCATCCTCTTCCAGATTTAATAATCCTCCATTGGTATATGTGCGTAGAGCTCCACTTCCGCAAGAGCCTTCATCTTCTTCTTCTCCTGAGGTAAGTTCTACTGACAATAGTGATCTTCAGGATCATGATAACAGGCCTATTGCTCTACGAAAGGGGACAAGACAATGTACCTTATATCCCATATCTCATTTTATCTCACATGCCAAAATTGGACATCAGATGAAGTCTTTTATTTCAGCCTTATCTGCTGAAATTATTCCTCTGAACTATCAACAGGCAGAACTTGATAATCGTTGGAAGCTGTCTATACAAGAAGAAATGACAACTTTAGTATCTCAGCATACCTGGGATCTAGTTAATTCCCCAGCAGATGCTGACATTGTTGGATGTAAAGGGTATATACAATAAAGTACAAATCTGATGGTTCTATTGAAAGGTACAAGGCCAGATTAGTCGCGAAAGGGTATACTCAGACATATGGAATTGACTTCTTTGAAACTTTTTCTCCTGTTGCACGGATGGTACCCATCCGTCTTATTCTCTCAGTAGTTGTTCAGTATGGTTGGAGCTTGTGCCAATTAAATGTGAAAAATGCATTTCTATATGGGGATCTATCTGAGACCGTTTACATGCAACAACCTCCAGGATTCGAGGTTGAGGGGGAGTGTCAGAAGGTGTGTAGATTGAGAAAGGCGATTTATGGCTTGAAACAAAGTCCTCATGCATGGTTTCAAAAGTTGTTTGAAGTGATGTCAAGCTTTGACTTTAATAGATCAGCAGCAGATCATACACTTTTTATAAAGAAAACTAGTTCTGGCATAGTTGTTATGGTGGTATATGTGGATGACATCATTCTTACAGGAGATGATGTGAAAGCTATTGAAGCCACAAAGGCTCATCTTCAAAAACACTTTGTTACAAAAGACCTTGGGTCACTCAGGTATTTTCTGGGTATAGAAGTCGCTAGAAGCCGTGAAGGGATGGTTTTGTCTCAACGGAAGTATGTTCTTGACTTATTAAAGGAAACGGGCATGTTGGGAGCTAAACCAACAAATATTCCCATGGACCATAAAGTTCAATTGTTTGAAGAAGGGTCAAAACCAGTTGATAGCAAAAGCTATCGCTCCCTAGTAGGAAAGTTATTATATGTAACTGTTACCAGACCAGATATTGCTTTAGCAGTAAGCAAAGTTAGCCAGTTTATAGAAAAACCAACTGAGGTACACTGGAATGCAGCCATAATGATTCTCAGATATCTAAAATCTTCTCCTGGAAAGGGGTTATTGTTCAGGAAAGGTGGAACTCTGGAGATAGTAGCCTATTCTGATGCTGACTATGCTGGATCTGTAGTAGATAGAAAGTCTACCATAGGATTCTGTGTGTTTTTGGGAGACAACTTGATTTCATGGAGAAGTAAGAAACAAAATGTGGTTTCCAGGTCAAGTGCAGAATCAGAATATCGGGCTATGGCCCAAACAGCTGCTGAATTGATATGGGTTCGCACTGTTCTTCATGATCTTCAGGTGAAGGTTTCCTCTCCAATGACCATGATGTGTGATAACAAAGCGGGAACATATATAGCAAACAATCCTGTCTTTCATGAGAGAACAAAGCACATTGAGGTTGATTGTCACTATGTAAGAGATATGATTCAAGCTGGGCATATCACTACAAAATACCTAAAGTCGGAAGACCAAGTTGCAGATATGTTTACAAAGCCTCTTGCTAGGCCAAATTTCTCCAAATGTTGTGACAAGCTGAGCATGATTGATATCTATGCTCCAGCTTGAGGGGGAGTGTTGAGAATAGGTGGTTCTTTGTTTAAGTTCTTTTATATTAGAGGTCTTTTGAAATTTTGTCCTCGTAAGGACTTAGATGTAATTTCTCTTTTTGCCTCTCTCTATTTAATATAAAGAGAAGCCCTAATCAAGAGGTTAATGAGTCTTTTATTGTGCAGACGTCTCTCTCTCTCTCTCTCTACATCCCATCTTCTTCTACAGTTATAATATTCAAAAAAATAGAGTTGGAACTGTGGCATAAGAGACTTGGCCACCCACATATAGCCAAAATCCAACATTTTCCAAATCTAGGAAAATTTTGTAACTCTGAATCATTTGATTGTAAAGATTGTATCCTCGGCAAAATGAAAAGATTACCATTTCAGAACAGAACATTTTTCTCTTCAAGGCCACTTGAATTAATACACTCGGATGTTTGGGGTCCTACACCAGTAATTTCTAAAGCAGGATTTGTTTACTATGTTATTTTTGTCGATAATTTCTCCCAACATACGTGGATGTACTTTCCCAACCATAAGTCTGAAGTATTTTCATACTTTCAAACTTTTCATAATATGGTTAAAAACAAGTTTCAAAATTATATTATTTTTTTCGCACAGATTCAGGGGGGAGAGTTTTTATCCACAGATTTTCAAAATTATCTTAAATTGCATGGCATCACACATCAAAGATCTTGTCCTTATACACCTCAACAAAATGGACTGGCAGAACGAAAACATTGCCATATTAAAGAAACCACAAGGACTTTATTAATAGCAAATCAAGTCCCGAAAGACTTTTGGGCAGAAGTTGCCTTAACTGTCACCTATCTCATTAATAGGATGTCATCTTGTTCTTTACAAAATATTACTCCCATTGAAAAACTTATGAACATTTCTCCAGACTACTCTAGACTAAGAATATTTGGGTGCAAATGTTTCATATTTAGTGACAAAAATGATAAACTTTCTCCTCGTGCGATTCCCTGTGTCTTTTTAGGATATGCTGGAAACCAAAAAGGTTATAGACGTTTTGACTTCAAAAATAATAAAACTATATGTGTCTAGAAATGTTTCCTTTCTTGAAAAGGAGAGCTTCTTTGATTTTAGAAAATTAAAAGACGTCACTGAGTACTCCTTTTTTCTAGATCTAACGTCAACATCTAACGAATATGACCTTGACTGTAACTTTGATGATGATCAAAGAATTATTGATCTTAATGTTGAAAATGAAGAAGTTCATAGAGATACTAGTATTCAATATTCCAAGCGACAAGAGTCTAATCCTCCATGTGCACTTGAAAAATATTCTAACATTCCAACAAGACAATCACCCGAGTCTCGAGGCCTTCAGAAAAGTTTGTATCATACGAGTCTTTCTCACCCACATATAGGGCAGTTATTGCATTAATTCACGCATATGAAGAACCATCCACATATTTTCAAGCAAAAAATGATATCAAATGGATAGAAGCCATGAAAGTTGAATTAGATGCACTTGAAAAGGCTTCTACATGGGATATTTAAGTTCTTCCTCTAAGGAAGAAAACTATAGAATGTCGATGGGTTTATAAAATTAAAACCAAGAGTGATAGTACTCTTGAAAAATATAAAGCTCGTTTAGTAGCCAAAGGTTATGCCCAAGAATATGGGATTGATTATGAAGAAAACTTTGCTCCGGTGGCTCGTATGACAACTGTCCGAACCTTAATTGCCTTAGCTTCTATCAAAAAATGTTCTATTTTTCAAATGGATGTCAAAAATGCTTTTTTAAATGGAAAGCTACATAAAGAAGTATATATGGAACCCCCTCCTGGTCTAAGTATTCTTAAGGGTAAAGTCCTTCGCTTAGAAAAAGCTCTTTATGGACTTAAACAAGCACCAAAAGCTTGGTATGATAGGTTTAGTCGTGTTATGATTGATATTGGGTTTCAATTCTGCTTAACTGACACTGCTTTGTTTATTAAGAATTCTGATGCAGGGATCATTGTGCTTATTCTCTATGTGGATGATATGATCATCACCGAAAGCGATAAACAGGAAGTTGAAACAATCAAAACACTTCTTAAATCTCATTTTGAAATGATTGATTTGGGCTTATTGAGATATTTTTTAGGCATTGAAGTTGCTTATTCTCCTAGAGGATATTTATTATCTTAGACTAAATTTGCTTTTGATATTGTTTTCAGGTCTGGTATTACTGATGATAAGAAAGTTAACACTCCAGAAGTTGTTAATGTTAAAATGAAGATTGATGATGGAGAACTTCTTGCGGACCCTACTCCTTACAGACAGCTTGTCGGGGTACTTTCTTATCTATCCATTACCAGACCAGATATAGCACATGGTGTTCACACAGCAAGTCAATTTCAACAGGCTCCTACTTTTGTTCATATGGGAGCAGTCATGTGTATTATCAGATACATCAAGTCCTTTCTTTCACGAGGACTTTTCTTATCTTCCTCCTCTTCTCTTGATTTAATTGCATATATTGATGCTGATTGGGAAGGTGATCCCAATAACAGACACTCAACCACTGGCTTTTGTGTCTTTTTAGGGGAATCATTGATCTCGTGGAGGTGTAAAAAGTAGCAGAAGGTATCTCTCTCATCCACCGAAGTTGAATACAGAGTCATGGCAACCACGACCATGAAAGTAGTTTGGCTCCGACGACTACTTGCTGACATGGGAGCTGAAGCAACAAAGGCTTCACAAATGCGTTGTGACAACAAAAGTGCGATCTACATTGCCAGTAAGAGAACATTCCACGAACGCACCAAACACATCGAAATGGATTGTCACTACGTCAGAGAGGAATATCTACACGGGATAATTGATCTGCCATATGTCACTTTAGAATATCAGTTAACAGACTTCTTTACAAAGCCTCTTGCAGCTCCCCGATTTCACTTTCTCTTAGACAAACTTTCGCTCATTGTACTGTAAGTTTGAGGGGGAGTGTTAAAATGTAAAATTATACATATATATATATAATAATATTATATTATTATATATATATATATAAATACATTTTTCATTTCTTTCTTTTCTGTAATTTTTTTTCCTTTATTTTTATTTTTTGTCTTTATGTCATCTAGTTCAGTTTGAACTAGAATTATTGTTGCTAGTCAAGTCCTGTCCAAACTTGACTAGGAATAGAGTTGTTGGACCGACACATTCCAACAGCTCTAAATAGAGTTGTTGGACACAGTGCAACAGCTCTATTGAGTCCTCTTTCAGCTGTGTATATAAAGGGGTGCAACCCCTCTTGTATTTTATTTCAATGCTTCTTAAGCAATTGGTTTTTCATATCAATAAAGAATAAATTTTTATTTTTATTTTTTTCCAGTTATACCCTTTTTAAGGGTTATGCTTTAGTGTCATTCTTCACACTTGCCCTTGTGAATCTAAGCTCGTGTTTCGAAGATCCCCATTTCATTTCAGTTATCTGATCAACCGCATGCCTTCATCTTCTGTGGGAGATCAAATTCCATTACATATCCTAAAACTTAATGCCCCACTCTTCATTATCTCACCTAAAATATTTAGATGTGTTTGTTTTGTACACAAACTTAGCCCTGACTGTGATAAATTAGATGCTCAAGCTACAAAATGCATATTTATATGTTATCCAAAAAAATCAAAAGGGATATTAATGTTATGATCCAATTTCTCGCCGAGAGTATGTCAGTGCGGATGTATCTTTCTTGGAATCCATTCCATATTACTCTAGTATCGGTTCTCAGATGCAAGTTGATCCAGCTGAGGCTTTTCCATTACATATACCTCCTTTTCCTTTGGAATTTGTGCCCTCATTACCGAACCAAACTCCATCCACTTCACGATTTAATAATCCTCCATTGGTATATGTGCGTAGAGCTCCACCTCCTCCAATGCCTTCATCTTCTTCTTCTCCTGAGGTAAGTACTACTGACAACAGTGATCTTCATGATGATGATAACAGGCCAATCGCTCTACGAAAGGGGACACGACAATGTACCTTATATCCCATATCTCATTTTGTGTCCGATGTTAGAATTGGAAATCAGATAAAAACTTTTATTTCAGCCTTATCTGCTGAAACCATTCCTCTGAACTATTAACATGTAGAGCTAGATAACAGGTGGAAGCTGGCTATGCAAGAAGAAATGGATGCTGACATTGTTGGATGCAAATGGGTATATACAATAAAGTACAAATCGGATGGTTCTATTTAAAGGTACAAGGCCAGATTAGTAGCAAAAGGGTATACTCAAACTTATGGTATTGATTTCTTTAAAACCTTTTCTCCTGTTGCACGGATGGCACCATTCGTCTTGTTCTCTCAGTAGATGTTAATCATGGTTGGAGTTTGTGTCAATTAGATGTGAAAAATACATTTCTATATGGGGATCTATCTGAGACAGTTTACATGAAACAACCTCCTTGATTCGAGGTTGAGGGGGAGTGTCAGAAGGTGTGTAGACTGAGAAAGGCGATATATGGCTTGAAACAAAGTCCGTGTGCATGGTTTCAAAAGTTGTTTAAAGTGATGTCACGCTTTGGCTTTAATAGGTCAGCGACAGATCATACATTATTTATCAAGAAAACTAACTCAAGCATAGTTGTTATGGTAGTATATGTGGATGACATCATTCTTACAGGAGATGTGAAAGATATTGAAGCTACAAAGGCTCATCTTCAAAAACACTTTGTTACAAAAGACCTTGGTTCACTTAGATATTTTCTGGGTATAGAAGTTGCCAGGAGCCGTGAAGGGATGGTTTTGTCTCAACGAAAGAATGTTCTTGACTTATTAAAGGAAACTGGAATGTTGGGAGCTAAACCAGCAAATATTCCCATGGACCATAAAGTTCAATTGTTTGAAGAAGGGTCGAAACCGGTTGATAGCAAAAGTTATCGCTCACTAGTAGGGAAGCTACTATATGTAACTGTGACCAGGCCTGATACCGCTTTAGCAGTAAGCAAAGTTAGTCAATTTATGGACAAACCAACTGAGGTACACTGGAATGCAGCTATAATGATTCTTAGGTATTTAAAATCTTCTCCTAGAAAAGGGTTATTATTCAAGAAAGGTGGAACTCTGGAGATAGTGGCTTACTCTGATGCTGACTATGCAGGATCTATAGTTGATAGAAAATTTATCACAGGATTCTGTGTTTTGGGGAGATAACCTGATTTCATGAAGTAAGAAGCAAAATGTGGTTGTTAGGTCGAGTGCAAAATCAGAATATAGGGCTATGGCCCAAACAGCTGCTAAATTAATGTGGGTTCGTACTGTTCTAAATGATCTTCAGGTGAAGGTTTCCTCTCCTATGACCATGATATGCGATAACAAGGCTGCCACATATATAGCGAACAATCTTGTCTTTCATGAGAGGACAAAGCATATTGAGGTTGATTGCCACTATGTAAGAGATATGGTTCAAGCTGGTCATATCACTACCAAATATGTAAAGTTGGAGGACCAAGTTGCATATATGTTTACAAAGCCTCTTGCTAGACCAAATTTCTCAAAATGTTGTGACAAGCTAAGCATGATTGATATCTATGCTCCAGCTTGAGGGGAAGTGATGAGAATAAGTCGAATTGTCCCCATCTTTATAAGAGGACTAAATGTTTCATCATAATGTAGCCCATGTTCTTGGGTGAAGCCTTTAGCCACAAGCCTCGCCTTATATCGTTCAATAGTGCCATCTGGCTTGTATTTGATTTTGTATAACCACTTTGACCCAACAACATTTTTATTTGATGGTCTTGGAACAATCTCCCAAGTTCCACACTCATGCAGTGCCTCCATCTCATCATTCATGGCCTCAACCCACCGTCTAGAATGTATTGCTTGTTGAAAAGTAATGGGTTCATCGTCTTTGTCCAAAGCAGTTAAAAATAATTGAAAATCCATGGAGAAATTCTCGTAACTAACCATCTCTCAGTTGGATGTCTAATTCGATTAGACCTTCTAAGATCAGGATTTTGTGAGGATGCATGATCAAGCATATTGGTCGTTGCCCTGTGTTGCTCTCGTCGAGTATATACAATGTCCCTGTAACTGCCTGGTTGTGGTGAGGTTTCTGCATTTTCCTGGTGACTCCAATTTTCATGGTGACTCAAATTGTCATGTTGTTCAACTCTCTCTGTTAACTGTCTACACTCTACAGGATAACTAATATCGGCTTCAGTAAATAATTCTGAGCTCAACCATGGACAGTAGAATTCAACAGTAGTCGATGAGGGATCTGTGAAGCCTGGATGAGAATCAAAATTCACCTCATCAAAAATGACATGTCTAGAGACTTTGATGCGCTTTGTCCCTGGATCATAACACCTGTAACCCTTGTAGTCATCCGCATACCCTACAAATCTGCACTTTAGAGCATTATCTTGAAATTTATGCCTTAATGAGTTGTCAACATGAACATAAAAAACACATCCAAACACACGTAAATCATGATAATTGGGATGGACTCCATGTAAGCTAAAATATGAAGAATTATTTTTTCAAAATATTCATCGGTAATTTATTTATAATATGAACTACGGTATGGAAGGCTTCCGTCCATACATTCATGGGTAAATTATTGTCGTGCATCATGACCATTGTAGTTTCCACAATGTGTCGGTGTTTCCTCTCAGCAATTCCATTTTGCTGAGGGGTGTGTGGAAAGGACACCTTCCTTCCTATTCTATTATTCTGGAGAAAACTAATAAAGTCACTAGAAGAAAATTCACCTCCCCCATCGGACCGTAAATACTGAATATTTCGAAAAAATGGTTCTTGACAAAAGAACGAAATCTTTGAAACAAGGGGAAAGTTTCTGACTTATGTTTCATGAAAAATATCCACGTATAACGAGAATAGCTATCAACAAAAATGAGATAATATCTAATACCAAAACAGGAATTGACTAGAGCAGGTCCTCAGACATCTGAACAAATAATTTCAAAAGGCCTTGAAGCTCTTTTATTGACATTATGAAAAGGGAGCACATGACTCTTACATAGCTGACAACTACAACATTTTTGTTTGTTCTTTTCAAGACTCAGACTCTTCCTAAGAATAAGAATATTAGTGACAAGTTTTTTAACAAAATGATCACCACATTGACCCAACCGACCATGCCATAGATCTGGCTTATTACAATATGAGACACTGAAGACAAAATCAGAGGAGACAAAAGAAGACACAGACGGAGGCTTCAAGGCATTACAGATTGGCTGACGACATGTAAGAGGATCCTCTTGAAAAACGGACATGTTACCCTGTCGCTTCCCTTCAACGAATGTTTTCTTCGAGTGGAGACCATTCACGAAGAAGTGAATTCAATAGAGACATGATTATCATCAACAAGCTTGGAAACAGAAACAATATTCTTTTTTATATTTGGGGCATGAAGAACATTGGAAAGTTTGAGAATGGATTTGGACATAGGGATAACCGAATTTCCAACATGAGAAATAGAGTGATGGGATCCACCCGCATCTCCAGTAACATGAGTTGTTGCCCCAGAATCAACATACCATGTTCCCTGCTCATTCTGCTTCAAATTCAACGCTGCTAGGGCTGACATGAGCAATTCTTTTAATTCTCCATTCGATTTAGTCTCATTCTTATGTTCTCCTTGCTGGTTTTTCCCTTTATTATGTGGATTAAACCAGAGATACCGGAAGCTTCTTAGGTAGGTGGGAAGCTTGCTTCCCGGAAACTCGCTTCGGAAGCGTGATACTCCTCGCCTCAGAAACTTCATGGGAATCTCGATTCCCCCACGCTTCTTCTATGCTTCCCGCACGCATGGTCTATGCTTCCTATATGCTTTTCTCACATTTCTTTTCATGTTTTTCATGTATTTTCTCTCACGCTTTCACTCACTTTTCATGTACTTTCTTTAAATTAGTAACCATCATTGTTAGATTTTAACAAAAATTTAACTCTTTTACTCAAAAACCACAAAATATAAGAATGATCAATTTTATTTTAGTTTTTATATGTTTCTTGTTCGACTCTTATTCAATTACCATATTGCTTCATTTTTTTAATATTTTGCTTTTAAATTGATATTCGCTTCCCGCTTCCTATAAATTTTAAAATGCCTCACTTCTCGCTTTCGCTTCCTAGTTTGGCAACCTTGGATTAAACCAACAGTTGGCCTATGTAGGCATGTTTCTCTGTCCTTGAGAATTCGGAAGAACATTAGGAGTGGGCAAAAGCCCACGTCCCCCTGATGCGTTTCTGCCCTGTCCTCCACGTCCTCGAAAATTGTATCCTCCTCTCCCTCGTCCATAGCTGACTCCTGTAGCAAGAACATTCTGAGTGTTTCCTTGCGTATGAAATTCCTCTTGCAAACCCTTCAAGACATCTCATATTGTAACAACTTAGCGCGCAGATCCTCAAACTATGGTAATTTAGGCAAACACAACAATGAAGTCGTAAGGACATGATAATCAGCCCCCAATCCACTCAAAATTTGTTGAACCATGTCTTTATCGCTAACGGGGCATCCAATGATGGCTAATTGATCAGCTATGCTTTTCATTTTATTCAAATATTCCATGACGGTCAAAGAATCCTTCCGCAACATCTGAAACTCACGCTTGAGAAATACAACTCGAGCCTCTGAAATCTGAGAATATGTGCGAACCAATTTGTCCCATAACTATGCGGCTGTGCAATCATATGGAATGGCAAGGAGAACCTCCTGCGAAAGAGTCGAAGTGATACGGGCCACAATCAACTAATCCCGTTTTTCCCAATTAAGGTATTCTAGGTTCTTGATGAGAACAGTAGATGTTGCCCCTTTGTCATCCTTATCTTCACGAGATACAAATTCTTGAGGGGCTGGCACGGATCCATCGAGATGACTGAGGAGACCCGGACTCCTTATAAAAGGAATTATTTGTCTTTTTCAGGTCAAAAAATTTGATGTGGTTTTTCAGACACAAGTTGGTTAAGAAAACTCGCGGAGAGACTGGATTGTGCGGCTTGGAAATCCATAGGAAATAAAAATAATATGGAAAGGAAAATATTGAGAGAAATGCTGCACTTCAACAATATCAAGCTGTGATTCTCGATTTGTCCCCTCTTTTTTTTTTTAGAACTAGACATATTCCAGATAAAACGTTTGGAACCTTTGAAAACCCTCAATCAATCGATGAGTGCAGTAGAAAACGAAGAAGTATCTGATCTTCCTCCTTTGATTTTTTTGTGTTGAGAAAGAAAGCAAGATTGGGCGACAAGCAGATCTGGTGACTCTTTGCTGAGCAGAAACATAAATACAGAAAACGTTAAGAAAGAGGAACGATATTCAGCGAAAAAGGAATATAGGTGCAGAGAGCAACAATTTCAGATCTGGGATTCACAGTTCCAGATCTGGAGATCTGACGCAAGAAGAAAACTTTAGATCAGAAATAAAAATCAGAACTGCGACAGCCTGGAACAATTCAGATCTGAAGTCAAAAACAGATCTGCGACAAGCTGAAACGAAAAGACCTTTCAAAACTGTGGCAGAAAAAATTTTAAGGCAAAAGAGAACAGTAAAAGAGAAGAATTTTAGGACGGGAAAAGAAGTTTAATAGAAGAGAGACAAGACTGCGGAAGAAATTTTTCGACTTGGAAAATAGAGTCTCTGCAGTCATACCTTCTGGAAATCATGTCCACACCCAGATCTAACGTGCTCTGAATTTTCAGATCTCCAGTCTTTTACCTGTAGAGGAAAGAAAGACAATAGAAACAAAGGGGCTACATGAAACAGAGAAGAACCCAGCCAGCTTGGGCGTCCTTTCTCATTGAATATATGGATCTTACAAGACGTATTAGGGTACAAGTTTACCCTTAAACAATAATTAAAAATTACATGTCCACCTATAAGTGACGTCTGGAATACTAGACATAAAAATGATACAAAACAAACTGACGTTATCTTTTCAGGTTGCACAGTTTACATCTACAAGATGTCCCAAAATCATGACACTCGAGATGTCCATGTCAGTAATTCTGCTGTTTGATTTTTTTCTTCTTTAAGTTTGTTATGGCCTACACTTACCTGTTAATGGTAGATTCATAACTGTAGGCTCAGCTGAGCTGGGTTCAGTCATACCTGAACCAGGTCCACATGAAGGCTGATGACCTGGAATAGGGAGTTCATAGACCAATGTTGGCCTAGACCTAGATAAGTTTCTCAATGATCAAGCTTGATCTTGGTTGAACCCACCAGTTCAATGAAGCAATACGAGTTTGGCCAGACCGAGTCCATGAATGCAGGCAATCTTTGATTTTTAGACCCGTAGTATATGTCTCGGAGTTCAAACCAACAGTGTCAAATTTTCAAATATAACAGTTTGAGTTCTTACTTTTTCCATTCCACAATGCCATTGTTTACTATTCTGTTTCACTAGACCCATAGTATATGTTTCAGAGTTCAAACCCTCGAGGTAAAATCTTCAAATATCTGTTGAAGCCCTTGAAAACCGAATCGAATTGTCACTTTTTCTATTACACAATTGCCATTGTTTATTGTCGTGTTTCACTACAGGTCCATCCTCAAACATTTTGATGAAACCCAAAAAATTTTGACAGTTATCAACCTTATCTTTTATGACCTCCCCATCTTTCCACCTATTAAGTGTGCAAATCACTGACATCAAAATACAATCTGTCTCAAACTCCACAATTTGCTATCAAACTTCCCCATTCCACTCTCCCAATCACTTGGCCTATGTAAAACATATTTTCTTTGGATGCCTTAAACAATACTCTCTCTCTCTCATATTCTTCCTGGATTCCTCTCACTAGCTGCTAGCATGTTCAATTTAGAATTTCTTTTTTTATGTGATTTATTTCCTAAGGATGTAAACGGGTCGGATCTGCTTGGGATATAAGCCATACCAAATCTAATTAATGGGATTTGAATTCGGAGTCAGAGTCAAATGTGAAATCGTTCAAACTGAATCTGGACTGATTAATAGAATAAAATCCGAAACTTAATCAAAATATGGGATTCCATTGGATACAATTGCTTTTAAAAAGTAAAAAGTGGCTGGATGAAGTGGCCAAACCCCATTCAAAGATGCGAGAAAAGGTTGTTAAACCTTATTAAAATATTGTTGCGGCATTTATGGCAGCATAAGAGTGTGGATACTCCTCACCATGTGGCCAAAGCTGCACTGATTGAATTTTAGTGACCTTGGACACATAGATATCCACTTATCTAAATGTCTTTTTATGTCATGCATTTTCAAAGGAATATTTCCAACCCATAAAAATCTGATCGGATCAGTATGTAAAACCACATCAAAATCCAAATCTAATCAGATTACAGCATGCAGTGATGAATCAAACTCATGCACATATTTAAATGCATATTTTCTACCAAACTTGATCAAACTGATTAGGGTCGATCAGATATCCATCATAAATCCGTACCATTGACATCCCTACCTTTATCTTTTTGTGTTGCAGAAGATGGATTATAAATCATAGGTAGGGACAATGCTATTAAAATTGATTTGAATTGGCACATTAATTTCAAATTGGCCTCTTAACAAAACAAAGTGGTTGATTCAACCAATTTTGTCATTTAGACATAATTAGGCCGATTCTGACATGAATAAATTTGCTTAACTTTTTTGTGATATAAATTATGAAACCAAAAAGAAAAGAAAAGACCCCCCTCCCCCAAAAAAACCCTCTCTCTCTCTCTCATCCAATTGGACCTGTGAGCTCACTCTAGATAATTAACCTGGAACCCAGGACCTAGGTCACGTGGAACCATATATATATATATATATATATATATATATATATATATATATATATATATATATATATATATATATATATATATATATATATACACACACACACACACAAAATAGGGGCATTTTTGTCTTTTTACATGTGTTAATAGTTGTTTATTAGAAACAACTATTTTTTGTTTCTTTTCTTTCTTTCTTTTTTTCTTTGATTTTTTTCCTTTATGTGATTTGGGGAGTTCCCAAGGGTCTCGCTCTCACTTTTGTATACAAATAGGCTTGTCCCCCACCCCTACATGTATTCCATTCCTTTTCTCTCAATATTCAATAATACTAAATTTTTGTTAGTCTTTTGGCATTGTCCCTTAGTGGACTTTTGTGTGCACTTGAGTGCTTGTCTATCTTCTTTGTAATTGTCCATTATTGGACTTGTAAGTGTTTTGCACTTTGTTATTTGTAATTCTGCATACTTCGTTACACCCCCTCTCGATCTCTCTCGATAATTTTCTCTCTCAAGGTCTGATTAGAACTGGGATCTAACCTGAGTTTGATCAGACGATTCAGACCTCAGTCTGAGCATGGTTGATCAATACGATCAAACCCAAGTCTAACCAGGCTCATGAGAATTGGGTTTGTTCTTGGTGGTTCAGGGTCTAGTGATAGTTGTATCTATTTGCACCCATGTTTTATCAAACCTCACCTAGGGCCATTTTTTTTAAGATTCATTTTGTGGAATACACACGTGTGCACGCACACACAAACTCGCATATAGGAGTATATTAGCTACAAATGTTTGTAGGTAAACATGCATCACATTTTTTTTATTTTTTTGTTATTTTCCACGTAACTAGCCTTGTAAATGTGATCTACATGTTTTTCTTAGTGAGAGTTGTAAGGAAACGAGAGCCTCCAACAAAGTTCACCAAATCACCAAGGTAGACACACAAAAGAGCCGCAACAAGATCCACCAAATCAGCAAAGTGAACACACAAAGAATCACAAAACAGGTTCACTCACAAAACTTAAAAGGGGCAAACAAAAGAGGCTCACAAATTATAAAAATAATATTGTATTGAAGTCACACTCAAGCAAAAAGCATTACATTGAAGAGGGGGAATCATCCTACGTCAAATGAGTCTCATAGAGACTTTATCTTGTTGACTAGTCAACCTTGTGTTGACTAGTTCAAAAGAAACCAAGTAAAAAGAAAACTATCCTAGAGAGAGAATACATACATATATGTAAATATATTTATAGATGTAAATAATGCATATATATATACACACACAATTTAACACCCACTCAAACTTATGGTTGGATAACAGAAAGTTTGTCTAAGAGAAAGTAAAATCTAGGAGCAGTGAGAGTTTTATTGAAGAAATCCGTCAACTGATATTTTGAGGTAACATAGGGAAGATCGATAGTGCCATATAGCTACTCCTCTTGTAGGTAGTGACAGTTCATCTCAATATGTTTGGTACGCTTGTAAAATGTTTGGTTCATGGCAATGTATGAAACTTTTTTTGCTATAGCACATTTGTGATGCTCCTTCAATTTGAACTCCCAAATCATCTAGCAATCTTGTGAGAGAAATATATCAGGTCTCGTAATTGAAAGATAAGAAAATACCCAGACAAGCTATATGTACGGCATCGAATTTTCAAGCGGTTCTCCATCATCAATTCTCATCTTAGAATTGACAACTTCAAGAGCAATGTTGTAAAAAGCATTAAAGCGTAGCGAGGCGCTCTACCAAAAACTGAGGCAAGGCATAAGCCTCGATGCGTAAAGCGTAAACCTAAACAAAATTTTGTGAAAACATTAAAAAAAATATCTAAAAATACAAAAAAAAATGCTTTATTGATGAAACAACCAATAAGAAATAGAAAATCTCAAATAAATACTAAAAGCAATTGAGAAATTGATTATACAACTAAGAAACTTTTTTTTTTTTGAAAAGTTTAAAAAAACTAAAAAAATATGTAAAAATACAAATAAATAAATAAAATGCTTTATTGATGAAGCAACAACCAATATGAAATAGAAAATCTCAAATAAATACTAAAAGTAACTGAGAAACTGATTATATAACTTAGAAACAAATTATATAGCTATGAAAAAACAAAAATTGATTAAAAAATTATAAACAAAAAAAATATAAAAATTATCTAAAAATACAAATAAATAAATAAAATGCTTTATTGATGAAGCAACAAACAATAAGAAATAAAAATTCTTCTTCTTCATTCCTTATTCTGGCGCCTTGAGGTGCAGAGTGCCTCGCCTTTTGCGCCTAAGGCGCGTTTTTAACAACACTGCTCCAAATATAAGGCCTGGACGACTCAGACACCAGTTGAAAGATGGATAAGTTATGAAAATTATAGCACATATCATCAATTATTTTTTACGGTTGTCTCAAAACAAGAAGAACCCAAAACCCACAACCATGCATTAAGGTGAAATCGATGGATTGAAGCTATGAATGAATAGATGAAGGCACTTTATGAGTGTCAAACATGAGAGATTGTTCTAAGGCCTTTTGATAAGAATATTGTGGGATCAAAGTGGGTGTACAAAATTAAATATAAACTAGATGACAGCGTAGAGTGATATAAGGCTCAGCTTGTAGCAAAAGGGTTTACCCAGGAACATGGTTTGTTTTTAGTCCCGTAGCAAAATGGCAACAATACGTATTATTTTGTTTTTAGCTATAGATCACGGATGGATACAATGTCAATTGCATGTCAAAAATGTGTTTTTGCATAGAGATCTAAAGGAAGAAGTTTACATGGAACAACCTCAGGGATAAAGTGAGAAGGATACAAGCCAATACGTGTGCAAGCTAAACAGGGCTATATAAGGGTTTAAGAAAGCCTCCATATCATGGTTCGAAAGTTTCTCCCTTGAAATTCAAAAACATGGATTTACCAAATCTCATCTCGATCATTCACTTTTTATGTACGAAGGTAAACGATGGTTAACTGTATTACTCATTTACGTGGATGATATCATAGTTGCAAGTAACTCAGAGAAGCACATCCTTGAAATTAAAGAAGTTCTGAGTCGCAGATTCAAAATGGACTTGGGAAAGCTCAAATATTTTTTGGGAGTGGAGGTTGATAAAGGAAAAGATACGCTATTGATGATGCAACACAAATACACTATTGACATATTGAATAAGGCTGGCAGAGAGATTGCAAACCTCTACTGACTCCTAGTCCTCTGAATCAAAAGCTTAGTTGTGACGAAGGAGAAGTATATGAAGACCCTATTAAGTACAGGATTATAGGTATGCTTCAATACCTCACATTTACTCGGCCAGATGTAGTTTATGCAGTAAATCAAGTATCCCAATATATGCATTGTGAGAGAACCATGCAGAGGTTGTCAAGAGAATCCTTAGGTATCTCAAAGGTACACTTGGAGATGGTCTTTACTATAAGAAAAGAGATGAGCATGAAGATGTGTTTACCATAATGGCCTTCTCTTATGTGGATTGGGTAGGTGAGCCGGATAAACGAAGGTCAATTTCAAGGTCCAGTGTTTTTGTCGGAAGAAACTTAGTCTCATGGAGACTAAAGAAACAAAAAAACAGTAGCTCGATCTAGCACAGAGGCCGAATATAGAGCCATGGCTGCAGCATCTTCAGAAGTGACATGGATTAGATATTTGTTGGGTGAATTGGATAAGAAAATATCGTGTTCAGTGTTCTGTGACAACCAAAGAGAAATCAAAATTTCTCTCAATCCAATTCAGCATGGAAGAACAAAGTATATTAAAATAGATCATCACTTTATCAGGAACAAAATAGAGAATGGTGAAATTAAAACTAGATTCATAGGAAAAGAAGAACAAGTGGCTGACCTGTTTACAAAGGGCTTAGCAAACATCAGTTTTTGTTCCTCAAAGGCAAGTTGTCCATGATCTTGACCATGCACAACTTGGAGGCTATTGGGACGTGATATATCTTGGAATCGGATCTGGATCCATATCGAAGATCCATATCGAAGATCCATATCCATTGTAAAACATGTTATGATTATTGTATTTTATCTATCCATTTTACCCCCATTATGTCATATTGTATATTAGAGATTAGGGGCAATAATTTACATTTGCAATGTAATTAGTTACAGATCTTAATGATAAAAGATATAAACCCTAGATGTCCTTGTTATTGATGTTTTTGGGTAGTCTGCAGCAGCCTCTCCTCTCTCTAATATTCTCTTCCTCTTGTATTCTTGGATGATCTCTGATTTACATAGATAACCTCTAGAAAAATAAGCTACTTCAATTCCAACAAAATATTTTAAAAAACTCAAATCAATCATTTCAAAGTGACTTTTGAGAAGTTTTTTAATGTGCTCTCCTGTGATACTCATGTCGTCCACATAGAGGAAAAGAATAACCATACTTGCACCAAAAAACTTAGCAAACAAAATTGTATCAGTCAGACAAGATTGAAATCCAATATCAAGTATAACTTGACTAAATTTGCTATACCAAGCCTTCGGTGCTTGTTTAAGACCATAAAGGGCTTTATCCAAACGAAGAATTTTTCCTCTAGAAATAGTTATACCAGGTGTTACTTTCATATAAGCTTCTTCAGCTAAATCCCCATTAAGAAATGCATTCTTAACGTCCATCTGATATATGGGTCATCTTCTCACAAAGGTCAGGGTTACTAAGGTCCAAATTGTGGTCATCCTAACAACTGGGGCAAAAGTTTATTCATAATTTATTTCATATTCTTGAAAATATCTCTTGGCAACTAATCTAGCTTTGTATTTTTCAAGAGTTTCATCACTCTTGGTTTTTACATTATACACTCATCTACAACCTATAGGTTTTTTTCCTAAAAAAATGTCTTGAATAGTCCAAGCATTTATTCTTTCTAAGATGTTTAGCTCTACCCTCATGGCTCATACCCATTCAGAATGTTATTTTGCTTGAGCATACGTCGAGGGTTATACATAAAAATGTATTAATGCAATGTAAGCTTAGTACTTAAGTAAAAACGAGTCATCAGACACAAATTTTCTAGCAAGTTTTGATACTCTAGATAATCATCTAGTTTGTATTTTCATTTTATTTTCATTATATCTTTCAAGTGCATATAGACGTTTAGAATCACTATGCATGGATTATTGTATACAACTTTAATCCTTATAGGATTTCTCTACTTTAATCTCATTATCACGAGAATGTTCGTTACTCACTATATCATCTCTAAGTTCTTGATCTTCATCAAGATCAAGATCACAATCGTCATATTTTGGAATTAGATCCAATGAAAAGAAATACTCGGTTATTTCCTTAGATTTTTCAATTTCAAAAAAAACTTTCATTTTCTAAGGAAGACACATTTCTTTAAACATATAGCTTTTTATTTTTAAAATCAAAGCATCTATAGCATTTTTAGTTATTTGTATACCCCAAAAAAACACAAGGAATAGCATGGGGAGAAAGTTTACCATTCTTATTAGTAAAAACAAAGCATTTACACCCAAAGACTCAATCTAGAATAATCAGGAATTAGTTTAAAAAGTTTTTCAATCAATTTTACATTTTTCAAAGAAGAGGATGGCATTCTGATAATTAGATAAACCACAATCAATGTGGCTTTAGCCCAAAAAACTTTAAATACTTTGTTTGTAATAAGCAAAGTTCTTGTTGTTTTTATGATATGTCTATGATTTCTTTCAGCCAAACCATTATGTTGTAGAGTGTAAGGACAAGATTTTTGATGTGTAATAGCATTTAAAGCAAGGTAATCTTTAAATTCTTTTGGAAAAAATTCTCCCCATAAATCAGCGCGAAAGATAGAAATATCATCTTTGAATTTATTTTTGACCAAATTACGAAATATTTGAAAATGTAAGAAAACTGCAAATTTGTGTTTAAGGAAATAGATCCAAGTATGTCTAGTAAAATCATCAACAAAAATTATATAATATATTAACTCAAGCAGTTGAGAAGAAACAAAGGTTCTTTCTTGAAATGATAATCTCTTCATTTTGCCAAGAATACAATCTTCACATGTAAAGTTTTCATAAGTACAAAAGTTTTTCATCTTTGAAAAATATTGAATCTTGGGTACTACAATAAAAAGTATTTTTGGGTATTTCTAAAAAATTCATGTACTATAAGCATTCTTCTCTATGGCCTTCCCCAATCAGCTTTCCTAACTAGCGATCTTGCACCCGACAACCATTAGAAGAGAAGAAAACATTCCATCCATGGTCAAATAATTGAGAAACTGACAAAAGATTTAAATTTAATTTAGCAATATATCTAATTTTTAGAATAGAAATTTTTTTTGAACTTTAAAAAATATTTTTAAAATTCTTTATTCCTTTTATCTCAAGAGATATCTCATCAACAGTAAACACATTTGACCTACTTGAGTTACGACATTCGAATAAAATATCACCATTTAGTGCCATGTAAAACGAGGCATCTGAGTCAAGAAGCCAAAGAGATTTACTGAGACCATGTCTCCGGTTGATGAAGACGCTCCTTTGAGTAGAGGTTAAAGAACCTCCACTAGTTGTGTCAAGGACATGTTCCCCATAGATGAATCTTGTGCAGTTTTGACATCATTTGACTCTTGTAGATAGCCAACTGAGGCAACTATATTCTCATACGACCTTTTCAACATAGGACAATGGGTTTTGACTTGTCCCAATTCATGACAATAATAACAATTTTTTTTCTCATAGTCATTGTCATGTTTTTCATAATGCTCATTGTTTGACCTTCCATATTGGTGTAATAACCGTATTTTTTGTTATTTGTTTGAATTTTTTTTATTATCATAATGCGGAAATTATTTGATATGGGCCTGAGATCCATACTCTGGATCCAGGATTCATGTGTAAATAATATCATATATATTATAATATATATATATATATAAATTAGATAATAAATAAATAAAATTAATAAAAATATGTAAGGGATCCACGGTTGGATCCATTTGGACCCAACTTGTGGATCCACATCGCAAAAATGGTCGTGGGTCCAAATTTCAGACCCTAATAAGCATCGGACCGAGATCGGCTCGCAGGTCTCGGACTCAGACCCGATCCACACCCCATTTTCTGGTTTTAAAAAAAAATTTGTTAAAGGCCGCTACAGGGTTGCCCGATAAGGACAGGTGTTAGGGTTCTCTCAGAACCCTAACAGAGGAGGTAGCGATGGGGGGTGGGATTGCACAACCGCCGGGGAGAGGGGTAACGACCCTTCCTTTTCGGAGGCCGACCTCCTAAAAAAAGGGGGGCCCGAATCTCTTTTCTCCCACTCTCCTCTCCTCGTTCTCCTTCTCTCTGTCTCTCCCATCTTTTCTCACCTCCCTCTCGAACTCCTTCACGGCGCCAGAGCAGCCGAAGCCGGTGGAAGCATCCTCCAGCTTGCTGCAACCACCTTCATCTCGCCGGAACAGGTAGGTCCTACTGTCTCTTTTCTTCGGGTATACCGGATTGTCGAGCATGCTATGTGGGTTTTGGATTTTGGCTTGAAGGGTTGTCCGAACCCTCCCCAATAAACCGATTTGGGGGATTTCCCCCAATCAAACTTCTTTGTGGTTTCCGATTTCTGATAAAAAGGGAATCAGTTTTGGGGTTAAGGCGTCGGAAACCCCAAAACGTCGAAGCATGGGAATTTCGGATTACAGTAAGGTTTTGCTATGATTTTGTGGTCTTTTGGTCTCACTGCAAGTAAGCTAGCATCAGATGTTTCAAAAAATGTGTTCTTGTTGCAGTTCTTTGAAAGGTTTGCCCATCCCTTCATCTGCTACTCTTCTGCTGTCTTCGAGAGGCTGTTTATTAAACACCATGTCAGAGGCTTTGTTGGTCTCCTCATCTTCTATTTCACACTTTTCTTGGCTCACCCATGTCAGGTTTTGCAAAGAGGATGAGTGGTCTGTGTCCAAGTTCCCTCCTTCATCTTGTTTTTTTTTAGTGTAGGATTCTCAAACACCAAACTAATTTCTTTGTAATAATTTTGTTCTTCATGTAATATGGACTCTGCTGTTGCATCTGGACTAGAAGGCCCAACATCCTTCGGTTTCTCGTCTTCCAAATTCATCTGTTCGATTTTCTGACTGGTGTCAACTCCTTTAGAATATTTCTCCTCAGATCCTTCATCTCTTTTCATATTTTGCAGTCAGAGGGGTCCACAAGGTTGTCATCTTCTGCTGTTTCCCACTGGCCCTCTCTATTGAGGTCTCTTTGACAACTAAACCGCCGAGATTCTCATCTTGCATCACTGCAATCTGTGGAAATCCCACTGCTGAGATCTCAGATATCTCTGCTCCAGGTTCCTTCTGTTCTTTTTGTATTTGGGCCTCTGTCCCTGGTGCCTGCTTAGTAGCTAAAACAGAGACATAAATTTCTGCTTTAGTTTCTTCCAAGTTTATATCCAGAGTTTAGGATGGATCACATTCATCAGCACCTATAACAGAAACCACCTTTGCTTTTGAAGGTGTTTTATAAAAATCATCACCTTCAAAATGTTTTTTTTCTCCTTCATTTCTAAATACTCATTTTGTACTGATCAAAGTTTCTGCTTCCATGACTTTTTCATTCGTCTCAACTTGTACCTCTTTCAAACTGATGATTCCTTCTGCAGTTTCTGCAACAGAAGCCAGGTCAATGGAATCACTTTTATTAGGTGGAAAGTTCTTGATTTCCATGTCTGGATTTTCTGTTGCTACTGCTGATCTTGGATCTGAAAGCATTTCATGGAACTTCTCACAAGCTGAGTCTTCTTGAGTCAGTTTTTCTCAGAGTTACCGGAAACGCCTATAGAATAGGGGAAGCGCGCTTCCCCGGGATGCGCTTCGGAAGCGCGAAACGCAGCGCTTCCGAAATGCGAGGGGAAGCGCAGGTTCAATTGAGGAAGCGCGTCCCCCTTTAAAGGGAAGTGCGTCCCCCTTTAAAGGGAAGCGCGTACCTCTTTAAAGGGGTACGCGTACCCCTTTAAAGGGGGACGCGTACCCCTTTAAAGGGAGACGCGTACCTCTTTAATGGGAGACGCGTACCTCTTTAAAGGGGTACGCGTACCCCTTTAAAGGGGGACGCTATTATGGAAAGGTCGAATTTGCCCTTAAATTTTTTTTTTTACACATGAATTTATTTTTTACTGAGGTTAAAATGGGTATTTTATAAAACCCGTGAAAAAATAAAATCGAAAGGGGCTTAGGGTTTTGTTTTTTCACGTGTATCTTCTGACTCCTCTCTCTCTCTCTCTCGAGTTTTCGGCGAGCTCCGAGTTACGGCGACCTCAAAAAATTCTGATGGCCTCCACCGAGTTCCGAAGATGAAGATGTTCACCTTCAGGTACGCTATCTTCTCTTACCCCCCTCTCTCACGCTCTGTCACTCTCTCTATCTCTCTGTCGTGCGAGCTCCCCTCCCGTCAGCAACACCAGTGGGATCCAATAGGGTAGTTTTGGGGAAAGTGATCAAGGGTTTTTTCTTTCTCGGTGTAGATCTATCGCAGGGGTTGCTAGGTGTAAGATTCTTTTTCTGGGTGTATATCAAGGGTTTTTTTGTTCCTGTAGATCAAGGGTTTGTTTGTAGTTTTTTTAGTTTCTGATTCATTATCGCAGCGGGTTTTTTTATTCATTCTGCATGAAGCAGTGGGTTGTTTTTTATTGTCTCCATGATACGCTATCTAATGAAATTGCATGGTTTAAAAACTGGCCGAGTCAACCTAGTGACTCGGTTTCACTCAGGCATTTACTGGGTCAACCCAGAAATGAACAAAACTTTGTTGATAGGGGTTCGGGGGCGCAAATAGGGGTGTAGCAAGAAAAAAAATTGGTGTGATAGGGGTTCAGGGGCAGCATCCTCCTTTTTTTTTAGATAAAATAAAAATGGCTACAATTATTAATAAAAATCTATTTCATATGGACAAATCAAACTATTTGCTGCAGTCAGGGTTGGGCTACAAAATGGATAAAAATCTATTTCATATGGAATCGGAGTTGGGCTAATACTGGGCTTTTAAATTTTTTTTTTAACTGGACTGGGAGGCCCATATTTTGCTTTGATGAAGAGTTTTCGAGTGATATAGGGCTGGTGTCTGACTTGTGTGGTGGAGGTTCAGCTCGTGAGCAGAGGTTTGATTCCTTCATTCTCTCTAGAAAGTACATTTAAGGAACAGGGGATTGTTAGAGACTATTTGTTTCATTTTTTCGTTGCAATAACATGATGGTCTTTATCTTTTGTTTTGTGTTATCATATGATGATCATTTATATTCTTATTTGAGACCCATGAATGAACAGTATATTGGTTGAGAAACATTTCACATTTTGTGGTTGTTTAACTGAGTTTATTTGGTCGTCTTTTTTAGAAATAAGGGTTAATGAAGTATTTTTTTATCATTCTTGTAGGTTTTAACTTTTAAGTCATTTTGACGATTGCTTGAATCATGATTCCTGATCAGATTGACTGTATCACTTTTATTATTCTTTTACTGTTGGATATATATGGATTATTGATTTATTGTTTTAAATTTCAAAGTCAATGAAAAACATGTTCTGCCTCCACAAGTTGTCTTATGGTTTCATTATGGTGTTTGATCTTGCAGACTTCTAGAATCTATTCTCTCCTTGATCTCTTGAAGTGATTTTGCTTTATGTGAATTCTGAACTTACATGTTGATCAAGTGAACCAAGCATGATAAAAGAAACAAAACAAAAGAGATACTTATAAGTATCCTATAATATATAAAAAATATATTATAGGAAAATTCTTGAATTCATATTATAAAAACATATTATACAAAATGTATACCAAGCATGATTGAGCTTATCATCCCTATTAAGTATGAATTCTTTGATATACTGAGCGTGGGCACACCCAAGCTCGGCTCATTTACTCTATCAGAAGAGTGGGGCAACTAGTATGTTGTAGCTAGTTGTTTAAAATTTTAAATAAATATCATTATTGCTAGTAACAGTCGGCCAATATGAATTTTGTTTTTCTTTGTTGTTATGTTATCTTATTTTGGCATTTTTTTCATAAATGCAAACTTTTGAAAGAACTTTTTTTTTTAAAATTTTGTTTGCTTTATCATAGTATATTATAGAATCATAGATCTTTCACCTCCTTAAATGATGTTTATTTTTTTGTTTTAGTAATTGGTAAATTATGAGTAATGATTTGTGTTCTTCACTCTCCAATATTTACTGTTAATAATAGCTTCTTTAAAGTGTTTTAGGTTGATTCTGATACTTTTATGATGCAAATATATTTGCATGTTCTTTGCTTCATTAATGACCATCTCAAGCTATGATCACGATAATTCTGATGACGATGATGATTCTTTGTACAATTTGGAGCATGAATCATCTAGTGGTGTTGGGAAGGGCAAGAAGAGGTCTTCTGCTTGTCCATATCAGTTTGAGGACCGAAACGAAAATTGTTTTGATGAGGAAGATGAAGAAGAATATGACTTGGATGACTACTATTCTGAAGATGACCAAGATGATGAACCACCTAGCATGCATAAAACAACAGTGCTATGGCGCCATGTATTGAAACAAAAGAAGAGTGGGCAAGGAAAGCAAGGTGGAACCCAAGTTTTTATGTGCAGGCACTGCAAAAAATATTTATCATGGGTCATATACTCGAGTTTTTGCACATCCCATGGGATCTCCAAAGGGACAAAGTGTTGGGATTGCCTTTTGCCCTGTAGTTGCAAAAAATGCAGAATTGGCAAAAAAAATTAAGAGGCAAGTTCGTCGAGTGGAGGTTTCATCAAGTGCATTTGAGTTGATGAGATCAAGAATTGATACTCCAAAGAAGCCTATTAGTATGACTACATCATCTAGTGGAAGCCGAAAAACAGTTGATATTCGTGATACCTTTAAAAAGGTAGAAAGAGATGATGTAGATCACAAAATTATCAGATTTTTGTGTGCAAATGGCATACCTTTCAATGTGCTTCGATCACCATATTGGGAAGGGATGATATCTGCAGTTAGTAAAGTGCCCGAATATAAACCCCCATCATATGAAAAAGCGCGAACAATGTTGCTTGACAGTGAGAAAGAGTGTGTTCACAGGGAGTTAAATGAATTTCGAGAAAAGTTTGAGGAGTTTGGAGTTTCCATTGTCTCAGACGGTTGGACAAATATCAAGAACAAACACTTGATAAATATACTTGCCTCAAACTGTTTTGGCTCGATGTTCTTATATGCAAGCGATTTTTCTAATGTGCAACAGTCAGCTGCAAACATTGCCGAGTTTTTTAAGACGGGATTTAAACTTGTGGGGCCTTCTAATGTAGTGCAAGTGATTACAGACAATGCAGCAAATTGCAAGTTAGCAGGTGAAGAATTAAAACAAACGTACAAGTATATTTTTTGGTCACCTTGTGTTGTGCACACACTTAATTTGATCTTCAAGGATTTGGCACATGAGTTTCATTGGTTGGGAGAAACATATTTGCAGAGTAAAGAAATTGTGAAGTATATCACAAATCATTCAAAAGCACTAGCAATCTTTAGAAGCAATGAAAAATTAGAATTAATAAAGATTGCAAAAACAAGGTTTGCTTCACATTATACTACTTTGAAACGCTTGCTTGATGTGAGGGAGAGTTTAAGGCTCACAGTAATTTCAGATAGATGGAGCGATTGGAAGCAATCATGCACGGATGAAATTATGAAAAAAAGGGTTGTTACAACAGAAACAACTGTTCTTGATGAAGAATATTGGGATTCTGTACGTTTAGCATTATTGATTACAAAACCCATCTATAAGATGATTAAATTTTGTGATCAGGAAGGCCCTATAATTGGTGAAGTGTATGAAGGCATGGACAACATGTTGGGGGAAATCAAAGACAATCTAAAAGGACAACCAGATTTATATGAAAAGATTCATAAGATTGTCTCAAATAGATGGATAGAATGAATGTGCCTCTCCATAGTCTAGCCCACATGCTTACTCCAAAATATTACGAGTCGGAGTATCTCAAAATCCCAGCAGCAGGAGGGGTCAAACGAGTTTCTCCTGGTAAAAATTTAATTCTATCTATTTAATAAAGTTTAAAGTTAAATGATTTAATTATTTTATTATTTCATTTGCATTTCTCTTGTTATAGTTACTAAACATTTTTTTTTGCAGAAAAGGATAATGATATCTTAGACGGCACAATGCTTGCGCTTGAAGTCATATCTTCTGGAAATGAAGAGTTATCTACACTTTATAGGTCACAACTTGTGGCTTTTGCATCAAGAAGTGGAAGATTTAGCCGAAATGCAGCACGAATAGATGCACTGAATCCTACAATGTCAGTGCTTAATTGGTGGCGTTTTTATGGTGGTGATACACCGGAGTTGAGAGCATTAGCCATTAAGGTTTTATCTCAACCTATTAGCACATCTTCTGCAGAAAGAGCGTGGAGCACCTATACTTACATTCACAATGTTAAAAGAAATAGGCTCAATGAAGATCGTGCTGATACCTTAGTGTATATTCATTCCAATCTTCGATTGATTGACAGGTATAATTAAACTGTGTTGTACTTTTGTTTTGGTATTTTTTTTCTCTTTTTTTATCATTGATTGTTTATTAACATTCATATTTTATATTCTTGTTATAAAAGGTGCAACAATCGCTATAAAGAAGGGCCTAGTCGAAAATGGGATATCAATCCAGAACTTCCTATTGTAGAAGAAAATACGTTGAGATTAGAGGATATGCGATGGAGAAATTTGGATGAAAGTGCACAACAATCAAGCACTATTTCCAAATCCAAACATAAAGATGCACAACCAAGAGCTCCATTACCTCCAATAATTATACGTACAAATGAAGTTGAAGAGGATACAAATCAATCCATCAGAGCTAGTAGAACTGCAGATATACAAGAGCGACCATCAGTTCCTCATGGTCGGATTGATCGTTTCTTTAGCCGGAGACCTAGGCAAGGTATGTTGATATTGTGTTTTTTATATTTTAAATTATGGTTTTTGAACATTTTAACTTTTTAACGTATTCATTATAGGAAATGAAGGAAGGAGCAGAAGACATGGTCGTGGAGGACAAGATGCACGTGATGATGCAGAAAGTTCGCGATCTATTGCTGACTTGAAGGGGAAGAGAAAGATGACAGATTAATGAACTCTTGAATTATTATTTTTTTTTATGATGTAGTTGGAGTAATCCAACTTAAAAACTTTTATGTTACTTTTTTGTCATGGTTTTATAATATTTTTTTGGTATACTTTTATTTTGAATCTTGCATGATGAAGTGAAGTAGTGGATTATGTTAATTTTAAGGTTAGACTTAGAGTTTAGAACTTTGTAGCTTATAATTTACAATTTAGAAATTTATAGCTTCTTAGGTCGCTTCCGGTTCGCTTCCGAGACGCTTCCGAGACGCTTCCTATGTCACTTCCGAGTGGTCCCACGCTTCCCGCTTCCGAAATTTTTGAAAGTGCCTCGCTTCCCGCTTCCGCTTCCCGTATCGCTTCCCGCTCCCGCTTCCTCGACTGGCAACTCTGGTTTTTCTTCATTTTTCTGCCAAAAAAATTTTATTTTTGTACCAGGTCCAGACCCTATGACGGACCAACTTGCATTTGTTTTTGGGCACGAAGTCTTGCTGTTAAAATGATCTCTCTAAATCAAACTCAAGATCTACTTGTTACGTTAGCTGTGATTTTCTCTCTATGTTCGGTTGACACCTCCGACGACCCTTGATTGAGTCATTCCTCTCCATCGGCATCCCTGAGCTTTTCCCAAGCATCGATTTTGAGGTACGGGTTCTTTCTTTTGAATCATATGAGAAATCGAATACTGATTCGATTTCCATGCAATATTTAGTGCAAATCCATGGTTAAAGAGTGATTTTATGTGTTCACTCTAGATTACATGGATGAGGATCCATAGACCCTCTTTTATATGTGTATTTGGTTCTTTTACACGTAAAAATTTTGTGTACAGGGTTTTTATATAAAAACGGACTCATATTGAGTTATGATCGAGATTTATTTCTGTTTGTTATGATCAAGATTTATGCTTATATATATATATATATATATATATATACCTTAATCTGCGTTTTCTGTTCTTGAATTGGCTTCATGCTGGATATAGTTTGAATGACATGATCAATGCTTAGGTGGTGATTAGGATTGCCAAATTTGTTTTTAAGTTCATTGACTCAGCAAATTGCATATGGCTATATACATATTCTCATATGAAAAGTGTTCTTGTTATCCCCTGGTTTATATGTGTTAAAGATTTAGTTTTTCTTTCTACGCACATGAATGTATGGACATGTGCACGTATTTTGGTTCTTGAGACATGTCAAGATTTGAAATTATTTATATGTTTTGACTTGATGTGACGTGCTTAAGCATCATACTATAGAAAGTTTATTTCAAATGCATGTGCATACATACATTGAAGTGTGTTTCGCATGTACATAAATGCATAAGTTATTCACTTGTCCCAATTGAGATGATTCATGAGTGAATGCATGTACGTGGAATGATTTCGTAAAGGAACAAGCACATGAATGGTGAGCACATGCATATGAATGTGACATATCATGCACATGGTTAAATTGACATATATAAATATGCATTTGTAAGCATGATTGCAAGTTGTTATGGTTTTTGCGTATGATGCATCGATGGTCTAAATGAATCATCACAGGCCTGGAGAGCCTTAAGCTTTGGTTGCTCTTTCTTTAATTGTTTAAATGCATCATAAAAATCATATTTATATTATGGTTTTAATTGTGTTGTTCTATTGTTGCCATGGGTGGTAAATAGTGAAGAGCTACGCATGCTGATTTGCGAGCTTATGGTTGCATGTTGATTTGCAAACTTATGTTATTAATTTTGCATGTTGATTTGCAAATGTAAAAGAGATGAATTAATAACAAGATAAAAAAAAGTAAAAAACAGTGTAATTTATGTTTGCTTGATGTCCCTTCTTTAGTGTGGGAATCTTGGAGGTTGCGGTTTGGGAAAAACCTTCAGGATATAAAAACTGTGTGCGTTGTTATTGCTCCTGAACCTGATATTGAGGTTCTTATCATGATCATGGTTTTAGGGAGAGTCTGCCACTTTGCCTGGAGGTGGTGTGTTTGACACAGCTGTTGTTATTTTGGTATACCAAGAAAGTGGCACCAGTGGATATTGTTTTCCATAGTGTCCCCAACATTGGATGTTGTTTTCCAATGTTTCGATGGATTGTGTTGTTTCCTGATATCGATCGAGGGCTAAGTTTGAAATCCAGTAATAAAATACAAATTGTGTGTTAAGCTACCCAGAAAACCTAACTTGACCTCGGAGATTTTACCTGTTTGGTGTATCCGCGGGCAACGGTAATTAAAAAAATGAACTTAAATTATATGCATTTAATAGGGCATGCATATGAAGAAAAAAAAAGAAACTTTAATGAAAGATAATGAAATGTCCATGAAATGCATATAAATCATGCATATTCCTGTTATTCATTATAACATGCATATGTTATTTGTTCTCTTAATTGTTATATGTTGGTGAATGCATGATGTTTAATCACTAATGCCTGGCTTATTTAAATTGTGATCTCTGTTATTGCTTAAATGTTTCTTCATGCTTAGAAATTGTTCACTTTTACATGAATGCTTAAATCGAATTATATACTTGTCATCATTGCATTTCTCTAAATTATTGTATAAAGTCTTATATGTATTCTTTAGCTCACTTGTTTCATTAGAAGTACATGTGCTCAGGATTTCGGTTCTGACACCCTACTTCTATAGTTTTTCGCACCTGCAGATGATCAGTGAAGTCGACTAATTTCTAAGAGTATACGAGGGTCACACTTGCATCAGACTGCTTCACCTACAGACAGAGTGTCTCTACTTTTGCTTCTTTTAGTTCTTTTTACTTCCTGCAGTTGTTACTCCACTTTTGACTTGAGTATGAGACCGTTATTGATTCATTAATAAAGAGTTTGGTTGTTTGGTTATGGATGATAAATGTAAGTTCGTTTGTGGTGTGTGGTTATCCAGCTGAAATTGGAACTGTAAGAACCCCAGGTCTCTGAGAAGTTTTCTGCAATGGTTTAAAAAAAATCGCAGTTTTCAAGGGGTATGAGTTGGGGTCGTTACAATTGTGGTGGTTTATAAATATAAACATAGTTTTGTGGCCTAAATACTGCTAGAACAGAGTCATCATCACTCTTAGAAGTCCACTTCTTAAGCCTATTTTCCTCCGTACTTAACTCCTCAATTGTGTCTTCAATAGAAGGGACTTTCCCTCTATATAGGAGATCTGACTTTGTGGACTCAAATTCCAGTCTTAGACCATTCACAAATTGAGCAAAGTTCTCCACATCCATTTGTTTTTGGCGGAGTTCTATGTCCTTAGGACAATGCCATCTAGGCTTAAGAAGAGTCAACTCCTCCCAAAGATCGAATAATTATAATTTTCTCTAATACTTCTTTCCTCTAGAGTCATAGTACGAATTTTATCTTGTAAATTGCACATATATGCAATATCCTCAAGTTAATACATTTTCTTAAGATATTCTTAAACTTTGAGAGCTTTGAGAATTTTTTTATATCAATGCTACTAATAAGCCAAGACATGATCTTGGTATGTCCCATCCTCTATTGTTTCCATTTTTTCTCATAAGTAGCTAAAGCTTTGGATTTGTCATCCGCTGTAAGAGGAAACTTCCTTCTCCTTTTCTACTTTAGTGAGGACTAATTTAGAGGCTTCGGATCGGACCCATCCACTATTCCCCACAACCCTTTCCCCCCAAATATGGCGCTTCATGAATGAAGACCATGTTACATAGTTAGAATCATTATGTTTCATGGGCACAATAGTGACACTTTCTTTGTCATCCATTTTACAAGGGTGAGAAAGAGAATAGAAATATAGAGAGAAAAGACATAGATAGAGAGGAAAAGAACAAAAGAGAAAGCAAGCATGATCATTCCTCCACAAAAACTTTGAAGTAGAGGCAACACCGATCAAGCACCACTAAAAGATCACATGACCACTTGGATTTGAATCTTAAAGTGTGCAACCACAATCACACGAACATCAACAAGCTTGGAACCACCAAGCTCTGATACCGTGTAAATAAATGAGAGCCTCCAACAAAGTTCACAAAATCACCAAGGTGTACACATAAAAGAGCCACAACAAGATCTACCAAATCACCAAAGTGATCACACAAAGAACCACAAAATAGGTTCACTTACAAAACCCACAAAGGGGCAAACAAAAGATGCCCACAAATTATAAAAATAATATTTTATTGAAGTCACACTCGTGCAAGAAGCATTACATTGAAGAGAGGAATCGTCCCCTATTTATATACATCAAATGAGTCTCATAGAGACGTTGGAGCAAGTCCAACGGCTCTATTTAGAGCCGTTGGGCCAGCCCCAACGTCTCTTGTTGACTAGTCAACCTTGTGTTGACTAGTTCAAAAGAAACCAAAAAGTAAAAATATAGCTATCCTAGTTACATTACAATATATATGTATATATAGAGAATACATAAATATATGTATATATATTTATATATGTACCTAGTGCATATACATACTGTTTTGGGATGAAGGCGTAGTAGTTGTTGTTGTATATACAATTTTACCAAGAGTCGGCTCTTAGATCATTTGATTACAACATGTAGGCAGGTTTTAATAATGCTTCAAAAATCAATGGCCTAAAAGGTGTGATACTTTATCAGGTCATAAAATCGTGTTTTTTCATAAAAAAACACAATTGAACATCTTTAGACATGTTGAATCCATCTTAGAGGTCTGGTTGGATAAAAACAACCTGCACTATGATGATCCAAAGGCCCATTTGTAGCAACTCTCTCTCTCTCTCTCTCTCTCTCTCTCTCTCTCTCTCTCTCTCTCTCTCTCTCGCGCGCACACACACACACACACACATATATATATATATATGGCTGCACCCTTGTGCCTATGTTTTTAGAAATTTATGTGTTGCACCCACCATCCTCAATTGCACCCATGTGATATGGCTGGTAGCCAATCCCCTCCCCCAAAAAATGAAAAGTGTGAGAGTTGCCCATACCCACATTTGAGTAATCACCCACCCATAGGAAAGGCACACTTACCAAGGTCGCAAATTTTCAGATGAGAAAAAAGCTATTTTCGCCTCCATCACTAAATATTACAACTAATCCATTTGACATTAGTTATTATTGTATAAACCAGTAATTATTGGATAGAAATTTTGCATGAACCTACCCAAAATGAAAAGAATTAACTCATAGAATCACAACAAATAGGCCCCAATTAAGTGTTGGATTGTGTAAAATGCACAAACAGCTGCTGAAACCTTTGGGAAGGTAATGAGACAAAAATAAACAATTCCTAACCAGATGAGAATGCAACAAAGATTTGGTAATATCTACAGTATGTGTGTTTAAAGTGTATACCTTTTTTAGTAGCTGAGGTAGATCATGAACTTTAGCAGGCAGGTCATTATTTGCAACTGCAGCATCAATAGCCCTGAAATTTCATTTATTAGAAGTGCAATGATAGCAAAGCCGACCCATGTAGTTGGGATAAGGTCTGATGATGACGATGATGATGCAATCATAGCAAACATTCTTTTCAAAGTAAACCAGTCATATAAATAAGCAAAGATGAAAGAAACCAAAAAAATAAAATTCAGGTCATATGCGACACTATGATCTCTGGAACCATGAATACAATATGCACCAACAATGAGGCAAACTTTTTATTTTCCATTTTTAATTGCTTTGAAAAACAGCAAGTCCTTTTAATTAAGGATCACGCAGTGGCACATTTCAAATTTTTTGTATTGTTCTTTATATTTTTTGTCATTCTTGAGTAGTCGTCGAATACATAGTCACAAATCTCGTTATCGGGTTTTTCCTGGCAAGTGAAAATCTCACAAGAAATTCAAGTTTCATATTTTTCTCGGAAAAATCTCGGCACATTCATGATCTGAAAAAATATGAAGCATATTGAAAAACTTATTAAACACATTGAAATTTTAAAAAAATAGTTGCTTACAAATTCATTAAAATCATGATGGGGTCATTTAAGAACAAATATAAGGTTTTCTATTCCATTACAATCTAACTATGAATTAAAGTAAGGCTTTGGCTTTATTAGAATGTGTTGTAGTTTATGTAAAAAGACAAGTTTTAGTCCCATATCAATGAGGAAAAAAGAGCACCCTATAATGATTTATAAAAAGCCTCCCATTCCCTTCTTTCCATTCACAAATAGCATGGTTATCTTTACTGGGAACCATGAAAACACAAAAAAAAAGCTGCTTTTGAATTAATTCAAAAACTCTTTCATTTTCAAGGTTCTTTTTTATTGAGAATCGTGAAAATTTAAGGGGCATTTTGTCTATTGACAAAAAACCCCTTCATGAGAAAATTAGGAGCATGTATTTGATCATGTATTTATCAAGAAGTCGTGATAAAATTGTGAGAAATTAAAATTTAGCATTTTTTTGGAAATACAGCATTTTAAATGTTTACTTTTCGTTTTAGTAATATTTCATGTTTTTTCGCACGATATTCAAAATATCAGAGAGATTTGTGACTATGGTCCTATAGGTGACAATTTTGTAATTATGGTAACTCTGTTATTATTATGGAATGCCATATGGGTGGTATGTACGCAATTTTCATTTTTATTTACCCTTTTGCTATATTCTTTTGTAACTGCTCATCATGGCTAGGACCATTTTAATAAATAAGAATCTAAATGGTGCTGACCTCTCACCATTGAGAACACATTTGGGATCACAGGTTTGCTTGAGCACTCTTCTTCATTTTTCTTCTTTTCTTTCTAATGGGTGGTGTGTTGATCTCTTCACTTGTTAGTATTATGGGATGGCACATGAGTGGCATCTTTTTCTTTCTTATTCCTTTCCTTATTTCCTCTCTTTTTCTTTCTCTCTTTCTCATTCTTGTTGATCTCCACATTGATTAGGTTTCATCAGTTTGCTGACATCATAACCCGTGCTGTTGATGTCATCCTGCTGAAGTCGCCTTACCACCTCCTAACATCAGTAGTACTGTACCTTGCAACACCGTTTTCCTTTGATATGACCCTAATTTCGCATACAGTGTTCGTTTTGTTTTGGGTGTAAATCTCCTTAACTATGAACCCTTCATCTTCATTAAACAATGTTAGGGTGAGTCATCATATCCCTTTTTCCAAGGTCGGCATCAAGTTAACTCCAAATTTCTTCAGTAGGAAAAGATGTATGGTACCGTATATTAGGTACCTAAAGATGGGAAATTGTGATGATGGAACACCAATACCACCCAAATATGAGTCTGACTCGAATAGAGAGTTAAAAAAGGACAGACCAAGATCAAGTTGATTTGGAATTTGGAACTCAAAGATTAGATTGCTAAAGATCAAGGATTGGCTGGATCAAATCAGTGCCATCACAAGAGATACTAACCCAGGTGATTGATATTGGCAATGCAGCTGAACTATGGCACAAACTTCATGATTCCTATTTCAATGTATCTCACGCAACTATTATGCATCTGAAAGAGCAGTTCGTGCAAGAAAGTGAACAAGTCCATGCCTAAGTACTTTGTTGAGATCAAGTGAATATACGATCAGTTCATTTCAATTTAACAGATGGTAACAGATTCAGAAAAAGTTTATCATGTACTCAGCGGCTTGAGTAACCATTATCATATAGCTTTGTGACTACTACTATGCCACTATATCCCTATTTAGTCCAGTTGAAGCCCATGTTCCTTCAATATGAGTCACTTTTTCTTGACCCCCAGATGTCTGAAGTAACCTCCCCAAGCAATGGTCATAAAGCATTAATTACAAATAATAACAATACTACTACAACTACTACTAATAATAATAATAGTAATAATAAATACCAATAATTTTGGTTGTGATGGACACGCATAAGGGAGAAGTGTTATTTGCAATAATTTTGACTGTGGCAAAGTTCGTGCAAGAAATGGATATTTTGGTAATAACAACTATGCATGAAGGTCTAATAATCAAGGTTATAACAATGATGCTGGTCGAAACTGTTGTACTTCAAAAAATAGTTTCAATAATAGGAGCAGTTATAATAGAGGTGGTTTCAATAATCCCTATGGTGGTCGTGACTTGTTACCTTCTCCTAAGACGAACATGTGTCAGTGTTGTGGTTCTATACGTGACAATAATGACTAAAGGCATTCAGAAATCCATGGAAACATGCAAGAAGAAGAATCACCTTTCAAAAAAATGCCTTTCAAAAAAAAAACAAGAAGAACCACGATGAAGGAATAACCCGTAGCTTCATTGAAAACTAAGGAATGAGAAGAAATACAACAATTAGGGGTCGACCCCCTTAGCTTACACAAAAGACAAAAATAGTTTATTACATGACCTCATGACTAAGTACAAAAATACCTCTCTAAAATAATCATATGTACAAGAGTAGAAGGGTAGCACGAGATCTATTAATATAGTTGTCAGAACGGGAATCAGAATCGGGAAGTGGTTATTCACAATTTTTAGAGGATTCAATGAGCGAGAAGCGAGTAGCAAACGGTTGGGGGAATTGTTTAGGAAGTGGTATATGAAATTGCGAGAAATACTAATAAAATGATGGATGCAAGAAAAAAAAATTTAAGAATTGAAGTTTTTTGAGGAGAGAAATATATTAATGAATAATTAAGAAATGACATTTACAACAAACAATTATATCATTTTATTAGAAAAAATATCTAGATCATTTAAAAGAATAACACACTAATATACATTCAACAGAAGTCCAAGACAATTAAAAACAACTTAATAAATTTATTTTGGAGTTTGAATACAAAACATTGAAATAATAAAAGAAATTGTGCAGCAATTAATGCATAAGTTATCACATATATTACAATTCTAAGGAACTTCAACTAAGCCTGACAAGGTAAACCACGCAGGGGATCCGTTCACAAGATAAGAGACTTCTTTCACACGGAAGGAGACAGCTCACTCTTATTGGCTTAGACTTTCGAGTTGAAGGTACATTCTTAGGCTCATTCTGCTCTCATTCCTGCTCAATGTATAATCCTTCCTCCAACAAGGCAGTTGATTCCGAAAGACCGGATTCAATCTGTCAGCAGGGCACGGCATAGGAGGCCATGTACCCGTATCGACATGGCCCGACACACGTATGGGCACCGGGCACAACATGGTTATGTGGGCCAGTGGGTTGGGTCGGGTCCAACTAAGACCCAACTCCAAACCCACAATTACTTTTGAAATGATTTTCATGAGAATAAAGGGCATACATAGAAAATGGTTACTTTCTTATGTCTTTAAAGTTTTCAATTTAGCACATGGAAAATAGTTAATCTTAGTTTTAGAAATTAGAATCCCTATATATGAGGAATTGAAAGTCCGCAACTTGGGATTTGGAATTCCCATAACCAAGAATTAAAATTCCTAGGCATTGGAGGAAATAGAGCTCACAATCAAGAGAATCAGGATTCCCATGGTTGGAAATCATGATTCCCATATGATGGGAAGTGTAAATCCCTTGTTAGGGAATCACAATTCCCATGGCTAGGTGAAATGAAATGGGGATCTTCGAAACACGAGCTTTGATTAACAAGAGCAAGTGTCAAGAATGACACTAAAGCATAACCCTTAAAAAGGGTATAACTGGAAACAAAATAAAAATAAAAATGTATTCTTTATTGATATGAAAAACCAATTGCTTAAGAAGCATTGGAGTGAAATACAAGAGGGGCTGCACCCCTTTATATACACAGCTGAAAGAGGACTCAATAGAGCTGTTGGGCACAGTCCAACAGCTCTATTTAGAGCTGTTGGAATGTGTCAGTCCAACAGCTCTATTAAGAGCTGTTGGACTGTGTCAGTCCAACAGCTCTATTGCTAGTCAAGTCTGGACAGGACTTGACTAGCAACAGTCATTCTAGTTCAAACTGAACTAGATGACATAAAGACAAAAAATAAAAATAAAGGAAAAAAAATACAGAAAAGAAAGAAATTAAAAATGTATTTATATATATAATAATATAATATTATTATATATACATATATGTACAGTTTTACATTTTAACACTAGGAAGCATGATTCCGGACATCTTCCTAAGAATCGTGATTCCTACATAGTAAGAGCACTTATGGTAACTATGACTAATCATAGTCACAAAAATCGGTCTCGGCTATATCAAGACTAGGTTTAGTTGATAAATCTCGAGAAAAAATGGGTGCTTAAAAACTTAAAATATATGTATATAGTAGAAATAAGTAAGAAAAATAACATGTTTAGAGAATAAAATATACATATAATACAAGAAATAAGTAAAAAAGTATAAAAGAAAGAAGAATGTAGTTAACTATGTAACAATGACATGGCATCCGGGCTGATGTACCCGTGTCGACACGAGTACCGAACGCAGTGTGGGTACGCCATAGATCGGGTCCAGCGCAGCACCAGTTCAGGTCGGGTCTAATTTAGACCGGAATCAGAAAAAACAAAACAAAACAAAACAGCCCCCCGAAACCCTCGACCCCCCCCCCCCTCTCTCCCTCTCTCATTTTTCCCGTATGTCTAACTCGCCTTCGTCTTCACCATCTCATTTCTCCCCCACCCCCCTCTTATTCCACCCTCTTTGATTGTCAGTCTCATTTTCCCCTTCTCTATGTCGACGACGGCGATATTCATGGCTCACCTCCGACGACATTTCGACGACCCCTAACGGGCGGTGAAGAGGTACTTTTTGTTATTTTCCTTTGATTACTAAAAGTGTGCTATTTCGTAAGAAAAAAAATTGGTTTTCTTATTGTTGAACATGGGGATTTTGAAGTTACCTGTTTTATCATTTTGTTGTATAATACAGTTGTATGGACCTTTAACCAGTACCTACTTGTAAGATTGACTAGGAAATTAATTTGCACTTAGAAGATTTGGATAAACTTTATATTCAGTTTGTATCTATTCAGTATATATTTTCAAATTCCAATTTATATTTTAGATATATTCAGTTTCTAATTTTCAGTTTATATTCAGTTTGTATTCAATATATATTTAATTTAGATATATTCAATTTATATTTTCAGTTTATATGAGTTTACATAGGTTAGTTCTTGATTTTGTCATCTATGGTTTGTTGATTTATTCTTATGTGGTATTTTTGCTTTGAATTGTTTGTGGGCCCGCGTAACAGAGTTGGGTAAATGTACCAGGGGGAAGGGGAATATGCAATTTAAATGTAATTTTTGTATTGTAGAGTTTAATGGATCCTCCACAAGAGTAAAAGCCCATCTCTTGAAGATAAAAAAACAAGGTATTACCGTATTAGGTTGTGCTCTCATGTTGATGATACCACACTTAAGCAGTTTAGGAAGGAACAAGAAAATGTTGATAAAAGAAAGTCTATGGAGGCATCGAGTTGTATTAACATACCACTATCCAGCCATAAGAGTTGTGAGGCTATGAAGAGAAGGAGATTAGATGTTAGCCAAAAAACAATTGAAGGCGCATTTAATGAACATAGAAGGGAGGAAATTGATAGCAAAGGGGAAGATTTTTTTTTCAAGTTTCACACTATTCAACATAGATAGAAATTCTTATTAAAAGGATCTAGTTACATCCTTGGCAAATTTTAACTTGAGTGGGTATGTGCATCCCGGTTTTGAGAAGTTAAGAACAATCATTTTGAGAGAGGAGAGAGCAAATGTCGATAAATTATTGGAATACAAAAAAAAATCTTGGGCTAAAAGTGGTGTTTCTATAGTGTCTGATGGGTGGACGAATATACAGAGACGCCCTTTGATAAATTTCATTGCAGCTTCAATAAAGGGGTCAATGTCTTTTAAATCAATAGACACATCCGGAGAGTACAAGAATACAGAGTAAATGAAAGGACTGCTTTTATAATGCACCAAGGAAGTTGGAGAAAAGACAAAGTTGTTCAAATGATTACTAACAATGCACCAATAACGTAGAGAAGCAGGTATAGCTATGGAGACAGCATATCCTCACATATTTTGGACTCCTTGAGTGGCACATAGTTTAAATTTAGCTCTTAAGAGTATACTCAATCCACCACACAAGGAGCAAGATCCTATTGCTTATGAGTTGTGTTCATGGATTCAGGAGCTAGAGAATGACATTAAGAACATTAAAAATTCTGTTGTAAACCACCAGAAGGCACTAACTATTTATAATAAGCATTCTCATCTAAAGTTGTAGAAGCATGTAGAAACTTGCTTAAAATATTTGGATGACTAACACGATATGGAAAACAAAACAAGAGAGATGTACGAGGATCAAAATTTCAAATGAATAGATAAATTTTATAATTGGAGGGGGTGAAGATGTTATCCCTCCCAACCCCACCATCCTCTAGTACAAAGAAGGCATGCCATATCCGTCTACTGAAATTTGTGAACATATCTAAGAAAATTGAAGGATCTCACACTAAAAAAATATCTGAAAAGCGAATTTGACAAGGGCACATGGGAAAAAGGAGAGATAAAGTTGGAGCCCTAAAAGTTCCAATCAAATGTCAAAGTTAGGACTAGAAGTGGTTGTATCAACATGGAAACCACCATCTTAATGGTGGTGGTGCAACAGTACCATCATGAACAGCCAGTGGTGGTGACAAAGTTGTTATAGAACATTTTGGAGTAAGTGGTGGTTGTGGTAGCGTATTACTACATGAAGGCGTTAAGTGAAGAAAAACCTAGAAAATGTGCCCAATATTATTGAATCATTGTTCTTTTTCTCTCGTTTCTTCCAGGATGATCCTTTTCACCTAAGTGTTCATCATCACATGCATGTGAAACAACAAATGCGGATGAACAAGACAACATTGAAAAGGCACGAACACATCATACCATCAAAAATACACATTAAGATCGCAACTGAAGTCCTCAATAGAGCAAACGGAACTCTAGAGCCTCATCAAAGTTCCTACAACAAAACACACCTTCATCCACCTACAAAACCCCCAGCCATCCCCGCACCCTACGTTCATTCCCCCGCCTAAATAAAATTCCAACGACCGCAAAGACGTGAAAAGCCCAAAACCTCTGCATACCATTTTCCATTATCCACCACTATTGAGAATCAGACCGACCATCCCTCCCGCCAGGCACTCCTCACTCCTCAATTTCCACTATCAAACAAAACTCCTCCAAAATTATTCTTTCCAAACGCATAACAAAGAGACAGAAACCCTAATCCATCATCCATGACAAAGAGCTCCCTCACTCCGCTCCAAATTCTGCATTCTCTTCATTCCCTTTCCCCCCGCTACCGGACGAAAAACACGAAGACTACAAAAGAACCATAAATTCAAAGACGACAAAAAAAAAACTCCCCGAAAAAAGCGAACCCCTATCAGAACCGCATTCCACTAAATTCACATTGATAAGAAAAAGAAAATTGATGATGAAGGCCAAGAAGAAGAAGAAGAGGACGAGGATGTTTACTTGGAGAACCAAAGGCAGAGTTGGAAGAAATCTCCGCCCTGCAGGGAGATTCCCTCGCGGAGCTGGTGCACCATCCGATCCATGAAGAGCCGCACCGCCTCTCTGCCACTTATCTGCGGCCGCTTCTCCGGCGCGCCGCCGCCGGCTGGATGAGGCGTGACGCTCATCATCGCTCTCTCTCTCTCTCTCTCCGGCAACCGCGCCCGATCCCTCACCGGCGTCGTACGGACACGGTTCGATTGCTCGCTCAGAGCTCCCTCTCTGTCCAACCGCCTCTCCCTCTCTCTCTCTCTCTCTCTCTCTCTCTCTCTCCTCATTTAAACCTGACTTTAATAATTTTTAAGTTTATTTTCTGTCGGTGGTCGGGTTCCCGCTTATTACGAGAGGACGCGGACGAAGTTTTGAATTACCGAAAACTTTCTCTCACGGGCATGACAATGTCATGACTCATGAGTCTCGTCAAAGGGAATTTCGTGGGATCTCGCAATGGATATGGACCATATTTAGGGGTGTCAACGGGTCGGCTTATCTAGACCCGACCGAACCAAACTCTATATGGTCCGGATATGATGATAAATAAGAAGACCCAAGTCTGGATCCGACGATCCTATTAATACATCAACCCGGGTATAGTTTGTAAAATTTTATACCAGACCCTAACCCGACCCAAGTTCTAATTAAGACCCACAATTTTTCAATGTAAAAATGATAAAAAAAATATGGTTTTACCTAAGGATGTCAACCGGTCGGGTTTGGTTTGAACCCAGGTGAATTTGTGGGTCTTAATAGGAACTTGGCTCGGGTCCAGGTTTGGTATCAAATTTCATAAACTATACATGGGTCCATATATTAATCATACCTTCGGGCTTGGACCAGGTCTTATTATTTATTACCATACCCAGACCCTATAGAATTTGGTTTGGGTCGGGTTCGGGTATACCCAACCTTAGTTTTACCAAGTCTGGTTCATGTAGTTCTTATCGAGTCTGAGTATAACTTCTCTTATGGAGGGTTTGATTAGACCCAAATCCGGACCCGATACCATACCTGAAAATTAGGGTCAGGTCCGGTTTCACCTGGGTGTGAACCAAACCGGACCCGTTGATACCCTTATCGTGGGTAAGGAGCTTTAGTTGGAATTCATAGGAGGTGACTGTTTTGAAGAAATCTGATGCTATGGACGTGTTTAACATGGTAAAGAGAGTATGAATTGGTCCTTAGATAGTAGTTTTTCAGTGTAAAAATATGATGTTTAGAAGGTTGAAATTTCAGTACACTGTGGATGGTAAATTTTTAACCCACTTAAAATCAGACATGCTCATTGGAAATGCGGGCTTGTTTATACTAAACGTATACATTGTTACATAATGGGGGTCAAATGTGTGTAAGTAGATATTTGGTGTTATTAAGCACCAAATTATATGGAACTATTGAACTGAAAATCATAAGTTTTACATTTATGTTTGTAAATTAAATCTTATGTGATCTACAATGTTTATTTAGTGGAAAATGAGTTTTGAATGATATGATTGTGACACAAGCAGATTTTTTAAGAGATTTGAAAAATTAAACAGTTTGCAATGCACTCAAATCTTATAACTCAAAAAATCGTATTTTCGGATCGAATAACATGATTCAATGTTTGATCCATGGCAAACACACCTTTCCCAACACATCTATGTAGTCAAATTAAGTTGATAAAGCTTGAACATATGATTTCTAATTCAATAATTTCATATAATTTAGTACTTTCAATAATACAAAATATTAACTCATATATATATATATATATATATATATATACCATCACGAAGAGTAACGGATCCATTAACCAATGCCCATCACTAGGATGTCTTTTATAGACATGCGAATCAAATGAGACTGCTGACACGTGTTTGGCAGGCTGCCTAGTGAATATCAAATTGAGAAAGGAGCTCCCGTCTCTTGTACTTCTTTTTATTTGGAAGTCGGTCGGATGATGCAATAAGCTTTATAAACAGGGAAATTTTCATTTAGGCCAACATCTTAGCTGTAATTTCAAAAAATGATCTTAACTTTTCTGAATTTGTTAACATACTCAACGGCACTGCCCCCAAATGTGAATATCTTGGGTTTTCTGTATTGCATTGTTGACCTTTAAAGTTGAAAGGTACATATTTACCTAAGCAAGTTATATGTTCTCCCCTGAGAATACACTGTAGCAAACATTGTGTATTCAAGGGTTCGAATGAGTGTCACATGTATAAGCACATGGGGTTTGTATCTCTGTGTGTATCTGCATCACTTAGCATGGGAGTATGATGCGGTTGCAAAGACTTGAGTATCCTTTTTTGTCATTCTCGTCATGAAATGATGGTTTAAAAAAAAGACAAAAATGACTTTTATCTAAAAAAGTGAAAAGTGAAATGACAGTTCAAGATACTCTATCTAAAAAAGTGAAATGACAATTCAAGATACTCCATCTAAAAAAAGACAAAAATATTCTCCATGCAGAAAAAAAGAAGATGATGTTAACTCTTTAAAGTCTAAATATTTTGTTTTCGCCCTAAGTAGTAAACGTTTGCACCATCTGCTATAACAAGAGTTTCCTCTGACGACACACCCTTTGTCATCGTCTATTGTCACGAGAGCATCATTTGCCATCGTCTGCGCAGTAGGAGTATTATTGCCACCATCGGTTGCATCTACCTTCTGAGTGTTTCTCCTTCACAGTCGGATTACCAAAACCCATGGCAATTCGGTGAGTTTCATTTAAGCTTTCGTTATGTAAACAAATCAATTTGTAAATCTGGATGTTAAATCTTACAATTTGTTGTACTATTTATGCTAAATAACACTTATTTTCATACCGAAACAAATCGATTTGTACCTATCTACCTTCTGGGCATCAAAAAATAGTTAGCACAATTTGTTCTTATGAAGGACAAATATTACAATGATACGTACTTATGAAGGCTAAATTTCAACAATGATTTGTACGTTGGAATGCAACAATGATTTATACATTTAATGCAGTAACGCCTTGTACGTTCGATGCAGCAACGATTTATACGTTTGAAGCAGTGACGATGAGTATTTATGATTTATGTGTTTACCATGATTTGTAATTAAGTTTGTTAAATCGTACAACGATGTTTACTTACGAAACCCAAACATTACAACGATATGTATTTATTAAGGTTACAAATTCTACAATGATTTGTAAGTTTGAAGCAACAACAATTTATATATTTAAAGAAGTATCGATGTGTATTTATGAAGTTATCTCGATTTGTACTTAAGTTTGCCAAATTTTATAATGTTGTTTACTTATGAAGTCAAATATTGCGATGATTTGTAATGTTAGTGATTGTTTAATGAATGAGATAATTTGTAATATTATATAATTTGGGAGGCGGTTTAACATATAATGATGCGACTAAATTTATGTATTGTACATGTTAGCAATGACTAAAGCTCGTAAGACAAGAAAGCCCCTATCGTTCGATGTGATGACTATTGTAGAAATTATAAGTCAGTCCCATATATATGAGCGTTATGAAAGATACCAAAATATAATGAAGATTGAGAATGATAAAGATAAGGACAAAGCGCTGGAATTGTATAATACAGAGCATTATCCATCAGACATTGAGGCTAAAGAGTAAAGGAAAAAGGATGAGAAAGAACTAAAGAAGAAAAAGAAGAAGAATAATGAAGAGAAGGAAAAGCAAAGGAAGAAAGAGGAGGAAAATGAAAAGCAAATGAAGAAAAGGCACATGGAGAAGGAGGAGGAGAGGGAAAGGCAAAGAAAAAAGGAGGAGGAGAATGAAAAGCAAAAGAAGAAAAGGCAAATAAAGAAAAAGGAGGAGTGGGAAAGGCAAAGAAAGAATAGGGAAAATGAGGAAGAGAAGGAAAGTCAAATGATGAAGATGGAAGAGGAAAGGCAAAGGAAAAAGCACAAGGATGAGAAAGAAAATAAAAAGGCAAAGGAAGGAAAATGAGGAGGATGAGGAAGAGAAGGAAATGCAAAGGAAAGAGAAGGAGGATGACCAAGAGAATGAAAGGCAAAGAAATGAGAAGGAGAAAGAGGACGAGGAAGCGAAAGAAAGGCAAAGAAAGGAGAATTAGAAGGAGGACGAGGAAGAGAAGGAAAAACAAAGGAAGCAGAAGGAGGACAAAGAAGATAAGGAAAGATAAAGGAAGAATCAGGAGGAGGCAGATAAAGGAAAAAGCAGGAGGAGGAAGCAAAGAAAAGGGAAAGGAATGAAGAAGTAGAAAAGCAGAGGAGGGAGGCGGCGAAGTGAGTTTGCAACAAGAAAGGCAGAGGATGAGAGAATGAATCGAGAACAATAAACATCCCAAAATTTTCAGGTCCATTCCGGACACCTTCATTTCACAGATCCAATCCCCTGCAGGATAGTGTCAAGTCTCACCCCTAGGTCCACCCCAGTCTAGAGATCAGTCTGTCATCATCTTGTCAATAAAAGTATCATTTTATCCCTAAGTCACCCTTAGACTTTTTGTCAGTCAGACCAGATCAAGTTTATTTTTAAGTTCAAAACAGTTAGAATGTCTGTCATTTCTAGCTTCCCTAAGCTCACGATGAGCGAATCCTAATCATTTCTGACCATTTAAGCTAAAATTAGTTTATTTCTCACGAAATAAGCTCGTTTTTAACTCGAATTTTAGCCAGACTATCCCCAAGTCAGACAAATCCAGTAGATCTTATTCCATTGAGTCTAATTTGGGTTCACCAGAAGTTCGAATGACCCAGTTTCAGTTCAAAGCCACTTTTTACACACCCAGACCTTTGTTTTAGCTCATTTGAGCTCAATTAAGTCTAAATTGAGCTAACTTCAGTTGGTTGAGCTAGTGTCTTAACTCTGAATTTAGTTCATATGAGTATAACTGGCTTTTAATTCAGTTCATTCCAATCCAACTAAATTCAAACTAGTCCAAACCAGTCTATTACCGTGTTTCTACCACTTCAGGGCGAAAAAAAAAATCTTCAGAACATCATTTCTAACCATTTCTGAATTGGGACTAGAGCCAAACTCGGACTTGGATCAATTTTTTCATCTGATATTTCATCAACATTGAGATCCAATCCATTTCAATTTGGATAGTCCATCCAATGCTGGATCTGGTGTCCAATTTCCATCCCGGGCCTAGATTTTTCATCTGATGTAATCATAAATCCATGTCTAGAGTCCAATTTATTCATTTAACCTAGAATATCTCACCAGATATCTAAGATCCAATTAATCATTTTGGATATATTTCAGTCTAGATCCACCTTCTGATCCATTCATAAGGTTAATTGAATCAATTTCTAAACTCATATTCATCTAACATTTGATATTCAATTTCTCTTATTAGATTCTAATTCAGATCCAAGATCCAATTCTATTCTCTGAGCTGGATCCAAGATTCAAATCCAAATACCAATTTTTATTATGAATTTGGGGTTTTTCATTTTCGAATTCTTCAAAAATCCATATTGAGGGTTTGATTACCATTTCAGACCAATTTTCTTCATTTTTATCTTCAATCGAGATCCAAATCCAATTTTTATTTAAAACCTCGAATCCAGATTCTTTTTAAGATTTAATTTTCAAAACTAATCATCTTATTCCAAAAATAAATCCAGTATTTTCCTTATTTCAAAATCGATATTTCAAAACTTGATCCATTTTGAAACCTTGATTTGGATTTTTAAATATCAAACTGAATCCATATCCAGATCCAATTTCAAAGTCCAATTTTTATCCTAATTTCAAAATCAATTCTTGGATTTCAAAATCCAACATTTTGTGAAATCTTTTAAAAAATATCCTGGATCCAATTTATAATTCAACTTGGATTTCAAGAATCAAAATGGATCCTCGATCCAGTCAAGATCCATTTTCAAAAATCAGATTTTCCCTTTTTATTTTTTTCATTCTCATATATTTGTTAGTTCTAAAAAGAAAAAAAAAAACTCTTTTGTAAAGGGGGCGCCGCTTGGCATTTTTCAAAATTTAAAGTGGATTTTCATTTTAAACTTTGCTCTAGCTTTAAAAACCTTATTTTTTACTTAATTTTAGCATCACTCTTTGTTTTTAAAAGCTCATATGTGCACACACTTGGAGATGGTGTCATGTGTCAATATTTTAGCAAAATACCCACTTTACCCATCTCAAAATTTTTAAAATGCCCACATGGGGAGGTCGCGCCCGCCCCCTCCCCTCCTTGTGTCTCCTTTTAATGCCATGTGGCAAGAGCCTTCCAGAGGCCTTTCTACATCAATCCTATCCTAACCGATTATTAAACTTTCAATGCCTAAACTATCCCCACCTTAGGCTATAAATAGAAGCCAAAAGGGAGGGGTCAATCATATTGAATTCTCCTCTCTTCTCATATTTGATAATATTAGTTTTGCTTTGTGGCTAGAGTGACGAAGAAGGAGTTTGTTCCTCAGCCTTAAGGTAAGCTCTCCTCCCTTCTATCAACAAGTTTTTTTTTCATTTTTTTATTTCTCTAAGTGTTGCTCCCCTCCTCTCTTTTTCTTCTTTCAATTTCTTTCTAATTTCATATGTAGCAATGTAGATCTACTTCATTTCTGTATTAATTTTTGATTTTATATTTTTTTATCTATTCAATTTGCTTTTTGATTTACGCAATTTCATTTTAGCCATTAGAATTATGAGATTTGAACTTCTATAGATCAAACCTCATATTCAATTGGCCAAATTAATCTCAATTTATGCTCCAACACTTTGATTATATTTATGAATGCATTTATCTTAAATTTTCATCATCCATGCATTCATTCATTATCTAAAATATTAGATCTCACGTTTGATCGTCCACGCATGTGTAATTTATTTTCATCATGTTCAATTGCCTTTAGATGCATATTAAATTCTGGTGCATTTTAGATTCATCAATTCGTATGTAATTAGAGCTCATTTTGATTTAAAATTTTTACTGCAACTTTCTGCATATGTTTTCGGGATTTCCACAAAAAATTAGATCGTTCTGAGGCCGTTTGACCCACTTTAAAAATTAAAATTCAAAACCTTTTATTATGCACCATCAAAATTTTAATAAAATCAGGATCGACTTGCCGGAGTGATATCTCCCTAACCAAAGATGATCTCTCCGATCCGTAAAAAGTAATGTCTCAAAGATTGAATCTAGTTTGTTCATGCAAAATTTTAACAATTTCAATGGTCGATTTCTATTTCATTTATATTTAAAACTAAAACTATATCTGTCTGCAACCCCAGACGTTGCTTAGATCCAAGATCAAATTGTTGCAATCATATCTTCCTAATGGGAGATCATTTTCTAATTTTGTAAAAAGGGTTCTCTTCACTTATATTTCTAGTTCATCTTTGTCAATTTTTAGAAATTTTTATAGTTAATTTTTATTTTATTTTGATTAAATACTAGAACCTTATATTCTAATTCTATATGGATAATTCTGTACGTATTTTGATTATGGCCCCATATTATAGATGTTGAACTACTTCAACAAATTGTCATTCAATTTGTAATATCCTTTAGTAAATCGACATTTGATTTGTGGTATCCTTCAGCAAATCGCTATTATGATTTGTAGTGTCCTTCAATAAATTATCATTCAATTTGCGACATCCTTCAACAAATCGCTATTACGATTTGCGGTGTCTTTCAACAAATTACTATTGTGATTTATGGTGTCATTCAATAAATTGTTGTTCGGTTTGCGGTGTTCTTTAGCAAATCGCTATTGTGATTTATGATGTCCTTCAACAAATCGCTATTGCGATTTATGATGTCTTTCAATAAATTGCTATTATAATTTATAGTATCATTCAGCAAATTGTTATTTCATTTGCAGTGTCCTTCAGTAAATCACTATTGCGATTTATAGTGTCTTTCAGCAAATTGTTATTAGATTTGGGCAAATAGCTACTCGAATAAGGATCAACTTACCCAAGTGATATCTCTTCAATAGAAGACGATCTATCCAATCCGTAAAAAGTGGTATCTTTGTAATTGAATCTAGTTTATTTTTGCTAATTTTTAGCGATTTCTATGGTCATTTCATGCCTGATTTTGATTGAAAACCAGATTCTTATCATTCTACATCATTTGAGTTGCAAAGATTTTAATCCATTTTGCCAAAATCATATCTCCTCAACGAAAGATCATTTTTCAGATCTGTAAAAGAGTTTTCTTTCTTTATGTGTCTAGTTTATCCATGTTAAATTTCCTAAACTTTTATGCTATTTTGATATTTCAATTCTTTCAAAAACCAAGACTGATTACAAAATTTCAAATTTTGTAACAAGTCCATTTCCTATTGGGAAACAGTGACTTTCTAAAGTCACTATTTCCAAACCAGAATTGATTTTCTAATTATGTAAACTGGAGTCGTTTTATGGTCGAATTGAGCAACTTCTCCTATAAATTTGGGAGAAATTAATTCGGACTAGCCTTTCAAACTCTAAAATTACGGAAACTTGTTTGTTAAAATCCAATTCTCTGTTTCTAAAAATTAGGTTCTGTTGTTTCAGTCATAACTCGAGTTTTAAAAATGATTTTCAAAATCTGTAAAAAGAAAATATTTTCTTGATGAGTTAGGAATCCATGGGTTCATTTTTAACTCAATTTGAGTTGTTTTAAACTTTCATTCATTCAAAGTTCTCAAACAGAGTCTGTTTGCATATCCTCATTTTGAAAAATCTTGTTTTGATTGGATAAAAAACCAAAAATCGGTTTTTTCTCTAATATTTTTCTGCATTTTCTGATTCTAAAACATTTCTATGGTTATTAGGAATTCACATCAAATTTTATAAACTCTTATTTTGTTTTTGGATTTTTCCCTTATTTTGGGGGCATATAAAGGCTAAATTTTAGTTTTTCTTCAAATTTTCAATAGTTGAAGCAGATCTATAAATGCCTACATTCTATCATGTTTGCTCATTTTGTAGGATTTTATTTTTTTCTTTCTTTGTTTTCAATTATTTCAATTTATTCAAAGGTTAAAATAATTACATTAATAGGAATTTTTATTTTATGCTTAGTTTAGAATGAATGCACATATAGCTTAATTCTATAATTGATTTATTGCATTTTATTTTTAATACACTATTGAAAGCATGAATGGCACGTGCACCATCTAATGAAGAATAAATAAAACTAAGTAAAGTTTGTATTTATGACCTTAGTCGGAATGCGAATAATACTTAGAGTTATTATTCTTTATTAAATAAAAATTTGACCTACATTTTTAGGTCAATTTTGAAAATCATCATTTCTTTTAAAACTAGGTCTCTTTTCTTTCTTTATTTGAATTAAAATAAAGATTAGTTTAAAATATATTTATGGCCCTAGTCATGAATATATTAAAAAATAATTTTGTTTTAATTCTATAAAGGCACAAAATTTCTTTTTCTTTATTAAAATATTAACTAAAGATTAATTTAAAGTATATTTGTGACCCTAGACATGAATATATGAAAATTAATCTTGTTTTAATTCTATAAAGTATAAAATTCTTCTTAAAATTCAAATGATTTTTCAAAAAGAGCATATTAATCATTTAAGATAGAATTGCATCAAATTTTTTATTTATTTAAGTTATTTTCATATTTCTAAGTGATTTTTGAAATGATTTTCCCAAAATAAAATTCTTTTCAAAATTCAAAGTCATTTTTTATTTCCATTTTCAAATTCAAAGTTATTTTCAAAATTCAAAACCATTTACAAATTCAAAATATTTTCAAAATCATTCTCAAGTTGTAAATATTTTCAAATATTTTCCAATTTTCTTTTTAAAATGTTTTGCCAAAACAAAAGGAAAAGTAAATATCAATTCTTAAAATTCTATTTCAATTCCAAATATTATTTTTAATTTCCTATTCCAATTTTAAATATTGATTTTTATTTTAATTTTAAACTTTCATTTTTGAATTTCAAATTTCAACTTCGAATTTCATTTCAAATATCAATTTCAAATTTTCTATTTCTCTCTAATTCCAAATTTGGAATTTTATTTTCATTTCAAATTCAAATGTCAATTTTAAATTTTCCATTTTTAAATTCCAATTCTTAAATTTTGAATTTCATTTCAATTCTCAATTTTGATTCCAAATTAAATTTTGAATTTCATTTGAATTCCTAATTCTAAATTCCAATTTTGTTTCCAAATTTTAATTTCAATTTCAATTTTTAATTTTAAATTTAACTTTCAAATTCAATTTTATTTCCAATTTTTGATTTTAATTCTTCAATTTCAAATCAAAATTCTATTTTAATTTCTAATTTTAAATCTAATTATGATTTTCAATTTCAATTCTAAAATTCAAAATATAATTTCAAAATTCTAGATTTGATTTTTAAATTCAAAAATCAATTCCAAATTTGATTTTTAATCAATTGCGATTTCATATTTTAAAACTTAATTTTAAATTCAATTTCAACTTTCAATTTCATTTTCCAAATTTCAAACTCTCATTTCCATTTTGACATTCAATTTCAAAATCCATTTCAAATTCAAATTTAATTTCCAAACTCAAATTCAATTCAAAATCAAATGCAACTTCAAGTTTTCAATTCGAACTTAATTTCAACTTCCCAACTCAAGTACAAATTCTTCTATTTCCTAAAGGATATTTTCAAATCCAATTCAAAATCACTTGGATTTCTAAAATCTTTCCAAAAGCATACATATTTTCAAAGTTCAAAATCATAGCACAAGCATGATTCTATGTGCATTTTAGGACCTATAATAGTTTCTTGGGTAAATTGAAGTAAGTTAAAGGCATAAATTTGATCCTTGGTTCAATTACCCCTGGTAAAGGCGCCAGAAATGGTTGAACCTTATACCAAGGAGCGAGCCCTATCTCCCCATTTTCCTGTATTTTCTAAAAACAATGATGAGTTATTTTTCAAAATATTTTCAAAAGGTCAAGTGGACCTTGCGAGAGTTTTTTCTTTCCCCAAAAAGAAAGAATTTTTTTCAACGATCACAGGAAAAAGAAAGGTAGAGAAGGGAGGAGGAAGAACGATTGATGTTGCAACAAGAAAGACAAAGGATGGAGGGAGGGGATGAAGAGAAGAAAAGTATGACCAAGGTATGTAAATCGCTCATGTCTGTCATGATTTACTATTATAGATATTATTATGTATAGTGATTACTGTGATAGCGATTACTATGTATAACGATTATTGTGATAGAGATTACTAGGAATGATTTATTATGATGGGTATTATTATATAAAGTGATTACTGTGATAGTGATTATTGTAAACGATTTACTGTGATAGGCATTATTATGTATAGCAATTACTGTGATAGCGATTGTCCAACGATTATTATATATAGCGATTATTGTATATAACGATATTTAAAAGTACAAATAAGACTAATTTTGATTTGATACGAATAATATGTTATTTTGTGTTATAGAGAGGCCAGAAGAAAAACAGAGCACCAGGTGAAAAGCTTAAAGGGTGGTGTTAGTGGCCTATAGTTCTGTCCTGGTATGTACAACTGAGTGAATATCAGAAAGATCGATTACAAAATATGCACTTTGGCGGCCTTGTTGACCAGCATTATTTTAAAACGTGCTAGAACACTATGACCCACCTGGTAAATAAGTGGAATCATAAGACGAATACATTCTAGTTTGATTATTTTGAGATCACCAAGACCCTAGAAGATGTGGCACGGATTACGGGTCTTAAGTGTTATGAAAATATTGTCCTATTAGGAGATTCAAACTATAACGCAAGGGACAAGTGGACAACCCTTCTAGAAATGTCGATGATTGGGATCAATGTATTTCTGGTGTAAGCAATTCCATATCGATGAAAGTTTCTTCTTTTCATTATAAATGGGAAGGTTGTTCTGCTACATGTGCATCTGAAAGAACTGACCAAGAGTTGCGTGGCTTCCTTGTTTATTTCTTTGGACTTATTTTATTTTTGGAATTGTCTGGTTCGAGGTTAAGTTACCTGTGGCTGCAGTTCTTGAAAGACTTAGATGAAGTCGACAACTATGCATTAAGTGCTGCTATGCTCGTACATTTGTACAAACAACTTTGCCGTGCGAGTAAGTGTACAAAAACCATCGGAGGGTTTTGACCATTTGTCTAGGTAATTGTTTATTACATATTTGGTAGTTGTAGACTAAGATTGTTGAAGGTTATAGTCTTACTAATATATCAATTTTGTAGGCCTGAGCGTGGGAACATATTGTCTCCTTGCGTCCTCAGTGTGGCCCTGTGATTTATGGTTTTCCCAAGATCATTCGGTGGTCTAGAATAAATATCAAGGAGGATAATGCTAAGTTCATTTTAGATGGTCTGCAATTAAATGAGGTAAATGGTTTAAAATCATTTACAATCATTTCAGTATTTATCATTCATTAGTATAAATCGTTGAAATGTTTAGCATTCTTTAATAATCATCGTTGCAGGATTTCATCTTCATTAGTATAAATCGTTATTGCATTAGCATTAAATAGTATAAATCATTCTAATGTTTAACATTCTTAAGTAATGAGTGTTGTCAGATTTTGTATTCCTTAGTGCAAATCGTTATCACTCTAGCATTTATTTTCAATAGTGTGAATCATTATAATCTTTAGCATTCTTAAGTAATGATCTTTGTAGAATTTTATCTTCGTTAGTACAAAGCGTTATCGTTTTAGCATTCGCTATTGTAAATCGTAGTAATATGTAGCGTTCATTAGTGTAAATCATTTTAATATACATTACTCATTAGTAACAGTCATAATATATTTTGCACTCGTTATTATAAGTCATTTTAATATTTAACATTCATTAGCATGAATAATTATGTCCATACCTAAACCATAATCTCTAATGTATAGGTTGTGTGGAGACCGTATGGAGATGGGGAGGACGATGACCAAGAACTTGTTGTTGAGGCTGTGAGAGTGTCTGCCCGCGATATTTGTCTGTTTAACAAATCCAAAGCCGAGTTGCAACATGGTAGTTGAGTTCTTCTACAAGCTGGCTTGAGACAGTCTACCCAAAATCAACCTGTGGAAGTGAGAAGGATGATGAATAGTGGTGGGGCTAGGAACGTGAATTGGCATGAACACTTCTGAAAATAATTGGATAGCTGGTACAAAGGAGGTGTTCGTGCCATAGCATATGATTATAAATAATGACAATATGACCCCAATTATTTCAAAAAATATTAAGAACTCATGCGTCAAAATCTGGAGATTGAGAAGAAGCAACATGAAAATATTAGGAACCCATGTGTCCCTCCTGTTCCCCATCATGTCGTCTCCCGGCATATAAAAAATATACATCGTTTCCCTCCAGCTACAATAACGATTTCTTCAGTTGCAGTATACGATAAGGAGCAAACACAACTCACAAAAAAGAAGCTAGTCTCTGCCAAGAGGTTACAGATGTTGGAGAGGGAGAATAAGGAGTTACAAAAGCAGTTGAGAAATTTGGGGAGACAAATGTGATCATAATATGGTACATTGGTAGAGATGATTACCAGTGGTTTTAATAAGATCGATGGAACCAAGAGGCCACCGAGAAAAAAGAGTTCACCAAGGAAAAAAAAGAGACGATTTGTATGTCATGGTCCATATGAGTCGTCAAGTGCCATTGAATAAACATTATATAAATTTTTTATCCTGATAATTATTTATTGTAATTCTATAATTCTTTATTGTAATTTTATAAAAAAAAATTATAACATAACATTCTATAAATGTGTAATTCTTTTTTTAATAAGTGTAACACACAAGTACCACTGAACAAATCATTGTAATGTTCGACCTTCATAAAAAATTTGAAGAAGAGTTTAGCATTGTGTACTACAAAAATTATGATTAAATTGCGATATTACATATTAATATCTTTCACAAATACGAACAAAGATATATCGTTCTCGCAGAAACTTCACAAATACAAATCGACATCCCAATAATTGTTTTTTATAATTCTATAATTCTTTTGTGTAACATGACAATCTATAAGTGTATAAGTCCTTTATTGTCCTATCTCGATTTGCATTTACGAGAGTTGTCTATGTGAACGATATGTCGTATCACAATTTACACAAATACTGATTCATAAAAGGCATAAAAAAAAATAAATAAATATACACAATTTTTAGACTTAGTAAACTATAAATCGAGGTAACTTAATAAATACAAATCGACATAACTTCATAAATACAAATTGACATCCTTCACAAAGACAAACAATGACATATCATTGTCACGATAACTTCATAACTACAAATCAACATGATTTATAACCACATTTATTTATAAAAAATATGAGTGTTTAGTTACAATACATCATGACCAATGGTTTGACTTAGATACAATAGATGACTATCATCATCAAAGAAAATAGGCATCATCACCAACATCACCCCCATGTCCAAATAGTGATGTGCTTCAAGTGTAATCCTATTGCGATTTGCCTATTCGAGCTTTGTCTATGTGAATGATATGTCATATCACGATTATATAATGACTGATTCATAAAAGGCGGAAAAGAAAAACAATAAACAAATTGTCACGATGTTTAGACTTAGTAAACTATAGATCAACACCAGTTATAATTCTTCTTTATAAATGGCAAATGAAATGATATTTTTTAATTAATGAAAATTGTAATTTTTTGTTGCACGGTTTTTTAAAATGAGCGTTATGTGAAACGACATTTCCTTTGTAAATGAATGACACGTCGCACAAGTTCAATAGGGTGTCGCTTCTTTTTTCATCGTCAGTAAGGAATAGACGAACCAACGTTTCCTTTATAAATGATGTGTTCGTGGGTCGAACATATAACTTGCTTCATCGTAAAGGGGGTATCAATGGCGATGAAGGAGACAACGACAACTACACGGCCAACGATGGTGATTCAGGCATATATTTTCTAAGCCTCGTGATGAGTTTCTACAAAATGGCTCTTGCAATGTTCGGCCTTCGTAAATAAAAATCGTAGAAGCGATTATCATTGTGTACAATGGAAGTTATGATTTGCTTTTATGATCTTTCTATCACGATTTACACAATCATTGATAAAAGGTTGAAACAATTTGTACGTATGAAGGCTACTTGCTTTCATGATTTGCTTTTACGGGCTATGTCTATGTCAATGATATTTCCTATCATGATTTATAGAAGTGTGCTAGCACGATCTATAAAACAATAGACATAAAGCAAAAATAATTTATCCTATCGCTATTTGAGTTTACGAGCTTTATCTATGTGAATGATATGTCCTATCGCGATTAGGGTTTAGGGTTTAGGGTTTAGGGTTTTAAGGGTTTAAGGTTTTAGAATTTAGGGTTTAGGGTTTAGGGTTTACGGTTTAGGGTTTTAGAATTTAGGGTTTAGGGTTTTAGGGTTTAGGGTTTAGGTTTTTGGGTTTATGGTTTAGGGTTTTAGAATTTAGGGTTTAGGGTTTTTCGTTTAGGGTTTAGGGTTTTAGGGTTTAGGGTTCAGGGTTTAGGGTTTAGGGTTTAGGGTTTCAGTTTTAGGTTTTTGGATTTTAAGGGTTTAGGGTTTTAGAATTTAGGATTTAATGTTTAGGGTTTAGTGTTTAGGGTTTAGGCTATAGGGTTTAGGTTTTTGGGTTTTAAGGGTTTAGGGTTTAAGGTTTAGGTTTTTGGGTTTTAAGGTTTTATGGTTTAGGGTTTTAGATTTAGGGTTTAGGTTTTAAGTTTTAGATTTATCTAAATTCCAAATGGATCCTCTTAAATAAATATAATTTGGGTTTATTTGATAAACAAATAAAATTAAATAAAAAATATATATGTAAATCTCTCTCTCTCTATATATATATATATATAATAGTTTAGATTGAGTTTGGATTTGATGAGAGCTAAATGGGTCTCACAACCAACCCAATCAAATCACTCCCCCACCTAAACCCATCCAGCAATCGAATACATCCCATCTCACCAAATTTGTTTGAATATCCTATTCTGATTTGCCTTTATGAGCTTTATCTAAGTGAATGATACGTCCTATCACGATTTACATAATGATTGATTCATAAAAGAAAACAAAGAAAAACAATAAAAAAATTGAGGCAACGTTTAGACTAGATAAAATAAAAATTGAGGTAACTTTAAAAATACAAATCGATTTATAACTTAATATCAATTTAAGTAACAATTCAAATTGATTTCACTGTAGCGATACGTGCTATCGCGATTTGCTTGATACCGATTGGTTTGAAACCAGTTATAATTCTTTTTTGTAAAAGACCGATGAAACAATGTTTTTTAATTTTATTAATGTGCAATGTAATTTATTTGCGCCTGATTTTTTAAAATGAGCGGTATATGAAATGACGTTTCTTTATAAATGGTTGACACATCACACAAGTTTAGGAGGGTGTCACTTCGCTTTGCTTCATGAGTAAGAAACATATGAACCAATGTTTCTTTTATAACCTGCTTCATCGCAAAGGGGGTATCGATGGTGAGGAAAGAGACGACGACAGCTACACGACCAGCGATGGTGAATCAGGCGTATATTTTCTAAACCTCATGACAAGTTTCTTCAAAAATTATATCTTTTATGGCATATATTTGATTTGTGTTGTCTACTGTAGAAAAAAATTACAATATCGTTTATTGAATATTCTGCTAATGTTAGTGGAACATCCATAAAAAAAGGTGCCCGAAAACTCAGCAAAGGGCTCCAAGATAACATGAACCGGCTGCAAGATACATTTGCAGAAGGAAACACTATCAGTAATTTTGTACGTATGAAACCACTATCAGTTATATATTTACTTATGTCATGGGTATGTATGTTAACATGTGCATATTTGTTACAAACAGACTGTATACGATTTCGTCATGTATATTCAAAGCAACGCAACAACCAATACTAGACACGTCGTCACCCCTTATTTCATATTATATCAGTTCTCTTATATGTTTATTTTCTTTTTTGATTTACTCTTGTTGCTTCATATTTTAACCTTACTATTATCAATGTTTTGTTCAACAGAGTTTTATCCGTTGATTGCCATACACCATTGGATTTCAAGATGGACTACAATGTTAGGCTAACGATGATCACTGCATAGACTTTTAATCAAGTGAAAAGGTAAGTGAAGAAACCTGTTGTCCAAGATATTATATTGATTTAAGACATTGTTTTGATTCTTAATATCGATTTGTATGTTCATTCTAAGCTATCAATATAAAATTCTAGATCAATTTGTAAGATATTTTATTATCGATTTGCAGATATTGATTCCTACATTGTGGCAATCTTGTTAGCATTGGGTCTTATACGTGATGGATTTATGAAGAAAATAAATATGGTGATACAACTCATTGGATTTTCACATTGGTATACAATGTGACATTATTCATTTGGTAAGTTTCTATCTATAAGTGTATCGTATCTTGTACGGTGGCTCAGACTTTACTTGCTTCTGCATTAACCACAGGAGAGATTCGTCAAAAAAGTCTTGGGTGTCAACATTGATGAGTGAAGGTTTTACTGCGTACACGATGCTCCTTTACAAAATAATGGCATCGATTATGGCAGATTTGTAATAAAGTATATTGAAGCAATATACAATGGACGAGAACCTGATTTTGATGTTGTATGCTCTACACTTAAACATGTTTTATTCTCCTATATTATTGGGGACTCAATTTATATATTAGTCTCACATTACATTTTTGTTGTAAGATGATATACCAAGATTCCACACAGAACTATTCAAAAAAAATGATGGAGTTTCTAATTGTAGAAGAGAAAAAATCTCAAACAGAAAGAATACCTAGAAGGCAATCAACGACGCGACCCCCAGGAGTAATATGATGTAAAAAGATTTGTAACAGATTTTGTAGACTATGTATACAAAATTTATAAGGCTGTATACAAATTTTGTATGACTGTGTATAAAAATTATGTAAACCTCTCTAGGTTGAAATAAAAATTCAATAATTACCTCGATTTGACCAAACATGTCAATAGGTTAGACTGTTATTTGTAGCAAACAAAAATTGTTGTCACGTGACATAGACGTCATTGTGTAAATCGCGATAGGATACTATCTGGTATAACGATTAAAATATAATATATGTATAATGATTTATCGTATCATGATTTACACAATGACTGATAAAAGGTGAAAAAGAGAGAAAAAAAAAACAAATCGACACAATGTTTATTGATAAATTACAAATCCAGGTAACTTGATAAATACAAACGACTTACAACCATAATTCTTTAAGTTTCATAGATTAACATTATTTGTCCTATCACAATTTGCTTTTATGATCTTTTTCTATGTGAAATATATGTCCTATCACGATTTGCATAATGAATGATTCATAAAAGACGGAAAAGAAAAACAATAAATAAATCAACATGATGTTTAGACTCAGTAAACTATAAATCGAGGTAACACAAACGATACAAATCGAGGTAACTTCAATGATATAAATCGAGGAAAACTTGATAGTGCAGAAAGCTTCAAGGCAGAGCTGACGAAGCTCCAGAATGTATGGGATCCCATCATTTTCGATATGTTTCTATAGGTAGGGAAGATGGAACCACGCGATTGTAGCATATTTGTCATTGTTATATTCTACGTAAACTTTGATATACTTCATGATAAATACGCCACAGTCTTGGTCTCCTCGTTTGTTTTAGATCGAGCATATATAAGGCTTTGCATGACCAACATGCAACCAAGCCCTTCGTTCATGCAAGCGAGCTAGTGCAGAAAGCTTTGAGGCAGAGCTGGCAAAGCTGCATAAGGTATGGATCCCAACACGCAGAGATGATAGAGCCCGCACGACTGTAGCATATTTGTCATGAAGTATATCGAAAATTAGGCAGATATTTTTCCAAAAGCGAATAATGGTTTGCGAACGATGGAGGGTCTAACAGTAGGAATAGATAAAATAGATGGTCATCATCTTCACTCCCTGTCTATCATGCAGAATATCTGTGCTTGCTACGGTATGGCGGCAATGATTGAAGAAAAAGGAAAAAAATACAAGAAAAAAGAAAAAGAAGAAGCAGAAGATGAAGGCGGATGAGGAAAAAAAAGATGAAGAAGAAGATGCGTTGCCGCAGAAAAGAGTAAGAGAGGTTAAATAGACTAAGGATTTAGACCTGGACAACGAGTCAGGTCGGTGATGATGGACAACTTGGACAACAAGTTTTAGGCCTGGACAATGTATTCTTTTTTCAATAAGTGTAAAACACTAGTGCCACTGAACAAATTATTGTAATGTTCGACCTTCAAAAATAAAAACCATAAAAGTGATTAGCATTGTATACAATAGAAATTATGATTTGGTTTTACGATATTCCTATCGTGATTTACACAATGATTGATTAAAGGTTGAAACGATTTGTACGTATGAAGGCTACATGCCATCGTAATTTGTTTGACACCGATTGACTTGTAACCAATTATAATTCATTATGTAACATAATATTTATGATTATATAATTCTTTCTATAACAAATCATGAATTTTTTTTCATAGAGGAAGTGTCTGATCACGACATGTACAACAACAAACATAAAGCAAAAAAGATTTGTCCTATCGCGATTTGCATTTACAAGCTTTGTCTATGTCAACGATATGTTCTATAGTGATTTACACAATGACTGCTTCAACGGTACAAGTCAATGTCCCATTTAGAATTAATAAAGTACAAATCGAGTTAACTTCTTAAGTACAAATCGATTTCGTTCACAAAGACATATCGTTGTCGCGGTAACTTCATAAATACAAATCCACATGATTTACAACCATATTCATTTACAAAAAAATATTAGTATTTAGTTACAATACATGACCATCTTCATCAAAGAAAATAGATATCATCACTGTTATGAAACCCATGTCAAAATAGTGATGTACTTCTAATGCAATCCAGGTGCGTATGAAATACAACTTGCTAGTGCAGAAAGTTTTGAGGCATAGCTGATGAAGCTGCAGAATGTATGGGATAGCAACACGTGGAGAAGAAGAAGCTGGCACGACTGTAGCATATTTGTCATGAAGTATATCGAAGATTAGGCAAATATTTTTCCAACTACAATCTGATTTCTACTGTAAATCGCTACTCTCTGTCTACTCGGTTCGACGTTGCCACCATTATCTATGCTGTAAATCGTTGTAGTCGACGACAAAGGGTGCATCATCAAAGGGAACTCCTATTAAAGCAGATGGTGCATTGTCAAAAGGTGATCCAGAATGTAGACTCGCAAGAATGTGGACAGCTATTTATGGGAGGATATTTCCGTCAAACACATATCTATCTTTTAGAGACTCCTATTTTTACAGAAGAGATTACCAAAGCATCCATATCGTTTATCGTCGAGTTTATTTCCTGCTGCAAAGCGATTCTGTGTGCAACTGAGGATACATCCAAATAGTGATGTGCTTCTAATGCAATCCAAGTGCGCATGAAATACAACTTGCTTATGCATAAAGCTTCGAGGCTTAGCTGACGAAGCTGCAGAATGTATAAGATACGAACACGTGGAGAAGATGAAGCTCACACGAATGTAGCATATTTGTCATAAAGTATATCGAAGATTATGCAGATATTTTTTCAACTATGAAGTATGGTTTGCGAACGATGGAGGGTTCAACAGTAGGAATTGATCATATAGATGGTCATCAACATCAATCCCTGTCTATCATACAGAATATCTCTGGTATAACGATAACGATTGAGGATGATTATGGTATTTATATTTTGCATAAGCTTTGATATACTTCATGACAAATACACCCCAATCGTGGTCTCCTCGCTTATTTTAGATCTAGCACATACAAGGCTTCGCATGACCAACAAACAACTGCGAATGATGATTTAAGAACGGTGGAGGGTCCGATAGTAGAAATAGATCAAATAAATGGTCATCAGCATCACCCCCTGTCTATCATGCATAATATCTGTGCTTGCTCCAGTATAAAAACAATGATTGAAGAAGAAGAAAAAAAATACAAGAAAGAAGAAGAAGGCAGATGAGAAAAAAGAAGAAGATGCATTGCCGCAGAAAAGAGGAAGAGAGGTTAAATAGATTAGGGTTTTAGACCTGGACAATGGGTCGGGTCGGTGATGATGATGGTCATGTATTGTATCAAAGTCAAACCATTGGTCATGATGTATCTATGAAACATTTGTGGTTGTAAATTGCGATAGGACATTCTATAATTAGCAAAGTGCAAATTAATTTAAGTAACAATTGATATTTTATATTTCGTTCACAATATTTCATGAAATTCTATAATTGTATAATTCTTTTTTTAATAAGTGTAAAACACTAGTGCTACTAAACAAATCATTGTAATGTTTGACCTTCAAAGCGATTAGCGTTGTGTACAATGAAAATTATGATTTGCTTTTACGGTCTTCCTATCATGATTTACACAATGATTGATAAAATGTTGAAATAATTTATACCTATGAAGGTTATGTGCTATCGCGATTTGCTTTTACGGACTATGTCTCTATCAACAATATTTTCTATCACGATTTACAAAATGACTGCTTCAACGATACAAATTGATGTCCCATTTAGAATTAGTAAAGTATAAATCATGGTAACTTCAACGATACAAATCGAGTTAACTTCTTAAATACAAATCAATTTTGTTCACAAAGACAAGCAAAGACATATTGTTGTCGCAGTAAGTTTTTAATTACAAATCCACATGATTTACAACTACATTTATTTACAAAAAATATTAGTATTTAGTTACAATACATCATGACCAATGGTTTGGCTTAAATACAATACATGACCATCATCATCAAAGAAAATAGATATCATCACCAGTATGAAACTCACGTCCAAATAGTGATATGCTTCGAAACTGCAGATTATATGGGATACCAACACATAGAGAAGATGAACCTCACACGACTGCATCATATTTGTCTTGAAGTATATTGAAGATTAAGCATATATTTTTCTAACTGCGATGTATGATTTACGAACGATGGAGGGTCCGACAGTAGGAATAGATCAAATAGATGGTCATCAACATCACCCTTTGTCTATCATGCAGAATATCTGTGTTTGCTCTGGTATGACAACAACGATTGAGGATGATTATGGTCCTTATATTCTGCGTAAATTTTGATATACATCACAATAAATATGCCACAGTCTTACATGTCATGAATATATCAATATATACACGGAAGATAACCAACATAATCATCATCGAAGATTATATAGATCTTTCCATATGGCGTGAAATAACTACATTATCAACATCAAACCCCATCTATCAAGCATAGGTAGACAGAAACACAGAAGAACAAAGAAGAAAGAAAAATACAAGGAAGAAGAAGTTGAAGAAGAAGACGAAAAAGACGAAGGCGGAGGAGAAAAAAGAAGAAGAAGTTGCACTGCCAAAAAAAAGAGGAAGAGAGGTTAAACATATTAGGATTTTAGACTTCGACAACAGGTCGGGTCAGGTCGAGTAGGGTTTTACATAGAATAGGGTTTTACACAGATCTATATTTGGGTTTTACATATACTAGGGTTTTGTGCACGTGTACACAAATTGACACGATATTTAGACTTAGTAAAGTAAAAATTGATTTAAGTAATAGTTGCAAATCGATATCACTGTTTTCATTACAATATTTTAGTAACAGTTGCAAAATGATATGAGTAAATTGCAATTTAGACAAAGTACAAATGTTAACTTCTCCATAACTTTTCAATGATTGAGATACATCATCTTCACTGCAACCAGATGATAAGCTCACCACTGTCATAAGCAAGATATCAATTTGTGTTAGCCACCACATACGTTTACTACGATTTACTCAAGACTCACAAAGACATATCGTTGTTGCAGTTACTTTATAAATACAATTTAACGTTCCAATAATTACCTAGTGGTGATGATATATGTTTTCTTTGATGATGATGGTCATGTATTTTTTAGGCCAAACCATTGTGGTAATGTAAACAAAGAGTATATTTTTTTGTAAATGATTATGGTTGTAAATCACATCGATTTGCAGTTTTGAAGTTACTACGACAACAATATGTCTTTGTTAGTCTTAGTGAACAAAATCGATTTGTATTTATGAAGTTACCTCAATTTGTATCGTTGAATTATTCTTGATTTGTACGTTACTAAGTTTAAACATCATGTCGATTTGTTTATTATTTTTCTTTTTTGCCTTTTATGAATCAGTCATTGTGTAAATCATTTCATGGCCAAATAATTGGTCATGATGTATTGTAACTAGATACTCATATTTTTGGTAAATGAATATGGTTGTAAATCACATCGATTTGTATTTAAGAAGCTACCGCGACAATGATATATCTTTTTTTATCTTTATGAACGATATCGATATGTAATATCGCGATTTACTCATATCGATTGGTAATTGTTACTAAAATATTATTTATGTATATAACATAAATCGGTATCATGTTGTAAACCGATATGTATCGTTGAATTTACCTTGATTTTTATCGTTGAATTTCACATCGATTTGTATTTATGGGTTTAGGTGGGGGAGTGATTGGATTGGGTTGGTTGTGAGACTCATTTAGCTCTCATCAAATCCAAACTCAGTCTACACTATTATATATATATATATATTTATTTAAATTTATTTGATACTTTTAATAGTGTTTATTTAAAGAATAACTTTTTACACAAAACGATTCAACTACAGTATATATATACAACGATGTGTATATGTGAAGGCTAGATGAGACAACGATTTGTATTTAAACTTTTACCGTGATTTATACTCATGCAAAGTGCAATTTTCATCTAGTTGTAGCCAACATAAATGTCATTATGTAAATCGCGATAGGACACTACATGGTATAACGATTTATGTACCAAATAAATCATCATAGAGGCGATTTACTAATGGTATAAAAATTAAGCTAGAATGATTTAACAACAATCATGCATAGGTAGTAAATGTAACAACTTTTTACTTTTAAGATAGTTGATTTACAGAAAAACTTTTTTCTCAACGATTCAACTACAATATATGTATAATGATTTGTATATGTGAAGGCTAGATGAGACAATGATTTTTACTAATAGTATAAGCACTGAACAACAACGATTTACCTACGGTATCAAAATTGTAGCTTTGTAGGCTATATGAGACAACACTTTATACATGTGAATGATACATATTACAACGATTTATACATGTGAAAAATACATTATTAAACAGAATTCATACGTAATTCCTGTGTTCCATAGCACACTTTCGAATTGAACTGAGTGTATCATGAAAAAGAACAATATAAGACACTACATTAAGTTTCACAAGAAATGCAAAAATCCTCCCAACGTTGAATACATACCAACAGACTTGTAAAACTGATGCTATCGTTCCACTCAAACTGGTCACGAGGATTGAAACTTCCAACATTGTAATGCACGTCTGTAGGGTATTGCTGCATGTTGAAAATTGCATAAGTTAGATATTGATAAGCTTAACATAATACAATTTACATGGGAAGCAATATAATGTATTACATACCTGTTCACCCAAAGGTCTTGGTTGCTTTTGCTTAGGGGTTGGTTGTTTCTTAGACCCTTTTTTGCCAACCAATTCTAGTGCACCCTTTGTCCTCCGACGACTGGGATGAGAGGCAGGTTTTGTTTTGATGCCCTTTGCTAGGTGAATTTTCCCATCATAATTTACAACGTCGACTCCTAACTTATTGAAGATGATGTTTACACTTCGGTGCAACGTCTCATGAGTGTCAAGGGAATCATGATTTTCACCTCCGCTATTCGATCCCATTTTCTTGGATTGGTCTTCATGAGATGCAACAGACTGATGGTGAATTAACTGCATATTTTTAAGTAACTTTCTTGACACTTTTCTCATGCATATATAGGCTTCTTCACTTTTTGATGCCAAATCTGCAACATGCATAAGTGACCTATATAGTTGTTGGTAAGGGAAGGCTATGTGGCACTTCTCATCAATACCAGATTGACTGACATTATCTATATCCAACAATTCAATCTTTGTTTGTCTTGTCCATCTTCACATTAAATATGTCTTAGGTATTTCTTGTATCTTCTCTTGATTAAGTGTCTTTAATGCATGATGACATAAAATACATTTGAATTCATATATTTTACACGTACATTCAACTGTTCTGTTGTCAACATTATACGTAACATGTGCTTCTTGCCTTTTTGGATGCTCTTTGCCCTCTCATATAATATGATATATGTTTATATTCTTGGTTTGCGTAGGTCCTTCTATGTTGCAATTCATGACCTGTATAACCTCCTTCTTAATCCATTTAAATACAGTTAGTATATACAGATCTGCAAGTCACATCAATATTTTTGTGCTCAAAGTTACAGGGCGTGTATTGAAGCATTTCACATCTTGTTCAAGCTCATTTTGTCTAAGACCGTCTATAAATAATTAATATTGTTCCTTGAAGCGAAACATTGTTAAACATTAATACAAGGTTTTCTTCAGTGTGTCATGCATAGATTCAACTCTTTGTGTGCTTATCATATCTGTACAAAAGTATTATCTTCCATATGCCAACACCCACTTCTCTTTGTCTGTATATAAATTTTGTAACCACATATAGTTTTCAAGGTCGTATATCTGAATCATTTTCTCTCAATCAGACATAAAGGTGACTTTGTCTATGCTCTCAAGTACACACATTGTAAATCTTTTGTTAAACCATGTCTTCTGATTAAATATGTGCCCTATGTTTTTTGTTGCATTTTGAAAGATATGCCACAAACATAGACGATGATGTGCATCTGGCCATACATGAGACATTGCAATCGCAATTGTGTGATCACCATTTGTAAGTACAACTTGAGATTGCTTCCCATTCATTGCTTGTGTAAATACTCTGAACAACCACTCAAATCTTTCCTTGGTCTGGTCATACAAAAAAGCATCACCTAATATACAACTTTGTGAGTGATGGTTTACTCTGACAAACTGCGCAAATGGCCAATGTTCAAAATTAATCTTCATTGTAGTATAAAAAATAAGCACATCATTAAAGCATTCATAATCTACTATTGACTTTGAATCTGCCCAAAATATATTCACAACATATCCATCTTCATCCAGTTGCTTTGCACTAAAGCAACCAGGGTTATTGCTTGATTTTTTCTGTAAGTAATCAACCAAAGAACATATTTATTCATTCTTCATGTTATCTGTCATCTTCCTTCTCAAGTGGTTTCTTAGATCCATAGGTGTGAAAGACACATTCTCGCGACCACCATCTATATGCACACATAAATTGTATATCTTTTTTGGTGCAATGTCGACGCTATCAACTATTTCAATAATTGCAACATGCACTTCAGTTACTTTACAATGTGACCTTACATAGGAGTCATAAATGAAGTTGCTAATTCATGGTTATGATCATTGATTAAAGTACGAACTACATATTTTTTATTCGAAAGTCTTCTTAACACCATTCTCGTTGGACATCCACATCTTGAATCTGGCTTGCTCCTTGTTGGATTTCCACTTCTTCCAACCTTCCTTAGAACAAACATGTCTTTGTCACCATGACACTCTGTGCAAATTTTGACCAAGAATACCTTCTAACACTGAAACCAAGTTTTAAGGCATAATCATTGTAAAATTTATACGCAATTTCTTTATTATTAAACTGTATTTCTTTTATGGGAACAAAGTCAAGTGTACTATCATGTACATTCTCAGTGCCTGCACCTTTATCAAGTGTACTGTCATGATCGTCTACCTCATTATCGAATTGCATTTCTTCTGTTGGAACATTCAAGTCAAGAGTAAATCCAATGTCTGCACCCTTCTTATCTTGTGCATCATTAGTGCACATGTTCGCTTCTTCAGGTGCGTCATTACTACAGATGTTCACTTATCTATAACTTTTCAATGATTGAGATACATCATCTTCACTGCAACCAGATGATAAGCTCACCACTATCATAAGCAAGATATCAATTTGCGTTAGCCAACGCATACATTTACTACGATTTATTCAAGATGCATATAACAAAGGATATCAATAAGGTTAAGAAAGTCAAAAAAATGATTGAATGAATCACAATATAAAAGCAATATCGATTTGTTATTTGCTTATAATATGCATCGAGTTGTTATTTACCTTGTCAATAAAAGAAATGATTTATCGTATATGTGTGTTGATGATAGCGATTCACGTGACAACGATTTAATTATATCTACGACACTGTGAAGCGATTTCAATAGAAATAGCTAAATGATCAACCATTTGAATACGCAAATCACCATCGCAAGTGCGCAACAATGTACCGCATGCACACGTTTTAAAACCATACTACAAATATCTTACAAATCGATACTAGAAAACACATAATATCTTACAAATTGATATACATATCGCATAATATATTATAAATCGATATGACAATTCAACATAATAGCTTACAAATTGACACTACAAAACACATAATATGTTATAAATCGATATACATATCGCATAATATATTACAAATCGATATGAAAATTCAGCATAATAGCTTACAAATCGATATTAACAAACAAAATAATATCTCACAAATTGGTAGTATGTTACTATAACCGCGATTTGTGTTATATTGTATATACTGAGTGAATGGACGATACCATATGGGGTAGAGGCCCTTCCTCGCATTTGTAAACAATCATTCTTGTCAACAGGTCCCAGCGTCTTACAAATATCTTTAATTTTCCAACTGTTGAAAAGACAACATCCACCTACAATAACAAAACAACACTTTAATGGTACTCACGACAACATACGTTCTTCTACAATAGCATGATGACATGGAAAGGTACTCACGATGCCTTAATGGCACTTGTTGGAATATTTATGCGTAATTGCTTTTTTCTATACTGCCTAACGAAAATGAAGAAGAAGAGAAGATTGTTAAAAGAGATGGCCGACAAATGCCCCTATGACGCCCACCAATGATCGAACTAGTCGATCGATTTATAGTTATCTCCATGAGGTAGGAACGAACTCGAGAATGTTTTGTAACATAAGGCATGAACGAGAAGGTGAAAATGTGTTGTAACACAAGCTAAAAACCAAGGCGGGAACCTGGACTCGAGATGACAACAAATGGTGCTCTAGCGACAACAGACGATGGTAAAAGGGTGCATCATCAAAGAGAGGTCATATTACAGTAGATAGTGCATGGTCAAAGAGTGATTCACTGACATCATAAGAGTTTACTGCTTAGGGCAAAATTGAAACGTTTGGACTTTTTGAAGAGTTAAAATCATCCTCCCTTTTCTGGATGAAGGATATTTTTGTCCTTTTCTCGAACCATCGTTTCATGGTGAGAATGGCGGGAAAAGGGTACTTAAGTCTTTGCAATCGCACCAGACTCTGACGCTAAGTGATGCCGACACACACAGAAGTACGAGCCCCACGTGCTTATATACGTGGCGCTCATTCTGACCCCTGAACACACTTTAGCAAACCCTCCGTCTTCAGGGGAGAACACACAACACCCTCCTCATATTTACCCTTTAAAAAAAAGTAGGCATTGCAAAGGTATTACTAGGGTAGCTGTTTGCTTCTATCCGTGCTTACCACCATCTTTCAATGCTTTTAAAGTATTTTGTTTTCATGTTTTTCTCAAATCTGACCATATAATTGTGTTATACGTGCTTGACTTTATAGGAATGTGTTCTTGGATATTTTGATTCAGGCATGTGGGTAGGTTTTTATAAGATGTAAAAATAGTTGGTATATAATTTTCATAAATATTCAAGCTGAAATTTTCGCTTTTTTCATTATAAAAACACAATCCATGCGTCTTTTTGTAGAAAATCGACCCATGCCAAACACATCTGCGTGCTCACATTCACAAAAAAACACTCCCAAAACTCTCGATCACTTGCAGTAAGCTTCTAACTTTGATAGCGCCTACTCTCCACTCTTATTATCATTTGACTCAATTTAATTAAGATTTAACCCTAGGTAGTGGACAACCGTAAGAGTAGGTCGTTGTTAGGCAATTTACTAAAAAAAACTGAGGCACAAGTTGAGAAACTTAAAAATGTGAGGCTTTTTTGGGGGCACAAGGTTGACAATAAGTGCAATTTTCCCTCAAGAACACATGGTTGGGAATGGAATCTATAAAAATGGGACAATGCTTTCTGATTTTTTTTTCCTGGACATACACAGAGTCCCACTATGATGAGAAGGGTGCACACTGCATTCAACAAGTTCACCGGATGAGTCATTGCCTGCATGTGATGATGAACAAGCAAAACCAATTACGCTCACTGTGTGGAAGAAGTCTCTGCTCTTCAATCGCAGCGGTTTCACTGTGTTCCACAGCAAAGGAAAGTTGGCTTTCCGAGTGGACAACTGTGTCACAGATCACAAAGAAGAGATTGTTCTCATGGATGCAGCTGGGAAACCGCTTCTTACTATGAAGAAAAAGGTGGGAAAATCAAGATATTCTTTTATTGCATCATGTTTCTTTCCTTCTTTTTAAGAACAAGAGCGAAGATTTTGATTTTAGGATATGTTTTAAATTTTGGGTAGGAATTAATTTCCTAAGTCATTGAATCGCATAGCTGTTGGGCATCAGATAGATAGATGGGTATGGGATCTTGAGCTGCAAGTGTACAAGTTGGAGGTTAAGGCCCTGAAATTCGGATGTTTGCGAATTATCTGTAAGTCGCAAATTCTAGGTATTTATTGGATTAGAATCCGAAATCAAGATAATTCACGCACATCCTTAACAAATTCCGTAAATTGAGACCAGTTGGTGGACTCAAGTAGACATCAAATGGCTCATCTAACTGCTTGACTCACTGTAAACATGGCCCCATGATCTGGGGATGAGTTTTATAGTTCAAGAATTACCATAGTTTGTTGGCTTCAATTCCGGATCACTGGAAATCCACTAAATTGGCTTCTACTAAGGATAGATCGGATCCATTACAACATTGAACCATGATCGTGATGCTGTTCATGCAGCAATTCACATGGGGAAGGCCATCATGGTCTTGGTCCATAACGATGGATATCGAATGAGAGAGAGTTAATTCTGTTCTGGAAACTAAGATATATATATATATATATATATATATATATATATATATATATATATATATATATATATATATATATATATATATATATATACCTGCCAGGTAGCAGGCCTGGGGAGAAGGCACTGACTCCTTTGTCCCGGGTTCGACTCCCACCCACCGGGTGTGTGGATGCCTTTAACTTGGTGAGCAAGGGTTCCTTATCATAAGAAAAGTAATATATATATATATATATATATATATATATATATATATATATATATATATATATATATATATATTGTAACTGAAATATGTAAACTAGTATGTATACCTAGATGTTCATATTTTTTTTTTTAATTTTACTGTATGGATGCCATCTAGATACTTGGTTTTATAGAAACAAATTCTTAGATTATCTGATTACGATGTATAAGAAGGATCTTTTTAAGTCTTGAAAATCAGTGTCTCAAAATTTTTGTAAATATTCAAACAAATAAAATCACATTTCTTGATCCAATTATGATTATCCAATAGTCGATTTCAAGCAAATGGACCACATGGAATGCATCTGCAGGGTTAGATTTGCAAAAATCCCTATGAAAATCTTGGTTCATACTAATTTACATATTCTGCTGGTTTATATATATATATATATATACTGTGTGAAGAAGCAAGCCAACATTCTGCACCCCACGTTCCTGGCTCATGTCTTCAGTGGATCATGTAAGAGTTTCCTCTATGCCGAGGCGATCATGTCAAGTTGTGGATGCATCAAGGAGGGTAGTGTTAGAGATTAGGATGAAAGAAGGGAAGAAAGGTGTAAATTATAGAGATGTTTTCCGGCTGATGGTGCAACCAAATTTTGATGCAGCCTTTGCCATGGGTTTAGTCCTACCGCTGGATCAGATGTTTTCCTCTAAATGGTCACCTGTTTTTTTATCTCAATTTTAAATGCCTTATGCTTGTTTTGTTTAATTCATCTAAGGCATGGTTTTTCAAGTTTCCATTGATGATATATAATACTGCAGTGAACTTTTTTTTGTCTCCAAAGTATTTGGTAGACTACAATTAATGCCATTGATTCGAGTTTCAAATGAGTTTTTTTTTTCGACATAGAAAGCTGGGGTTAGGCACACCCTATCAGTTTATTAGAAAACGGGAATTTGAGTACAAAATTACAGAGAAGGAACCCAGTCTGGGTTCATATCTGTCAGTGCCTTTCTTCCAAAGGAGAGACGGAAGTGGCAAGCATCCTAGCCAAATGGTTGAAAGCTTTAGAAACATAGGGAACCACACATCTATCAAAACTAGCAAGGCACCCTATTAGATTATCTAATCGAGCATGACTAGGACCCCTGCCCACCAATCTTCTGTTGATATGAAAAACAGAATCTTTGCGAGACCATGGTCATGTTGTGGGCAAACTGCCGTTTTGTTGTGGGTGGTGAGGTGCCACGTTGACCATGGTCATGTTTCAGTGCTCCTAGTATAAAACTCTGAGTACTCAGCTGCCCAAGGGGGATAGTTTTTCATTAATTAACTTCCATCTTACACGTGGGGTATTGAACTCACTATGTCCTTCAACTTGAATGCTTTAAGTTGACCCACCTAGCCAGGCATGTGGTGCCCTTGCAAACCGGTAACATGTTGAGTTGACTACAGCCTCGCAACTTGTTGACTTGACTCCTATGATGCTTCAAATAGTGACTTAGGTATTATGGCCCGACTTTTAGTCAAGATTATCAACTTAAACCATGATTCAAGAAGCAAACGCAACAACCAGAATTGTTAGACAGGCAGTCAAGGTTGGATTCCCATGGATATCGCCCCTCTGTGCAAGCCAATGTGTAGCATAGGCCCTGGGAGCAGGGGTCTAGCCTCGGAGTTTTACCTTGCTGGTGCCACTACCCTAAGTATGGCAGGCTGAGCCAGTGTGATCAGGTCTTCGTGTCAGGTGCAGCTTTTTTGGGTTATATATAAATAAAAAAAAAGGTCATGTTTTGTAATAAACGGCTTATGATCATACTACATGTGAACGGTTAAAAGATTATACTGGATTTCTTTAACTCGGTCGTTAAAGGCTAAAGCTTGCCTTTGGAATGCACTCAACATTGTTTGTTTGCTATGTTCAACTAAGGTAAGAGTTCGGAATTATGATAAGAGCGTTGTTTTTAGCAGGCATAATATGCTGCTCCCATGGTCCCATCTGAATTCTTAAGTTTCAGTTTTACTATGGAAAGATAAACCACCTGATTGGCAGCCTGATTTTCTTAACTTGCAACTATTTGTGTATATGTTTACTTAGTTTCAATGAACCGGTAGAAGTCTAACTAAGCCCCCTAGCTTGCTTCTCAAAACACACACACATATTTTCTCCGAAAACACATCATCGCAAATGCGCCCTTGCGTGATTGAGAAAATAGAAACTGAGGCCATCTATGGGCCCAGTAGTCCTTTATTTAGCAAAAGAAGGATCTCTCTGTAAATTTTGTATACATTTTAACAATCAACCCCTGTGGGGAATCAATGTAGGGGGGGTGATATTTCCAACATTTTTTAACAACCCCCTAGAGCTAATTTTGATAATTGTTTTGCTATAGAATTCGAATTAAAGTGTGGCTTTTGTACAGAAAACCTATCTATGCTATACAAAATCACCCTCACTAGGTGAGGGATATCAGGGCCTTGATTACGACCTTCAAGAAAATTGATCAGATGTGTTGCAAGGTCATGCCGACCTGTTTCCAAAATAAGACTAGATTTAGCATCAATCAATTACAAAATGTCAGGCCACCCGCACCACTATCTGTCAGCTATAGTTCCAGGCTTAGAAAAACATCGTGCTGTTTGAAAGTGGCTGATAGTAAACCTAAAATGCCATGCCGCTCCATAACGACTGTGAAAGGACAGTAGAAGCCAACCCGGCTTAGGAGGAATCCACTTTTCTAATTTTCTCCATTTGACAGCAACCTCAAACGTTCAGTTCTTGAGGACTATCATCAGTTGTTCTCTCAATATCAGCGATCCTTCGCACTGCCTGCAAAGTGGTTAGCGCTTAATCATGATGGTCCTCAAAGATTTGTTCATTTCTGATTCTCCAAATCACCTACACCACAACTTGGTAGGCACGTTCTCAACTTCATTGCACTAACCTTGTTCTCAATCCTTTTTGCAAACCACGGCTGCCCATCTAAGAAAAAGTTTTCTGATGGGTACCATTTGATCCCAAACAAGCTGGTGGATAAATTCCATAGATAGGATGCAAGAGGGAGCTTAGGAAAAGATGGGCATTGTTTTCACAAGCACTCTCACAAACTTCACATCTTCTGGAGAATTGATATCCCCATCTGTGGAGCCTTTTCTGAGTTACAAGGCCCTCTTCTAGTACCCACCTTAGTAGGTTCTGTCCATTTCAATTGGTCCTTCCTTCCCGACTTCCAAGTCTCACCACTTAACTGAGTTTTGATCACATATGGAACCTGCAGTAATGAGTCTTCGTAGCAGCATTGAGGGGCTTTGTTAACGTCAATTTGGTCATGCACTTTGGTGTGCATCAAACTAGACTCCTCATGTTCATAGGGAGATGATTGACTTAGTAGGCCATTCAAACACCATGGATCAACCCAGAAGGCAACCATCTCACCTCCTATCACCCACTTGCAATGATCAAGGATTTGTGCTGCCTCTTTCATGATCACTTTCCAGCCATATGAGCTAGAGCCATGCCTAGTGGGAATCCACAATGATTCTTTACTCAAATATTGAGCCGTTATCACTTATACCCAGGGTGATTCCGAGTGATTTGCTACTTTCAAGTTAAATTTAGCTATACATGATATTCATTTCACCCAATCTGCCAATTCATCGTTCCCCCTTCCTCACTGGTTTGCAATTTCTTTTCAACTCAATAGATGATTATGGGAATGGGAGGAGGTAGTCGGCCATAAGAAATTACACGTGATGGATTCTAGGGATTTAGCGGCTTTAGATGGAAGAATGTGTGTTCTCTTGTGACTTACATTGCAAGGAAGGACCGTAGCTGGCCTATCGAAGGAAATAAGCCCGTGACAGTGAGCCCATCTAATAAATAGAAAAAGATTGTAAGATATATCAAAATCACTCGGGCAGCTAGAGAGAGATGTTTACCTTGCGATGTTTCCAGTTTGAGGCAAAAATTTGAAAATGAATGACTCGCAGTACGTGCTTTTAAGCTTTTCTTTGAATGTCGGGAGGCCAAAATAAGTGAAGGAAAGTGATCTCTGGTGCCATCCGCTACGTTGTTGAATGGAGAAAATTCTTGTTGAGGACATGTTAGAAGGAATAAAGAAAGTCTTCTCTTTGGTAATTTAAAATCCAGATGCCTCTTCAAAAGAGTTCAATGCTTCCAAAAATTTGGTACTGATTGCTTATGCTCTCAAACAAAAAATAGTGCTATCATCGGCAAAAAGAGAATGATGCCAATGAAAGGGTTTGATGGAAACTAGGGAGATCTTACCTCGAGCGACTGCAAGGTTGAGGTACCTGCTGAGTCTCCCCATCACAAGGAGAAACAAGTAGGGAGATATCGGGTCGCCCTGCCTAATTCCCCTGCTTCCCCAAAACTGCCGACTAATTTCACCATTGATTACTACCGTATATGAAGGGGTCCTTACAGAGGTCATGATTCTATTTGTCCAACTCTTATCAAAACCAAAGACAAGTAGGGTATCTTCAAGAAAATCCCAATCTACACGGTCATAAGCTTTCACCAAATTCGTTTTGAAGATAACCCCTTTCTTCTTTTTGAAGAGCATAGAGTCAACCAGTGCCAGAAGTATGCTTTCCTGAATATTGCTCCCCTTGAGAAAGACCTGTTGATTTACAGATCATGCGGTTCAAAATCCTGCTCATTTTGTTGATCATGAGTTTTGTAATTGCTTCTTATTCGAAATTGCATAATCCTATCAGCCAAAATTGATCTAGTCTAATTGCTCCTTCTACCATGGGAATGAGAGCATTGTGAGTGCAGTTGATTCTTTTAAGGAGCTGCCCTGTGCAGATTTTTTTTTTTGATTGCCTTAGTGACATCGCCCCCCACATTGTGTCAAAATTTGTGAAAAAATGACCCTGGGAAGCCATCTAGGCCTGGGGCACTACTAACATCAAGATCCATTACCACCTGTTTGATCTCATTGGTAATTGTAGCAGTGAGGCTATTATTCTCCTCGAGAGTGACCCTAGGGCCCCCGTCTCACCTTGGAGGTCATTCTCTCCAGTGGCGGACTTGCAAAAAAGAGAGGAGAAGTATCTAACCGATTCTGCTTTGATTCCTTGTAGAAAGTTGATAATTGATCCATCTTCCCCAGTTAAGGACGTGATATGATTCCTTTGCATATTTGTCTTGTATTGTGAATAAAGATGGTTGTATTCTTGCCCCTCCTCAAGCCATCTATATCTAGCCTTTTGCTTCCACATCGTTTCTTCCATCTACTTCAGTTCATCCTTGAGTTGGATCTCTTTTGCTAAAGATCTTGATTGCCCTAATTCAGATTGTAATTGGAGCTTGTCCAGTCTGCAATAAATATCATTGATCTTTTCAGTGATAGTACCAAGAGAATATTTGGCCTATTGACCTAGGCTGCGTTTAGCAGCTTAAGTCGAGAGGTCAATACAAACGAGAGCGAATCTTGTAAAACGTTGGGTGAGATTAGCATTTTCACCCAGCGTTTACAACCACAAACCCCACCACTCTGTATTGTATCTCAATACAAGTGGAACCAACAGAGGGGTTTGATTTATGGTTGTAAATGTTGGGTGAGATTGCTAATCTCAATACAGACATAGGGCACCCTCTTACTTCTAACACCCAACTGGCTCTAATAATCTGCTCACATTCTTCTCGAAGGGTCCAATGGTAGTAGAATTTGAATGAGGTGGATGCTTTGCGGTAGGGAGCCGATGAAATTAGAATCTCAATATGATCTGAAACAAGCTTATGGATGAGTTGTCCTCTTATGTTAAGAAAATATTGAACTCATGCATTATTGACAAGAAGACACCTATCCAAGCGCCCAACACGAAAGTTTGCTCCTTGGTGAGAGTTGTGCCATGTGAGGGAGCCATTTGGAGAATGAATTTAAAAAAGCACACACTCCTCAATCATTTGGTTGAATTGATTGCTATCTGAATGATGGACCGAGTCGTGTTCCAATCCCCTGAGATGATCCACATACCATCCTGTGGATGTTGCTACAGTAAGTTTCATAGCTTTCTTCGTTTAGGCGCTTCATTTCGTCCACAGACTCCTGAGTCTACGCAGATCTTATTACCATGCTCCACTATCATAGACATCAGTTGGTCAGAATTCACCACTACTACCTTGGTAGTATTCTTATTCCAAAGGCATATGATTCTGATACTATCTACTGCCTCAAAATTACCTTTCATTTAATACCTTGAAAATTTGCTATTAATCCTTGAGAATTGATCCCTGATCATTTTGGTTTCCAAGAGAAATGCCAAGTCAATTTTATGTTTTTTGAGGACCTCCCAAATGTATCGGCGGGCCCACCGACCCCCATGCCCCTAATATTTCAGGTGATTATCTTCATCAATTTTGAGTGAGTGGGGGGGGGGGGATCAGAATCTTCCTAAACGACCCAACAATGGTCCTCTTCTACGTCCATTCTACTCCCATCGTCTTCTTCTTCGACAAGGATGGGAGCTGAAGGTTCGTCATGTTTTGGCTTTTAGCAAACTAGGTTCGCCAAAGACCTGGTTTTGCCTTCTGTCATCCAAACAGGGCCTTAGGACATGCTTGGAAGTTTGTGTGCCATAGGGTCCTCCTCTTTCGGTGGGGGAAAAGATCTCCCCATTTGTGTGGCTACAGTAGGGCCTGCAAAAATGCATGAGCCCCATGCATTTCCTCATAAACCTCCCAATTTCTGTGGCAGACAAAGATAACCTTAAGTTCAAGGCCGCCCCTTTGTTTCAACAATGGAAAGCCTTCATGCAGGCGCACAGCTCGAGAAATGCCCACGCATGCCCTTTCCCGTGGAAAAAAGTTATCCCCTCACCTGGGAAAGGATTTTCATGGGAAAGCAGCTGCCTCCATGAAAATGTGGGGCCAACCACAAAGCCACCCTGCCGTTTTCTCACGGGAATTTCATGTCCTGCGACAAAGGCCCTTTTCCCGTGAAACGAGCAGACCAATTATATGGGCAGGGCTGGGGTGCAAATGGAATCATGACTGATTCCAATCCCATATGTTTTACACGATAGAATAATATCCAGTAAAAAAAGCAAAAAAGGAAATAAGGGTTTCATGTGTAATAGATCAGACAAATTCAGAGCCTGATTAGAAATCTGTGTTCAACCAAACAGGAGCAGTTAGTGCACGTCACCTCCTGGAAAGTTGCAAGTTTGAATCCTAGTGGTATAGTTGTATAACTGGTAGGGCTCTGCCTAACCCCAGCTTTTTCTGTTGAAAAAATAAAATAAATAGGTCTGATCCAACCCTAACAGTGACTAATACTATTCATGTCTTATTTTAAATTCCATGTCAACCAATAAAATTCTGACACGTGTTTGAGGTCCAAACAGCGCCCACCCGGACTGGCATCAGGTCTGAGTTTCAATGGATCAGACCAAACCCATAACCAAGTGTTGGCTAAACCACATCCAACCAACTCTCGAACCATCAAACTTTTATTTACCATTAAGGTTGTGTTTGGGAACACAGTTTTGGATAGCATATGCGATGTTTTTGAGAATCACCAATGGAACACGGTGTTTGGGAACACCATTTTGGCAAAACATGGGTGATGGAGAGGGTTTTGGCAGCTCCAAAGCCCTCCCCAATGCAGGGATTGGACGCCCACTTGGAGAGGTGGGTTTTGTGGATTCCGTGAATGGACTCCCTGCCAACGCCCACATCAATGCCCTCACTCTTTGCAACCTCTCCCGGCCATTTTTCGGTATAATATTTTTTTTTTACAATGTGGGGGCACAGCCACCCACCGGCCGGCTGTGTTCCTCTTTTCCTTTATGTTTTTATTTGCATTTTTTTTTTCGTCCCAACAGGTCTCACTCGTTTGGGAGCCAACAACTTTTTGAAATGCTAAAATCGCTTGTACGAGCAGCTAGTGCACCTCACTTTGTGTGGGGGAGTTGTAGGTTCAAAACCCAATGGTATAGTTTATAACTGGTAGGGGTCTTCCTAACCCCAACTTGCCTTTAAAAAAAAAAAACATATTTGCACGGTTTTGAATTTGGTAACTTTGAAGATTCAATGCACGGTTTTGACAAAACAGGAGAACAATATTTGCATTCTTATTCATGGCTCCCAAACATAGCCAAAAGGGATTACAAATTTAAAATGTTGTAACGGCTATAGTAGGAATGACATTGGACCGGGGACTCGCCCAGTTTGGACGGGGGATAGAGGATATGAAATGAGGATGGAGGTTAAAATCGAAACTAGTGCGGGGATGGAGGCGGGATCTCGCCCCGCCCTGATTCTCATTAGTAAAATAACTAAGATACCTTTAATGATTTAATAAAATTTCATCTCTCTTGTATATATTCCTAATTTCTAACTCTAAAGCTAAAATGACCTTTTTTGGGTCACAGCTTCTCTAGTAATTTTGGGACAAGGTTGGGGGTGGAGACCTTGTCTCCTTCATCCGCACCGATGCTATAGTTACACTCAGTTTTCATTTTTTTTTAAAGAGTGTAAACTCAGTTAAGCCATATACCAGATGAGCTTTCCTTCCTCTCTTTTTCTGGTCGGCACGGTCGACCCTTCAACAGTTCAACCTCCTTCTTTAAGGATGGCAGTGGACCGGGGAGAAATGGAGGCTCCGCCTCACCTCGCCCCGTTTGGACCAGAGATGGAGGACATGAAACAGAGATAAGGGTTAAAATCAAGACTCGTCCGAAGATGAAGGGCAGAATTTAGGGACGACAAAGGGGTGGAGCCTTGTCCCCAAGCATCCGCGCCGATGCTATAGTTGGATCCGAACGTACACTCAGTTTTCTTTTTTTTTTAAAGGGCGCATACTCAGTTAAGCCGCCATATACCAGACGAGCTTAGGCAGTGTACCTAATCCAGGTAAAGTTCGCAAATGAAGAAAGGCGTTAAAAACAGGAAAAAAGGAAAAAGAAATTAACACTATTGGAGATGCGGGGTATCGATCCCCGTACCTCTCGCATGCTAAGCGAGCGCTCTACCATCTGAGCTACATCCCCCTTGTGGTAACTGGCGTAACGTTTAAACCTATGACTAAAGCTTTGACTGGCGATAACTCCCCTACGTCGTTCATGCTTTCATACTCGGTTAATTGACCTTTAACGCACACTTCCTAAATACGGTATAATAGGCATCCTTTCCCATTGTTGGGAAATGCGTAGAAGCTTACAAAGTTGTTTTTTCTTCCCTCTAACAACAAGCGCAGAAAGAGTTCATTGCGGTCGTTTTGCAACCCTGAATTTTACACCTGCCATGTGGATGATTGACATGCCTTTTCATGTGAACAGCATGGCTTATATTGGCCAAGAAACAATGCTTGACCTTATTTCAGACGATGGTGCTCTAGACAGTTCAGTTTTAGTTTTGCTGTGAGAATCGTATATGGTTTCTCTTGATCCCATCTTAGCAACAATTTGTTTCCAATGCCAATTTGTTTGTTTGGTTGTTGTCTTATTGAGGAACACCCGGGACACATCCGCGCTCATTTAGAAAAGTGGGACAAGTTGGGAACTTGCATTATAACCTACAGAATAATTAGCCAATCTACCCCTATTTCTCTACAAAAGATGGGAACATCCATGCGCCATATCAACAAAGGTCTGAATTATTTGATTAGTGATCCTTACATGATACTTTCTAATTATAATTTGCAGACTACAAGATGGACCAAATTTTCTGACAGTTTGTTCAAAGTACCATAGTGCAATGCACACGATTGAATGTGAGGTTTGTGAGGTGGTACTGCACCATCTTCCTCAGGAAATCGTAAGATTGATGCTGGTAGAGCGGCTTGTGCAGGTCACCATGTGATGAGGGAAGTTGCAAGTTCAAAACCCACTGGTACATAGGTGGTTGAATAATTGGTAGGGGTCTGCCTAACCTTAGCTTGCCTTTTGAACAAATTCAGGTCTGCCTACCTACCACCGGAAAAGAGGGAGAGCATATTTCCGGAACAAACATGAACCACCCTAGAACAGCAGACCATCTTCTTTCCCATATGGTACAACTGGAACAACGGCTATCCTTTCATCCTGAAGCAGCCATGCCCAACTCAATTGAGCAAACTAAGATCAATCAACTACAATCATTTTCCCATTCCTTTATACAACAAATCCACCAAGTGCCCAACCCAAAAAACTATGCTATAATGCAGCAATCCCGAGCCGGGCAAAAATTGTACAAGGTCGATGTTCCTTCTCTTATTGGTCCTCTGTGCCCTTCCTCTCTTCCCAAACCATCCATCTAGCTGAGATCCTTCAGTGATAAAATAAATTCCCAGCTGCATGTTACCCCCTGATGCCCAGGACTTCCATCATACTTCACAAATTTACAGCAATTGCTCAGTGAGAATGAACACCCAACAATATATGAAGATACAACAACACTGTCACTCCTTCCTGCTCCTTACTCTACAAGGCTCCCTGCTCAAGTTACCAGCAGGGAGCGATTCTGCAGCTTTTCTCACTTTATTCTGGCTGTTGGACTTGTAGCCAGCCGGTGGCATCACCGCCGGCAGTCGAACAGATTCCAGGTTTGTCAGTCTCGGATTCTCCGGTGAATTCCTCTCCAGTTTACCAGGATATCTACTAGAACTGGGGATCGACCATTTCACAGGTCCTCTGGAAGTACTGTTAATATGGGCAACATTGCTTCTCTTTTCAGCTACGAAGGCTTTGGGTTTCAATGATGATGCTTTCCCCGGGCTTTTTATCAGCTCAACTTTTTTCACTGACCTAACTGTTGCAGAGTAAACTTCCTTCTTACCCACCAAGGATGAACTGGTTCTTGGAGCTTTCATGACCTTCTGAGATGGCCTCAGAGGCCATCTGATTGTCCCATACTTCCCATTTTGCTTCATCATCACCTCTTCACAGCTTGCAATCTCACATAGAATTTTAGCGGCAGTCAATAATCTTGGAGAATGGCCAACTGTCATGTTAAACAAAAGAATTATTTGATACAACAGCTAATGGTAAACCTTGTAAATCTACAAGCAACAGCAGTAGCAGAACCACAAAAGGGTTTTGGGGGGGGGGGGGGGGGGGGCGTGGGTTAAATTGTATCTCCTGTATATATATATATATATATATATATACCCGATAAGGGTAAATCTGTCTTTTTTCTCTATTTTACACATTTTCTACTTTATGAATATGTATGTAATTTTATATTTATTTTTCCTTCTTTTTTCTTTTTTCTTTTTTTTTTTTGTTTCTTTTTCAGCCAAAGGGGGCCCTCAACATAGACGTTGGGCCCCTCCAACGGTTAGAATTCTAACCCTTGGAGGGGCTCCAAGTCTATATTGGAGCCCCTCTTTGGTCTCCTAAGGTGTATAAATAGGGGTCTTTCCCCTTTGTATTTGCTAAGCTTTTGTAAAGCCCTCTTTGGTGATTCAATAAGAAAGTTTATTTTTTATGCCTTTGTGCATGTGTATCCGTGCCTTTGTGCACTTGTGAGTGTTCTCCTTGTGCCTTTGTGCACACTTCTTATATCAAGGGTATTGTGTTTTTATTCACATATTTTCTCTGTAGACATTTTCACATGGTATCGGTCATCAAAAGAGTGGATCGTGTGCTATCTCATTTCGGCACGTGTCTCAAAAAACGTGCTCTTACCTCATCCTTAGTTTTTTGGCATGGAAAACTCTTGCAATACAATTCGTGAGAAGCATACCACTTCAAGTAAGCATTAAAGACTTATTGTGATAAGTATCTCTACTCTTAAATCCTAACTCTCTCTCTCTCTCTCTCTCTCAAATGGCAGAAAAAAAACTCACTTTTCTCTTGGTTTCAAACTCAATGGATCGAATTACCATGTTTGGGCCGGCAACATGGAAGCTCGTATCAAAGGTAAGGGGCTTTGGGGGTATGTCCAAGGCTCAATACCAGAACCGAAGCAAAAAATCACATTGGTAGAAAAAGGGGAGATAAAAATTCTTGAGGGAGAAGAAATAACCAAAGCTCCTGAAGAATATAGCAAGAAACATGAAGAATAGGAGATGGGGAATTTCAAAATCCTATCATGGATTTTTTTGTCCGTTGAAACTAGAATCAATGCTATCATTATAAAGTTCAAAAAAGCATCTCAAGCATGGCAATACCTTGAAAAGATGTACACCTCAAGGGATTTGTCTCACAAATATTACCTTTGAAAAGAGGGCCTTGACTCTCCAACAAGGCGAAATGACTATTAGAGAGTATTTCGCCGAGCTATCTTCTATTTGGGATGAACTTGCCATGCTTGAACCCAAATGGAGTGAAGAAGTCATTGAACTTCGACACAAACAATTAGAAGAAAATTGGTTTTTCAACTTCTTAAATGGGCTTAGACCCGAATTTGAACAAATTAGATCTTCTCTCCTATCTTCTTTTATTTCTCTTTCTTTTGAAGATGTCATTACCAAATTAAGTGGAGAAGAAACTCGTATGGGCATAAGCAAAAATAATCAAAGTGTTCTTGCAACGCCTTCCAATCAAGAAGAAAATGCTGGAGTAAATGTCGTTTCTAAACCGAGTAACAACTTGAGAACATACAAACCTCCTCATTTTAAAAATCAAAATCAAGGAGCAAAAGAAAATGGTGGGCAAGGCGAAAGAAGAGAATATAGCAAAATTATGTCATTTTTGTAAAGAACCGGGGCACATCAAACCGGTATATCCAAAATGGAAAAAGTTGTTGGCTATGTCCACCACATTTCAACCACAAAAATAAGAAAGTTCATCAACTTCCACCAATGGAGCTCTCTCTCTAAATCAAATCGTGAAGGCACTTCAACCTATTCTCAAAGGAGCTATTTTCGGAGCCGCCATGTCAACATTCTCTCCTCCCAGTAAGACTTCTTGGCTTTTAGATTTGGGTGCCTCATTTCACATGACTCCAAATAAATTTTTTTTCTGAATATTAAAAAAATGTATCATAATCTTTTGTTTCAACCGCAGATGACACTTCTCTTGAAATCAAAGGAATTGAAAACTTTGAAAGACAAGGATTTTTTATTCCCAAAATTAGATTTATACCAAAATTAATTTAAATTTGCTATCGGTCTCTCAACTCTCGGACCATGGATATGATATAAAATTCTCATCTGATAAATATTGGATACAAGATTGCCGGTCTGGGAAGTTTATTGGAGAAGACTCTAGGAAGAGAGATTTATACTATGTGGACTCTCTTCAAATATCAAAGAACTCTTTTTGTAATGTTGCCCAACATAAAGATATAAATGTTTGATATAAAAGACTTGGGCATCCCAATGTCATCAAGCTCTCTTATTTACATTTTGTTAAAAATCTTTGTAAAAATAATTTCTCTTGTAATGATTGTATTCTTGAAAAAATGAGAAGCTTGCCTTTTAAACAAAGATCCATGTTTACCACTAAATCATTTGAACTTGTTCATTCTGATATATGGGGTCTGACACCCGTTATATCAAAAGTAGGCTTTGCATATTATGTTATTTTTGTAGATGATTACTCTAGATTTTGTTGGATATACTTTCTTAAACATAAGCATGAAGTATTCTCATCATTTAAGGCATATCATATGATGATTAAAAATCAATTTAATGGTAATCTAAAGATACTTAGGACCGACTCCGAAGGTGAGTATCTTTCAAATGAATTCAAAAGTTATCTTGAAAATTATGACATTGTTCATAAAAAATCTTGTCTTAAAACCACTCAATAAATTGGTTTGGCTAAAAAAAACATAGGCATATTATAAAAACCACAAGAACCTTACTTATCTCTCAAAATATTCCATAGAGATTTTGGGCTGAGGCAGCTCTTGCATCCGTTTATCTTATAAATCGTCTTTCATCCAACAATCTAAATAAAATCTCTCTTTGAAATATTATAAGAAAAAGGACCCAACTACAATAGGTTGAGAGTTTTTTGATACAAATGTTTTGTACTTACAGATAAAAATGACAAACTCTCACCAAAAGCCATTTGTAAAACCCGAAAAAAAATTGCTTTTGGGTTGGACCCGACCCGGATCCGAATCGGGTACTCAACCCGCCCCCCCCCTCGCTTTCTCTCTCTTCTCGTTTGGCAGGGGAGAAGCTCGGCCCCCTCCCTGTTTTCCCTCTCTTTTTGGCACCGACCGGAGGGCATTAGCCCTTCATCCTCCTTTTTCTCCCCCCCCCCCCCGTTGGGCAGGATCTGGCTCGGGCTGGTCTCGGCTTGCTTGCCGAGCCCACCCCAGCCCCTAGCCTTGTGGGCTCGGCCAGGTTGCCAAGCCCACCCCAGCCTTGGGCTTTGCTGGCTCGGGCCGGCTCGGTCTGGTTGCCGAGCCCACCCCTGCCTCCGTTTTGTTTCCTTTGTACGTCAAGGAGGGGTCGGGGCCCCTCCCTGCATCCTTTGGTATGCAGGGAAGGGGTCGAGCCCCAATACCTGTCTTCCTTGTGTGCATGGGAGGGGTTGGGCCCCCCTCCATGCATCCTCTGTCTGCAGAGAAGGGGTCGAGCCCCCTCCCTGCCTTCCTGGCAGGCAGGGGCGAAGCCCCCCTTGCCTCCTTCTTTTGTTCTGATTAGGTTGGGGCTAAGCCCTTGCCCCTCTTTTTCCCTCGGCAGACCAGGGTACGCCCCCTGTTTCTGCCCCTTCCCCCCCCCCCTCTTCGGACCTCATCAAGCAGGGGCTTCGCCCCTGCCTCATTTTATCTTGCTCAGGCAGGGGCGAAGACCCTGTCGTTTGGGCCATCCGATAGGCAGGGCAGTCGCCCTGCCTCTCGGCTTTCGTCAGGCATGGGCGAAGCTCCTGTCGTTTCAGAATTTCAGCAGAAAGGGGCTTCGCCCCTGCCTCTTTATATTCTATCAAGCAAGGGCGAAGCCCCTGCCTGCTCTGATTTTTGGTAGACAGGGGTCGGGCCCCTGCCTCCTCGGTTTACCGACACAAGGGCTTTGCCCCCTGTCCCTTTTTTTTTCCTGGTCGGCAAGGGCGTGTCCCCTGCCCCTTCTTCTTTCATTTGTATTTCTTCTTTTTACGTACTAACATGTTGTACCTTCGTAGATTTGCGCAGCGGAGCCCTCTTGTGCCCCGTGGCCCGAGACTGTCATCTCTTACGCTCGCAGGCGTACGCAGAACCGCAACCCCCCTAGGTAGGGAAAAGTTGCGTAAAGGACAATGAACGAACTTAATTAAAGCAATTAAAACTTAAAATGAGAAAAGAAAGGACTAAGAACAATATGTATACATATATCTATATATATGTATGCATTTAACTCAAGGACGCGGTTTCACGATCCTTGTCCTTTTACTTTCCAGTTTTTATTGCTTTTTGGTGCCGCCACGTTTTATGTGCCCAGGCTTTTATTTATGCATTTACTTTCTGTCTTTTCTTTTCTGTCTTTATTTTGCTGTCACGCTTTATGTGCCCAGACTTTTATTTACGCATTTACTTTCTGTCTTTTCTTTTTTGTCTTTACTTTGTCGCCGCGCTTTATGTGCCCAGGCTCTTACTTTCGCTTTTATTTTTTGTCTTTTCTTTCGTGTCTTTACTTTGCCTCCGTGCTTAATGTGCCTAGGCTTTCCTTCTGTCTTTTCTTGTTTTTACCTTGCTAACGCTCTTCAGTGCACTGCCTCATGCCTTTACTTGCTTGTTTGTTTAGCCAAGGTGCGGTTTCGTACCTCGTGCACTGCCTTGCGTATTTACTTACATGGTTGTTTAGCTGAGGTATTGTTCCATACCTTGTGCACTGCTTACAAGGTTTTGCACTTGACACACAGTTTTGCATATTGAGGATTGATTGCATCTTACCATCGCACTGTATTGTGCATGAGCTCGCTTTTTGCTGACTTGCACTTAAGTGCAGACTTGAGCGTATTCTATTTCGTTCCTTTGTTTTTAAAAGACACGATGCACACTTAAGCACTTCGGTTCCTCAAAAAAGATGATTTTTAGGCGCAAACCTATTTTCAAAATGCATAGTTTTGTAAAACAGATTTTGAAGGCCTTTTGCGAGATAGCGACTGGATCTCCCAAATTGATGTATTTGGGAGAAGTGTTTTACAACTTTGGTTCACGTATTCGATGCAACTCGGATAACCATGTTTACTGGCATGTGCATGGGTTGGGCGAGGGTTCTAATGAGGAACCTACACCATCACTAGATCGTTGCTACATCACTTCTGTTGCGAGACTTTGTTAAGTCGTCTTGCCACTTCCTTTGTGAGTTTGTGTTGTTGGGTTTCTTTTGAGAAATCCATGCCCCTCTTTTCATAAGTGTACTTTTAGATATATATGATATGTTCCGACTACGAGTAGGATGAGAGGTCTATGATAATCTCGAAACGTGTTTTGACACATTATTGTAATCATATAATGTTGATGTTCGCTTAACAGACAAGTGGCTCATGACGGTCTAAAGGACCAGAGCATGTCAAATTTGAACTTGAATGATTACACCATGTACTTTGGCAAAGCATTATTTTGAGGATTTCCTGTGAGAAATCCATACTCCTCTTATCATAGTTGTACTTTTGAACAGGTACGTTGAGTACTGCGGTGAGTAGGATGAGAGGTCTATGTTTACCTAGAACGTACAATGGCACGTGTTTGAGACCACAAAATGGTGATATTTTTACCCTCACAATAAGTCGATTCCTCTCATCGTGTTTGTACTTTTGAACAGATACGTTGCGTATTGTGGTGAGTAGGATAATAGGTGTGTGGTTGCCTCGAACGTGAAATGACGCGTATGAATCACCTAATGGTGATGGTCTCGCCTTCACAGACAAGATGCTTGAGTGGGTCTAGCAGACCAGAGCATGTAGAATGAGGCAGCGGTTAAGAAACCCCCGTCGTGCCCATTTGACCCGCTGACTTCATCAAGAGAGAGGATGGATGGTACAAAAACTTTGATAGACAGGCCATTAATAGCTATTGCGAGCAAAAGACTTGGCTTTTCCAGTCATCGGAGTTAGGAAAAATGGGCTACAAAAAGTAGCTTCAGGTACTTCTGCAGAAGTTGGATGCATCCTTGGAACGAGTGGCCTTTAAAGAATTCTCTCTCGGTCATTGGTCGTCCCCTTAGGAGCGGACTCAGTTAGTCATCCGGGTTATCTAAAACACATGGCATAATAAACCCTCGGATCAGTCTCGGCTGTTTGTACGGATTGTGCCTTGTGCATACCTGCAAGGCCAACTAATATTGAAATAATAAATATCTTATTCACAATACTTGTTGGCTTGAGTCTCTTACGACTAAGGTACTTGCTTACAACTCATAATCTACGAACTGTTTACAACTAAGACTAATGTAACTGCTTGTCTTATAAGCTTCTTACATCTTGTGATTAAATAAATTGCTTATGGTGCAAGTGCTTATAGTTTATGATTTACGAACGGTTTACGCCTTGTGATTAATAGAATTGCTTATTGTGTAATTGCTCGAACCTTATAATTAATTTAATTACTTATCGTGAAATCATGTATGCCTTGTGTTGAATGAACTCTTACCTTGTATTAGTTAATAGCTCACTTGATTTCATAATCTATGGCTCATACTAGTAGAGTTTAATTATTGCTTTACACTGCTTATCCTGGTAGTATTATATGCCTTGCTTTAATTTGGTTTTACACTGTCTCTCTTGTGCACCTACCAGTTTTTTTTGAAATTGACTTATTTTATGGGCAGGTGATGTTTCGAACTGTGATGGCACGATGACGTGATGAGATCAAGATGAGTCTCTTTCCCTTACGTTTCGCTCCTGATGATATTTTGGTAAATTTGCATAAAGGTTTTCTTGAAGATCTCTCTTTTGTACAAGTCTTAAACTATTAAAAAATTGCATTTGTTTTCTTAAATGTATGGAGTTGCAAATCTGTTTGTGAAGGACAGTTTGCACTATAATGCGCTCAAGGTCCATTGACTTGCTATTTGAAACACTAATTTCCGTTGAATTACTGTTTAAAAACTCTGATAAACGAATGATTACAAAGCTTTCAAACTTTTCATAAAAAATTACAAGTTCTGGATTTTGGGGCGTTACACCACTCCTTGTGCTTTTCTTGGATATTCCGAAACGCAAAAAGGGTTTCAATGTTATGATATTAAAAATGATAAATTATATGTTTTGAGAAACATAACTTTTTTGGATTATATGTTTTGAGAAACATAACTTTTTTGGAAAATGTTAGTGGTTTCGAACAATGTGAATCACATGAAGAAAATATAGACTATTCCTTCTTATTTAACTTATTATCCAGAAATGATGATATTTCTAGTGATGATGAATTCACATGCAATGATATTAGTGATAATCTATGTCACACGGACTCGGCTCCAAGGTCGCCGCACCTGCGTCGACACGCACCGACACGGGTGCGGCTCGGACTCGGTCAACCCGACCATGGGTGTGGTCAACGCACCCAGGGTCATTTTGGTCCATTTTTTGGAAAAAAAAAATTTGAATTTTTTTTTTTAAAATTTTCTGGGCTACAGCTGTAAGGAAAAAAACCCATCACAACTAAAAAACCTGTACACTTTCAAGTTTTAAGTACAGAATGGGCACAACTCAAGTTTTTGTGGTTTTTTCCTGTACGAAGAAAGTGAATTATTACAGTGTATGAAGAAAGTGCCCAAAAGTGAATTATTCTTGTATGAAGAAAGTGTACAGAATGCCTTCACAACTCATCACCTGTCCCCTAATGGGCACAACTTTGACCGAGTCTTATATATATATATATATATATATATATATATATATATATATATATATATATATATATTTTTTTTAATATATATATAGCCGAGTCCCCGTGTCCAAAATTTTTGAAATTGCGCCGCACCCGTGTCGCACCCGCACCCGCACCCATGTGACATAGGTGATAATGAAGTAGATGAAAACGACAATGTTTTTAATCCACCTACCAACCATCATCATGAAGAAAGGATATCTAGTGATCCTATCACTTATACACATAGAGATAGAGGCATTTTTAGAAGTGCAATTGAAAAATATAGTGAGCCTAATGAACTTACTTCTTCTTATGATGCAAATCCTCGAAGAACTGAAAGAATTAGAAGAGTTCCCTCTAGATTTATATCCTATGATTTATTCTCACCTAAATAACGAGCTTGTCTTAGTGCCATTCACTCATATGTCGAACCTAAAAATTTTCAAGAAGCCAAAAAGAGTATCGAATGGAAAGAAGCTATGGACAATGAACTTAGAGCACTTAGAAAAGCTAAAACATGGGAATTTCAAAATCTTCAGTGGTAAGAAAACTTGATGCAGAGCAGGACCGGATCGGGTCTGTACCGCGTGACCAAGGCATGGCCAGGGAACCCGATCCAAAGGGGATGGACGATCGGACCCCGGAGTTGGATCCGATCGCAGGTAAGGTGCATCGGCGCAGGGACGTGACCCTACGTACCAAGTCCAGACGAGGAACAACCCAGAACGTCACCAATCCAGCTCCAGAATGACGTCTCGGGTCCAAGACATGTATCATATATATATACACATGTGTATATATATATATATATGTATATTTTTTATGTTGTACCCAAAATACCCGATAGGGGTATTTTGGTCTTTTCATCATGTATTTTTCTCTTAGGTTTATTTTCTCTTTTCCTATTTTCTTATTTTCTTATTTCTTTATTTCTCTTTTATTAAATGTATCACATGGGACCATTAGGTGCCCAACGGTCATAAATATGACCGTTGGGGCTCCCCAACGACTACCTAGTGGGAGCCCCAATGGCCCCCTCAATCTCCCTTTCTCCTCTTGTATATAAAGGGGTCTCCCCCCCTTATCAATGTGTGTTTTTTTTGGGTTTTACCTCCCACCAATAATGAAGATCATTATTTTTTAGCCTTTGTGGCTTTGCCCCTTCGTGGGTTTGTGTGTTGGCACTTTATGTGCATTCGGTTACCCCTTAGTGGGTGTGTGTATTCGTACTTCATGTGCATGTTTATTGGTTCATTCTTGAACCTATTGTATTTAAAGTCATTTACTATCAATTACACCACAGTGAAATAACCAAAATGACCCTATAACCTATTATATATCCAAATTAGCAAAAATAAATATACACGCACATATATGTATATAACTATGTATATACATATGTACATGTCTATACAATTTAACACTCTCCCTCAAACTTACGGAGATAACACCGAAAGTTTGTCAAGTAGAAAATGGAACTGGGGAGATGGAAGCACCTTGGTAAACTTACGGATATTCTAATACTACATATGGTAGTGTGATAATCTTCTTTAAATATTCCTTACGAACATAGTGGCAATCAAACTCAATGTGTTTAGTTCCTTCAAGAAACGTATGATTGACAGCTATATAAATGATGCTCTTATTGTCACAACATAACTTCGAAGATGATTGCAAATACACCCCAATGTCCTCCAGTAATCTTCTCAACCACACAATTTCTGATGTCATGGTAGCCATAACACAAGATTCGGTTTTTGTTAATGATAGAGATACTTTCTGCTACTTTTTGCATTTTCAAGGCACCAACTAAGTCACACGGACTCGGCTAAAAGGTAGACGCACCCGTACCCGACACGGGACAGACACGATTAACTAAGTGTCGAACTCGATCAACGCACTGGGGCCAAGTTCGTTCACATTTTGGACTCGGTCAACTTTGATAGAGTCTATTTTCATTCATTTTTTAGGGCAAAAGACGTATAAAAACAAAAAAAAAATCAATCTTCGATCGTCTTCCTCCTTCTTTATGTGTTATATTTTGATAAGTTTGTGTTGTTACTTCAATAGAATTACTTTTTTATTTTTGCTTTAAAATTTACAATCTTATTATTGTTATATATATATATATATATATATAGTTGTGTCCCCGTGTCCAAATTTTTTTAAATTGCTCCGCACCCGTGTCGCACCCGTACCCGCACCCATGTGACATAGGACACCAGTGAGTCACCTATAAAGATACAAAAACCAGTAGTGAGTCTATATCTAATAATTTTCATTACAACACTTATGTGCACGGTAGTAGAAGAGTGCTGAAATTAGCTTGTAGTATGCATTCCATGAGATATGTCATGTCGGGTAATTGTCAAATAGGTAAGAGCTCTAATCATCTAATTGGATGGAGTGAGATCTTCTAAGGGTGCTCCATCTGTTCTCTTGGCATAAATTACTTTAACAGTATCTACCCTCTTCTCATCAGTAATTCCAGACCTGTCAAACTTGGATTGGGTCACTATATAACCATGAAGGGAATATGTTACCTAAATCCCTAAAAAGAATCTAAGAAACCCTAGATCGGTTATTTCGAAGTTTTGTTTAAGAATACTTTTAATGTAACTAACTCCATGTTTGTTTCCTCCAATAATGATTATGTCATCAATGTAGAGAACCAGAATAACAATACATGCATCAGACTTCTTAACAAACATATCAGTGTCAATATAACATGATTTGTAGCCAAGCTTAATCATAACATAACTGAATCTATCATACCAGGCTTTAGGAGCCGCTTTCAACCCATACATAGTTTTTTTAAGATAAAGAACCTTTTTCAGACAAAACCTCATATCCAAGTGGTAGGTCCATATAGACTTATTCCTTTTACTGAAAGCGCTTGAATGTGCTTTTATTAGCTATGGTGAAAATCAAAAGGGATATAAGTGTTATGATATTAAAAATCACAAACTTTATATTTCAAGAAATGTGACTTTTCTTGAAAAACAAAATGGATTTGAACCTAAAAAACCAAAGGAAGATATTGATTATTCTTTTCTCTTTGACTTATTACCTAGAAATGAGTCTAAAGATTCTAATGATACTATTTGTGATAATGTTTGTGATGACAATTCTCATCAAAATGATTATTCTCCCAATGAGAATCCCAATGATATCCATGTGTATACTCAGCGTGAGGAAAATCAACATCAAAATACTCTTGACATATATTCACAAAAATCTCCTTTTAAATGACCAAGTTGAGGCCTACCTCGACGATCCTCTAGAAACATTAGACCTCCTCAAAAATTTGTCATATGACTCATTTTCCTCAAATTATAGAGCTTGTCTAATGATGATCCACTCCCATCACGAGCTTTCGAACTTTAAAGGAGCTAAACAATATTCACATTGGGTAGATGCTATGCACCTAGAATTAGAAGCACTCAACAAAGATAACACTTGAAAAATCGTAACTATTCCTTTGGGTAAAAAGGCTATTGGTTATAGGTGGGTTTATAAAATAAAAACTAAAAGTGATGGATTATTAGAAAGCTATAAATCTAGGTTAGTTGCTAAGTGGTATGCACAAGAATACAAAATTGATTACGAAGAAACATTTGCATCGGTTGCTAGGATGACTAATGTAAGAACTCTAATAGCCTTAGCATCTATCAAACAATGACCTATTTACCAATTAGATGTTAAGAATGTCTTTTTAAATAAGGATCTTTTTGAAAAAGTTTATATGGATCCTCTGCCGGGTCTTAAAATAGAAAAAGGAAAAACTCTTAAGCTTAATAAAGCTCTTTATGGTCTTAAACAAGCTCCAAAAGTTTGGTATGACTGTTTCAGTAAAGTTTTTCTTGATAGTGAATTTATTTTTTATTACACTAACAATGCTCTTTTTGTTAAGAATGTAGGGGACCACATAACTATCTTACTATTGTATGATGATGATATGATTATTACTAAGAATGATAAAATGGGCATTCAATCAATTAAAAATGTTCTTAAAAATAACATTGATATGTCTTACCTTGAATTTCTAAGGTATTTTTAGGGCATCGAAGTTGCATATTCTCCTAGAGATATGTTCTTTCTCAAATGAAGCTTGCATCAGATATTATTGTTAAATCTGGATTAATTGATGAAAAGAAGGTGGAGACTCCAGAAGTGATAAATGCTAAGATGAGAATCAATGATGGACCTCATTTAAAAGACCCCACTGATTATCATCAATTAATTGGATCCCTAACATATTTGTTTATTACCAGGCCAGACATTGCTCATATTGTATACAATGCCAGTCAGTTTCAGAATGCTCTTACTACCATTCACATGGCAGTTGTCATGTGAATTATTAGATATCTTAAGAAAATTATAATAAAAGGCATATTCTTATCTTTTTCTTTATCTCCAACTTTAATCGCTTATACCTGATTGGAGTGAAAACCCCAATGTTCCATTTCTACTACAGGTTATTGTGTTTTCTTTGGAGAATCATTAATTTTTTGGAGATGCAAGAAGCAACAAAAGGTGTCTCTATCTTCCACAGAAGCCGAATACAAGACTATGGCCACCACCACAACTGAACTTGTTTAGTTAAGAAGTCTGCTTAAAGATATGAGAGTCATAATCTCTTTTCCTTCGAATCTATGTTGTGACAACAAAAGTGCAATCTACATTACCAATAATCATACATTCCATGAACGGACAAAGCACATTGATATGGACTGTTATTATGTTCAAAATGAATTCTTACGAGGCACTATTGAACTTCTTTATGTCACTTCATAATACCAGCTTACGGATTTCTTCACCAAAGTTTTACCATCCCCTAGGTTTTCCTCTCTTCTAAGCAAACTTTCGGTGATCTCGCCGTTAGTTTAAGGGGGGTGTTAATATATATATATATATATATATATATATATATATATATATATATATATATATATATTCTGTATGTTCTTTGTAATGCCCACTAGTGATAAAATAGTATTTTCACTTGTAAATATGCATGTCCACTATGGACCTTTTTTTGTTTTTATTATTTTTTGTCTTTTTAGTTTTTCTTTATTTTTCTTAAAATATTAGATTGGGCCCTCATAAGAGCCGTTGGGATCCTCCCCAACAGTCACAAATGTGACCGTTGGGGGGGCTCCCGATGATTCTATATCCTCGAGATTTGCTATCAAGAGAAGAAAGAATGGACAACTTCTGTGGAGAAGCATTGCAATAGGATATCAGTTAGCAGTTTAAAAATCTATGAAATGGAGAGTCCAGAGAGCATAAATCAAGAAGTCCTTGAAGAATCAAAAGATACTGCAGCAGAGCTTATCATAAATTTTAATCTACTAGCAATGGATGACCCAGAAAATTTTCACAAAAGACAAACCACATGGTTACACCATGTATAAACTAAAAAATGTACAGAAAGAAATGCTACCATGAGCTAAATCAAGGGATTACTCGATGGGTCAAGCCAAGCACAAAGTACACTACTGCGATAAGGTGATTGTTACCTAGCATGCTGCTTATTTCAGAGTTATCTGCAGGAGCTGAGTACTTCACTTGCAGACTATATCTGCTTGCTGTACGATTAGACAGTGAGCTGCAATTGCCATCAGCATGCTCCTCTGTGATTGCATTGGACTTTTCAGTCTCAAGGTTATCCAAATTCCTAAGAACAGGTAAGCTCATTTTCTGCTGATGCAGACATAATTCTTTATTTGGCTCGTATTTGCTACAATCTTCAACATCCTTATCTTTTCCATATAAATGTTCCTCAGAGTGTAGTTCAGTAGATAGGGTAAATTGAGAACCAAGGTACTTCCCTGGCACATCAACTTCTGATACATTGCAAGAGCTTGCAACAAGTGATCTATTCAAGCCAGAACTCTGAGGAAACTGGGAAACTGAAGAGCATGGAACAGGACACAGTGATGCATGGCCAGGCAAAGAGTGTGGAACTGGAGATGCAACAATTTCATTTTCTTGATGCCTATCAATCTCCAGATTTCTTAAGAGCACTGCATTGCCATCATCTGTTTTGGTGTCCTGCTTTAAAGGATGGCTATGTGTGTTTCCAGCATGGCCACCACAGGAATCAATTCTGATCCATTTACGAAAAGACATAATCTTATTTGCAGACAATTTACCAGAATCAAAGTTTGGTTTAGATGATCCAATACTCGACAATGACCAGGGAAAAGGTGGCAGGCAGGCATGCTGATATGATAGCAAGGCAGAATGATCAGAAGATTTCTGTACAACTGAGGGCACTGATGTAGTTGCTTGTGATAAAAGGGTGTCCAAACTCCAGGCCTGTGGAAGAGCTAAGCGTTCTAGAATGTCCTTGGGATGGTGAAGTGGAACCTCAGCAAAATTTTTGTCTTCAGAATGATCATAAGTATTCTGCCATTATCATAAAAATGAAAATTGATTAAGGAGAAATAAAGTTCTCATTCCATTCAGATTTGGGAAAGGGGTGAATACCTTTCTTGATGTTGATAAATCTTCCATGCTTTCAAATTTATTATCAGTGCAAATTCTGTTTGAAACAGAAATATCCTCCCTCAGATGGCAAAAATGAGCTTGTTTTTCAGCACTCCTTTCTTTATCATCAGCAAATGCAGGAAGTACAGGAGAAGAGACTGGAAGGACAGCACAAGCTTTTCTAACTGCGAGCATAACATTGTCATTACCATTGCTGCCGCTTTTCCCTTTACCTTGATTGGTACAAGAACTTATAATGCTGCCATCAAGCAGGTCATTTATGGAGAGATCTTCCATGTACCTCGTAACATCACGATACTCTGACTTGAGGCCATAATTTCCTGATACAAGTTCAGAAATACGTAGTTTACAAGAAATATAAACAGACAAATTGGAAACAGAAAACAAAAACAGTAGAACTTAAAAAGAGGGTAAAGCATGTGCCTAACAGTTACATAGCAAGAATTGCTTAAACTAAACTACAAGAAACAATGGAAATCTATTAGTCATCAACATTATAAATTGTTGTTATTTAAATTGCACCAACTAATGTTTTGAGGAACAATAGTATCATTTTCTATCGTATGGAATAAACAAACGCTTTGCTTGCTTCACTAACAATGGTTATGAAACTATGAATTACCAGTTACCATAGGAATACATAATATAAGACAAAAAAGCAAAAGATTCTATAACAAAAGTTTAGTATTCACAATTTTCAATGAGACACTGAAATTCTTAGGGTGAAAAAGTCAACTAAAAAAAAGGAATATAGGACATGAACTGTTTGCTATAATTATAAATGTACTTCACAGTAAGCATAGATTACATTGAATAAATTCACGATGTAAGGTTACATACCAAGAATGTTCTTTCCAGCCATTGTTGCACTAGAAGTGGCCAAACCTGTCTTTGAAGTCCAAGCATCATTTCTCATCCCTGTAACAGTTCTAGTACATCTCTTGTCACCTCTTTTACCATATATTCCATTCTTCAACTTGTGCACTCGAGATTTTGCTGAACATGAGAAAAAGAATATTCATAATGTTGAGCAAAAGGGACATCTACATGAGCAGGAAGTTATTGGAAAAGATAATGGAAAGTCTTTTTGGATATTCAATTGTTACCATCTACCCCAGCTGGACTTGGACCTTCTATTTGGCCTTTCCTGAGCCGCTTAGCAGTGGAGCTACTACCTACTGGCCTTTTCCCTGCCTTCCTTTGAATCTTTCTGCCGAATACCTCAGCCGTGCTTGAATGAGAATTATCTTTCTCAACACACAGAGGTTGTTCAGCATAATCTTTACAGCCAGCGTTGGTGGATACACTCCTATGCACATAAGCGCTGGGATTCTTCTCATATTTGGAAATGAAATCTGACTCTGAGTAATTTGAAGGAATTGTTATCTCTGTCACGATACCATAACTAAATTTCAATAAGAGTTTGAAGCAATCAGAATGTTAGGCAAACCTAAATAGACCAACAATATTTAAACTGGTACAGAAAAGAACATTTGCAAAGATAAGGACAGAAAAGGAAGGCAGGATTGAGCATATCGTTGTATTAGAAAAGTGAGCATCCTCATCGTTGTTGGCATTCAAATGAAACAATGTGCTATAAAAGGTGCATCCCCTTCATTAAACCGCAAAATACCATCATGTTGTGTTGTGTCGCAGCATCCCATGGATGAATTGACCTTCAGCTCACATTTTCGGTCAACACAGCTACTTGACAGAAGATTACAAAACAAAAAGAAAAATGACATCAACATGATCAGAAACCAGAGACAATGCTTCCAAATTCATTTATAGTTTTATGTAGACATAGAAACTTGTCTGGGGACTTAGAATACTCAATGCTGACCCGAGTTGTGAGGCTGGGAAAGATAGCTTGGGCACTTGGACTGGGGTCAGTGCCAAGACATGACATTTTTGGAGTTAAACTTAAGCCAACAGCCATTCAGAAACTAACCAAATCCCATGTATCAGATTGGGTTGGCAATGAAAAAAAATTGATTCACTGCACATGCTGGCCACCTATGAGCATGATTGCGGTTCATGGTCTTAGAGTCAAATACACACTACACATTCAGATGAATTATCCACATGAACTGCGTTCTAGAAATAGAATTTGCCCACTTGGACCAGATTTTCCAATAGTGGGCAAAATTTGAGTGGGAAATCATTGAAGTACCATCAAAACCAATCAACGCAATACAATCACCATTACATCCTCATCATGAATTCCTCACATCTTGCAAATTCTATGGACATTGATCGGATTAATATGGCTAAACACCAATTACAAGTCTTCAGCAGATGGAACAAATAAAAAATTTGGGAACCAACTACAATTTTACCATGTACCCATTACCCTTTCCACCATACCCAATTCAAAGAAATGAAGAAGTGGCAAAACTAACAATCTGATGATCCTAGAACAGAAACAACCGCAAAAGCAACCCACAAAAGCTTACCTCCACCAGAAGAGCTACGCGCCCCGGAAACCGAAACCTTGCCAAAGACCGACAAATCCGGAACGAGCGGAACCCCAATTCCGTCCTCCTCGATGCCCACCGCGCTCCGAGCGAACCCCTCCGTTGCCAGAAGCTTCGACACCGCGACGTTCGCCGGCAACGGCAACTCCACGGCATCCATTCTCACCGAAACCCAACAAACGGATCAAACGAATTCCGACGCCCAACCCACACCGGAAACGTCGTAGGCAAACGAAACGATCAGCGAATTCCGGTACTCCTGACGAGCCAGGGCACCGCAATCATTACGGAATCCGCCGAACTCGAAGAAATCCAAGCACGATCTCTCCAACACACAACACAATAGCATCATACTCTAGAGTCGGCCGGGAAAAAGGCACGGAGTTCTTCGTCCCTTTTCCGGCAAGCTGTACTGGTTCCCGGCCGACGGCGGGGATTAGGTGGGCGCGTGGGTGCCCTCGATCGGACGGTGGGGAGGACGCCGGGAGGCCGTCGGGAGGGAGATGAGTTGCGGGGGAGAGCTATACGTTAGCATTCTCGCTCACTCTCTTCTCCTTCTTACTGTCCTTTGTGTTACTTGGCGCGGAAGGGAATCGCCAGGAATCGCGTTTCCCTCTGACCTCGTGAAAGAGAGAGAGAGAGAGCTAAAGCGTGATCATCAATATTCTATGGTAAGAGGGATACAGACCGTTAGATACAAGACAGTTTGAATATTCTAATCGCATCTTCAATTATGGTACTTAGGCCTACAGATTATGCCTGAGTGGTCTTTGAGATTTGACACAACTAAAATTTTTAAGCCCCAAAAGGGTTGACAAAAGGTTATGAGTTCGAAACTCACGAGAGTCCTTTGCCGTAAGGTCGAAGCTTGTTGCGTTCTTCAGTGGGTATGAGAGAAAAGGGTTTTACCCAATGTTGTCAGTAGGCCGATACCGATACTCAAGTGAATCGTTCTGAATCGTTAAAAATTAATTAAAAAATATTATATATGTTCAAGCTATTAAAACAATACTAAAAATAAATTTAAATATTTATTAAAAAATAACCTATTCAAGAGTGAAAAGTATCGATTTTCTACGTGGATAATGACAATAACAAAGGCCTTAATGTCTGCTCTTTTTTTTTTTTGTAATGATTAAACTCCAAGTTGACTTATATATATTGTTCCCACGGTGTAACCCTTGGTCCATGCCATCAATGTTATCAACCGATATGTGTTGGGCGGTTAGGCCCGAGTCTTAGCCTGAAGCCCGATATGTGCTCTTAAACATTCTTATAGCTCATGATGGGACCCACACGTCACTGAGTCTGATTGAGCTCATTAAAATCAATTTTAAGTTGCATTAATGAGCTGGATTTGACCTACACCTAACAAAACTCGCTCAATGGCTTGGATCCAAATTGTAGGTCAAAGTCAAACTGGGTCAGGACCAAATGTAAAAGTTCATTCTGAATTAATATCAGGGAATGTCCCATGTGATGGATCGATCTGATCTGATCCATCATGTACTCGACAAGTTCTCCCTGATAATTTTAAAGCGAAGCCAAGCTAGTTTAACGGTTCTGATTCACTCTATATCTGAGAATAACCACATATGAACTAGGATGGTTCCGTACATGACCCAGCCAAAGGCCTAATGGGCCACTATGGATTTACCCAAATTCTCCACCCATAACCAACTAATTTAGAATTTTATGTATATAAAGGACAGTTAAATAATAAACCCCAAGACACCCACCCAGGTTGCCCGAGTGGCAGCAGAACTGGTTAGAAGGTGCTGACCTCTTTGTCCCATATTCAACTCCTACCAGATGTGTGGGTGCCGCTAATTAGTGGGCTCTGTAAGAGCTTGGTGTTGGTGACCTCATAGGGAGGTGGGCCCATTAAGTGACAATGGTCCAATAAGGCAATACATTTCGTTTGAAAAAAACACTTAAAAACGCCATGACGAGATAATGATCCCTTTCAAATGGACACTATTGGCTGGGTTCTCTGGAGTAGGGATGGCAGTGGGGCGGGGCGGGGGACAAGGTCTCCACCCCGCCTTCATCCCCGGTGGGGATGGATTTTATCCTCCACCCCGCCTTCATCCCCGTTTCATGTCCTCCATCCCCGGTTCAAACGGGGATGAGGCAGGGTGGGACAGGGATATTGCGGGGAAAAGTGGTCGGGGCGGGGACGGGGCGGGGCGGGGAAAAGTGCACGTCCATCCCCGCCTCCACCCCCGGACAGGGATGGATTTTAACCTTCGTCCCCGCCTCCATCCCCGTTTCATACCCTTCATCCCTGGTCCAAACGGGGCGAGGCGGGGCGGGGCCCCGCTTTCCCCCGGTCCACTGCATCCCTACTCTGGAGGGAACCCAAGGAATCATCTTGAATATCAGTTTGCATTTCGTAAACTTCACGGCATGTCAGATTCACTTCAATTCATCATTCATCAGTGTTTTTTCATTATCAGATTTAGCAATGAAGAAGAAGACATGTTTGGGGTTCTCTATGGAGGTCCTTGGAAGGTCGCAGGCTGCACGCTAGGGGGGTGGCAATCAGGTTGGGTTGGTGGGTTGCCTGTTTAATAAACGGGTTAGGCGGGTCGACCCGTTTACGACACGAACCCGTTTAAGCCAAACCCGAACCCGGCTAAGAACGGGTTGTGTCAGATTTTGCCACCCCTACGCTAGGGGTGTCAAAGGGTCGGTTTTGGTTCAGACCTAGGTGGAACCAGACTTGGACCATATTTTCAGGTACAGGTTCAGACCTAGGTCTAATCGGTTCTACTATAAGAGAAATCATACCCGGACCCAATAAGAACAATATAAACCAAACCCGGACCATACTCGGTGAAATAATATTTTTTATCGTTTTTACATTGAAAATTTGTGGGTCTTAATCGGAACTCGGGTTTGTGGGTCTTAATCGGAACTCGGGTTGGGTATAAAATTTCACAAACTATACCTGAGTCCATGTATTAATCGGACATTTGCATATGAACCTGGATCTTAATTGGGCTTTTTTATTTGCCACCATACCCGGACATTGTAGGGTTATGTAGTTATTGTGTTAACAACCTCCTAAAATATTGTTGTTTGTTATCATATTTTGTATTTACCGATTGTAACTTACGTATTACCGTATCTTTGTTAACTTTATAAAATGGGTAACATTCAATTACCATCTTTATATAAAACGAATCCTGCACTCATAGTAAATGTGCAAGAAAAAGTAGGTTGTTCCCTGTGTGTTATCATCTTTTCATGGTATCAGAGCACGAAGTTTCTTTAAGCATTTCAATGGCTTCCGGTATTGTTGCAACTTAGTGGAACATTGTCGCAAGTCTTGTATTGATCAAGTTGAACAAAGAAAACTACATTCTCTAGAGATCTCAACTAAGATAAGTTATGATGAGCCAAGACATTCTAAGGTTTGTTGATGACTCCTCTCTTGAACCACCTGAATTCGTCTTTACAAAAGGCAAAAAAAAAAAGTTAATTGTGCCTTCCACATCTAGTGCAAGTTCGACCAACTTGCCTTAAGCTGGATCAAAATTATGGTTTTTTGAATTAGTGCTTAGCCAAATTATGAGAACAAAAACAACACGAGATGCCTGAGTCGTGTTAGAGAAGTCCCACAGTTCTCAATCGCTACTTAGGATCATGATCTTAAAGAAGGATCTTACTTTTATAAAGAAAAAAGCATGAACATGGACACCTATCTAAATAAAATCAAATTTCTGGCTGATTTCTTAGTTGTTGCAAATAATCCAATCGAAGACATTGATCTCGTGCAAATCACTCTCAAGGGTTTGCCCACTGAATATGAGAGATTTGTTACTTCAATCATCACCAGAGTCACTCCTTTGTTGATCTATATGATCTCTTGTTTAATCAAGAAAAGAGAGTAATCATGCTTCATCCCAAATAGGTAGAGAACCATGAATCTTTTCAAATTGCTTTTATGGCCTCTTGGGGAAGAGGTCACGAGCATGAATCTTATAGAGTTGTTGGAATCAAGGTCGGGGTCTCTCAGGAAACTTCAATCAGTCACTTATAAATCAAAACACTTAAAGGGGTTATGTCACTTGTCAATATTGCAGAAAGCGTGGCCATATTGCGAAAAACTATTGGGATGTTCCCAAAGCATTTTTCGCTATGTCATTACAACAAATCACCGATGATCATTGGTATAATGACACTAGTGCAACCAATCATCTGACCATGGATGTCCAACAGTTCACCAACAAATTCTCTTATCAAGGTAACAAATCTATCACGATAGAGAATGGTAAGACATTACCTATTTCTCACGTAGGTGATTTGGTTTTATCTTCTAATGGCTCTACATTTGATTTAAAGAATGTCCTTCACGTGCCTGACATTGCTAAAAATTTATTATCTATAGGTAAATTCACAAAGAATAATAATTGTGTTTTTGAATTCACACTGTTTGAATCTATTGTCAAGGATCGACAGGCAGACAAGATTTGACTTCAAGGACTGAAAACCAACACGAGACACTATCCAATTAAAGCAAGTGGCACTTCGATGATGGTAGCCTATGCAAGGGGTCAAGCAACATTTGATCTATGGCATTAGCGTCTCGGACACACAAATAAGAAGATGGTTTCATTTCTTAAAACTAGTAATGTTATTTCCTTTAATAATGTTAAGAGTATAAAGGTTTGTGAACATTGTCTTGTTAGAAAGGCTATAAACTTTCGTTTGGATGTTCCTTATCATGTAGTTCACAACCTCATAAACTATTGCATGATGATGTTTAGGAACTAGTTCTTGTCACCTCTCGTGAATGTTTTTGTTTTTATTTGTTAATTGTGGATAATTTTAGTCATTTTTAGTGGATCTTTCCTTTGAAAACAAAATCTCAAGTGTTTGATTGTTTCAAAGGTTTCAAATCTATTATGAAAAAACAAGTTGGGTTCAATATTAAATCCTTTCAATCAAACAATGGCGGCAAATTTATAAGTGGTGAGTTTGAGAACTATCTTAAATGCAATGGTATATTTTATCGCTTCTTATGTCTTCACACGCCCGAACAAAATGGGCTAGTTGAGCTGAAGTATAGGCATATTGTGGAAACATGTCTCAGTTTATTAAGCGGTGCCTTTTATCATATGAATTTTGGGTCGATGCTTTTCGAACAATGGCCTATATTATCAACTGCCTACCCACCCTACTGCTCAAACATAAATCTCCCTATGAACTCCTCCTAAACCAGTCACTTGATTATCATCATCTTCGAATATTCGGGTGTATATGTTACCTCCTAGTTACCCCATACAACTCTACTAAATTCCAATTGAAAACTAAATCTTGCATATTCCTAGGTTATCCCCCCGTCATAAAGGCTATATCTGCTTTCATCCTCAAAACTCTCGCACCTATGTCACTCATCATGTGTACTTTAACGAGTCCCTCTCTACTGCACCATGTGTTTTGTCTCCCACATCTCAACATGATCTCGCACGGTGAGGCGTCTCTCCCATGGTAGTCTTGGTAAATCCTTTGCCCTGTTCTGATGTCATCCCCATATCATCAACTATCGGCCTTGCATATGACCAACATGTTCTAAGTTCGTCCCTTGAGTCACCCGCACCTACTCCCACTACTTCTTACTCACCCGATTCCACTACATCCGTGCTTGCCTCATCTGACCCATCACTGGCTCTTTATGAGCATGACCCTTCTACATTTGCACCCACTATCCACCATCCACCAAACCATATTCATCAGATGGTGACATGTTCCATGATGGGTTCGCTTAAACCCAAATCATTTTTTGCGTCTTTGTACCCCATTGCCTACATTGCTTTCAATGCCCTGCCGTTAGAGATTGAGCCTACCACCTACAAGCAGGCCACCAAGCATCAACATTGGCGTTCTGCCATGAAGAATGAATATAAAACTCTCTTAAATAATTACACCTGACATCTTGTTCCACCACAACCTCAATTGAATAATGTCGGCTCAAAGTGGGTATACCGCATTAAAATACATACAAATGGTTCTATTGCCCGTTACAAGGCTCGCCTTATGGCCAAAGGTTTTCACCAAGAGGAAAGGGTTGATTTCTTTGAGACATATAGTCTCGTCATTAAATCCACCACAATTAAGGTTGTTTTGTCTCTTGTTATTTCTTTTAAGTGGCATATGCATCAATTGAATTTCAAGAATGCCTTTCTTAATGAATTTTTAGATGAAGATGTTTACATGAGCCAATTACCTGGTTTTGTGCATTCTCTCATCATGTTTGCAAGTTTGACCACGCTATCTATGGTCTCAAGCAGGCGCTCCACGGGCCTGCTACCAACGTCTAAGCTCATATTTGGTCTCTCATAGCTTTGTTATTTCTCAATCATACGCTTCATTGTTTATTTTTCAACAGAGCGGTCTCATCATCTATATATTAGTTTATGTGGACATTATAATCACTGGCAACTCCTCAACGGAGATCACTCGCCTGATTTACAACCTTAGTGTAGCTTTTTCCATCAAAGATCTTGGGCGGCTAAGTTATTTTCTTGGCATTGAGGTGTTATATTTTTCAGCTGGTGTGACTCTCTCTCAACATTTATACACTCTTAATCTGCTTCAAAGAACTTTCATGGTCGATGCCACACCTGTTTCTACTCTTATGAGTTTCTACTCTAAGTTATCCAAAGCTACATCGACTTTCATGGTCGATCTCACATTATATCACAACATTGTTGGTGGCATGTAATATCTCTCTCCTACTCACTTCGACATAACATTTGTTGTCAACAAGGTATGTCAATACATGCATCAACCAACTGATGTTCACTGGTCTACAGTCAAATTTTTTTTAAGCTACTTGAAGAAAATTTGCATCATGATTTATTACTTTAATCATCATCTTCTCTTCAGCTCAATGCCTACTGGGGTGAGGATTGGGTTGGCTACCCCGATGATAGAAAATCTATCATCAACTTTGTAGTTTTTCTTGGTTTGAATGTCATTTTTTAGTCATTCCAAAAACAAAAATAGTAGTTCACTCTAGTTCAGAGGCCGAATATAAATCCCTAGCTTGCGCTGCTTTTAATATGCTTTTGTTACAATCTCTTCTCCGTAAACTTGGATTTTCTCCTCATACACCACCAATGGTATGATGTGATAATATAAGTGCTCTCTACCTTGCTATCAATCATGTTATTCATGCTAGGACCATGACATCGACTTTCACTTTGTTTGTGATCACGTTCACAGGAGCCATCTTCAAATTCAATTAATCTCTTCTCGTGACCAGCTGGTGGATGGACTAAGCAAACTAATTCCCTTAAATCAATTCTTCAACCTTTGTCACAAGCTCAACGTGACTTGATAAGCAATAACTCATCAAATGAATCTATAACGCCCAATGATAATCTTTAAGGGTAAATCTTAGAGTTACAGCAATTATAATGGTCAATCCCTTAGATTGTGGTGTTCAATCTCTATTGTAGTTATTGTTTTAACAGCTTCCTGAAATATATTGTATTTACCAGTTATTCCTGTATCTTTGTTAGCTTTGTAAATTGGGTAACATACAGTTACCATCTTTATACAAAACCAATTTTGCACTCACAGAAAACGTGTGAGAAAAAGCAGGTTTTTTCACTGCGTGCTGTCATCCTTTCAGGTCCTAATCTATCTGCAAAATGTTGGACAAGATATGTGTTTAAAGGAATTACAGAATACTTACAAGGCAGCTTATTGAAATTGATGGCTTCACTTGATCCATGGAGATATGTCGTTCTCCTGCATCTGTGTAGTTGGGACATTCAATTTTACTTCAAAGCCTCTGATCGAAATCGTGGATTTTGTTCTGAATGAGGATCGACAAATCATTCCATAGTGACTTTCCGGTTTGGAGGAGAGAAAATAATGAAAACCCAGTTCAGCCACCCAAGGATGACTGGCAACATGTTAAGTTGCACAAGAAGACCAAGAATATTACTCATCGAGGCAGAAAGGAACCGACCCTCAATCGGTTTTCTGTGTTATCAGATTTCTTAAACGGGGAAACAACCCCTCCGACGGAGCAACCTATCTGTCAACCATTTGAGAACGAGTCCCAAGCACAAGAGGCGGCCATGGACATAAAGACTACTCGATATGAAAGGAAGAGCCCAAATCCTCAGAAGAAATTTAGAGAAACCGCCCCTTCCCGCGCAAGACGAGTTCCTCCTTGACAATGGAAACCCTCCTGCCGCATCCTTCTTCATTGGCTCCAAAGGAGAACTCGACCCTTCCCGCGCAAGACGAGTTCCTCCTTGACAATGGAAACCCATCTCACCAAGCTATTCCTTCACCACCAGTGTAGTCGACAAGGAAAATATTTCATCTGATGGATCAGGTGGAACCAATAAGACTCCTCCTCAAGCCCCTCTGCGACCTCATCGACGACACAAGGCAAGTGCATTCGAGGTCTCTAAGTCTCCTTTGCATGAACAATGGTCGCTGGGCAGAGTTGTTCGTTTGGAGCGACTTCATAGAAGAGACACCTCGTTCCAAGTTGTTCCTTCAATGCCTTTGGATCAGAGACCAGAGGAGGCGATCAACATCTTCTGCAACCCACCATTCATGACAGAGGGAAGTTAATCCCTCTTCGTTGATAGAGGTCTGCGTTATGACTGGTAATCAGATCCACCCTTCGGTTTTCAATGTGAATCCTTAGCTGGAACGCCCATACTCTCGAGAGGTCTTGGGCTCGCTGACACATTGTTAATATGCTTCAGCAGCACCAGCCACAAGTTGTTTTCTTTAGAAACTAAAGTCTCTAAGGAAGCCCTGGATGCATTAAATGCCAGTTTTCCAACTTATGAGATAGTTGGTAATTTCGAGAAATAGCCTTCCAGTCAGATTTTATGCATATGTCTATCTCAACGTGTCCGGGCTGAAATGATGTGGGTATCGGGTCAGATTCTAACAGTGATGGTGGAAGAAGGGTCGAATGTCCTACTAATTTCGAGGGTGTACAGTCAAAATTCTTACCTTGATCGCCGATCGTTGTGGCACCACCTCCAGAATCACCGAGTGTCCCTGGTTGAACATCAAAGATTGAAATGTCACCCGCAGTTGGTCAGAAGACTGGGGTTCGACTCCATATCATGTAGGAGTTGATGAATTCAACCAATTTATCGGCTTGGCAAGACTCATGGAAATTGAAGACACTCCCTCCCGTTTCACATGGCATAACAAGCAGGTTGGTCCAAATTTTAGAGCAAGCAAATTGGATTGATGCTTTGTAAATGATCACTTGATGTTCTGTTTCCCTACATCCTCTTTGTCTACTCCCGAAATCAGTGTCTGATCACAATGCCTTGATGTTTACAACAAACCAACGCCTCAAGGTGCCCCGACCCTTCAAGTTCTCTTCATCATGAGACCAACTACCGAAATGCTACAACGTAGTCAACAGGGCATGGCCCACCAGAATCACGGGTTGCCCCATTTTCTGAATTTGCTTCAAAATTGGCAGCAGTCCATCATCACCTGTGGAGATGGAAGAAACATGTTGTGGGGGATCTGCGAATTTGAAAAGTGCAGCTTGATGAAGCAATTGTGGATCTGCAACCTCTGGTTGAACAAGGTTGTCCATCCGCAATTGAAAAAGAGATTCATCTTCAAGATGAACTCTCAAAATGCAAGAGGCAAATTAAAGGCAATTCTCCAGGTATAGATGACTCAATACGGGGGATCGAAATAGCCACTTTTTTCACCTCATGGCGAACAGAAATATGCAGAGGAAGTAGATCCATTGGCTTAAGAAAGAGGATGAGTCAAGTGTGATTGGACGAGAGGGAATCTTTCTAGAGGCAATGGACTATTTCTCTAAATTATTTACTTGCACTTTGGTAGATCCTAATACTTTCGAAGAAGTCTTGGATCCCATCGTCACTGCTGCGGAGAATTATGGTCTCGTTCTTCTTGTTTCATAAGAGGAAATTTTCAAAGTGGTCTTCAGCCACGATTGGGATAGCTCTCCCGGCCTCGATGAATTCTCAGGTAGCTTTTTTATCTCTTTTTGGCAAATCATTGCTAAGGATGTTTGTGAGGTCACTTTTTCCTCAAAGGAAAAATCTTCACTAGCATAAATTTCACACAACCAGGGAGCCCACACTCTCTCTCTTCAAATTTTGGCCCATTAGCTTGTGTAAATCAAGTGGAAGAAGCAGACCTGTTCAGACCTATTTCTGCTAAGGGATTTCGCTGGAGCCATTCCTTCTTCACAAATGATTCCCTATTTTTCATTCAGGACAAGAGGAGCTTAATTAGTAACTTTCTGCACATTATTCATGAATTTGAAGCTAAACCTGGTCTCAAAGTTGGTCCAAAAAAGTCTGTTTTTATTCCTTTCAATCTCTCTTCCAAGTCAGATGCATTTTGTCAGTCACCTCGGTGAGTGGCAAAGATGCCATCTCCCCATTAAGTACTTGGGTTTACCTCTTTTTAAAAGACAGATCAAGCTATCTCATTGTGATCCACTGTTAAAAAAGTTCAGCAGCAGGTTGGAAAACTGGAATAGCAAACTCTTTTCTATGGCGGTCAAGTTGGTGCTCATTAAATCAATCATGGCTTCCTTTCCCATATATTGGATGTCCTGCTTCCTTCTGCCCAGTTCAGTGATATCGAAAATGGAACGAATTATGAACCAATTTGGTGTGACTCAACATCCAATCACCATTTCCATTTGCTTGCTTGGGACATGATATGCAGGCCAAAAGACGAAGGAGGTTTGGGTATCAAATCCCTACGGGAGCACAACTCAGATTGTTTGGCAAAGTTGGGGTGGGCGATTTTGCAGGAGGCTCCAAATCTTTGGGTCTGTCTGATTCAATGTAAGTACCTCCAATCTACTTCAGATTGGTTTCCTAAAACTTTGAAGAATGGTTCATATAGATAGAAAAGCCTATGTCATGGGATTCACACCATCCAAGGGAATATCAAATGACACATTGGTAATGGGCAACACACTTCTTTTTTGTTGGATCTGTGGGTTTCTCACTCGGCATTGATCGAACATGTGGGATACTTGATAAGCAGGTCACGTATCAAATACTTGCAACCTCTCAACGTGGTTGAGGTATTGGACCCCAATGCTGGATTGGATATTGATATTCCTCTCATGATAGTGCAACGTTTAGAAGAATCTGGGTTTCGGTTATAAGAGGCTTTGCAGCAACCAGATCTAAATGATAGTATAATATGGCAATGTTCTCTTCTAAATCAGCATGAGAGACCATCCAGAGGCACCATAGCACATGGCCACCTTATTTGGTGCACGGAACGTTACCCATGGCCACCTTCTTTGGATCCCTCCCGTGTAAATATTTCTCCTTGTTTTCATCTAATAAACAAGTAGGGGTCTGCCTAACCCCATCTTTCATCGTCGAAAAAAAAACTCGAGGGCCCCACTTTTATAGTCAGAGGAGCGTATGAATGTCACCAAGTGTTGGGATGTCACGACTTCAATGCCCGTGAATACATAGCTTTGTAAAATTGGTAGGGGTCTTTCACAGCTAAGTAATATATTATTAAGATATACATGAATGAGCCCAAGGGGGTTGGTGTAGTGGGGATGGGCCTTTGGCTATCAGACGGTAGTTAAGGCCCAATTCCCATGGGCGTCACCTCCCTGCACAAAGCCGACACCCAACATAGGCCCTGGGGTCAAGGGTCCTAGCCATGGTGTCCAAGCTTTGGATTTCTCTGTATAGCTTAATAAAAAAATGGATATACGTGAATGAATCAATGCTGGAACCAATCCGCTTCATCCATTATCATCAGGTTGGCCCAAATTGTCACTAATCTAGGTCCAGACTCACGGTTCTACGCGTTTTAAAAGAGAACTAACAAATCATTTGGTTAGGACAGAGTCACACACAAACTTTGAAAATACTGTCTAACACTTGACGTGGCTTTTGCTGATTCTTAACAGCCTGGTCGATGAAGTACGTCCTTGTGCAAATCTTGGTGACTAAAAAATCAAAAGGTCTTTTTCAATTTGCTGGAGTTATTCATAAAATAGTATTGATAGGGAGCACCCGGTGCATCTGCTGCTTAATATAGACCGTTAGATCTTGTTTGAACTTTAAACCAATAATTGAGCAAAATTTAATATAAAAATCGACGAGGGTTGTCCTGCTTTTGCATTTATCAAGGTCATAGTTAGCAAAACTCCCTTTAAAGCACTTCCAATAAAACTTTGAAAGTGAAAAAAAAAACATTTGAAACTTAGTCATTTTAAAAAAATCGGCAAAAAAAATGCGCATTTATCATGGTCATAGTTAGCAAAACTCCCTTTAAAGCATGTTCCTTCCAATAAAACTTTGAAAGTGAAAAAAACATTTGAAACTTTATCATTTTTCAAAAAATCGGCAAAAAAAAATCGGCGGTCTTTGAAAACCATGTAGAACATGAAAACTTATATTTAGGTAAAAATACTTTTCAAAAGAAACTCAATTATGGATCCAAATTAGGGTGGGCACAAATATGTGTGTGCGTGTGCACACGTGCATGTGTACGAAGAGAGAGAGAGAGAGAGAGAGAGAGAGAGAGAGAGAGAGGCACAATATTCAGGTCAGGGTGCACCCTGACCCAAACCCCTTTATTGGGGATTTCAGGGTCAGGGTGGGGGCTCTGCCCATGCTCATTAGGATCATCCTCCAACTTTATTTGAACCCTAAAAACAATATCTTCAAGTGTATGTATTTATGTCATAGTCAATTGGCCTACAATTGAACCTTTTACAGACTTGAATTCGGGTTCGGATCAGTATTTTCTATCGAATCATGTTTAGATCCAGTCAAATTTGATTTACATGTGAGACCACTGCCTTAAAATTATTTTAGAGAAACCTGGACCTTATAAAAAGTCCACAAATTCTTAGACATATTCACCTTACGAAAATAAAGTTTCAATCTCACATGTATGCTCTAATACTAAGTCGTCCGGAAGTATGCAAAGCAGCAACCAACAAAAAATCTGCATGGTATCAAAATGCAAGTGGTATTAGTAAAATCAAAAGGGTAGCTAAAAATAAAGCATGAGCGACTCATTCTCCATTTGTTCTAGTGGGACAGAAGTTTATCTATGTGATGTGACCTTCAAAAGGATAAATTTCAGCATCCATAATAAAAGAGAAGAATAAGAATATTGAAAGTCAAGCTCTTGCTTTTTTTCTCAGTCAAGGAAAAACCCTAGTCATCGGTCGTCGGGAGCTCCTTGGTAGGTAAAACCCTTGAAGTCCCATGGCCATTGGATAGTACACCCAGCTTCGACCTTGCGACAAAAGACACCCCTAGTGGGTTTCAAACTTGTGATGATTCATCCTCTTGAGTTTATTAATCACAAACTTTGTGAAATTTGCTCTTTCAAACATAGAGAACATCGCCCTAAGGGGGGTTGGGGTTGGCTGCTAGACGGGCAGTCAAGGTTCGATTATCACGGGCATCACCCCTCTGCGCAAGCCAATGGGTAACATAGGCCCCAGGGGCAGGGGTCCTAGCTTCAGAATTTTATGCTTCCGGCACGACGACTGTAGGTATGGCAGGCTTAGCCAGTGCGAACAAGTCTTAGTGCCGGATGCAGTTTCTTCGAGTTATAAATTCAAAAAAGACATAGAGAGCATCTATTTACTGTATTAATCTACTGGATACCATGCCTCCTAATGAGAATACACTTTTCTTCTGCTAATTATTCTAACATCAAACTACCAAGTAGAAGTGAAAATGTTCGACTAGTCAAGCAAAATTCAGCTTAGTCTATATTTTGATATGGTTTATAGAATATACAGATTCTGACTAAATTTCAAATTTCAAATTTCAATGAAAAATGAGATCTGATTTGATCAAATCCATAGTTAGCAAACTCTATTTACAACATTTTCCATGAAATTTTGAGAAAAAAGCACTATCATTTTCAAATAATCGGCAAAAGAAAAATCACAAAAGTAATGATATTTCGTCATGCATAATGCTGGAAATAAGCTTTTCAGTAATACACAAAACACTGAATTTTCTTTTCACTAGTCAAAGTAACGGTCCATAAGAGTTAGAAGCTCTTCAATGGACCAAATTCTTGACCCGATTGATCTAGGTTATTTATAAAACCACTTGAATGACCAAAATGATTGATTATAATTATATTAGCTACATTATCTCGCAAGTGTAAATGGATAAAGCCTGATGGTAAGGGAAGAGCAGTCAAATAACTTTATCTCACTTTTTCTTTTGATGAGGAACCCTTGCGGAAGAAAACCCTGGATGAGGTCTCATGTTCAAATCCCACGGGGGTTATCTCCCTACTACCCTGATTATTAAGGGAAGAAAGAAAAAAAGTATTCAGAAAAATATATAAGGCTCTGTTTGGAAGTGACCAACGAAGGTAACCTGAGTGAAAAGTGTGGAATCCTTATTTCGAAATTTGTTTGGAAACCAGGAAATAGAGGAAAAGTGGTAACTCACATGACCTTTGTCAGTTTCTATTCCTCATTTCAGCTAGGGGTGTCAACGGGTCGGGCTTACCCGGACCCAACCCGAATCAAACCCTATAGGTCCGGGTATGGTGATAAATAATTAGACCCGATTAAGATCTGTGTCCAGACCCATATATCCGATTAATACATGGAGCCGGGTACAGTTTGCGAAATTTTATACCAGACCCAGGCCCGATCCGAGTTCCAATTAAGACCCGCAAATTTTCAATGTAAAAATGATAAAAATTATGGTTTTACCACGTATGGATCGGGTCTGGGTATGGTTTCTCTTATTGTGGGTCTGATTAGACCTGGGTCTGAACCCGATACCATACCCGAAATCAGGAACAGATCTGGTTTCACTTGGATCTGAACCAAACCCGACCGGTAATTTAGGCTACCACTAGGATGAGGTGGTAATTACCAAATGCTACACCGGTAATACTCTCGATGGTCAAACCTGTGACCTTCGAAGTTCATTTATTAGGGTAAAAACTGCATCCCACACAACATAACTATAGAAGTGGAGAATCCCTAGTGGATTATTAAGAGTGCTCCCAAACAACCTTGAGGATCTTCTAAATACATGATCATTGTGGAATCCACTTTTTCAACTCCAAAAGGCAGTTTCCAAACAGAGCGAGAGAGTATATGACCAAATTATGGTGCCTATAAAAGATCCAATTATTCGAGACAAGTGGATAAATATGGTAACCTAACCCCAAATATTTAAGTACATCAGGGCAACCTAACATGCAAGTAAAGTCTAATTTAAGCTACTATTGTCTTACCAAGTCAACCAAAAACCCTACCTTGGACTTGGCTATAACAAATTAAGAATAAAAATAAAAAAATCTATATCATACTCATACGCTAGGCTAGTTACTCAAGCTTATGGTGTGTTCATGGGAGTACTTGGTTGGATATAGGGATGTTTATCCGATATCCTACTGAATTTGATTCCCTTTACTTGCATTTGGTAAGCCAATACCACATCCAATTACAACCTGATGCTGGGGTTTTGATATTTTGCTATCGAATCCAACAAATATTCAACTTTGATGGATATCCGAATCTGCTTACTTATAAAAAAAATGGATCTAGTATGAGCTTCTCATCATCTGAATCCGAAGCCAATATCCGATTACTTGAATATGGTATTGGCCACATCCGATCTGAATCTGAACTGTTTACATTCCTAGTATAAAATAGCCATTACTGAGTTCATCCAATTGGACCCGAAGTCAGATTCAGTGATCGATGGGCATAAGCTAAAATCAAATCTGGATCTAACTATCTAAAAATTCAACATTTACATGTATTTGGATTCTGACCTTTGCGACTCATTATTTTATGAATGTTGTATTGTATTTGCGAATGTTAGGACATGTCAAGGAAATAGCTTTATGCCTAATATTTGCAAAAGTGTCAAAAACTTTAGTGGCGCTTTAAAAGCATTGCTAGGGATGGCAGTGGACCTAGGGAGCTCCACCCTAGCGGGCCCTGTTTGGATCAGGGATGGAGAACATGAAATAGATATGGAGGCGGGGATGAAAATTAAAATCAAAACCTGTGCGAGATGGAGGGCAGGATTTTGTGATGAGGCGAGAGTGGAGACCTTGTCCCCCATCCCAATCCATTTAAAGCACAAAACAAGATAGTTGAAAAGCAACAGAAAATGATGGTGTTGGCATCCAAGGTTCATGAAATTACCTGATACCATCTCTTATGAAATTACTGTTTAGAACCCTTCTTTTTCAGTTTTTATTTCTTTTGGGATCCACACTGACGTGACATCTGCATGAGAAACTCAAATGTAAAGAACATGGGGGCAAACGTGGCAACAAAAACCTTCTAGGCTTGTTTCTTGGAAGTATCAAGTGTCATGGGATTGTTTTAATTTATCTGGTCGCCCCTTCCTGCACTGAGTTGTTATCTCCTATTGAAAATCCCTTTTTTTCCTATTCGAACACAAACCGAGATTGACTTGGAAAAAAAAAAAAGTTATACGCTGAACACGACACATTGTTTTCGGATATGAATTTAGAAATGAAATATGAAGTGCATTTGGATCAGCTCAGGCAGTCTTCAGCAAATTTTTCTGGTCCAGTTCATTGCATTTGTGTTTATCAGTATCCAATCTAATTGTTTGGGGTTTTTACATATCAAACAGATGTTCTTAAGCTTTTTTTACTAGATCCGTTATTACCAAATAAAATGTGGTTCTTGTCACAAATTTGTAATTAGTGCTTAAACTTGGGATATGTGCATTAAACTATGAACGGGGGAGTATCCGATCCATTTGTACCCCTACCTATGTTGGAAATTGATGGTATTTTATGCTAAAAAATGAAGTATTTTTTAAAATGGCCTATAATTTTAAAAATCTTCTTGGTGTCTAAATTTGTAAACTTCTAGTTATAAAATAAACTTTCTACCCTTCACACAAGTAAATTTTTTCAAGATATGCAAACTTCCTCCCAAATATCTAAATATGTGACTTTTCTCTCACATATGCTAATTTTCTTCTACACATTTATGATTTTTTTTTTTTGTAATTATGGAAAATGTGTTTTTTTTTAAATATCTAAAAAAAAAATTAATATGTGATTTTTTTTAAACACTTTAGCTACAAATTCATGTAAGAAAGTAAGCAGTTCAGATTCGAGTTTAATGAGACGAATACCACTAACTAAGTCCCATCTCTTTTACATGTAATCATATTCAAATATCTGTCAAATCCAGTGGGCCATGTGATTAAGGAAGCAGATCAAGTCATATGCTGAACATGAGTGTTTTTACTCATGCCGACATCGTGGCCGTCTGGCCGTCTGTTTGCATTTTAGATGAATGCCACGTGGTTTTGTTGACTTTTGAAAATGCAAATCGGATGGCCACGATGTCGGCATGAGCAAAAAACGAGCATGACCTGACTGCTTCCTGTGCTCAGCGGTTAAAATATTCATTATGACATTGTTCATAATTGAATCCTATCATATCATCTAACCCATGGAACAAGTCACAAGGGGCAATTATGGCTTTACTCTATCTATCCCCTTTTGATTATTACTAGGATCCAACTTTTATCCAAATCCAATTAAGAGAGTCCAAAGTACACATCCCACAAAACCAAGTAAGTCTCGGGTGCAATATGATTGCACAGAAATTGTGCATTAAGCACCGTCTGGGGCCCCACACTTGACAGGCCCTGATGGAGGGTGCTTAACGCACAAATATTTGTGCAATCGTATTGCACCTGATCTTTTCACCACAAAACGGCTTCCTCATTAACCGTTCCCTTGCAGCTGGCATCATATTGATAGATAGCTTGATGGATGAATTGATTCCCATGTCACATTATCATAAGACGGGAAACAAATAAGGAAAGACAAGAAAAAAAATAAAATAAAATAAAATAAAAGAAAGACAAGAAAGGTAGGGCGAGCGCTTTGGTCTTGTCTCTCTCTGCGACAGTTCGAGAGATTCCTCCCGATCGCCTCGGGATAAAGGGGCCGCCGGAGTATTCGGCTTCCGTTACCCTCACCCATCGGCTACCTCGCAGTCTTCCGGTGGCAATCTCCTTCCGTCCGTCCACCGGAGCGATGTGCGATTCTCGCCGCCGGACGCGAGTACTCTCGCCGGACTCCCTATTGCCGTCGCGTCTCCGGTGACCCTTCGGTTTCTCCTTTCCGTATTTCCTTTTCACCTCGTTTTTTTTCTTCATTCACTGTGAGAGGAGACGAGGCAAGGGGTTGGGGGAATTAGGGTTTCGTTGGTTCTGTTGTTCTTGGTTGTTTCCCGGGGGAGGCGACGATGCCCATGGACGAGAGCGTCCTCGACGACATGATAATGAGGCTCCTGGACGCGAAGAACAGCCGGACGACGAAGCAGGTGCAGCTCACGGAGGCGGAGATTCGGCAGCTCTGCCTGGCGTCCAAGGAGATCTTCATCAGCCAGCCCAATCTGTTGGAGCTCGAGGCGCCCATCAAGATTTGCGGTAATTCTCTTCGCCGGTCGATTCCTCGATTTTTTTTTTGAGTCTGGTCGTTTGGTGTTGGAAATATGACTAAAGCTTATGTTGTTTCTAGATTATTATTGAATTTTCTGTTTCTGTACCTTATTGCTGCTTTCTCTTTTCATGAATGATGGGTGCGTGATCCCAGTCTGGAAAGTATGGTGAGGCCAAACACCGAGTTATTGACTTGTATTATATAGGAAGAATACTTTTACCAGTGTGTTCCTTCATAAAACCTCTCTTTGTTTTCTTGTTGGGTTTTAACCATTGAAGAAAATGAAATTGATTGTTGCACATGATGATGACACACCATAGGTCATGGTCACAGTGATGATGATTGTTGTGGCTGTGGTGGCAAATAGTGATGATTATGGTGGAAAAAATACATGGTTTTAACTTGTGCTTGATTTGGGCATTAGCATGCGGTGGCAGATAATGATGATTGTGGTGCAAAAAATGATGATGTTGATTTTCTAGCACTTGGTTTTAACTTGTACTTTCTTTGGGGCATTAACATACACTTTGAGGTTGTGGGGATAGAATGACACAAGGCACCATGAAAGGCGCAAAACCTAAGAGTTGTATGCTACATGCATGAGATGTATGCCTCTCAATCCTTTGATGAGTCTTTCATATCTCTTTAGGTGACTCAACTATAAGGGATAATTCTATTGGTTTCATGATTTCTGTGAAACATGGTTGTGACTAAATTGCTTTTTCACTTTTTATGCAATTTATTCCTTCTCTTTAGAAAGTTATACTTACCAAAAGGAGTTAGTAATCCCCAATGTTTGATTTTTAAGCCCAGACAACCAAGTTTGAGTGTTTGGGGAAGGAAAACCCTCAAACCATTGAAACAAAAAATCAACACGCTTCCTATTTTTCTCCAGCAATATTTATTAGGTTAATTTAATGAATTTTAGCTGTGAACCTTGTATAGGAAACATGAGGAGCTTATTTGTTTCTGCGTATTCTATTTTTTGTATAAAGTTCATGAAACTGGGATTCCTATTATTGATTCAATTACTTCTTAGTTTATAGTCTTATATAGTTATTCATCAATGCAATTACTATATATTTAATGTTCCTTTGCTAAATTCTATTGGAATCAATCTTTTCTTTTCCTCTGAATTTAATCATATCATACTTCTCAATGAATTTGTTAAATTTGTACAAAAATGGTGTTGAGGCTTACACCTAGAACCACAATGGGGCTTACTTTTTGTGACCAGCTAGAAGAGGTTCCCTTCATGTTGTCACAGAGATGACTCTATAGTTGTTATGTATGATGATGAAGAGGAGAGGGGTGTGTGTGTGTGGATAGTGGTGGGACATTGTGGTGATGAGTTGATGATAATGGTTTGTGATGGCATTAAATGTTACATGATTATGAGATGGAATTAAATTATATTACGGATTTTGGTGACATATTTCCAATGATTCTGCTGTCACATGATGATACTACAATGATGATGAAGACATTGTCATGATGCTGATGATAGTGGTGGTGGATACAGTGACAGTGTGGACTGCGGATGATAATGGTGGTTGAGTTGGCAAATGAAAATGATGGTGTGGTTGATGAGACATAAAGATATTGATATGATGGCAGTGGTGGTAGTGATGCATTATGCTAATGCTGGTGCTGGGATGGTGCATATGTTGTAAGGTTCTTTATTAGCGTATATTTCTTAGTACTCTCCTTACTGAACAATTCCTGTAGTTTATATGTGATATATCAATTGCATTGTTAGGCCCATCCATCTGCAACTTGAAAATGTTGGCTTGAACATTAATGCTAATGATAGTCACCGATATCATCGATATTTTGAAAATTTCACGATATTCTTGCCATTTTAAGGTAAGCTGATAATATCAAAATATCAATAGAATACAAAATATTTTGATTATATTGTGATGTTTTTGCATTTTTTTTGAAAAAAAAATCTTATTTTTATATATTTTAAGCCTAGTTTTTGTTTCTTTTGTATTTAAAAACTTTTCTTTTTGAAAAAAGCTTTTTTTAAAAGCTTTTCAAACTTGTTTCTCTATATTTTTGCATGAAGAATAATACAAAACTTATTATTATTATTTTTCTTTGTTATTATTTATATATAATTTGTATTTTTTTAAACTTCCTTAGTTTTCCAAGAAAACCATTTTTGTGAAAAAAAATCTGAGAAAAGCCCTTGACAAGAAATTCCTAAGAAGGATACTGGTGACCATGATGCTAACTGATGTAATATTTTTTGCCAGTTTTGTGAATCGGACTAAATGTCATCATGTGTTGGCATGAGTACAAAAGCAAATATTGAGAAGGCATGGTACTAATTGGTGTACTATAGGTATAATCGGGTAACAAACTCATGCCAATACATGACGGTTCTGCCAGTGTTTGACTTTGGCATCAAGTCATCACTCACATTGGAGAAATAAACTATTTCTAGGAATTGCCACTTCCAATTCTGATAAATGTATACTTCTGTTTAGTATGCTGTGTGGCTTTTGTGTTGCTGTCCACTACTAGCTGCCAGTCTTTCCGACTTTCCAACCGAGTAAACTGTAAGCTCATGCAGTATGCAAGATATTAGTGAGGTGTTTGAAGTTGTAAAAGATCCCGTGGTACTTTGAGAAATTTAATATATCTTTTTAGGGAATTTGTGGAAAGTATCTATATGAAAAATGAGCTCAGAATGTAGTTTTAGATTTGAGGATGTAAAATCGTCTTTGGGGATTGTTAACATATGGTTCTAAGGTAATTATGTAGCTATAGATGTTTAAGATGTCGGATGACACTTCAAGGCCAGTAACTAGCCTTTTCTACCTTTGTCAGGGAGAAGAAAACAAGATAAATAGTTTCCTAGTTTTCTAAGTCATGGTTCAAATGTTTTGAATGTCATCTGCTTGATGTTGGCATTAATACTTTTACCAATTAAAATTTTCAAGTAATCAATTTGTAGATGTTTTTATTTTAATCTTTCTTTTCATTGGGGATGGAAAATTATGGTACCTATGGCTGACATGGTGGCTAGTGGCAACAAATTGGGTAGAACAAGGTATGTCCAACCAATATAATAAGCGGAACCAGTTCAATGAAGGTCGAGGAAGCAAAGTGGAGATGGAAATGATTGAAACTGTCAAAATAGTCTGGTCATCAACCTCATAGACAAACCTCTTGTGAGTCTAAAACCAATGTTGTAAGTATCGTATGATACGGTATGATACGTATCGTTACTATTGGCAAGAGCGATACAATATACACTTGTATCGAGATATGAGTGTATATCATATCTGTATCATATGTATCGTATGATACACCTTTAACGCACTTTAAAAATGGTCGAAACTTGTTTTTTATTTGTTGGGTTTTAAAGACCTCTTGAGGGCCGACTTTCTCATTTGTGTAGAGTCTATTAGAGGGGTATGCACGCACCTTAGGAGTCGTGAGAGAGATTTGGGGGGCAATCCGTGTGCAAGAGAGAGTGCTTTTGTAGTTTGCTCAAATAAGAGTGCATAAGGAAGTGTGCTAAAGTAAAAAAATCTCTATTATGAGTAAAATTAGAAAAGTATCCTCGAAAATTAGGGATTTATATCAAGGTAGAAATCATGCTCCACACTCATCCAACAAAGATGACATTAGATGATCTGGCATGACAATGAGACACTCAAGTAATAAGTGGAAATCGATTGAAAATCGTGTGCAACTATTTCCATAATATTTTTGTTTATGTAATATGTGAGTACGAGTCTTGTGGCATGTTCTTAATAATAAAACTGCTGCAAGAATCGAGAAAAGAGGAGAGGGAGAGATGAGAAGGAGAACTCGGGTGCTTGTTGGGAATCGACAGCCACTCAAATCTACCTTAGCTGCACTAAAACATTGTTAAGTTTAATAGGGTTACAACTTCTTTTGCATGAATAAAACTGCCCTGCATTAGTAATACAAAATACATAAACATACACGTGATATGGATCCTCTACTGGATCCATATCCGATCCATATTCTAATACCCTCCCTCAAGTTGTGCATGGGATTGAACCATGTACAACTTGTTCTTCAGATACCAAAAACGATTACTTGTGAGGACTTTTGTGAACATATCGACGACTTGGTCTTCTGAAGTCACATAAACTGGTTCAGTCTCTTTGTCCGCTATCTTTTGTCTGATGAAATGTTGGTCAATCTCAATATGCTTAGTCCGACTGTGATGAACAGGATTGAACGCAATTTGTATAACACTTCTATTATCACACATAAGAGTCGAACTTGAGATATTCTCTCCCATCTCTGTAAGTAGATGTCTAATCCGGGTCACTTCTGCTGTGGTAGCTGCCATAGATCTATACTCTGCCTCTGTGCTAGATCGTGCCACAGTCTTCTGTTTCCTGCTACTCCATGAGACTAGATTTCTTCCGATAAAAACACAGTATCCTGAAACAGACCTCCTCTCATCTGGGTCCCCTGCTCAGTCCGCATCTGTATAAGCCACTATGTCATGTTTTGGTGTCCCCCATGAGGATTGCACATATGTGAGTCCCTCACCTACTGTGCCTTTTAGGTAACGAAGAATATATTTGACAACATCCATATGGCTAGTCTTTGGTTCATGCATGAACTGCGATACATGATTTACAGAATATACAATGTCTGGTCTAGTAAAGGTAAGATACTGTAACATGCCCACTAAACTGCGATATTTGCTTGCATTAGGGTATAACTTACCATCACAAATACTGGGATTTTGACTGACAATACTAGGTGTAGGCAGAGGTTTGCAATCTGTCATTCTTGATTTGGCCAGAAGATCAAGAGTGTATTTGTGTTGAGTTAATGACATTTTTCCATCTTGTCTGTCCACCTCTACACCATGGAAATATCTCAGTTCTCCAAGATCTTTCATCCTGAATCACATACTTAGCAAATCTTTAATTCGTCGAATATGGTATGGAGCATTACCACTGATCACGATATCATCAACATATATAAGTAAGAAAACCATAGTGGTTCTATCTCTGTACATAAATAGAGAATGATCAAGTTGAGAGCGGAGGAAACCGTGGTTATGAATATCTAAGGAGAAGCTTTAAAACCATGACCTGGTGGCTTGCTTTAAGCCATACAAGGCTCTGCTCAATTTGCATACATATTCCTTTGGGTCTCCCTCTACATAGCCTTGAGGTTGCTCCATGTAGACCTCTTCCTTTAAATCCCCATGAAGGAATGCATTATCAAGCTGACAAAGAGTCCATCCATGTTCAATGGCCATGCCAAGTATAATACGAATGGTTCCCATTTTCACTACTGGGCTGAATGTCTCATCATAATCTTGATCGTATTCTTGAGTAAAACCTTTGGCAACAAGGCGTGCCTTGTATCGTTCAATGCTACCATCCGGTTTATATTTAATCTTATATACCCATTTTGAGCCAACAACATTTTTGTCTGGGGGACGACCAACTATCTTTCATGTTCGACACTCATGAAGTGCCTCGATCTCCTCATTCATTGCTTCAATCCATTTGTTGGATTGAATAGCTTAACGAAATTCAAGTGGTTCCTCGTGTTTTTCAATCTTGGATAGAAAAATCTGAAAATCCATAGAAAAGTTATCATAACTCACCCATTTCTCAATAGGATGCCTTATCCTGCCCGATCTTCTTGGTGCTTCTCTGTTATTATTGGACAATGCCACCTGTTCTTCAGCAGGTACATCTGGGTCTCCTGGTATAGACATTTCCTTTGTATCTCAGACATTCTGTTTCTGATATCTCGTTCGAAACTATCTTATCATTTATGCTTCCAGGAGCCAAACTAGTATGTTCTGCAACATGTGAGATGAGTTCAGCATTGAGCAATGAATCATACCAATTGACAGTTGCGTCAATATGTTCATAATCGTGATCTACTTTATTTCTCAGAAAACTATTTTCATCAAAAATAACATTTCTGGAGATTCTGATCTTCTTGTTGACAGGGTCATAGCACCTGTATCCCTTGTGTTTATCTGCATAACCTACAAATTGACATATAGAGGTTTTGTTCTGAAATTTGGTTCTCATGGATTTATCAACATGTAAATAACACATGCAGCCAAAAACTCGTAACTCATCATAATCAGGATGTACCCCAAAGAGAACATAATAGAGAGGTTGATTCTCAAGAATAGGCATAGGAAGATGATTTATCACATGAGTGGCTGTATGAAAGGCTTCTGTCCAAAGACTAATGGGCACGTTAGAGCCATGCATCATGCTTATTGCACTTTCTACAATGTGTCTATGTTTACGTTCAACAACTCCATTTTGTTGTGGAGTGTATGGGCAAAAAACTCTACGATGTATCCCATTATCTTGAAGAAAATCTAAAAATTCCTTGGAGGAATACTCACCACCCCCATCACATTGTAGAATTTGAATATTTTAAGAGAATTGAGTATTGACGTAGGCATGAAAGTGACGAAAGATAAGAGAAACCTCTGATTTGTGTTTCATAAAGAATATCCAGGTAAAGCGGGAAAAACTGTCAATAAATGTCACATAATATTTACTTCCAGAAGAAGAAGAATTGGGCCCTAAACATCAGAACATATTATCTCAAAAGGCATAGAGGCTCTTTTATTTATTTGATAAAAAGGAAGTACATGACTTTTGCAAACCTGACAACTGGAACACATTTTATTCTTCAACGAAGATGAAATAGACTTTGGAAGAAATCCATTGGACACTAATTTTTCAATAAAGACTTGACTACAATGACCAAGACGAGAATGCCAAATTTTTGGCTTATTACACTGAGATATACTTAGAACACTTCTAGAGACGTTGTCGGACTTGGAAGGCTTCAACACACTGGAGGTTGGATCTTCATTGAAGATATACATGTTTTCACGTCGCTCTCTTTTAGCGAACATCTTCTTCGTTTGAAGATCCTTGACAAAGACAAAAGTAGGAGTGAATTCAATAGATGAATTGGTAGAATCAACAAGCTTGGAAACAGAGACAATATTTTTCTTTATATTTGGTGCATGCACAACATCAGATAAAGGAATGAATAAAGATTCAGACAAAGGAATGAAGACGTTGCCTACGTTTGAAATAGGGTGGTGAGTCCCATCTCCAGTTACAATATTAAATTTACCAAAATAAGGGATCAAGGTAGAAAACTTACCTACATTGCCAGTGACATAAGCAACTGTCGCAGAGTCGACATACCATATTCCGTCATCATTCTGCTTCAGGTTCAAGTTAGCCATAACAGACAAGAGAAGATCCTTAGCATCATCACTGACGCGAAAGGTACTCGCAGATCCTGATGTAGCAACATTTCTGTTGTTTTGTATTCTATTGCGACTTTGAGGATTCTGAGGATTGAACCAGCAATTGGCTTTGATGTGGCCACGTTTGTTGCACTGGTAGTATGTGGGAACGTTCCTTCACAGGCCGGGAGTGACATTTGGTGTAGGTAGCAACCCACGCCCACCCTGGATTTGTGCTCCCCTACCTCTGCTACGCCCTCCTCGTGTACGATCAACAGTCATCCCTGTGGCAAGAACATCATGCATAGATGATTGCCCTATTGAAGCATCAAAAATGCTTTTCAAGGACATCTCATACTGGAATAATTTAGCACGCAAATCTTCAAAACTAGGTAATATAGGCAAGCACAATAAGGTAGTCACAAGAACATGATACTCTGACCCCAGAGCATTCAGTGTCTGCTGCACTTTTTCTTTATCTGACACTGGATATCCAACAATGACTAGTTGATCTGTGATACTTTTGACTTGATTTAAAAATTCAATAATGGTCATTGTCCCTTTTCTCAAAGACTGAAATTCATGCTTGAGAAATAGCACCTTAGCCTCTGATATTTGAGCATAAGTCTGAGCTAGAGTCTCCCACAATTCTTTAGTTGTACAATCATCAGGAATAGAGACTAATACTTCTTGTGTTAATGTTGAAGTAATGTACGCGATGAGAGCTTGATCACGCTTCATCCAAGTAACAAAAGTAGGATTACGAACAATGTTTGGTAAGCTTCCATCTTCCTTTGTTTCTTGTGTGATAAATTCTAGAGGCGTTGGAGTGAACCATCCAAATGACCTGAAAGATCTTGGCTTCGGATGAAAGGAGTGATCTGACGTTTCCAAGTCAAATAATTGTTGGTATTCAATTTTTCAGAAACGAGCTGCCCAAGAAAATTGGAAGAAAGCCCCAAGTTGACTGAACTGTCCATTTGTAATCTTATGATAGAGAATAGCTTTGCAGCAGAGCCCGACACACAAAGAAGATGGTGTCACGACTCACGACAGATTATGAAGAATCAAGTGAGAGGAAAATAGTTTTACGTCAGCAGATCTGTGTAGGGTTCAGATCTGACTCAATCAATGAAGAAATGCAGACAAAGGCAGATGAAAGGATGCTGGTTTAATGCAGTCAGACTTGGAGTAGGTAAAAAAAAACTCAGACAATGACAGTAGATGAAAAAGAATATAGGGACTCGTATGAAAGGACGCTGGTTTAATTCAATCAGACCTGGAGTAGGTGAAAGACTCTGACAATGACAGACAACCACAATAGGTGAAAAGGAATATAGACAATAGATGAAAAGGAATATAGACAGTAGATGAAAAAGAATATAGGGACTCGTATGAAAGGACGCTGGTTTAATTCAATCAGACCTGGAGTAGGTGAAAGACTCTGACAATGACAGACAACCACAATAGGTGAAAAGGAATATAGGGACTCGATTTCTGTGTGCTTGAGTAGATGAATGAAGACGAGAAAAGACGTGAAACAGGGAAAAAAATATGACTGACGTGAACAGGAGGTGTTCACGTGACCAGAGTTGGGTTGCGTGAAAAAAAACTTGCGTGGCCAGACGAGTTTCTTGCGTGAGACAAAACTGACGACAAGAAGAAAGGGGACGTAACTTTAATCACGTGCTGTCATTAACTCAGGTGGGACAAGGAGAATAAAACCTGATGGTGAGACCAAGTTGCGTGATGACGAGAGGAGTAAAGTCTGACGACGAGAAGAAGGAAGACAACTTGTCCCGGTTCCGATGAAGGCCCTTTTTATTCCCAGAGAGATCGATGCTTTGATACCATGATAAAACTGCTGCAAGAATCGAGAAAAGAGGAGAGGGAGAGAGGAGAAGGAGAACTCGGGTGCTTGTTGGGAATCGGCAGCCACTCAAATCTACCTTAGCTGCACTAAAACATTGTTAAGTTTAATAGGGTTACAACTTCTTTTGCATGGACAAAACTGCCCTGCATTAGTAATACAAGATACATAAACATACACGTGATATGGATCCTCTATTGGATCCATATCTGATCCATATTCTAATACTTAATTGCAAGATATTTAATATTTTGCATTGTTCCTGTGAGATAGTTGATGTTTGATTATTTCTTATGCGACTCATAGAGACATAAATGCTTCATATGTGATTTTATGATTGTATTTTGTGCAATTCATCATTGTTTCATCATGTGTTATGTTTTTTTAGATTTTTTTTATATTTTAGATTTTTTTATTAAAAATTACAGTTTTTTTACGATATGATACATATGTTATTTTGGGGCCAATCGATACGGGTAACGATACAATACTTACAACCTTGTGTGAAACCCAAGCAATTCTTGTGCATGCCTATGAAATGCATATTCAATGAACTGATCTTCAAAAGGGTGGTAGATTTCACGAGTGGGAGAGGTATCTGCTGCAAAGGATAAGTGTCCTGGTAACTTTTTATTCCATAAAGAAAATGATCCATTGGAATTGGTTAAAGATGACTTTTCCTTCTGACTGGCATGCTTCAGTCCTTTGTTTTAGATCTGGCAGAAATCTGTCAGAAATCCATATAAGGGTTATGAAATATGGAAATCCATCTTGATAATGCACTGGCGTAGTGTACATTGTCTTCCCCTTCGGAGATATTGTGGGTTAAAGTAGGAAATTCATCATGCTGGCGATGCGCTGTCCATCAACAATTTCCCCTTCAAAATATTGAATGGGCCCAAATTTTTTTGAAATCTTTGGATTAAAATGGCTACAAGTAAAATAATTGGAGTGGTTATATATGTGAACTAAAGATACAAATCAGGTTTATATATTGTAATCAAGTTTGAAACTCCGCTTCATCCAGCGTCTCAGAAACCCTTCGGGTTGCTTAAACACTGTTTGGATATATTTTTATTTATTGTTTACATGCATAAATTAAAGCACATTTTATAAAGAAGAATGTTGCCTTTATGTTTGGGTAAATGTATGGATCACCAATTATTTAAACTAAAATGAATAGAAAAAGTGATAAGTATGAGTAATGGTGATTGTGGTGGTGGTGGTAGTGGTGACAGGGGTGGTGGTGAATGATGGATGTGGTAGTGATGATGGTGGTAGTGATAATGGTGGTAGTGGTGATGGTGATGGAGGTTGTAATGATGGTGGTGATGATGGCAGTGGTAATGGTGGTTGTAAAGAAATAGTGGTGAAGTGGTGATGATGGTGGTGGTGATGGTGGAGATGTGGTGGTGTTGATGATGGTGAAGTGTTGGTGTTCATCGTGGTGGAATGAAAGAAAATAAGTTGTAAAAGAAAAAAGTAGGGCCCTCCCTGTTTTTAAAAAAAAGGATGATTTCCCATCAAATTTATAAAAGCTCATTTAAAAAATAAAACCAAAAGATTCAAACACCAAAACTTGCTATTTAAAATAAGTACAAATAACATGGAGTTATTCATAAAGTGATCCAAACGGGGGTTAATGTCCACAAGAAAGCTCCAATGGGTGTTTATCCCACTTGGCAAGATATGTACTAGGGAGACCGTAGGTACTGAATGCTCAAACGGATCCATTAGGTTCAGTAAGGGGGCGTTTGATTCGCGAACAATCATGGACAAAGACACCATGTTCTGTCCAGTTATGTTCTGACCTATGCGTACTGAATGCTCAAACGGATCCATTAGGTTCAGTAAGGGGGCGTTTGATTCGCGAACAATCATGGACAAAGACACCATGTTCTCTCCAGTTATGTTCTGACCTATGCCACCTGGGTATGGGTATGGGTATGGGTATGGGTATGGGTATGGGTATGGGTATGGGTATGGGTATGGGTATGGGTATGGGTATAGGTATAGGTACAAAGGGTACAACATGACAATTCCAAAAAATTATGGGTACGGGGACACAACTATATATATATATATATATATCACATAAATACAAAATAAATTCAAAATAAATTGAATATAATATAAATATATATGCTATATCAAAAATATATATTATATACTGAAAATATAATTATAAATTATAAATTAAATAAAACTTATATATACGAAGGGTAAAATGGCGTGTCTGGGTGTTGATGCGTGTCGACATGGGGATACACGTGTCGACACAGGTACGAAGGGTAAAGTGGAGTGTTCGGGTACCATAGATTCTAACCCTTTCAGAGTTCAGACAATAACAAGATGTCTATGTCTAGCGTTTGTGTTGACCCCGATACAACACTACCGACCATGTATCTCGCTTTTGATTCATCATTGCATACACTTAGGATGCGTTTAAAATTTGTGTATTTTGATAAAAAAATCATATTTAAAGTATAAAAAAAGAAATTTAGATTTAGCATGCATTCACTCAATAAATTGCAAAATAAGGATTAAAATACACTCATAAATTACAAAAATAAGAATTAAAATACAAAACTCCTAAAATTTAGGCATACCTAAAAAATTTAGATTTATCATCATTCACTCAATAAATTGCAAAAATAGGTATTAAATTGCAAAAGCCCCTAAAATCTAAGCATACCCAACAAAAAAACCAGGTTTAGAATCATTCACTGAAAAAATCGGATTTTGCATGCATTCACTCAATAACCTATAAAAATAGGGATTAAAATACATAAACCCCTAAAATTTAAGCATACCCCCAAAAGATCGGATTTAGCATCATTCACTTAATAAATTGCAAAAATATGGATTAAAATGCAAAACTCCTAAAATCTAAGCATATCTGAAAAAAAACCGTATTTTTCATGCATTCACTCAATAAATTGCAAAAATAAGAATTAAAATACAAAACCCCTAAAATCTAAGCAAACCAAAAAGAAAAAAAATTGGATTTAGCATCATTCACTCAATAAATTGCAAAAATAGGGATTAAAATGAAAAACCCTTAAAATCTTAGCATACCCGAGCACAAACAATCTGATTTTTCATGCATTCACTCTATCAATTACAAAAATAAAGATTCAAATTCAAAAGCCCTAAAATCTACCAAAATCTTTCAGATTTAGTAAACCTATCGGGTTATATATATATATATATATATATATATATATATATATATATAGAGAGAGAGAGAGAGAGAGAGAGAGAGAGAGAGAGAGAGAGAGAGAGAGTACCTTTGGTGAGAGGTCGGTAGGAGCGGAGGTAGTCTGGGAAGCCGTCGGGAGAGGAGGGAATGGGTGGGGGGTGTTGGAAGCGTTGGGTATATCTTGACGGTTTTTTTTCCCATTTTTTCGTCCGCTATTGTCCACCCCATGTTGTTCTTGTTAGAAAACAAAGGGTTTGATAATTAACCCATAAATGCACACTTAAGGTGCAAATACACAAACCCACTAAGGGGCAACCAAAAACACATAAAGTGCTAAACCCATAAACCCACAAAGGGGTTAAGCCAAAAGGCTAAAAGAATATTTTTTTATTATGAGAAATAGGGTAAAAACCCTTTTACAATGGAGCTAAAGCTCCCGCTAGAATGACAATACAAAGGACAGGACCCCCTTTTATAGGGGTTACATTGAGGGCCTTGGAGGGGCTCTAATGTAGTCGTTGGAGCCCCTCCAACGGTCATAAATGTGACCGTTGGAGGGGTCCAACGTCTACATTGGGGCCCCCAAGGTGGTACGAATATCAAAAAGAAAATAAGAAAGGAAAAAAATAAAAGAAAAAGAAATAAAAAAGTACAATCATATTCCTAATGGAATATGCGTAAAATGGAAATGACAAAAATAACCTTTTAGGGTATTACAAGAAAAATAGATATATATCTATATATATACGTATACATATATGTATATATATGTATATGTATCTATATATATACGAATATATATATACAAAAGGAATTACGGTTACATTTTAACAGTTCTGTGGGTAGGGGTGGAATGCTGGGGGATGATGAATCGTCATCTGCGGGATGCCGCATCTGCGATATCCCGTGTTTGTGTGGGTGCGCATGGCCTCCACGTTGCGGGCATCCCTTGAATCAAACACCCGCCTAAGATGCATACGTGAGGGGTGGCATGTGGCCACCTTGGAGGCCTCTCATAGCCCCTATCCGCCCTGCTCACTCAATTAATAAACAAATATGGTATTTTCCCATCTATGTAACATGGGTACTTCAATATCCTTAGTGTTCCCATGTTTGCTGGTACATCTGGATAATGGATCTGGGTGCTGCTAACCTGCCACACGTAGTTTTTATTTTAGTTGAACTTTCCATGCATACTTTTGTAGCATATACACTCAAGTTTTCGTTAAATCAATTCAATCCAAAGCATGTGTTTTAATAAATAAGCAATTATAAATGCATCTACTGATTTTCAAAGGGTCCTAATCAGTGATCTAACGTTTTGGGGTAGGATGATTCTTCTTCTCCTTCTCTCTCTCTTTCTATAATAATAATAATAATAATAATAATAATAATAATAATAATAATAACAATAATAATCAATTGTAAAGTTGCACTGTGTTTTTTTGTCACAGGGATACGCAGTGTAGGGCCCGGTGCCTAGGGGACATGAAAATACATGTGATCACACCATGTGACACATATGGCATTTTTTTCATTTATTAGTAAATATATTTTTATATATTATAGCTAATAAAGTTATATGGTTACATATTAAATAAAATGGCTCTCTTTGTGTCCTATTTTTCACAAAAATCACGTATTTGTGTTTGGTATCCTCATCATACTTGTGTCCATATCTGTATCTGTGTGACATGTTTTTCTACTTCACAAAATCATTCACAATACCATTTTACAGGTCTGTGTGGAATCTCGTTGGAACTGTACTTAATAAAAGTTTTTGCAATCTTTTGCGTACATTCCTTGAGATTGTTGATCTTCATTTAGAAAATTGGTGTCCTACCGTTTGTATATTACAATTCCACCCAACAAAAATTTCCTGCCCCCTCATCTTCGTATTCTCATGTTCTTGTAAGTTGTAACTGGCTTCTTGCGTTCTTTCCAACTACTATTGGAGCTTCAATCTTTGATGGGTCTACAGTTATATGGAAACTATCTATTGTGCCTTTTCCCATTCTCATTTGGGTCTCTTCTTTTTTTTTTCCTACTTCTGTTGGTTGCATAATCAGGTCCCTCAGATACAAAGATGGTGAATTATCACATCTTGTATGGGCCTGTGTATGTTACAAATGTGCAGTGCACGTGATGTTTGTTCAGGGAATTGTGTTTAGTTGTTGTTAATGCATGTTGTATCTTCTCTATCACATGTTTCCTGTTCAAATGCAAAGGCATAAATACATCTGATGAGATTAGAGTTCGCAGTAACTATTGGGGTGTCTGCCCCCATCAAAAAGTGTCATAAATTGTCATGTGTACTCCAACTCTTCTATAATGGTAGCATTCCCTTTTACTTTACTTTTTGCTTGCTGTAATGGTCAAATCAAATGTGATTTTTGGAACTTACAATTTTGATATCTGCTGAATCTCTGTTTCTTCAAATATTTTATCTGAACACATTTCCTAGTCATATTCAAAATTTGATGGAGAAGTTTTTCTTGGCTTCTAGGGATTTTTTTACTCTCATGCTATGTCACCTGGATATGGGTACGACATAGCAATTCCAAAAAATGTGGGTGCGGGGACACAGCTATTTATATTAAATATCACATAAATATAAAATAAATTCAAAATAAACTGAATACAATCTAAATATATATGCTATATCTAAAATATATATTATACACTGAAAATATAATTATAAATTATAAATTAAATACAAACTTGCATGTGCAGAGGGTAAAATGGCGTGTCTGGGTGTCGGCGCGTGTCGACACGGGTATGGAGGGGAAAATGGAGTGTCCGGGTACCATAGATCCCATGGCTTTCCTCCTTTTCTTTTTAGTATCAAAATTCATGTGGTGAATATCTTGGTCTTTTTTCCATTAACATCATGCTACTTGTCCTGAACAGGTGATATTCATGGACAGTACTCGGACCTCCTCCGATTATTTGAGTATGGCGGGTTCCCTCCTGAAGCAAATTATTTATTTCTGGGGGACTATGTTGATCGTGGTAAGCAGAGCATAGAGACTATATGCCTTCTTCTTGCTTACAAGATCAAATACCCAGAGAACTTCTTCCTTCTCAGAGGCAACCATGAATGTGCTTCAATCAACCGCATCTATGGATTCTATGACGAATGCAAGAGGCGGTTCAATGTTCGCCTATGGAAGACATTTACAGATTGTTTCAACTGCTTGCCTGTGGCTGCACTTATTGATGAAAAAATACTCTGCATGCATGGAGGTCTATCACCAGATTTGAATAATTTAGATGAGATCCGGAAAATTGCTCGTCCTGTGGATGTCCCAGACCAAGGTCTTCTCTGTGACCTTTTATGGTCTGATCCTGATAAAGAGATTGAAGGCTGGGGTGAGAATGACAGGGGTGTCTCATACACATTTGGGGCTGATAAGGTTGCAGAGTTCCTGCAGAGGCATGACCTTGATCTCGTTTGCCGAGCCCACCAGGTTTCAATTGCAAATTTATTTATTTATTTACTTTCTTTTTTTGGCGTAGAAGTTAGAATACTTGTTAATTTTCAAAAGTTGCTATTATTGTTAGAAATGTTTGCCATATTGTTGTGACAATAGGATGCTAATTGTTAAACTATGGTTTCTAGTTAAGGTCATGGTTTACTACTGATCTTTGTGGATTTTATGCCACCTTTATTGCTTGGGGACTCAGGAATGACATAGGACTGGACTCTCAAACCCATATTAATCTGAGTCTTGCTGCAACTCCATGGGGGACCATGCCGCACTACATGGTGGAGTTGTCAGAATCTTCAATTATGTTATGAAGGGACAGTTCCTTAATGTTGAACCTTGTTTTTATAGCATTGGTTTGGTTTAACAATAACTGAACAGGTTGTGGAGGATGGATATGAATTCTTTGCAAAAAGGCAACTGGTGACGATATTTTCTGCACCCAATTATTGTGGCGAATTTGACAATGCTGGTGCCATGATGAGTGTCGATGAAAGTTTGGTATGCTCATTTCAGATCCTTAAACCATCAGATAAGAAGTCAAAGATTGGATTTGGTAACATTAACATGTCAAAGCCTGGGACACCACCACGAAAGGTAATCATTTCCATTTTGCTTATTTTCTTTCCTTGCTTACTTGCCTCTTTATGGAAAAGTTTTCATATTTACTGCACCTGCACCCGCGTCACGTCGCGTCGACGCGGGTGCTGCGGCTCTAAGGAGAGTCCGTGTGACATATTGGAAAACCCTTTATTTGTTTTGAAAAGCACAGTGATGGAGATCTCTGCTATATCTGAACTTCAATTTTAAGCGTTTCTAGTTAAAATATCAGTGTTTTTTTTCACAACTACCTTTTCTAATACTACAGTCTTCCTTTGGGAGGAAAATATCCTATATTTTCTTTCTCCAAAGTAGCTGCTTTCACATTCTCTCTCTCTCTCTTATTTGTATTAGAAGGCAATATATAATTCTTTTAATGTATGATTTTTATTTAAGGAAAAGAAGAAATTTAAAGAATTTATTTTTAAATGAAAAGGAAAAAATTAAAATTCTTAACATTCTATTTGGTCGCTAAAAGAAAAAAGCTGATTAGGAAGTAAATGAATCATGAAAGTATGAAACAGTAAATAACACATGATTAGGTAGTGCAATAAGAGTCACTAACTTCGATCTTAAAGGCCGTCTCAACTCAATCTTATATATATATATATATATATATATATATATATATTTATATATATATATATATATATATAACTCTGTGAAGTCTGTGGGCGGGGAGTGAGCATCACCTTGCAATACATCATCGTCATCATAAAGCCTTATCTCAACTACATGGGGCCGGCTTTACGAATCCTGTTTCTCCATTTCTGTCTATTTAGGGCTAAAACTTCGGTCATTTTACAATCTTTCATGTCACCTCTAACTGCCTCCTTCCAAGTCTTCATTGGTCTTCCTCTTTTCCTAGCTCCTACTTGTAGAATGTCAACCTTTCTCACAAGTTTCTTTAGAGGCCTTCGTTGAGCATGTCCAAACCATCTTAAACGTCGTTCACTTATTTTATCCTTTATTGGTCTGACTCTTATCGTGGTATAAAACTCATGAGTCATGCTATGAAACTTTGGGAGAGGGTGATTGAGTCTAGGTTGAGGAAGGTTGTCATGATATCAGAGAATCAATTTGGTTTTATGCCTGGAAGATCAACTATGGAAGCTATACATCTTCTTAGACAACTTATTGAGAGATATAGAGAGATGAACAAAGATTTGCATATGGTTTTTATTGATTTGGAGAAGGCATACGATAGAGTGCCTAGGGACGTTCTCTGGTGGACAATGATGAAGAAATATGTTTCTCTCAAGTACATTAGTATAATTAAAGATATGTATGAAGGAGTAGTAACCAATGTCCGCACTTGTGGAGGGATAACAATCAATTTTCCTATAACGGTTGGGTTACATCAAGGATCTGCTTTAAGCCCTTTCCTATTTGCTATAGTGATGGATGAGCTTACGAGATCAATTCAAGAAAATGTGCCGTGGTGTATGTTGTTTGCTGATGATATTGTTTTGATTGATGAGTCTAGAGCTGGGGTTAATGCTAAGTTAGAATTATGGAGACAGACATTGGAAGCTAGAGGTTTTAAGTTGAGTAAGAGTAAGACAAAATATATGGAATGTCAGTTTAGTAAGCAACGAAGTAGTGATGAGAGTGTAGTGATGCTTGGTGAACAAGAAATATCGGTGGATGATTGTTTCAAATATTTGGGATCTATCATTCAAAAGTATGGAGAAATTGATGGAGATGTAAATCATAGGATAAAGGTTGGGTGGATGAAATAAAAAAGTGCAACTGGAGTGTTGTGCGATCTTAGAATGCCATTGCGGTTGAAGGGAAAGTTTTATAGGACGACTATTAGGCCCGCTTTACTATATGGTACGGAATGTTGGGCTGCCAAGAGACATCATATTCAAAAAATGAGTGTAGCTGATGCGTATGCTTAGATGGATGTGTGGAAATACAATAAAAGATAAGATTCAGAACGAGGAGATACGTAAGAAGGTAGGCGTTGCACCCATTGAAAATAAGATGAGAGAGAATCGTTTACGGTGGTTTGGACATATTCAGCGAAGGCCTAATGATGCTCCAGTTCGAAGGATGGAGAAATGGGAAAATATATTAGTTAAAAGAGGTCGGGGTAGGCCTAGGAAGACTTGGATGGAGATGATAGGAAAGGATATGAATGCTTTGAACCTCACCGAGGACATGACATTGGATAGAAATGATTGGAGGAGAAGGATTCATGTGGAAGACCCGGAATGATTTTCTTTTTTGGTTCATATCGCCGACCCCAATTGTTTTGGGATGAAGGCGTAGTTGTTGTTGTTGTATTGGTCTGACTCCTAGGTGCATTCTAATATATTAATTTCTAATTTTATCCTGGTAATCCCGATCATCCATCTTAACATACACATCTATGCATAATTCACTTTGTCTTTTTGTCGTTCTTTAGTAGCCCAACATTCAACTGCATATAACAATTTTGGTCTTATGGCAGTCTTGTAAATACGTCATTTCAGTAGTAGATGTACTCTTTTATCGCATAACGCACCACTAGTTTGTTTCCACTTAACCCAATTGACATTGATCCTATTAGTGATATCTTCTTCAAATCCCCCATTCTGTTGTAATATAGACCCTAAATGCTGGAACTTCTTGCATTGTTGAATAAACATCTCTTGTACTCTAATGTCATTGCTATCACTAACGTCTGTACTCTCCATATATTCATTAGATTTCGATAAACTCAGATTTTCAACTAGCCCGACGTTAACTCTTGGATATATTCTTGCTAGAAATATCCCTGATCCCACTGATAACAAGTAGGACCAAATGTAGGAGAGATTTCTAGCAAGATATATTCCCTTTCTACCAATTCCTATTTAAATGAATGAAAAATTGTACTGATTTTATACAATTGACATATTATAACTTTTTTTTGGGGAAATAACTAAAAGATGTATATATGAAGAGAGATGCTAGAGAGCTGCCCAAGTCTGGACATGGGAGTTAAAGAAAACAGGAGAGAGAGAGAGAGAGAGGTTAAATTTCGAAGACTTTAGGAAGATTTTGTTTCATATTAGGATTTAGAAGATGGAGACACAATACAAGGTTTAGAGAAGGAAACAAAAAGAGCTTGGGTAAGAATTTATGGATTTGGTAAGATTTGGTAGGATCTGATAAATGTATCTTTAATATAATTATAAACATAAAATAATGATATTTTTAATAAAAACCTAAAAAGTACAACGTACCCCTTAGTGGAACAATTTGAGAGACCTGCGAAGGCAATACTAAAAGAGGAGGAAGGAGCAGAGGGAGAGGGGACAGTGACTGACTGAGCGAGAAGCTGCAATTGGTGCATCTGCTCTAGAATTTGTAACTGAGCACTACTCACATGCTTTGAAGGACTCGTCACTAGTGAGACATTGGACTGAGTACCAATGCCACTAATATCGGTCTGTACATCCTTAGGCTTTGAGCCTTCTTCTCGGAAGCAGATCAGGTCATGCTGAAAATGAGCGTTTTTGCTCATGCTGACATCGTGGCCATCCGATTTGCATTTTAAAAAGTTCAAAAGTCAACAAAACCACATGGCATTCATCCAAAATGCAAACAAACGGCCAAGATGTCCGCATGAGCAAAAACGCTCATTTTCAGCATGACCTGATATGCTTCCCTTCTTGTCCGGTCATAGTTGCAACCACTCCACCCTTCTTTTTCTTTAAGACTGGGCACTGTAATGAGATATAGCGGAAATATAAAAAGTGCTTACAAGCATTTACAACAATGAATAAAAGAGACAATATCACAAATCCACAAAGGGACAATACAAGCACAAGCCTTTAAGAAGGCAACAATATAAAAAGCCTCTTATTGAAAAGAGAGAGAGCTCTCAAGAATGAAAAATATACAAGGGGATCACCCCTATTTATACAAAAGGGAGAGGAGAGAAAGAGAGGCAAAATGCCTCAAAAGGAGAGCCCAAAAGGGGGCTCCCATGGAGTCGTTGGGAGCCCCCAACGGTCACATTTGTAACCGTTGGAGGCTCCAACGACTCTATGGTTGGAGCCCCTTTTGACCTTTAAGAAATACAAAAAAAATAAAATTAAAAAATAAGAAAAGAAAAATACATTTAAACAAAAACTGAAAATAGTTGTTTTCTAAAACAACTATGTGAATTTACAAAAATACCCCTATTGGGTATTGATGTAATATTATATATATATATATATATATAAGAGATACATTTTAACACCCCCCCTCAAACTTTACGGGGAGATGACGGAAAGTTTGCCAAGAAGGAACATGAAGCGAGGAGCCGGAAGAGCTTTAGTAAAGAAGTCCGCCAACTGATATTCGGAAGTGACATAAGGTAGCGCAATTGTTCCTTGTAAGAATTCGTCACACGCTCATGGAATGTATGATTGCTCGCAATATAGATGGCACTCTTGTTGTCGCAACATAATTTTGAGGCGTCGGTAATATCAACCCCCATGTCTTTAAGCAGACTGCGAAACCATACAAGTTTCATTGTCGTGGTTGCCATGGCCCGATACTCAGCTTCCGTGGATGACAGTGAAACTTTTTGCTGCCTCTTGCATCGCCAGGCAATCAAAGAGTCCCCTAAAAAGACACAAAAACCAGTAGTTGAGACTCGATCATTGGGATTACCTCCCCAATCTGCATCAGTATAAGCAAGAAGATTCAAGGAAGAAGAGGAGGATAGAAATAGCCCTTTATTGATGGTATTCCGAATATAGCGGATGATTCGGAGAACAACACTCATATGCACAGTTGTAGGAGCATGCTGAAATTGGCTAACTGAGTGAACCGCATGGGCGATATCTGGTCTGGTGATGGTTAAATAGGTAAGAGACCCAATGAGTTGTCTGTAAGGTGTGGGATCTTCCAGAAGAACCCCATCCTCCAACCGTAATTTGGCATTAATAACTTCGGGAGTCTCTACTTTCTTGTCATTAGAAATCCCAAACTTAGAACAGATATCTGCAGCAAGCTTCATCTGTGACAAAATATATCCTCGAGAAGAATATGCAACTTCAATTCCAAGAAAATATCGAAGAAAACCTAAATCAGACATATCAAAATTATTTTTTAACATATTTTTAACATCAATAATACTATTTTGATCATTCCCAGTGATAATCATATCATCAACATAAAGCAACAATATCATGATACTAGTACCTGCATTTTTAACAAAAAGAGCAGTGTCAGTATAACAAGAGTGAAATCCTAACTTTACCGTGATATCACTGAAACGATCATACCAAGCCTTAGGAGCTTGTTTGAGGCCATAAAATGTCTTCAAAAGCCGTAGTGTTTGACCTTGCTTAACATTAATTTCGGGTGGCGGATCCATGTAAACTTCTTCACTTAAATTGCCATTTAAAAAGGCATTTTTTACGTCAAGTTGATAAATAGGCCATTTTTGGTTGATGCGACAACTATTAAGGTTCTGACACTGGTCATTCGAGCTACGGGAGCGAATGTTTCTTCATAATCAATGCCGTATTCTTGGGAGTATCCCTTAGCGACTAATCTAGCTTTATATCGTTCCAAAGAGCCATCGCTTTTAGTTTTAACTTTGAAGACCCAACGACACCCAATAGGTTTTTTGTGTGAGGGTAGATTAACTATTTCCCAGGTATTAGCCTTTTTTAATGCATTTAGTTCAACTTGCATTGCTTCAACCCAATGTTGTATAGATTTAGCTTGATTATAGTGAGCAAGTTCAAAATAAGAATGTAGGGTTATTAAACATGCTCAATAGTTGGGGGTCAAGGAATCATAGAATACAAACCTATTTGGGGGTATTGATATTCTAGAAGAATGTCTAACTTGTGGTTCCTCAGTAGATTTAGAAATTTGAGAGTATTTTTCGAGGGCACTAATAGGATTTTCTTGATTTCTTCTTGAGTAAACATTTATATTTGTATCACTATCATTTATATTTGAATCACTATCATTTGAGGATGTTATATCAAGATGGGACACTTCACGTGTATCTTCTATGTTTTCAAGAAAATCTTCTTGTATGTCATCAATAAGATCATATAAGAATATATAATCAATTTTATTTGTTTTTTCTATTTTATCAAAACCGTTCTCTTCTTCTAGAAATGTTACATCTTTTGAAACATATAGTTTATCATTCTTAAAATCATAACATCTATACCCTTTTTGATTTTCACCATATCCTAAAAAAACACATTCAATTGCTTTTGGAGACAACTTATCCCTTTTATATAATAGGACAAAACATTTTCAACAAAAAATACGAAGACGATTGAAATCGGGTGAAAATTTGAAGAGCTTTTCATAGGGAGAAGCATTTTTCAATTTGGAAGAAGGCATTCTATTGATTAGATAAGTTGAGGTTAGAACGGCTTCGGCCCAAAACTTCTTTGGAATATTCCTAGAAACAAGTAATGTTCTAGCGGTTTCTATAATGTGCCTATGTTTCCTTTCCGCTAGGCCATTTTGTTGAGGAGTCCTAGGACATGACTTTTGATGGCGAATTCCATTTTGGGTTAAATAGTTTTGAAATTCATGGGATAAGTATTCGCCACCGGAATCGGATCTTAAAATAGATATGTTATTTTGAAATTGATTTTGATTTTTTTTATGAAAATCTTTAAAGGAAGTAAATACTTCCGATTTATGACTAAGAAAATAAATCTAAGCATACCGAGTAAAGTCATCAATAAAGGTAACATAATATGAATAACCCCCTTTAGACATAACCGGAGAAGGCCCCCAAACATCCGAATGCACCAATTTAAAATGTCTAGATGAAAGAAAAGTTCTAGTTGGAAATAGAATAAACTTCATTTTTCCAAAAATGCAATCTTTGCAATTAATTTCTTTTTCCTTACAAAATTTGTTTCCAAAAGGAAAGAGATACATTTTGGAATAACTTGGATGACCAAGTCTTTTATGCCAAGTTTTCATGTTTTTTTCTTGGACATAAGAACAAAAATAATTTGTAGGGAGATCGAGATGGTCCATATAATAGAGGTCTCCCTTTCTATGGTCTTGCCCAATCCGCTTCCCGGACCGGAGATCCTGCACAAAGCAACCATTAGATGAGAAAGATATTTCACATCCATGGTCGGCAATTTGAGAGACCGAAAAAAGGTTTAAATTTAGTTTGGGAACAACTCTTACTTTTGGAACACAAAAATTTTGAGAATCTTTAAAAGAGCCAATACTTGAAATTTTTAAAAAGGTTCCATCGGCCGTAGAGACACAAGAGTCTTTTGAATTGATGCAAACATCAATAAGTGCATTTTCATCGGGGGTTATATGAAAAGAAGCTCCGGAGTCAAGGATCCAAGAATACGTACCGGGTGAAGATGACGAATCAATAGCCGCACCCGATGTGGAGGAAGAAACTTTTAGAATTTGTTGGAGAGCCATAGATATTTGTCCAAGAGTTTCTTTGATGTCATCTTCTTTGGTGGTAGTTTCTTCAAGAGAGGCCACCTTAGGCTTGAAAGTTCCATTAAGCTTTGGGCAAGCGGGTTTAATGTGATACGACTCATAGCAATGATGACAAACAATCATTTTTCTTCCTCCATTGTAGTTTCCTTGTTTCCCAAAATGAGGAAGTTTATAGGTTCTAACATTGTTACCCGGTTTTGATACGGCAAGTACGTCATCAACATGTTTACTCATGCCAAGCCTTGTCTCCTCTTGAGTGATTTCGGCAATAACATCCTCAATAGGAGGAAAAATAGATCTATGGAGAAGTGAGGATCTCACTTGCTCAAATTCGGGACGTAGCCCAAAAAGGAATTGAAACAATCGTTCTTGTTCCATTTGTTTTTGTCTTAAATCAATATCTTCCATAGAAACCCATTTTGGCTCCAAGTGAGCCAATTCATCCCATAGTGGGTTTAGGGCACTATAATAGTCTTGAATGCTAGAATCACCTTGTTTGGTGGTTCTAATCTTTTCTTGCAAGAAATATGCTCTTGCAAGATCCTTTTGGGTATACATACCCTTCATAAAGGACCAAGCCTCATTGGCTCTACGAAATTTAGCTATATTAGCACATACCTTAAGCTCAACATTATTCATGAACCACGCAAGGATTTTTGCGTGATTGCTTTCCCAATCTTCCACTTTTTTTGATGATTTTCAATGGCCTTGAGGCGAGCATCTCCTTTAAGAGCCTTTTCTTGACCTTCTTCGTCCTTTGTGAGCATAAGCTTAGGTTCCGGAACGGTGCCCATGACAAAACCCCAAAGTTTCTTATCTTTGAGATTATCTTCCATTGCCGATGCCTACATCATATAATTCTTTCCATTGAGCTTGAAGGATAGGTCAATCTTTGCCTCCATGATGTTGCCAAGAAGTGAGAAGAGATTCACCAAATATAAAATACACGAACCACACCTTTCCTTCAAGAATCGAGTGGCTCTGATACCATGTAATGAGATATAGCGGAAATATAAAAAGTGCTTACAAGCACTTACAACAATGAATAAAAGAGACAATATCACAAATCCACAAAGGGACAATACAAGCACAAGCCTTTAAGAAGGCAACAATATAAAAAGCCTCTTATTGAAAAGAGAGAGAGCTCTCAAGAATGAAAAATATACAAGGGGATCACCCCTATTTATACAAAAGGGAGAGGAGAGAAAGAGAGGCAAAATGCCTCAAAAGGAGAGCCCAAAAGGGGGCTCCCATGGAGTCGTTGGGAGCCCCCAACGGTCACATTTGTGACCGTTGGAGGCTCCAACGACTCTATGGTTGGAGCCCTTTTTGACCTTTAAGAAATACAAAAAAAATAAAATTAAAAAATAAGAAAAGAAAAATACATTTAAAAAAAAACTGAAAATAGTTGTTTTCTAAAACAACTATGTGAATTTACAAAAATACCCCTATCAGGTATTGATGTAATATATATATATATATATATATATATATATATATATATATATATATATATATATATATATAAGAGATACATTTTAGCAGGCACAAGTTCTTCATGTGACAAAACCCTTGCAGTAATGACACTGAACAGAGATCAAGTCTCCTCGACCACCACTAGGCCTACTATCTCCTCTACCTCCACCTCTGCTATCAGTGTCACATGCAACTGCAAGCAAGGTTTTCCCACAGGGCTTACTACCAAGAGACTTAAGTTTAGTTTCTTTTGCCATTAATTCTCCAAAAGTCTGAACATGAGTGGGTAGAAAAAGATAATAAAGAATACTGCTGCACATGCTGTTGAATTTTGGACTAAGCTAAGAGCCATAAGAAAATTAATGTTTTTGGTCCCTTGCTTCAACATTGCGATTCTTACACTCTGTACACTAATCACACCTATTCCGTTTAGTGATACCATGGCTGACATGGCATCAGATAGATGCTGAAATCAAGCATACAGGTCCTGAATGGACTCATTCCCTTGCTTCAATGCTTTTAATTCCTGTTCCAGCTGATATCTTTTGGCCCAATTAGACCGCCCATACACTTGCTTCAAATATGCCCATGCATCTTTAGCAGCCTCGTACTTCATAATATTCACTGCAATATTTTGCTCAACTGATCGCAAAGCCATGATTTTACCTTCACATTATCCTTTTCCCACTCTAGAATTTCATTGTCAAAATTAGCATCTCCCTTCTTGGGCTTGGCTTGATACCATTAAGATATCCAATGTATCCAGAACTCCTAATTAGTCATAAACTTATCCCAATATGCCAAGTTGGTCCCATCAAACTTGAAGAGAACGATTTGGATAGTCTCCTTCTCCATACCACAAAAGAGGCAATCCAACAAGAACAAGAGTATATATGCTAATCAAATCACGATTGCAGCAGAAGATGGTCCAATCCAACAAGATTCCAACAAAAGTCACACAACTAGACCGATAACACAAAGTGACCAAGAACTATCATCATGCTGCACAAAACTACATAAATCTGGACCAGATGGCACATTTTACACAATTATAATGGCCGAATATCGGAAACCTTGAAGATAGGGCTGATATAGCAGTCGAACTAGGAAAATAAACCCCAAAACTGTTGACTGCCAGCTATAAGGTCTCAAAAACTCAACCGAATCTTGGTCAAATCACAAAGATAACACCCAAAATTGGTACCAATAGCTTCTCCACACAAAAACAACCAGATTACAACAAATTTGAGCTACTAAGAACCCCCGGTGAGATTGATAAACCCAAAAACTGTTTACCGCCAGCTATAAGGTCTCAAAAACTCAACCAAATCTTGGCCAAATCACCAAGATAACACCCAAAATTGGTACCAATAGCTTCTCCACACAAAAATGTCCAGATTACAACAAATCTGAGCAACTAAGAATCCCCGATGAGATTGGAATCAACCTATTTCTACAATTTGGACACTATTAACCCTCAAATCCAAGAAATATGAAAAGATTCATAAAAAATCCAAATCTCAAACGATCTTCACGATTTTTGATTTGTACACCTTTTAAAATCAAGCTCTAGCAGATGCATACCTCAATCTGGTGAAACCCCCAAAATCGTACAAACGCCATCTTTGAGTCACACAATCCGAGGCAGCATTGTAGCAGCCCAGGAACAAAGCTTCAATCACACCAAATACTCCCTCACACAACACTCTCTCCTCTTGATTATGGCTTTAATACCATATCAAGAAAATAACATAAGAAGATGAGAGATCAAGAATTGAGGGAGAACTCTAATGAAACTTCATTAGTTTCCCAAGTGAACAATACAACTAAAAAATGTTAAAATTGTACATGTATAATTATGTAATATATATATCTATGTATATACAATAATATGTATATACATATATGTATGTATATATTTTATTTTTATATTTAGTTATTTTTTGGGACAGATTTGGACTTAGTCAAACTAAGTTTGACTAAGCCTTCCCAGCCCCCAACGACTAGATTTCTAGCCGTTGGGAATGGGCCTGCTCTCCTTTTCCTTTTTGTCTTCTTTCCTCTAAATCCTCTTCATAATGTGTATATATAAGGGTCTTCCCCTCCTTGTAATGTATGCTTTTGCACAGTCTCTTCATTAAATAAAATATATATTTTTTATAGTCATTTGTATATCCCCTTTGTCGGGTTTGTGAGTATGTTCTTTTAGAACACTTTGCGGTTTCCTTTGTGGGTGTTGTGTGTGTTCCTTAGAGAACACTTGTTTTCTACTCAAGTTGAAGATTGGTGGACTTTTGGTTCGTGATTGAAGTCTCTTTAAATCTTTACATGGTATCAGAGCTTGGAAGTATTAAAGCTCATTTAAAGACCCTTTTTCAAAGTGTTGGTGATCTTCCAAGTATTCAAGTGATCATGTGAATCATTGTTGGAGTGCTCAGGTTCTTTGCCTCTTCTTTCTCCTCTTCTCTCTTTATTTTTCTCATTCTTTCCTCCTCTCTTAGTCCTTGTAAAAATGGATGACAATGATAATGTCATCAATAAACCCATAAAATTCAATGATTTCAATTATGTAACATGAGCTTCTATTATAAAGCACCTTATTTGGGGAAAGGGGGTTGTGGGGACTAGTAGATGGATCTGATCCCGAACCCAAGCTAGTTCTCACTATGGTAGATGGTGAGAAAGAGGTACCTTTAACTGAAAATGAGAAAGCTAAGGCTATAACCACTTATGAGAAGAAGTGAAAAGAATGGAAGATGGGACATGCCAAGATCATATCAGTGTGAATGTGAAAAAGTGTTCAAGCCTTGCTAAATTTTAGCATGCTGACAAGGCTTGTGATTATCTTAAGAGAATGTATTCTCCTAAAGATATTGCACATATATGCAATATGTAAGATAAAGTTCGAACTATGGTCCAAGGGGATAAAACTATTAGAGAATACTATAATGACCTATTCGAATTTTGGGAAGAATTGACTCTTTTAAAGCTAAAGTGGCATTGTCCCGAAAATATCGAATTCCGCCAAAGACAAATAGATACAAAGCACTTTTACCAATCCATTAACGGTCTAAGACCAAAATTTGAATCTACAAAGTCTATTATTCTCTATAGAGGAAAAATTCTCTCTATTGAAGATACTATCGAAGAGTTAAGTATGAGAGAAAATAGATTGAAAAAGCATGTAAGTAAAAGTGAAAATGACTAGGTCTTAGCCGTTTCTAGACCGAAAAACTATGTTCGTACATATAAGCAACCTTAGTATAGAAAACAACGAAATGATTATGAGAGAAAGAAAACCATTTGTTATTATTGTCATGAACCAGGTCACACAAAGTCCCAATGTCTTAAACTAAAATGGACATTTGAAAAGAAGGTTGTTTCGGTCGACTCTCAAAAGTCAAAGGGCAAAGACATTATCACTACTCGAGAATCATCTATTGGAAGTATGTCTCTAGCTCAATTAGTTAAAGACTTTCAACCTCTTCTTAAAGGATCATCTTCCTCAGCTGGGGCTGCGGTATCATCTTATTTGGACCTAGGTAAGATCCCTTGGCTTCTTGATACTGGTGCATCTTTTCACATGACTCCAAACAATGATATTTTATCCAAATGTTATAGTAACTCAAGTGTGTCAAAAGTTTTTACGGCCGATGGTATGCCTCTAAATCAAAGGAATATTAAGTTTTGAAAAAGACCTTTCAAACTCTAAAAAATTTCTCATTCTAAAAATTAGATACATTCCTAAATTAAAATTAAATTTTTTTATCTATGTCTTAAATATTCGATTATGGTTGTAATATCTCCTCTTCAGATGAATGTTTGGTGCAGGATCACCAGTCAGGGAAGCTGATTGGGCAAGGCCATAGAGAAGGAGGTCTCTACTATATGATTTTTTTTGAAATACCGAAAGATGCTTTTTGTTGTAATGTCCAAAAAACAGATTTAAAATTATGGCATAGAAGATTATGATATCCTAGTGTATCAAAAATCCAATATTTTTCAAGTTTGAAATTTTTTTGTAATATTAATGATTTCACTTGTGAAGACTGTGTTTTTGGAAAAATGAAAAGATTGCCATTCAAAGATATAACTTTTGTTTCATCTAGACTATTTGAGTTGGTTCATTTGGATGTTTGAGGTCCATAACCAGTTCTGTCTAAATGTGGATATGCATATTATATTATTTTTGTGGATGAATTTACTAGATATACTTGGATTTACTTCCTTAAGCATAAATTTGAATTATTTTCCCATTTTCAAAGTTTTCATAAGATGGTCAAAAATGGATTTGAAAATGATATTTCCATTTCATAAGATGGTTAAAAATAGTTTTGAAATGATGTTTTCATATTTCGTAGTGATTCAAGGGGAGAATTTTTGTCAAATGAATTTAAAAATTATCTCCACTCACAAGGCATCCCACGTCAAAGATCTTGTCCACATACACCACAACAAAATGACTTAGCTCAGAGAAAAAATAGGCACCTTATTGAAATTTCAAGGACTTTACTTATTGTTAGCTATATGCATAAGGTTTTTTGGGCAGAAGACTGCTGTTTATCTTTATAAACAAAATGCCATCTTCTTTACACAATAGTTTATTAGTTGAAACTCTTTAAACTCACCCCTGATTATTCAAGATTAGAAACTTTTGTTTGCAAATGTTTTATTTTCACCAATAAGAATAACAAATTTTCTCCTAGAGCTATTCCTTGTGCCTTCTTTGGTTATGCCGATAACAAAAAATGATATAGGTGTTATGATTCTAAAAATGAAAAATTATACTTATCTCGAAATGTAACCTTCTTCGAAAAAGAAAATTTCTTTGATAAGGATCAACCAAAGGAAGTAACCGATTACTCTTTTTTGTTTGATTTTGTTTCAAAACAAGATATTGACAACTATGATTGCGAGCATGATTTGGAGAATGCTATTGATGTTAGAAAGTGGCTTTGAATACATTAGGTTCAATAATGAACCCATACATGCACATAAAGTGCGAATAAACCCATTAAAGGGAACAACATAAGCACATAATGTGCTAACACATAAACCCACACAAGGGGCAAAAATATGACTTAAAGTCATAAGTTGAATATTAATGAAGAAAAGGGAGAAGAGGGGAAAAACCCCTTACAATGGAGCAAGAGCTCCTCCAAATCTTAAAGAAATACAAGGGGGAGACTCTTATTTATAACACAAGAGAGGAGCCACAAAGGGGGCTCCCAAAGGAGTCGTTGGGAGCCCGGGGCTCCCCAACGACTCTTTGGGGAGCCTCCCTAGGTGGCGCAAACCCAAAAAAATAGAAAAATAAAAAATAAAAATAAATTACAAACATATTTCGAATGGAATATACGTAAAACTGGAAATGTCTAAACTACCCCTATGCCTATAAATAGAAAAATATATATTTTATATATATAATTAGGATAATACATATGCATATATACAATATATGAATATGTATTATCCTTTATATATATAAAATATAAATAATATTACAAAGGTTGAATGATATATTTTAACACCCCCCCTCAAACTTTGCGTGGGGGAACGAAAAGATTGAAGAAAGCAAGAGGAAGAATCTCAAGGCTTCAAGAGCCTTTAGTCCGAATGCCATTGAAAATGTAAATGTCTTCCTCCAACGTCTTTAACGATGAGCACCTTCCATGATCTATCCAAAGTACTTCCTTTTCCACTTATCTTCAAGATCCTGTGGAACAACAACAAAGAACAAGTAAAAAATATCTTTGCACTTTACTCAAATGAAACTTTCCTAACAAGGTGCAAAATTATATTTATGCAAGATCACATGATAAAATAATTACTTTAGCATGAGGAAAATTTAGAAAAAACAAGATTTCAAAATCATATATCATGTTAAATGGTAAGCGGGAGCAAATTATGCGGAAATGAATTGCAAGAATGCATAATTCATTCAAAAGGTCCAACATTGGACAAACATAACTCCATAATGGGGAATAACACAATGGTCCCCTAAGGGACACTATAGTAAGCCTACGAAGAGACATAAGCTACATATGCTTTATTAAATGAGGGCCTAAAAGGCCATAATGAGCATATGCATATACAATCATAAAAATGAATTAATACTTAAAGAACATCATTAATGAACATGCTTCAAACACACTTTAGTCAAAATGAACACGGATACAAATGTTCAAAAGCATGATGAATATGAACTTCAATAAGAGGGACTTTATAATTTTAACACACATAGATCAACAATTGAGATTTTTATATCTTTTAGGGAGAAGATCTATGTCACACAAATACCATATATAGGAAGCATGATTTGACTAAGTATATTAAAACATCCACCCAATATCATTCGAGACAAAAGACTTATTTTTCATATCAAATGATGCCGAAAAATCATAAGCACTTAATATATAGATTAAATGCCACCAAATCAACTTGATTTTAAAATATGCATATCAAAAATATGATTCACTTGAATATCTTAAAACACAAGTCATGAATGAAATTTTACAAATTTCAATAATAGTTCATTCATTACAAACAACTACCTCATTAGTCCTCAAAAACCCATAAATCAAATGTATAAGCTACTAGATCAAGAATATAAATATAATGCCATTAAAGGCCAAAGACACACACAAATGTGTGCTAAAGAACCTCTTGTCTACATATAATAATACTTGAAATGAGTGCATCTACGACAAGAACAAGAGAATACACGCCAACATGGACCAAAAGCATCTCTTGTCTACGTAAAAATACACTCAAAACAAAGTATGTTCAGCTACTAGAACAAGAGTAACAATCCAACTATGGGCTAAAACACAATACATCTCTTGTCTACATAAGATGACACTTGAAATGAGTGAAATAAGCCAACCATGAGCATACATCTCAGCGACTAGAACAAGGACACAAACGCCAACATGGAATAAAATCACACACCATGGTGTGAATCAACATGCCTTGTCTACATAAATAACACTCAAGACAAGTGTGTTCAGCTACTAGACCAAGAGAGCAAAAACCAACAAAGGGCTACCAACACACGAAGGTGTAATAAGATTTTTGTCTACACATGATGACACTTAGATAAGGGGCATAAAGGGAGAAGACTTCTGAGGCAATAAAACTTGTAATGACAAACATATAAATAAAACCTTGAAACAATATTCTTCAAAAAAAGAATACCCATAACAATATAATTTTGAAATAAAATGTGTGAATATACACACACCAAGAACACTTGTGCACAAAAGCACAAAATATAAATGTGCAAATGCATTCATATGATTCATAAACAATAAAAGGTTGGGCAATAACCCCAAAACCTTGATTTTAATATACCTTAAAACATTTAAGGTTTTAAACATCATATATCCATCACATTTATAAGAGCATCCATAAGATCAATGACCAACATTAAACAAGTGACACACTCATATACCAAATCATTTTAGAGTCCCAAGGCGCCCATAACTCACCTCAACCACCATCTATAATATGGTAAGTGGACAAACTAAAATGACATAACAATGAGTGACACACTCATAATTAGAGATCATATACCAAATCATTCTAGAGTCCTAAGGTGCCCATAACTCACCTCAATCACCATCTATAATATGACAAGTGGACAATCTAGAATGATATAACACGAGGTGCCCATAACTCACCTCAACAAACATCTCTAATAAAACAATAATAAGGCCAAACAAATGATGCATTAAATAACATGTGATGGGCAAATATAAATGCCACAAAAAGGCAATAAACACTTTAGGAATCATTTTTCAAAGAAAAGAGGACCGATTTAAAAATTGAATCAAAGGTCCAATATAATCAATCACAATAATATGCTTTATAACAAGAATTTTGCATAAATCCGAATTATGCTTAATCTTCAAAAGAAGTCATTTATACAAAAAGACTTATTATGCAACTAACACAATTTATGAAATATTAAGCAACATCATGATCATTATCAAAAGACTCAATAAACACAACATGAAATACTTAAGCTATGTCATGTGTGAGAAAGGAATTGGAATCATCCAAGAAACAAATCAAGCCTTTATAATTTGCAATTATATGTATACCAAGATGTAAAATGACAATAATCTTAAATGTGAAATTTTGGGACAACATGTACCAAGATATTGCAGAAGCATTTATAATGATAAAAGAAACAATCTTACAAGTTCATTAAGGGATGAAAACAACCACAAGCCCTAAAGAGGGCAACAAAACATCTCTTTATTGAAAAGAGAGTACTATGTGAAAAAGTCTACGAAGAGACAATGTGCATCCAAGCATAAAATTGTCTATGAAAAGACAATACTCATACGAGCACAAATAATATAGAAAAGATGTGCACGAAGGCACTCTCACAACACTTGAATAAAATACGCAAAAACGTAAAAATGATAAACATGCACAATGACATGTATTTTATATAAATAACCAAATGCTTGAGACTCTCAAGCTTTAATTATGCGATTATATGCTTGATAAATGCAATTTAAGATAAAGAAGACCATATTATGGCCAATGTAGGCATCCTTAGAGATACAATCAAGAGGTTTTGAAACTTTATATAAAAAATACAAACAACCATGTTTGTAAAGTTCTATCATTAGAAGAAAGCTCAAAAATTAATGAAATCTTTTATACCAAAGGATGCAATAGATACATTATGCATTCTATATAGTGTGAGAAGATTTTAAAAGATCTTTCCTAATGAACACAATGGTACATATAACATATTTATCACAAATAATTTTTCAAAATCCTTTAACTAAACCAAAACCATTGAAAACATCTTTAGGAGTTTTCATAAATAGTTATCATTAACAATAACTACTTAGGATTCACAACAAAGATTTAGATGTGAGAGATTCTTATACAAGAATTATATCAAGATTTTTCAAGAAAGAATGCACTAAAATCCATAAACAAGAGAGGAACTCAAAACCAAATTAGACTTTATATGAGAGAAAAGATTTTTTTAAACAAAGATCATTAATCAAGAGATCATATATAATCTTTAAAAGTTAATTTATGAAATACTCATGTAATCATCATAAATCCCACATAATTGAAGACAATTTTTAAGAAAGAACATAACTTACTATTTATATGCGATGAGTAATCGATACACATATAAATAAGAATTATATATTTGAAAAACAAGTTTACTAAATTTAAAAGAAGATATTTTAAAAGTTTTTGAACATGCGAAATGTGAAAAAAGGTGATTCAACTATTATAAACATTACATATGCAAAAAAAAAAAAATAGTTTCACAATGTATAATATGTTAAGAAAAGAGATACATACCGAAAACTTAAGAAAAAAGAGAAGGACAATGAATACTTCACCATTTCTTGAGCACCACGCTTTCGGTTGCGCTAAGAGACAACCCCATCGTAACCGGGCTCTGATACCATGTTAGAAAGTGACTTTGAATACATTAGGTTCAATAATGAACCCATACATGCACATAAAGTGCGAATAAACCCATTAAAGGGAACAACATAAGCACATAATGTGCTAACACATAAACCCACACAAGGGGCAAAAATATGACTTAAAGTCATAAGTTGAATATTATTGAAGAAAATGGAGAAGAGGGGAAAAACCCCTTACAATGGGGCAAGAGCTCCTCCAAATCTTAAAGAAATACAAGGGGGAGACCCCTATTTATAACACAAGAGAGGAGCCACAAAGGGTGCTCTCAAAGGAGTCGTTGGGAGCCCCCAACGACTCTTTGGGGAGCCTCCCTAGGTGGCGCAAACCCCAAAAAATAGAAAAATAAAAAATAAAAAAATAAAAATAAATTACAAACATATTTCGAATGGAATATGCGTAAAACTGGAAATGTCTAAACTACCCCTATGCCTATAAATAGAAAAATATATATTTTATATATATAATTAGGATAATACATATGCATATATACAATATATGAATATGTATTATCCTTTATATATATAAAATATATATAATATTACAAAGGTTGAATGATACATTTTAACAATTGAATCTAGCAACTTTGAATCACTTGATGAATTGTCTCACAATGATTAAACTTGTATTCAATATTCTATGCGGGGAAATCAAAACTCTCCATGTGCACTTGAAAAGTTTTCTAACCTTAATAAAGATGAACTGCAAATTAGAAAATCATCTAGAGTATCAAAATCTCCATTAAAATTTGTATCCTATGATTAATTTTCTTCAAAATACCAAGCGTGGCTAACCCTAATTCACTCATATATAGAACCTTTATCTTACGCTCATGCCAGTGAACACCCTGAATGGGTTAAAGCTATGAGGGTATAACTTGAAGCTTTAGAAATGGCTCAAACTTGGTCTATTCAAAATCTTTCACAAGAAAAGAAACCCATAGGTTGTAGATGGGTATATAAAATAAAACAAAGAGTGATGGAGCCCTTGAGCGATATAAAGCTAGGCTAGTTGCAAAGGGATATTTGCAAGAACATGACATTGATTATGAAGAAACCTTTGCACCGGTAGCCCACATGACCATGGTTAGAACTCTTATTACAATAGCTTCAATTAAAAAATGGTATATATACAAAATGGATGTTAAAAATGCTTTTTTAAATGAAAATCTTATAGAAGAAGTGTACATAGAGGCACCTCCTGGTATGAGTCTTCCTCTAAGAAACACTCTTCGCCTATAAAAAGCATTGTATGGGTTAAAATAAGCACCTAAAGCCTGATATGATAGATTCAACAAAGTTATGTTTGATATTGGTTTTAGATCTTGCTTGACTGACACTGCTTTCTTTGTTAAGGATTCTATTGCAATTACTGTTATTTTGTTGCTCTATGTAGATGATATGATAATCATTGGAGGCGACAAACAGGGAATTCAAAATATTAAAAGGATTCTTAAAACTAATTTCGAAATGACTGACTTGGGGTTTTTACTATATTTTTTAGGCATAGAAGTCGCTTATTCTCCTAGATGGTACTTGTTATCTTAATCTAAATTTGCTTATGATATTATTCTAAGATCTGAAATCACAGATGACAAGAAGGTTGACACTTCAACAATGATAAATGTCAAGATGAAGATCGATGATGGGGAACCTCTAGATGATCCAACCCCTTATCAACAACTTATTGGAGCTCTTTCTTACTTATCTATTATGAGACCTAATATAACACACGCTGTATACCCAACTAGTCATTTTCAGCATACTCCCACATTTGTTCACATGGAAGATGTTTTGTGTATTATTAGATATCTTAAATGTTTTATTTCTAGAGGTCTTTTTATGTCATCTACGTCTGCACTAACCTTGCTTGCATATACCGATGCAGATTGGGAAGGAGATCCCAACAACACACTCAACCACGAGTTTCTGTGTTTTTTTAGGTGAATCATTAATCTCGTGGAGGTGCAAAAACCAACATAAGGTCTTTCTTTCTTCAACTGAAGCTGAGAACCGGGCTATTGCTACAACCATAATAGAGGTGGTTTGGCTGAGGAGACTGCTGGCTGATATGAGAGTCACTATACTAGGAGCGTCAAAGATGTGCTGCAACAATAAGAGCATTATCTACATTGCCAGCAACAACACTTTTCATGAAAGAAAAAAGCACATCGAAATGGACTGCCACTATGTGTGAGAGAAATACTTTTAAGGGATCATTGATCTGCCTTATGTCACATTAGAGTACCAATTGACAGACTTTTTCACCAAACCTCTCTCTGCTCCTAAATTTTACTTCCTTCTAGGCCAACTTTTGGTTATCCTACCGAAAGTGTAAGGGGAGTGTTAAAATTGTACATGCATAATTATGTACTATATATATATCTATGTATATACAATAATATATATATATTATTTTTATATTTAGTTATTTTTTGGGACAGATTTGGACTTAGTCAAACTAAGTTTGACTAAGCCTTCCCAGCTGCCGTTGGGCTCTCCCAACAGCTAGAAATCTAACTGTTGGGAATGAGCCTGATCTCCTTTTCCTTTTTGTCTTATTCCTTCTAACTCCCCTTCATAATGCGTATATAGGGGTCTTTCCCTCCTTATAATGTATGCTTTTGCACAATCTCTCCATTGAATAAAATATATATTTTTTATATTGTCATTTGTATATGCCCTTTGTGGGGTTTGTGAGTGTGTTCTTTTAGAACGCTTTGTGGTTCCCTTTGTGGGTGTATAAGGTGTGTCCTTAGAGAACACTTTTGTTATCTACTCAAGTTGAAGATTGGTGGACTTTTGGTTCATGATTGAAGTCTCTTTAAATCTTTACAAAAAGGGGGTCGACCTCCACATGCTAACAATATAATACAAGAAAGTAAAAAGGTACAATATTACCCCTATAAACAATAGTATGTACAAGAAGAGGGGTAACACACATGCGTGTGTTACAATATTGTACATATTCCAAGAAATAGTGCTATATATCTGTGCATCTATATCACATAGGTGCGGGTGGGGGTGTGGAGGATACGTCATGGGGTGGGGGTGAATATATATATATATATATATATATATATATATATATTATGTGTGTGTGTGCATTTTATGTATTTATGTATATGATATATATAAAACTGAACTTTAGGGTTCACCAAATCCACTTTTGGACAGAAATGGCTGGTTGACTTCATCTGATACAAAGTCGTGTTCAAGTGTCACCCTCATCGGTGCGGGTGAGACATGGGTGCATTGCCCTGATAGAAGTGTCCATGTTACATAGCTGTGCATCCTCAAACCAGCCAGGTTCCCGTCTTTGATCGCCTTTTATCTTCTTCTTTTCCTCCTCTACTATACCTACTTGCAAACTTGTCCGTCTTTGTGTTTGCACTTGTTTTCTTCTCTCATCCTAACGTACTTCCACCATCGTCGTCTTTGTCTTCTTCACCTCTTCCTCTTTGGTTCCTTGTTATTCTTCCCTTCACAATCTCTGCTAGCTAACCTTCTGCAATTCTTTTTTCATCAAATCTATTGATACACGAATCATACAGCCAGGTTCCTGTCTTGGATCGCCTTTCCTTGCAAATATGCATTTTATTTATTTCTCTTTTGTTGATTGGCATTAGGTTTTGGGTAGCATTCAACCAAGAAGTCCCAATTTGAGTTGGAGTTGGGCTTGGAAGTATTGAAGTTGCAATTTTGTCTGTATGGATTTGAATGCTCAAGGTTATGGTTCTGATTGGTGCCTTTATGTCAACCTTTTGTGGAAAGCACTGGTAGCCTGGATTTTTGAAAATAATTTTGTTTCATATTTAGAGCTTTAGGCTTCATCAACCATTCAATTAAGAAATCAAAATTTTGGTAGTTGACCAGATTTAGGGTTCTGTATGATTGTAATAGAAAATTTCCGGTGGTGGAAATGTCTGCTTGTTGAAGATCTGAAGCCTAAAGCATTTTTTTATGACTCATCTCTTGTCCACTCACACCTTGGCCAGAAAAATTTGAATCGCAGACACCTTGTAACACGTGCTGCTAGTTCATCCTCTAACAGAGGCCTTATGTAATTTTTCTTGTGATGTTTCAGGGCGCCAAGGTATAGTGGCCTAGTCAACCAAATTTGCCAGCAACGTTGCTCTGTTTGCTCGAAACATCATAGGCAATGAATTGGAAATTTGGCTTGAATGAAGTCTCTACCGGTCTGACTGGTTTCTGTCCACTAGCTTTTAGTGGTTTCGCAATCAGGACCATGAAGGCATATAGTAATGGGGAGGTTCATGGAATGCTCCAGGAGGTTCCCACCCTGCTTGTTTTATTTGTAAAATAATCCATAATCTGGCACAGGAAACCTCATTTTTGATGTCACAGATTGCTACCTTTAATGGTGGTCGTGGCTTTTATGGTATAATTATCTATCGAGTCCTCATCATTGCTGCTACAGTTGCACCAAGTGAACTTTGGCTGCATCCAAGGGCTCAATGAGACTAAGGATAGACCTTAATGCTCACAAGGATCTTGGGGGACTTTTTGTGCTTGGCATGAGTTCAATAACTAAAAATCTATTGACAGGTTCTTGCATACATGCAACCTTTTCTCTTATCTTGTTTTGATAAATTGGTAGCCAAGGGAGGGGTTAGTAGTTGCAGCTGGGATTGGAACCAGGGAGTCATTGGTTAGTTTAAAAATGTATCATCTGTAACCTAGCACGGTAGCACCTGTGCATGGTCAGTCTTTGCTGAATCAACTTTCGGAGTTGCATAGGTCTCATATTTTCACCAAAATTGACAGCCCACCTGATTACTTTTGGCTCACCGGGTTATTGTTGGCAACTCTTGGTTCTACTTGTTAATTAATTGGAAAAGAAAAAATTAAAGGCATGTTTGCAAATCTATGAAATATTTGTGCCTGAGAGTTTAGTCTATCTATTCTTGCTGACTATGTTCATAGTTTTTTATGGGAAAAGGATCATTGTTAGGGAGGTTTGTATCCCATGGAAGAAGGCTCTGGGTGGAACCAAGTGGGAGCGTTCTTCAACATTCTTTCCTTTGCTTCCGTTTTGTTTCTACAGATTTATGGGGCCGGCACTTCTCTGGATTTATGAGGTTGGCGCTGATTTTGGGGGCGGATTTCCTCACGGAAACTGGCTTCCGGGCTTTAACATGCTATGTGGGGCTTACAGTGAGGGTCCTCTTTACTCACGTTTTCTGATTGCAGTCAGTGGGATGCATGCACTCAGGGCACGTTTTCAAACCTGTGAAATGGATTCTCAGGTGAGATGGTAGGCCATGCTTTCTTACGTGAGAAAGTTCTTCACAGCTGTGCAAACATATGATTCAATTTCTCAGGGGGGGAATTGTCAAAAAGGCATGTTTCACAGATGAGAACACTTGCCTATGATATTTGTCTCCATTCTCGGCACTGAGCAAATAAATTTCAGCCACTTTCATAGGGGCGGTGGTCTACTTTTCCACTTGCAAAAGTGCCCTTTTGTGTTATAGGCAAGCGGGGTCCTGTGCCAAGCTGAAGGCCCAGGTTTGAATCCCTCTGCCAGGGCTTAAGAGATATCTGGTAGGGGTCTGCCTAACCCAGCTTGCCTTTCAAAAAAAAAAAAATTTTCTCGTGAATGAAGTTCCCATGATTCATAGGCCAATCTCCCAAATGAAAAAAGTGGCTCATGGTATTGCAAACCTACCCGGAATGATTGGGGCAGTAGCTTTCTCTGTCGAAAAAAAGTGATTGGGGCAGTTTTTAGGAAGATGGTGGAATCCTGTCTTGTTTTTTTTATGTTTGATGATCAGCCTGGGAGATAAAGGACACCCTCCTTTCCAGTAGACAAGCCTTACTGGTGGTTATACAATCGGGCAGTTATTCAACCACCCATATCAGTGGGGTTTGAACTTGTAACGTCCCATTATATGGTGACTTGCACAAACTGTTCCTACCAAACAAACGGAGCTCCCGTTGGTGTGGAATCTTGTCTTGCTTACTATCGATTTTCCCTGAGATCATACAGTCGGCTTTTTTGGAGGGCGTCACCACGAAGGTTCTCCACTGGGGTTTACTATGTAGAGGTGCTACTAAGTGATCCCCCTTCCTAGGAAAGTTCCTTCTCCATTGCAGGCCTGTCATGACTGGGCGAAAGCCAGACTTCACCTTCGCCTTGTGCCTGGCTGGAGATGAAAAAATAGGGGCAAGAGGCTATACTCCATCTAACCGAGATGGGCTAATTGCAAAAGGGTTTTGAACCCAAGGCCTAAGCCAGATCCGTTGACCGAAGCCAATGGGGCTAGGAGGCATGATGTCCACATCGGCCTGGGCAAAAACCAGACTTATGTTTGTATAGTTATCATATATAAAAAATATATATATATGATTTTTCTCTTATATATATATATATAAGAGAAAAATCATATATATATATATATTTTTTACAGTACAATTGCTTTTCTTATATCTGTATTTCTCTCATTCGATGTCAAAACTTATGTTTGTATAGTTGTTGAAAAGCTGAGACACGTCTATAATTTTTCTATTTTGGGTCAGAGCCAAAAACCATTTTAAGGTTTCTATTTTTGATTTCTAAAATCGGAATAAAAGCATGCTTTGCAAACTAAAACAATCGAACAATTTATCTTACGGAGAATGTTTATCCCCCACCGCTCATCAGATTAAGGTAATCTTGGTGACGGACTTTCCCATCCTCGCATATATTTATGCGGACTTCTTCGTCCTTGCATATATTGAACAATCTATCTTTTAGAGGATGTTTATCTTTAACTTGTTCATTAGATAAAGATGATCATAGTGGCGTTGAAAAGCTAATGTTTTGATATGTTTTTATTTATTTAAGTAGCCAAAAAATATTATAGAATAGACAGAGGCACATCCGCATTTGTTCATCTCTTGTTTTAGGAACGTTGTTGGAGTTGTATTTCAGTGATCGTTCATCATTTTTCAGCGAATCATGTGTCATTTTTCAGATAATCATATGAGATGGTGAGATGAGTTGTGAGGAATGTAAAATAAATTTTCTCTTGATAGAAAACATTCCCCCCAAATGGAGAACTATTTTCTATCAAAAAGTGTACTTTTAAAAAAAAACTCTCAAAGAAAAAGTCTCTCTTGTTTGGAAGGGTCAAAAAATCCATACGGATTTTCTGTTTTGCATCACTTTTTCTACATCTTTCTCGCTTTCAAACTTGCCTTAAAGTAGAAGATAATGCCAAGGATTGAAAGATTACACGTTTTGAAAAACAATAGCAAAACAATTATGCAATGAGTTTGGTGGATTAAAACTAACTTAGAGACTAGACACCTACTGAAGCATGCTTTGACGCATTCTCATTATTCAATATCAAGTCAGTCACTTAAATAACGGCTCTAAGGGGGGGTTGGCGTAGTGGGGTGGGGCCTTAACTGCTAGACGGGCAGTCAAGGTTCGATTTTCATCGATTGCCTCTATACGCAAGCCAAAGCATATCATAGGCCTTCGGGGCAGGGGTCATAGTTTTAAAATTTTATACTGCAAGCACAACCAGGTCTTAGCGCCGGGTGCAGTTTCTTTTGGTTATAAATCCACAAAAGAAGGCAACCGCCAAAATAGCAGTGCATGAAACATTGCGATAAGTAGCTGGAAAAAAGAAAAGAAAAAAAAAGATAAGAAAGGTAGTTTTCTCAGTTGCCTCTACGTAACAATAACAATAAGCAATCTTTAATTGGCACGTCATTTCTAGCAGTCAATACTAGCATGTGCTACAAAGCTTGCTTCCTGTTTCTTGCACCTAAGGGTGGCAAAATCTGACCCGACCCGCCAACCCGCTTTTTAGCCGGGTTAGGGTTTGGCTTAAACGGGTTCGTGTCGTAAACGGGTCAACCCGCCTAACCTGTTTATTAAATGGGTCGTGTTTGTGTTAGGGGTATGCCAACCCGCCAACCCGTTTGACCCGTTTAATAAACGGGTTAGGCGGAAGGGTCAACCCGTTTAATTATTTATGTTTATCTTGATGATTGTAAGACAACTTGGTGGATATGTTTGTAGTATGGTTGTAACTTGTATGACAGTTATGTGTCTTTATGTTTATGACTTTATGTTGAAATTTTATGTTAATGTTGGTAGTACAATTCCATATTGAGATTTGCAGAAAAAAGTATAATATGTATTTTTTTTTGTGTTTCTAATTGTGTTATTCGGGTTAGACAGGTTATTCAGGTTACTCGGGTCGGTTATCGTGTCTATGTTATCGGGTCGACCCGTTTAATAAACGGGTCGCCGTGTCATGTAATCGTGTCGTGTTGACTCGACCTGTTTATTAAACGGGTTACCCGTTTAATAAATGGGTCGGGTTACCCGTTTAATAAATGGGTCATGTTCGTGTTGAGGTATTCTGACCCACCAACCCGTACCTGCACCATTGATGAGTGTGGAATATTTATTGCATAACTACTCTTTTATGAATAATTATGAATAAATGCCACTCATCAAATCATTTGGAGCACAGGATCATATCAAATGTCATAGTCCACAATGTCATTTGGCATCCTCACCGTCTACAATGTGCACAAGGACCATGAGGCCATGTGAGATGAAGCAATGTATGGTGAAGATGTCAAATCACTTTCAGATCACTATCTGTTCTCATATAATATGCAAGTTAGTTTAATATCAATTTCTTCAATTTACTGTTGGCAATATAGTTTTTCGAGGAAGAAAGAAATTTACTGTTGACAATGTTAAAACAAATTAAATTTATTTTGTATGGTTTTAGACAGATGTCAAACAAATAAAGTCATCTAAATTATGACCACTTCCCCATATTGTTCCCATGCTATTACTAAAATGTATCCATTTAATCAGTTTAACATTGCAGTCTCTGAACTAAAAGAATTAGTTTTTCAGATAGAGTTCCTTGTCTAATGATTGAGTTTTTCATTGATTAAACTCTACATATTAAAACTTTTATAATCTGTTTAGTAATCTGCATGTTTTCGAGTATGATTTTTCAATATTTAGATGTGTTATTTAAAGCAATAAACATTCTGCGTTCCTGTGTATCCATTTCCGTGCTCCTTCTTGCTCACTGGAAAAGTCTCTCCCTCGGTGTATCGAACTTGCAAACTTTGTTCAATTTGAATTCCTTCAACGGACCCACCTAGCCAGCTGTGCTCACACACATACACATTATTTTGATATTTACATGGAGAAACCACGCCAGGATCAGAGACCTAGCCACGCTGACTCTGCCTATACTACTTAGGGTCACTGTTTTGGCAACGTAAAACTCCTTGAGCTTATCCCTCCCCACTCTCACATTTTTTTATTTATAAGAGAAGATTTCTTTTTTCTTTTAAATACTTAATGAGTTATCATGAGCTTTTCGAGTCTACACTTTGCACTGTTGGCCTCCGATTTGAGGGCTCAGAAATTGAGTCCATTGTTTTAGTGGTTCATTACTGAACATACAATTAACAAGATGTCTAAGAGAAAAAGCAAAGGTGGACAATGAAAATGGAGGGAAGGACTCACGAACAAATGCCCAAATAGAAAAGAAAAAGGAGAAAGAAAATTAGAAAAAAAGGATAAAAAAGAGAGGGTCGCTAACGAATCTTAAATGTACTTGTTAAGACGTCATTTCACAATATATAAGGCACCATTATAAAAAGAAAAGAAAAAAAAGAAAAGAAAAAGTAATGCCTATGTTTCTCTTATCCTTTAGTTATTTTCCCCCACACTTTACATCAAAACGAGAAAAACAAATACTACCAACTCTCTCTCTCTCTCTCTCTCTCTCTCTCTCTCTCTCTCTCTATATATATATATATATATATATATATATATATATATATATATATATATATATATATATATATATATATATCCCCCACGACAAGAAGTGGTTGACCTGAGGGTCACAACGAATCATATCAATGGGAAAGCTACATAACGCGTCACGACCACCAAACCGAACACCCTTCATCAGTGCCACGTCATAACCACAAGCCAACGTGGCAACGCTGAGACTGCCACCCACTACGAACACTTCCCCAATAAAAGAGTGCCACGTCATACGAGACCGAACCGCCACCACCATCAGCTAATTGCAATTCCTGGCCAGCTCCGGCGGGATGCTGGAAAACGTCACTATACCGGATTTCTCTTTAGCACCCATTTGTAGTAATAATAATAATAATAATAATAATAATAATAATAATGATAATAATAATAATAATAATACCAATGACAATAGCAACAGATATAGTGTCCTTAGACTACTCTCTCTCGTTTGGTTGCTGTACAGTACAAGGACGAAGGAGGGGGTGGGGGGAGGAGGAGGATCAGAAGTGCTCCTTGTGGAAGTCGAAACGGGTGAAGCCCTTCTGGTTGTACTCGTGGCAGAGGTTGCTCAGTTCCTTGGCTAAGATGGGTGCCCCACAATAGAACACTCCTGTTGAACCATCATACAATATATGAGTAGGAGTTATAATGATATATAATAATTACTATTATTATTATTTCTGCTGTTGATATTATTATTATTATTATTGTGATTATGATTGTTGTTAGTAGCAGGAGTGGTTTTGGTTTGGTGATGGTGGTGGGTGACTAACCAATCCTTGCGTCAGGGTGCTTGGAAGAGATTCGAGAGAAGACCTTCTTCCACTTGGGCCTGGCGAAGTGGGTCCTCACCTGTAAACAAAGACAAAACAAGGAGAAAAGTGGGTTGGTATTAGCCTCGCCGGAAAATGATGGATGACGTCTAGAGTCTTTTAATGTGGAGAGAGAGAGAGAGAGAGAGAGAGAGAGAGAGAGAGAGAGAGAGAGAGAGAGAGAGAGAGAGAGAGAGGCAAAAAGAACTTTGTGATTTAAGTGTTGGACGCTTTACTTTAGTTTCGACACTAACCAGAAGTTTGAAGTTAAAAAAATAGCCACAAAAGATGCAACTTTTTGTGGTAGTGTGTACTGGTGGAGCTCTACCTTTTAAGTATGACTTGTTGGTTAAAAAAGTATGCTTTTTAGGGGCCATGGCCTGAAGCTAAGTTGCCAACCTAATTCTAGAAGAATGGCAATAGTGGAAATGCCGTTTCATCTCTATAATTGACCAACAAGAGCTTTTAAGATTACATAGTGGTGAAATGCCGTTTCATCTCTATAATTGACCAACAAGTTCATGAACATGGTTGTGCTTCAAGTGATGCCAAACAAACACCTAAAAGGTAATCACCAATAGCAACAAAAGTTGCCAAATGCAACTCAAGGATGTTCATCATTAGTGCAGGGCAGGATGCTTAGAACAATTCTTAGATTTATTTCAACTTTTAAGAAATTGAGTTATGTGGCCCACGAGGACTCTGCACACCTGGCTAGGTGGCGGATCGATTTGTCCTGAGATGAAGAGACATCTCATGTTCGAAACCCTGTGGGTGCAACTCGTGCACAAGTCAAAACATAGAGAAATACGAGGTTGGATCAGGTGCAATCACATTGCACACTATTGAGTGTGCTGCTGCACCTGACCCCTTTCCATCTCTAGGATATATTCTGTCAGCTGTGGTGGGCCACAACATAATATGGAGGGTGGATCAAGTGCAGCGGCACACTAAAGTGTGCAATGCGTTGCACCTGATCCGCCGTCGAGAAGTACCCACGGTGTTTTACACCGAGGGGGCCGAAACAGACCAAGGTCAATGTGGCACTTCTCGGCGATCGAAGAAATCAATTATTTCCCCCCAACATAAAAAAAGGGAAATTATTTGGAGATAAGGTTTATGTCACCTTTCTTTTATGAGGATTACTTGGGCAATTTAGACTTGAGAAAAGAAAAAGAAAAGAAAATCAGAGCCTTACTCTTGTTCCTGATACAATGTCGACTCCATTTTTGGCATGATTTAGGGTTTGGACCATGGTGATTAGTGCTGAACGTGCATCTCCTTCCTCATAGACGCTTGTTAAGTAGTTATGCATCTCTATGACACCCTGGTTTTGAAGCAGAAGCTGATTAACATAAACTCCAAGAAAGAGAAGATTAATTTAATTAACCTTTTTACACCTTCTGGTCCATCTCAGCAACTTCATTCATGACTCCTTTGAACCAGTCAAATGAACCTTGCTCTCTAGTAACCCAGTAAAAATATGCGTTTGTGGTCTTCATAGGCTTCTTTTTCTTCAGATTTTGTGCGACTATCCTTCCGGATTCGAGGTCCTTTCCTATTAAAATTTCTTCCATTGAGCCTTCAGAATTTGGGTTCAACTCTTGCTGGGAAATGATTCAAAATTTCAAATCTAAGTGCTTTTCTAGAGGATGATTTTGAATTCAACAAAACTTTCAGTCTTAAATGATGAACATGTCTAACTAATTGATCTTTGATAGTATCCAACTCTTTAATCTGTAATAGGAATTGATATATCATAAGGGAGCAAGAGAAGAGCTGCATGCTTACAGTTTGGGAATGTTCATCTGTTTTGACGAGATTGCTTAATAGATCTTTCAGTATACTGATGAATGGTGTTGCTCCAATTCCCAAACCTACCAATAGCAGAACATCATATTTTCTGTAATCTTGTGCAGGAGCTCCATAAGGTCCATCAATCAACAACTTGGGTAGACTATAAATAGCAAAACAGAATAACAATCCATAATTAGCCATTGGAATAAACTCATAGTGAGATGAACAAAAGAAAGAGAGCTAGGAGAAACACCTTTTCCTGGTGGACTCGTCTGCTCTAAGAAGGCCACTTTTTCCAGCTATTGGAGGTTCGCATACTGCCGAGAAAATTCTCTTGAGTTCTTGTGTCCAATCTCCTAATTCTCTAATATGTATGCTCAAATAATCATCCCCAGGAGCTGAAGTGATGGAGAAGGGATGCCTACATTATTCATGGAACTGTTAGGATGTTTGCTTAAGCATACAAAGTACATGAGACCGATTGATTTATCAGTTCCTTAAATTACCATTCAAAAGGAGAAACTGCAGGGCACTGGACGAACATGTATTGGCCACTTTTGTAATGAAATGCCGGTGGCTTCGACATTTGTAAGGTTAGGACATTACCAGGATAGATAGCAACCTGAAATTCACAGAATTAACATAACAAGGCAAACCCATATGCTAGAGTTGATTGGAAGTTTGTTCTCTGTAAAACCAGGGACATTGTGTTAGAACGTACCTTCAAAATTCGGACCGAATAGAAACCGGACCTAAATGCTCTAAGGATTCTTTCACCTGCATATAGAAGAACTGGTATGGAAAGATACATCCATGTCTGCATCAACGACAATTTCATGAATAATTTTGAAGATCTGAAGTCAGCCGCATATTTTATTTTGGTTGTTTCGCTTACCGACTTCTGGTACATCTTGTGTGTAAGATACAAGAAGCTTCCATGGATGATGAGCAAGATGTAGACGAGCACGAGGAGGTGATGGGAGTACCAGAAGGCATTGAAGCCAGTCAGCCTGTAGAATGGCCGGGGCAACTTTAGTGTGTTCCTTCTGAACCAGCTGGTTGCTAGAATGAATGCTATGATCATGAAGACCACCATAAGAATCCCTGTGATCCCTTCTACCCCCTTCACTAGGCTCAGATACGTTGGTTTCTCCCCACCAAAATCACCTTTTATTCGCCAGAATTCTGTGTTTGACGGCGAAACCAGTCTGGGGAAATCACAGGCGAGATGATTTCCAGTATGCAGTAAGGTGCCAATAACAATTGCAGCTGCAATTGTCTGAAGCAAAGCAAAGCACCACCATGATGATAATGTCAGTAAGGAACTTGAAATTCATTCGGCCCAAATAGGAACTGTGACTAAGTTAACACCCCAAATAGTTTTCTGTGATAATGTTAGTAATGAGCTTGAAATCCATTTGGGCTAGACATGAATTGTGACCAAGTTCATGAACTTCAACAGCTCAAATAGTTTTCTACGATAATGTCAGAAAGGAACTCGAAATTCATCCCATTTGCGCTACATATGAATTGTGACTAAGTTCATGAACTCCAACACCCCAAATAATTTTGTTACTATTTAAAAGCCAAGTTGAATGAATAGATTTTGCAATATATGAACTTCATCACTTCACTTGATTCCAAGGTACCCCTATAAGTTGTAACTGAGAAAACGAGGTGTACATTATGCAGTATCATAGGTAATGGATAGACCATAATTAAAGGGTTACAGTTTGCATTGTGGGAGCAGTGAACAAGGGTATGGTAGAAAACATTCAATTCATTGTGCCAAAAAGAGAGTGCACAGAGAGCAGGAACATCATCGTTTATATAATCATAACCCCTCTCTTTTTGGTCAATTGCTATCCAAATCATGCAGTGTGAGACCACACCACCATACAGAGTTCTTCCTCCTGAAGTTAAATGGGTGGGACCCACCCCAACTAAAAGCATTCCATTTTCTCAGTGTGGAACTCATCACACTATCTTCCTCCTTTTCACAGAATGTGGCACCAACTGAACCTTTTGGGCATTCATTTTCCCAAGGCTAGTTGAGACACATCCAGTACTGAGTTTAGACTTAGAACACTCTCTCCCCATTATGACCAAAGGGAGCCCAACATAACTTTTGAGGCAGTGCTTGGTCCACCTTAGTCACTAGGGGAAACAAAGGAAGATAGTTGTGCATACCTTGTGGAAGTTTATGTTGTCATCAAAGGGTACGAAGTTGCCAAGCTTGGTGGACCTCAGCCAAGTGATGGTGTTCCTGCAAACAGGCAGCAGAATCAGGGCCATGTTGAGCTTGAGAGTCTCGGCCGCTCCTTTCGCCGTCAGGAGGCAATAGCCCATGATCCTGAAAGCTTCCTTGTTCTGGTATTGAATGAACTTCCATGCGAACAATCCGGCCATCACTGCCACCCAGAGAGCCAGCACCCATATCCTCTGCCAATTCTCATCCACCATGTACAGCAGCTTGCTGCTTAGGTTCCTGATGGGGCTCCTCTTTCTCAGGCCGATGTTTTGGCTCAGCCCGCCGCTTGTGTAGCTCAGTGCCTGGCTGTAGCTTAGGTAGGTGTCTTTCTGGAGGAGCAGTGTCTCTAGTTGCCATAGCTGCCAAGTTCACCACAGTAGCCGTTAGAAGGAGGGTAAATTCAAAAACTAGCCGTTAGATGTACGAGGCCCTGCATACATCCCTTAGACATCTTACTATACTACAAAAAGACTTGGTGAGAATTTGGACCCCTTTTGACTAAACGTATCCTCTTAATGAACCACTATGAGCCTAGCCAACTATTCTTGGACCCACCTTATTTGTTTTGATAACCAACTGAGCCCACCAGCGCATCCAAGTATACCAACTAGCACTGAGCCCACTGAATTGATGGTGAACACGCGTTATAGGCACTGTGGACCCCTAGCGACCTCATGAGGTCTTTGAACTGAATTCATAATTAACTAAGCCAACTTGGTCACATTCTTGTTAGAGTTAAAACTCAACCAAGTCCACGGGCTTACCTAGCGAAATCGTGGCACCGAGCCCAGTCAATAATGAAACCAAGCTCAACTCTGAGCCGATTAAAAAGGTATGGAATGCAGAAGATCAAGTTCATCCAAGCCAATGCCGACTTGCTTTGGGCCTACTAAACCAACAATTAGTGTCTCATTAGAGACACACTGGACTCCTTTTGACCTACTTGCGGGATTTGAACTGTCAACTTTGCAAACCCATAATCTGTTTGATTTGAAAGTTAACTGAGCCCAAATGCATATTAGTCCACCTACTCATGGCACTGAGCCCCGTAGATAACCAAACTAAACACGACTCTCACTCAACCTTGCTTCCTAGCATTGAGTAGACCCTCCACACTACTATAGCCATCTTCCATCATATCTTTTGCTTCATCTCTTGTTCTTTTGGAGACAATACAAACCCCTTTTTGATCATAGATCTACAATTGGTGGTCGCTCAAAGGCACATAAATTGGACAGACGGGACACATATGAATCGAGAAATATGCCTAACCCAATAAACCTAGCTAGTTTGTGGAGTAATTAGCCCAATGACCCACAAACCCAAAAGACCCCAGTCTGAGTCAACTTGTCCTAGTCCCAAAACCAAGCTAGCAACCGAGGGAGCTCTTCATTTTTATTATCCTACTTTTTTGCAAAAGCATTGAAGAAAGAGGTCAAAGGGTAGTGCTTATGTAGGTTGCCGAAAGGCTAAATGAATGACAAAGATACCCTCAACAAGAGTGCAACACTAAGTACCATTAACTATGCCAGTTGCATCATTGCATATTTGGTTACTTTCACCACCGAGGTGGTATCCCTTGTGATAAGGGGGCGGGCAGGTTATATGTTCCCCCCAGGATTCCTGGTCCCCTGAGGGCTGCTTGACACTCAGTGGGGCGTATGGGGGAGCCGTACACCGCCGTACATCCGGCAGGTTGATGTACGACAGTGTACGGCCCACTGAGCGCCATGCGGTGCTCACACACAACACCCTCTCGATAAGGAGGTCCTATGTCAAACTGAAGGCCTGGGATAGAATCCCTCTGAGAGGGTGGTGTGTGTTCTCCCTCGAAGACGGCCGTTAGCTACATCGCGTGTTCGGGGGGTCTCAATGAGTTCCACATATGTAAGCACATGGGGCTTGTATCCCCATGTTTGTCAACATTAAAGACTTAAGTACCCTTTCTTGCTATTCTCGCCATGAAACGATGGTTCGAGAAAATAACAAAAATGTCCATTCAAAAAAAGAAAAATGATGGTTCGAAAAAAGGACAAAAATATCGTCCATCCAGAAAGTTGAGGATGATGTTAACTCTTCAAAGTCCAAACAACAAAACAAACTTGAAACGCTCGCTCTTTCTTTTCTGTTTGAACTTGACGTCATCTTCTTCTTTCTTATCCATGAAACACTGTATTAAGGGAGACAAAGAGTCGACGATCCGATGATGATCGTCGTCCTCTTTCTGCTAGCGGTGGCCGGAATGCTACCCTTGTCCAGTGGACAACCGACTGCGGCGGCCCCTCTGTCGCCTTCGAGGGACACCTACAATGAAATCTTCCTCTCGTACACCTACAACGGAGTCTTTCAAAGTATAATTTGTCTACCCCTACATCGACAATACTTTCAATCAGGGCTATGCCTTCCAGGCCACCCTGCCGCTGCTCAACACGGGCGTTCACACCCTCAAGTCTTGGCGGGCATTCATCGGGTTCTGGCACCGCGACGTCCTCATCTCGACCTCCGGTGCCGTGCTCCTCTACAGGACCCACCTCCTCGCCAAACCAATGGCAAATCGCTATGCGATTTTCGTAAATCGCTATATCGAGTAGCGATTTATGGAAATTGCGTAGCGATTTTTTTTTTGGAAAATCGCTAAATTGAGTAGCGATTTACGAAAATTGCGTAGCGAAAAAAATAAAAATAAATGGAAAATCGCTAAATCGAGTAGCAAAAAAAAAATAGAAAATCACGGAAAAGGGTGTTACGAAAACCTCGAGCAAGAAACAACCGAAAGAAACATATGAGCACCACGATCAAACAAAACACTTTATTGCTCTTTTTCGACAGTTACAAAAGGGAAAGAAAAAAAAAATATACAAGGACATGCTACAATATAAGATCATCTGCTGGATGTGCACAGAGGCATTGTGCAGGTTAGTCGGTGTTTGATGGAGTAGTGTGTGATCGTCTGTTGGATGTGCACAAAGGCAGAAAGAGAAGAGAGAGAGTGAGAGAGGGTTGATGTTCATGACCTTCTTCGGGGGGATTCCTTTCTCGGATAATCCTGTAGTGCAGAGACTGGGTCTTAAATAACCATCTTCGAAGTACTTAAGTCTTTGCAACTGCTATTTTTCTAGAATCATCATTTTTATGGCACCAACAGAGGAAAGGGTACTTAAGTCTTTGCAACCGCATCGGACTCCGACGCTAATTGATGCTGATAAACATGGGGATACGAGCTGAACGTGCTTACATACGTGGCGCTCATTGAAAGCCCCGAACACGCGATGTAGCTAACGAAGGGGGGGCATATCCTCAGCTTGCCTTTAATATATATATATATATATATATATGGGTACTTTCAAAAGACAAAACTGCCCTTAAATTAAAACTCGCTTATCCTCCATAAACCATAATAACGAACAGCACCAATCAACTCTGAGATCTCAATCCTAAGCCAAGCAGGGCAAGATAAACCCACCTCGATGTAGCCGAGCCTCTCCGGATCTAGCTCTTCCATGATGAGCGCCGCGTACTCTTCCGCCTGCTCCTTCAACCTCGACAACTTGTTTGCTGATGCGCTTAGCATGATAATCTACGTAAACAACAATTTTCTCCAATTAATCATGGCCAATTTCATCATTTCACAACAAACATAATTAGAACTCAATTAATCAAAAAAACCCACTCCAATAATCAAGGGAGTTTTTTTTTGTCATTAAGAAACGAAAGAGCCCAGTCAATCCATCCCATCAATCAAGGGAATTTGGTCATTTCCAAAAAACGTTGAAAATCCGTTTAAAATCGTTAATTTCAAAACAAACATAAAACCCCAACTAAACCGGCCGGAATCCTGTCAGAACACAAAGTTCCGGCACCGACTTTTTTGTTGGTACTAAATAAAAGAAACGTTAAACGCAAATGATTTGGCCGGAAAAAAATCTATCTCGCCGGATTTTAGTGGAAAAACGAATGCACGTTACCTCCTTCACCTCCTCTTCCGTAATCCTCCCATCTTCGTTCTTGTCGACCCTTCATAAATAAAAATCCCACAAATATATGAAAAGGTACTTGATTTTATGCATCAAATTAGCAAAAATCGATTTTTTTAAAGGTTGGTATTGGTTGTTACATATCGAAGAAGATCTGGAGCCGAGAATCGAAACTCTGATCGGTAATCTGAGACCAGAACTCGTAGAGGTCATCCTTCGTTATCTTCTCGACCGCGTTCAATCTCCGCCGTCGGCTCAATGCATCGAACAGCTCCAGAGCGAACTCCTTTGAGTCCTTCATCCCTACAAACCACAGAAAAAGAGGGAAATTCCGATCATCCACCTCCCCATTTCGCGAACTATACGTGCATCAGAGAGGGTGGTGGCCGCTCAGATTTTTTTTTTACCGATACACTGCGCGAAGTCGGTCCGGTGGAGCCACCCGTCATTGGAGAGCCTCTCGAAGTTGGCCTCGACCTCTGCCCAGGCGTCGACGCCGTTGTTTCCGCTCCTGCTGATGAACCGGAGCCCGCGCAGCGCCTTGTGGGTGCCGGACTGCGTCCGGTCGAGCTCGGCCCGCTGCCGCCGCAGCGCCCGCGCTGAGAGCGCCGGGTCGTCCCGGGAGCCGTAGACGTGGCCCCAGGTCCTTCGCAGCTCTGCCTTCAGCTCCTGCGAGAACTGCCGGAGGCGGTGGTGCGGCGGGCTCCGGCCCATCGACGGGGCTCGGGAGGTCGCCGCGGTCTGGTACGGGGACTCCTCGCCGGGGTCGAGGTTCAAGGCCGTCCCTGCAGGCTCGACGCTCCTCAGCACGATGGTGTCGTCGTGGAAGTCGAGCGTCACCTCGATGAATTCCTCCTCGGTGTCGGATCCGCTGCTCGGCGTCGGCCTGCTCCCAGCTATCGTGTCTGATGCCCATCGCCGTTCGTGCAGGCTAAAATGCTCTTCCATTTTTTTTTTTAAAGCTGATACCACTTTGATGTAAATTGATTCAATCTCTTCTAGTTTACGTACAAATTTCGGCTTATCAAATCGTTTCAAAGTTTGCTTTGTTGCAGTTCACCTCGATCTTGATGAAGAAAACCGATCTTAATCGCAACCAACTTCCAAGTATTCTACGTGTTAACCTCGCTCATGATGAAGAAATTAAACCAACCTTAATTCACAATCAATCTGGAAATCTTGTGGTGTTGAAATTCTCTTCCTGAGCATGGTGACCAAAGGATGTGATGGTCTCCCCCGTTTGTTAGGTTGTGAGGTACAAGTGAGTGAAGAAACGCGTATGGAATCTTTTGAAGTTGGATTTGCAACGCGTCTAAAAGGGGAGTGCTCCCTCTATCTTCTTCCCTCGTGTGAAAGCTCAGAAAACAAAAGCTAAAGAATTAAATGGCAGAGGGACACGCTCTTTTAATACAACCACTGGGATTACCAAAGACCCGAATTGAAAAAGAGGAGAACGCCACCTGTTTTGTTCTGCATCACAGTCGCCGGAAAGTTGGTCTTTGACCGGAAACCGGCATGTTTATGAAGGCAACTGTTGTTGAGCAGTGTGGTGGGTGCTGCCTTTCCTTAAATATATTTGGAGGGTGTGGCTGGCTTGCAGTTTAAGATTTGAAAACGAGAGAGAGAGAGAGAGAGTCGGTAGGGTTGGCTGAACCAAGTTTGATATGCTCTGAAATTTTGTGATGTGTTAGATGAGCCACTTGAATGAAGCCCACACTAGCCCATGTTGGTATTTGAAATTGGGGCCATCTCAGTTCACAATTGACTCAGTCCACTCTTATGCAACCTTTTGTCTGCTTTAAGAGAAAAATGCCATGGTTAATTTGACTGTCAGACCTGGACGTGCCCAATGGAATCTTTAAACTTGAATAGGTTAAATGCAAGTAATTCAGGTTCAGGTCTGCCCCCTGTCAAAGCCTTAAGCGGGTATGAGATGCACCTTATTGGTTGGGCTTGTGTAATGCGGAAGGGGACCCCACAAGTCAGACCCTCCCCCTCGAGAGGCTGGATCAGATGCAATAACATTGTACATTTTTGATGTACTGCTGCACATGACCACCATCCATTAGAGGTGACGGGCCCAGATAGAACCAGATCTGGCCCTTATTTTTGGGTATGCTATCGGGCCTGGACCCAGGTCTAATCATACTCACCATAAGAGAAACCATACCCAGACCCGATAAAAACTACATGAACCAGACCCGGGCAATACCAGTAAAATACTATTTTTTTTATCATTTTTACATTGAAAAATTGCGGGTCTTAATCTGAACTAGGGTTGGGCTTGGGTATGGTATACAATTTCACAAACTATACCTGGATCCATGTTTTAATCAAATCTTGGGGTCCAGACCCAGTTCTTAATCGGGTCTTCTTTATCACCGTACCCGGACCTATAAAAAGCGGTCGACGTTGATTTTCAGGCTCCCGCGCTTGTGTTCTCATGGTGGGCCTCCTTTTCCATGGCACACAAACACGCCCTGTAAGGTTGGATATGCAATGGTCTTTAGTTGGTGAAAAAACCTGAGCTTGAAGTGTTCAAGCTTGTCTCATTCTTGTGGTGAGCCAAGCCAAGCCGAGCTCGAGAGCTTAATGATTCAAGTTAAAGAGTAGACTTTGAACTAACTTGTTCATTGAAAAAAATCGTTTTAGAGATGAAAGAAACAAGATTACAAAAAAATAATTGTACATGTAAAATGTATCAAAAATATATTTCTTACAACCTAATGAGCTTATACGAGTCAAGCCTAGCTGATTACCGATTGTACACATTCAGCATGACGAGCCTATTTTACAAGTTTGAACGAGCACTTTACGAGCTGAAGATGAGCAAAACACGAGTGACTTTGTTTCCGGATCAGCCTTGGGTCCTATATTTTATTGGTGGACTAAGTCTACTGGTTTTATGAGCAAACACATTGCACACACGATTTTTTTTCAAGTGTGGTTGAGTACTTGATCAGCTATTTGTTGCTGATACCTCAGTCTGGTTCTGTTTGAAATCTAGCGAGGCCCAATCCATCTTCAGATGGGGATCATAGTGGATCCAAAAATTTATAGATAATTGGTTGGATCTGGTTATATATAGGTTTGTTAATGCAACACAATCCAATTCACCATTTCCTTTTGAGGCCCACTAAATTTGTAAACAATGTAGCTCCTTCAAGGTGGAATAGCAAATGAGCAAGTACAACTGTACAAGTTGCTTGGTTTTGATTGTAGAAGATGTACTTCACATAAGTGAGGAAATTAAGGGAAAATACGACTACCAACTTCAAGGAATTCATATATTTTATTCTTGTTAGTTGAGCAATTGACTGTCCTAAGCTTTGGCTATAGAAAATCAAGTACAGAAGAAAATACGCCACACGGCTCTCTCTCTCTCTCTCACCAATCTGAAGTTGCAAACAATACATCAAGGGGTACGTTCGGGTGCCTAACTCGCACCCGATTTGGAATCAGAATGATTTCAAATCTTTCTGATTCCAAATCCCAGGGCAACTCGTGAGATTTGAATTCAAATCCAAATGATTCGAATTCACGGCTGCCTTTTGGAGAAAGCGATTCGGAGCAAACTGAACATGCCCCGAGAGAACTTCACAATCTCTTGACATTAACGTAGTATTTGGTTGGCCATGCAAATCAAACCACGAGTTTTCTGTGTGTAGTAGAAAACTGCCACCAATAATTCAGAGAAACTATAAACTGGAACTAGAATCTTTCTAATTCATGAAATTGGTCGATTCTGATCAATTCTAAATGCAAAGTTCAAAAATCATGACATCATCCCACATTAACACGACCTTGTTGTATGCAGCTAAACCAGAGTTGCCAATCGAAAAAGCGGAAACGAGAAGTGATTAGAGAAGCGAAAGCGGAAAGTGGAAAGTGGAAAGCAAGAAGCGAGGCACTTTCAAAATTTTAAGAAGTGGGAAGCGTGGGACGACTTAGAAGATAATAAAAAATCATCTCGGAAGTGACTTAGGAAGCGAACCAAAAGCAACCTAGGAAGCGAGGGGGAAGTAAGGGGAAAGCGGAAAAAGAAAAGAAAAGAAAAACAAAAAAAAAACAAAAAGTGAGTTTCTCATAAAAGAGAAGCGTGCTTCTCCTAAATGAGAAGCGTACTTTTCAAATTTTTTTGGTGCTTCTCAACATGTTTCGAAAGTGCGGTATTTTGGGCTTTCGAAATGTGATTCAGGAAAACACGCTTCCCCACTCCCTATGGCACTTCCGATAACTCTGAGCCAAACGGTGTCTTTATTTATAAGGCCCCACAATTTTCATGTACCTTATATATATAAGGCCCCATTTGTGGTCAAACTTGGGTTTTAAGAAACTGGCAAGAACTTAGTTTTTGGCAAACCTGGTTTGTTAAAAATCAATTTTTATTGTTTAGATGACAAAACCCAGTTATCCATGTTTTTAAATGGTAAAAACTCCAAACAAAAGGGGCATGTTATTTTTCAAAAATCTAATAATCGAAAAATAGCCGTATGGCAATGCTGACAGGAATCCCACTTGATTTTGATCACCTACTGGCTGGTAGGCAAATGAAAAATGGCCAATTATCTAAAAAAACAAAAGAAATTATTCTTTCCGACCATTTTTCAACCAGCCAATGGTCAAGAAATGGCTGGCTGGTACCGCTGTTAGCAGAGCATTACCAGTCCGGCCATTTTTTTTAATTGGAAAAGGCCGGACTAGAAATGAGGAAGGAGATGGTCATGGGATGAGAGGAGGTGGAGGGGTCATTAAAGAGGGAGGAGCAGGTGCAATGTCATTGCACACTTTTAGTGTGCCGCGCTGCAACTGATCACCCTCCATCATTTTTTTGGGCCCCACAACTGACAGGCCTTATCTCCAAGATGGAGGGTGATCAGGTGCAGCGGCACACTAAAAGTGTGCAATCGCACCTGGTCTTTTTTCTTCATTAAGGGAGTTGGGACTACCAATCCAGAGTTGTCGAAAGTTGGAAATACCAATCCAAATAAACCAGGTTGCAAAAAACCTGGTATGAACTGGGTTTTCATAACCAGATTTTGGATAAAACTTAGTTCATAAAAATTGAGATTTTTATCACCCAAACAGAGAAAATTCATTTTATCTATTAAAACATGACACCCAATACAGGATTTGGCTTCATCCAAATGGGCACAACTGAGGGCCTAAGACTTAACGCAACTGATAGGCATCATATTTTCAAGTCAAATCCAGGTGGTTCAATTTCTCAATGGTCAGTAGAAGATTGTTCAGGTATGGTGCTTCTTTTTAAAAACAGACAAATAGAATATATGATTATCATATTACTAAATATGGCAAGAATATGAGATGCAAATTCCTTGCTTCCTTATGTGTCCCAAGTGGATCAAATTTCATAGCAATTTGTTTGGTGTCTGTCTCCCACCAATGCATTTACTGGCTTGGTCATTATACCATCTGTGCTTTTTCTGTTCTCAATGTGGGGTTGGTCTTTACAGCTGTTATGCATGCCATGCATCTTGTGTGCATATCTCTTGTTAGTATAAAAAATTCAATGCAACATAGATATATGGAACATTATTAGTATCTAAACAAGCCCAAGGAAATAATGTGCAATATTTTCTGGTAAAATTCAACATATAAAATCTTCAAGATCATAATGTGAGGTGTGTAACTGATCATGAGATCTTTCCTAGCCCACATTGGCTTAATGTTAAACCTCTCTTCATTTTAAAATGGTGGTAGGTGTCATGCCCGACCCAACTTGCTTACAAAGGAAAGGAAAGAAAGGAACATGGCACCAATTATGATTCATTTGGTGATTCACCATTCAATAAAGAATAAAGGTTGACAGAGAAACATGGCTATGCGTTTGCAATTCACCATATTTTTATCATGAACTTGATTGGTGGAAGGAGAGAAACAAAGCCATTAAATGCATAGAAATAAAATATTGGTATTTTTGTAATTTTGTGGGGAAAATAAATTTAGAGGGCCATTCTGGTCTAATGTCATGGTCAAGGAAGATTTGAGACGTTTTGTGGTTGACTTTTCCCACCAAACCATTAGGGCAACTAGACCAAAACAAAGCTTTGACAAAATATGCATGGAAGAAGGCAAAAAGTGGATGTGACCAAGTGTAAGGAAAGGGACGGAGTTGGTGGAGTGTTAAAAGAGTTTTAAGTTTCGTGGGTGAGGTGACGAGGGAGGGCGTGGAGTTCACCTAATGCTTGTAGGGATTGATGGGAGAAGGGGCTGCTAAATTGGTCGTTCCTTTGGGTTTATGTGTGTTTTACCTGTGATCAAGAGGCCCTCTTTCCTGCTTTTGTTTGCTAGACCCCTAGAAATTTGTCTTTGCATGTCATTGTGGGCACCAATACTCAAAAGAGAGAGAGAGACACGAAAGTAATTCAACATTACCACTCATGAAGATCAACAAAATGTTGAACCCATGAACTGAACGAGAATAAAAGCCAAAACAAATAAAGAAAGCACAAGAGAAAAGAACATTAGACAAATAAAATGGGCTCACGCCGGAGCCGCTTGCCCAGATTGCGACAAAGGATAGGTAGCATCAGCAGGAGGGAGTGGAAGATCACTAAGATGCATACGCAAGATCGCAGAGAGAGAGAGAGAGAGAGAGAGAGAGAGAGAGAGAGAGAGAGAGAGCACCAAGTTACGCTATGTGGCATGTGTGCTTGCAAGCCTATGTGCATTCTTTGTTCGAACTCGTGAAAGACTCAGCAAACTGAACCGAGACTTCGCTTAGTTCGGGTTGTATAGACTTGTTAATTAGTAATAAATATATTTTATAGACCCAAAGGAACTAGGCAGTCATTGAGTATAACCATTAAATCAGTTGTGTATAATATGGCTGGGGGCTCCGCTTGTTTGGTAGGGGCTGTCAATGCACGTCACCATGTGTTGAGTTATTGCAAGTTCAAAACTGTGTGGTCTGCTTAGCCCCAAATTGCCTATAAAAGTAAAAGTTGTATATATTAAAACCTGATTTGCTCTCCTAAATTCAAGTTTTTTTTTTATGGCTAAGAAAGCCCTCACCAAGAATCAGGTCACTCAATGGGCTTGATCCCTGCAAAGTAGAACTCGGGGTTGGGTACATGACCAGCCAGCCTTATATGTAGGGGTGTCAATGGGTCGGGTTTTGTTCGGACCCAGGTGGAACCAGACTTGGATCAGATTTTTGGATATGGTATCGGGTTTAAACTCGGGTCTAATCGGGTTTACTATAAAAAACCCATACCCAAACCCGATAAAAACTACATGAACCAAACCCAAACCATACCTGGTAAAACCATATTTTTATTATTTTACATTGAAAAATTGCAGGTCTTAATCAAAACTCGGGTTGGGTCTGGGTCTGGGTCTGGTATAAAATTTCAGAAACTATACCCGGGTCCATGTATTAATGAGACCTTCAGGTCTTAATCGGGTCTTCTTATTTATCACCATACCCGAACCCTATAGAGTTTGGTTCGGGTTGGGTCCAGGTAAACCAGGGCCATTGACACCCTTACTTACATGCCTGAACCATGATAAAGCAACAGCTGCCCCCATGTACCATCGGGATTTGATCCTGCACCTTTAGCTTGATACAAGACCCCGCTGACCACATGGGCAACCACCGCGGTGGTTCCTAATTTGAGGTTAGCTGGTATTTAATTCTAAACACATTTGATCCTTATGGATTGAGCAAAAAGTGCATGTTTAAGGATGGCAGTGGACCCGGGTGGGGGACAAGGTCTCCACTCCGCCTCATCTCAAAATTCTGCCCTCCATCTCCGCCTCCATCCCCATACGGGTTTTAATTTTAACCTCCATCCCAGCTTCCATCGCCGTTTCATGTTCTCCATCCCCGGTCCAAACGGTGAGAGGCGGGGTGGGGCGGGGCTCCATTTTCTCTCAGTCCATTAACATACCTAAAGAAGGATTGGGGATGGGACGGGGCGGGGCAAGGCGGGGGAAATCGTAAGTCCATCCTCGCCTTCATCCCTGCACGGGTTTTGATTTTAATCTCCATCCCTGCCCCCATCTCCGTTTCATGTCCTCCATCCCCGGTCCAAACAAAACGAGGCTGGGTGGGGCCCCATTTCCCCCCGGTCCACTGTCATCCCTATGCATGTTCCCTCAGTGACTATGCTCACATTGGACTGATGTAGCTACAGTGCATATCATAACTGGTCACTTTTATGCTATATAACTGAGCAACATGTAAAATATTTTCTTAATAAGGTATTAATCAAACATAAAGACAAGAACTCCATCTTGGCTTCCTTCTTTTGTCATCTTCTATGATTTCTGTTGTGTTTGGGCTCCTTATGTGCCTTGTACATCAATAGAGGCTGGTTGAGAAGATGAAAGGATGATGAGTGAATCCATGTGAGTATGATTTGCATGTGTCACTCTTTTATATCACGGGGATCCACATTGTACATTTGAGCATTTCATTTCAAATGCAATATCTGGTAGGCCATTAAGGTTCACCCAAAACCAAACCAATCAGGTTCGGGTTATGTTGGTAGAAGAAAATGAAAGCCCAAACCCGACCATATAATTTAAGGGGTACTTGAAGCATATCTCTTCAATTAAAACTTTGTGCATAATACTCGGATCAGGCAAGTTGAGTTGGACATGTTGTAAAAATCGTAGCTCAGACCTGGCTTGCATGTTACTCAGGTTGACTCAAACATTATTCTGGACACAGCTTTTTCATTCCCATACTCGGATATTTGACTTCCAATTGGGTTGGATATCTGAGACAAACCCGACCCATTGACAGCCATGAAAAGTCGCGTACATAATACTCGGGTCCGCCGGGTTGGGTTGGATATGCAGTAAAGATCATAGCTCAAACTGGGCTGCATGTTACTCAGGTTGACCCAAACATTAGTCACGTCGGCTCTTTCATTCCCATACTCAGATATTCAGGTTCAAATTGGGTTGGGTATCTTAGACAAACCCAACCCATTGACAGCCATGAAAATTTGTCTACATAATACTCGGCTCAGCAGGGTTGGGTTGGATATGCTGTAAAAATCATAGCTCAAACCGGGCCTGCATGTTACTCAGGTCGACCCAAGCATTACTCGGGTCAGCTTTTTCATTCCCCAAACATTCGGGTTCAAATTGGGAAATTGGGTATCTGAGACAAACCCGACCCGTTGACAGCCATGAAAATAAAGGTTGGGCCCTATTTGCCAACTTGAGCTTCCACTAGAGTGCATGGGAGATTGGGTATATCATGTGCAAGTAAGTGCATAAGATATTGACAGGGACTTGAGCCGCAACCCGGACCCACTTTTAAATAATGGACTCTGCGTTTGCATGTATGTGCCTGTCTAGGTAGACCCAACCGCAACCATTCAAATCCTGGGCGTCACCTCCTGCCCCGAAGTTTGACGACTTCTTGGGGTCAAGGGGGATGCCCTCAGAATTTCACACCGACATGGACACCGTAGGTACCGCGGGCGGAGCCAGCACGACTAGGTCTCTGCGCCTGGGGTGGTCTCTCAGAGTATTAATTGGTAGTCTTTCATTAGGATTGGGAAACGTATTAATTGAAACTTTGAAGTTTACGAACTTGCTCGTTTTACCCCCATTACAGTATTCCTTTTGGTGAGCTCTGTTATGACTTGCAAAATCAGCCGAGTACTTGGATGTCTCATTTTGAATGTCTTGAGTTTCTTGTCAACTTTTCAACAGAATCGGACTTTAACTCGTAGTTTTTTTTTTCTTGATATTTATCAAAGAGAAATCCCTGTTCTGGTGATTGGGCCCGGAGAGATTGATGCTATGCTGTATGACCCACTCCCAAGCAGTTAAAACCCCTTGACTGCCTCCCCTTGCCACCAAGGAGCCTAGCGGATCTAGTGATCAAACCCGAGTACTTTACAAAATACTCGGGTGACACAAAACACAGAAAATCGCTGAGCGTGTAGTGATTTTCTATGTTTGTGTTTTACACTCTTTGAACGCAAGTTGCGAGGCCATTTGGCTGAGGGCACGTCTGCCTGGGCGTCGCTCCCTCTCTCCTCACTCTGAGTTCAGAATGGATTAAGGAAGCAGGGAGAATTGGCCTTCAATGCTTTTTTTTTTATGGTGCCGTCGGCTGAAATGTTGGCTTACGGTACCATGCTGTGAGGCAAGTGGTGGATTACCATAGCCATCCACCCATGCACTTTGTATGCGATGGATAGCTGCACTTTACGTGAAGAGCTTCGGACTCAGGATGAGATAAGAACCCTCATCAAATCTAACTTCGCCCGAGCTCAACAAAGATTGAAGCAAATTTATGATAACGCACGATTAGATAAGAACTTCAAAGTGAGAGATGGGGTTTGACTCAAGCATGTGCAAAAGGGTCAAAAGACTCTCTTTGGTCAGTCGTATTCAAAGTTGCTATCAAAATACTATAGGCCTTTTTTAATTGAGAAGATAGGGAAGGTAAAGATTTTCTTTGTTTTGTGTTTTATGCAGAGAATCGCTCTAAGTAGTGATTTTCTGTGATCACACCTCTTTGAGGTTTCAGATGGATTTGCGAGATATAGGTGGAATTTGCGGATAAGTCCTGCCCAATTGTCTGAGATTTGCAGTATTCAAGCTTCCAGACAATGGTGTGAATTGGCTCTCGGGGATTCGTTAAATTCCCTACAAGGGCCACCGACTACAAGCTCCCAGACAGAGTCTTAGTGTTCTTTGAGAAGATTTCAGGTATAGATATGCACTTATCCAGAAAACTGGGACAAGATGGGATGCTTTATCCGGGAGCAAAGTGCAACACCCCCAGCTCATCCTAGTTAATTTTCTTAACATCCATGAAAGTGCTTTAATTTGGTTGCACCGTTTTATCTAAAAAAGTTGGATAAACTAAGATATTATATTTGGAGACGGTGGATTTGTGCTGCATGGTGGCAGGTTTTGGGAAGAAAGGAACTGCAGAATATTCAGAGGTGTGTCAGCAAGCTGGTATAATTAGCAGTGACGTCCTTTTTGCGTTTTGTGTGGTGTGGCCAAATGATGAGAGGGTGGTGTATGTTCTCCCCCGATGACTCACTGAATCCCACATTTGTGTTCGGGGGTTTGAATGAGCACCATATATACAAGCACATAGGGCTCATATTCCCGTGCACTTAGCATTGGAGTCTTGTGTAGTTGCAAAGACTTAAATACCTTTTTTTGCTATTCTTTTCATAAAGCGATGGTTTGAGAAAATTATAAAAATGCCCTTCATTCAAAAAAGAAAAAACAAACAGTTCAAAAAAAAAACAAACATGTCCTCTATCCAAAAAGTCGAGAATGATGTTGACTCTTCAAAGCCTACAGAGCGAAACGAACCTTAATCGTTTCGCCGATGGTGATCCAACGAAACAATGGTGAGCCGACGATCCAATGGTCATCCGACAAAACAAACCTGAGCCATCAAAAATATCCGTTTGAACTTTTCATCGTCATCTTCTTCTTCTTTCTTCTCTGTAAAACACTGTAAAACCCTCTCTCTCTCTCTAGAGAAGCAAAGAGTTTCCCTTGGAGAAGGCCATGAACATCAACCCTCTCACTCTCTCTCCCTTCTCTCTCTACTTCTGTGCACATCCAACATACGATCCTACATTGCTCCATCAAACACCGAATGACCTGCACACTGACTGTAGCATCGTTCAACTTGATGAATTGTGGAGCCTGATTCATAGTTTTTGCCCTTACAGGAGGGGGTTTGGGGGCTCCTCCCAGCGTGGGTAACATCATTCAACTTGATGAGTTGTGGAGTCTGATTTAGAGTTTTTGCCCTTACAGAAGGGGGGTCCAGGGGTTCCCCCCGGCGCAGATCCCGCTGAGCGGTCAGCAAGCGGGGGTCCATGGGGGGCCGCCCCTGGCGGGGGCTCGGGGGGCAGCGCCCTCCGGACCAAATTTTTTTGGGGCCTTCCAACAACGATTTGTAGTATTATCGGACTTTCCTATAGTGATTTGTAGTATTTTCGGGTCTCCAACGAGCCCCACAACGATTTATAGTGTTATCCGGCTTTTCAACAACGATTTGTAGTATCTTCCACAAATCGCTATAGCGATTTATAGTGTTTTTGGATCTCACTATAGCGATTTATAGCGATTTGTAGTGTCTTTCGCAAATCGCTATAGCGATTTACATCGATTTGTAGTGTCTTCCGTAAATCACTATAGCGATTTGTAGTATTATTTAATAAGCAAATCGCTGTAAATCGCTACCCGAATTAGGACTAACTTGTCATGGTCATATCTTCCTAACTGGAGGTCATATTCCAAATCCGTAAAAAGTGGCGTCTTCGTTATTGAGTCTAGTTTATTCTTGTAAATTTTAAGCGATTTCTATTGTCATTTTATTCCCTATTTTAACTAAAAACCAGACCCTTATTACTTTGTGTTATTTGAGTTGCACAATACCATTCTCGCTTGACATCCACATCTTGATTCTGGCATGCCCCTTGTTGGATTTTCCATTGATTTCTTGCAACCTTGCTTAGAACAAATATATGTCTTTCTCACCACGACACCCTGTGCATTTTTTGACCACGACACCCGGGACCCGTGCCGGAAGAGCCCTCGGACATCCCTCCTGTAAGGGCAAAAACTCTAAATCAGGCTCCACAGCGAATCAAGTTAAACGATGCTACCCACGCTGGGAGGAACCCTCAAACCCCCCTCTTGTAAGGGCAAAAACTCTGAATCAGGCTCCACAACGAATCAAGTTGAATGATGCTATCCACGCTGGGAAGAACCCCCAAACCCTCCTCTTGAAAGGGCAAAAACTCAGAATCAAGCTCCACAACTCATCAAGTTGAATGATGCTACCCACGTTGGGAGGAGCCCTCAGATTCCCCTTTTGTAAGTGTAAAAACTCTAAATTAGACTCCACAACTCTTCAAGTTGAATGATGCTACCCATGCTGGGAGGAACCCCAGACCCCTCTTTTGTAAGGGTAAAAACTCTGAATCAGGATCCACAACTCATTTAGTTGAATGATGCTACCCACGCTGGGAGGAGCCCCCAAACCCTCCTCCTGTAAGGGTAAAAACTCTTAATCAGGCTCCACAATAGTCAATGTGCAGGTCAGTCGGTGCTTGATGGAGCAATGTAGGATCTTCTGCTGGATGTGCACAGAAGCATAAAGAGAAGGGAGAGAGAGAGTGAGAGGGTTGATGTTCATGGCCTCCTCCAGGAGAGATTTCTTTCTCGGATAATTCTGCAGTGCAGAGGCTGGGTCTTAAATAATCATCTTCGTGGCACTTAAGTCTTTACAACCACTCCTTTTCTAGAATCGTCATTTTTTTGGCACCAATGGAGGAGAGGGTACTTAAGTCTTTGCAATCGCATCAAACTCCAACGCTAATTAATGCTGACAAACATGGGGATACGAGACACACATGCTTAAATACGTGGTGCTCATTGAGACCCCGAACACAAGATGTAGCTAACTGCCCTCTTCGGAGGAGAACATATAACCTGCTTCGACAAATGATAATCAATCCTGTTTCGAGGATATCACATCCTCTGCTTGTACTGTGAAGTTTCTATTTTAATTATATTATTCATTCTCTTCAAAAAGAAAAAAGAAAGAAGATATTATATTGTAAGGGAACACAAGATATGTACCAAGTACTGTATAAATAGTTCACAAGGCACATCATAACTAACAAAAACAGAAAGTTTAATAATCCAAGAAATTATGGATTTTCAATCTTAAACAAGGGATCCCAGAGGATATTTCCTAACCTTGTTTGATTTCTTTTCCAAAGTTATTTTGGCACAAATTTAAGAGAAAAAAAAATGTGGCTCACCTCATCATGCTAAGAACTACCAGATAGACTTGCATCACAGTCAGAAACCAGTTAGTCCTATCTAAAATATTGCTAGTAAAAACAGACAAAGTAATAGAAAAGGAGACTCCATTGATTGCCTTGTGGATATTATCTATTCCCTTTTGACTCTTGTAAGGGAATTCAACCATTACAATAAATAAATCACAATTAGAAACAACTAATAACTTAAAGGAGTGGGTGAGTGGGTGGTGAGCAGGTAAAGGCTTCTAGAAGATATTGTGCTTTTGTCAATTGTCAAAATTCATCTTGCTTACGCTATCTCTTAACTGGCCAAAATGATGCAAATCATCATATAGGACATGATGGAAGACGAAAAGCTAATGAGCATTCTTGTCCTTTGACCAAGGAACCTTGGGGTTTTTGGTAATTCTGGTACCCACATGGTGTCATGAGCTATGGGTTAGGTGAAGACCATGCATGAGCTCTCTCTCTCTCTACAAAACCACATTGATAAATAAAGATCATATTTGTCCTTATTCACCTTGGTCATTCCTTGACTTTGACCATCTGCTGAGGTGTCTATATGCTTGATGGGCCCACCTTGGGTGTTTTTAAAGGGATTCTAGAAGGTGGAGCTTCTTTTAGTCAAAGGAGAAACATCAATATGTGGGGGCAGTCAATGACCCAAACTGAGCAGTCCAGACACAGTAGTGTGTCTGATAAGCTTGACAGGTTGGTTTCGTTAGGATCTGAAGTCCACTAGGACCCACAACCAGTCTCCGTATTAGAGCTCTCCCTAGATCAAGCCTGATAATAATAATAATAATAATAATAATAATAATAATAATAATAATAATAATAATAATAATAATAATAATAATAATAATAATAATAATTATTATTATTATTATTATTATTATTATTTGAAAGAAAGGGTTATTATTATTAGCATTATCTTCTTACTCATTTAAGTTGGTTGTCCGGATAAGGGTTTCAAAGGTCGGATTAGGTTACAGACAGCTACTGAACCATTTAAAGCCTAATTAACATGGTTGACTCTGTCCTTAATTTCTAGAGGTGGACCGCTGACATTGCCTGATATTGGGCTCGTTGGGCCTCGACTGAGACTGAAGACCGTCTAAAGTCAAACCCAATTCTTTTTAGGTTTGAACCGGGCCCGGGTATTATCGGGCTAACTCTCAAGTGGGTTGGGACAGGCCCTTTAAGCAAGACTGGTAAATGGGTCAGACCAGGCTCCATTGGGATCTTGTCTTGGTCCTACTCAGGGATGGTTTCCCATTTGGCGTAGGCCTTGCAGCAAACGACTTGCACCTCAAGTATCGAACTCTCGACGTCAAAAACATGCAATTGGTTAAAAATATACTCTCCACAACGTATTATATATCAAATTAGATTAGAACGCACAAAGTTTAAGTTAGAAAAAAATTCATTTAGGGGTCAACTTTTTTCCCTTAATTCCAGATATGAGCCTTATGTTTCTGAAATTTCAAATATGGCCAAACTTTTTCTAAAAACTGTCCAACAAGGGTTTGCATTTAATATTAGGGATGACAGTGGATCAGGGAGAAACATGGCCCGTTTTGACTGAGGATGGAGGACATGAAATGGGGAATGGATAAAGGATGGAGGTTAAAATCAAAACTTATGCAGAGATAAACTTACTCTTGACCCGCCCCGTCTCTATTAAAAACTTACTATTATACCCTTATACATATTATAATATATATATATATATATATATATATATATATATATATATATATATATATATATATATATATATATTCCTAACACTAATATAAAACCCTTTCTTGAATCTATCTTATCTCCTTCTCCTCCTTCCTCTAACGAGCCATGCGAGCTCGCATTTTTCTCATCTCCTTCCTCTAATGATGGAAGGCGACATGGGCATTGGTGAAAGGATCGAGAAAACGAAATCCTACCCTGCCTCGCCCTGTTTGGACCGAGAATGAAAAACATGAAACAAAGAATGGACCATGGATGGAGGTTAAAATCAAAACTGGTGCAGGGATGAAGGTCAGGAAGGAGGGAAAATTTTTCAAATAGGACAGGGGTGGAGACCTTATCTTTCGCCCCCACCCTGGTCCACTGCCATTCATAATCACAACAATGACCTTCATCATTAAGAACTCATAACATAGTTACTAGAACCTTCTTGCTATATGGGGCTTCAGAAGCTGAAAACTCCTCTCTTCCTTGAAAAGAAGGAACTCTTTGGAAAACTCGTTTCTAAAATATGAAAAACTTTATTCTTGTTAGTGAGAAGCTCACTTCCTCCTCAATTTCAAAATCGATTTCTTTTTGGTTCTTTAACATCTCCCTCTTGTTTTTTGTCACTTCTCACTCACTTCGTCCTAACTTTCTTTGTTTTTATATTAAAAGTATTGGCTTTACATGGTTTTATATTTGTGTTCACGCCATTTTTTATTTGCTTCTGCTTGTGCTTTATATTGCCTTCAATGTGTTTACTTTTCATTTTTCATGCACTTGTATAATTGCTTCACAACTGCATCCTTCTTCATGATCATGCATAATATTTTACACTTTATTCATCTATATTTATGCATGATTCATGTCAAAATCACATTAAAAACACATCTTTATTGTTGTTTTTGAGGTTTTCTTTTAAAATTGAATTTTTCAGGAAAACATCTCATTTTTTGATCTACTCCTGCGTTTTTAGTATTTTTATTAGTTTTAGAATTTTCTTAATTATAGTTTAGTTAGATTAAGTTATAATTAGCTAATTTTAATTAGTTTAAGAATTTTTTATTTTTAGAGAAACACATTTTTAATAAGAGACCCTTTTTAGAAATTATTGAAAATCTTTGGACTCTTTTTGAAAAGTTTATTTTTTTAACCTAATTCTCTCATTATATGTTTTCAGCAAGAGGAGACAATTTTTCTTTGTTGAAATTCGTACCCCCTTGCTCCCTCTCTCTTTTCTCTCTGTCTCTCTCTCTTAGTCGATTAATTTCTTCCTCTCCCTCTTCTCCTCCTTCTTTTTCTTCTTGCTTCTAACCCTTCTCATCGTCGACAACATCGTCTTCCTCATAGGGGAGGCGTGCGTGCAGCTTGAGATCAACCATACTTCTTTTCAACCCGTCCATCGGAGGTGAGCCGTTCGGTTTGCATCTTCTCCCCCATCTCCGTAGCTTAGGAACATATCATTGCATGCATCATATTTGGTTTTTGGTATCGTCATCTGATTTTTAGTTGTGTAGTTTCACATATTAAGAATATCATCCATGCATTGCTAGATTAGCTTAGCAGTAATTTGCATCATATTTGAGTTTTTGTTTGATTCCCTAAATAGCATAGATAATAGAAAAAGAAAAAAAAATGTGATTAGCACATAGAATTCAATAGATCGTATTTGTTATTTTCGTTAGCTAGTTAGTTGTTGATTAGTTTTTTTCTTGTTCATGCATAATGAGAATCTCGATTGAAGCATTGCACGATTAGTAGACCGATGCTGCTCTGAAATCGCGTGAATCATTATGCTTGTTGGCCGTGGATCTGAAATGACATAAAGCCCAAGTGGCATATCTTCTTTGCCGAGATATGCAGGTCGTGCACTTGCATAGACTTACACAACAAGCGTGAATATACTAGTGTTTCACGCTGCGCATAATATTTTTTTTGGATGTTGACATCAATCACGCCCCATCATGACTGATGATAACTTGCAGATTTTCAGCAAGGTAGATTTATGCCAAGTGCTGAAAGCCTGACCAGCATGACTAAATAAATTTTTTCTAAGTCCTCTTCACCGATGAAACAATGATTTTGAGTTGAAGTTTTATATTGTGTTCTTGCAGCCACATGGGCAATCAATGCTAGGCCGTGGATCAACGTCAATCTCATCCAGCATGATTGACACTGATCACAAGTATGTTTATTAATTTTGTTTCGTAGTTTGCTATTTAGCTAATTAGAGTTTCATGATTAATAGTTAATTTAGAGTCTCTATTCAGCAAGTGTGCTGATTTCATAATTCCTTTAGCCAAATATTATTCTCTGATTAGTCATTAAGTGTAGTTTAGATTCAATTAGTTATTCAATTGCTATCATTCTTTTAGGTGTTTGTTTTGTTAGTGGTTTAGTGTAGTTTGACTCTTTTTGCTGATTTTTAAGTTTAAAATTAATTTAGTTTTCTTCGTTGTTGCTGTGTTTTGGTTTTTGCTTTTGCAGGGAAGCAATCAGATGTGCGGTGAGTCCCTTTTCATATCCTCGAAGTGCCCTTTGAGGTCCCTTCAAGCCCTCAGAAGTGCCCTCAAAGAACAAAAGAAAATAAGCATTACCTGAACCATCAAGGGGACTAAAGACTGAGAGCACTGAAGATTTTTTTTCTTTTTAGATTAGGTTTTATTTTCTTTTCATTAATTGGGGTTGTAATAAGGCCGTTATTCATTTGTTTAAAGTTCTCCGCAGAGGGCTGCACTCTCTTATTTACTCAATTAATTGATTTTTTTAGCAATAAAAAGAAGTTAATTGTGTGTTTGAATACAAAGTATTTTCCGTTCCCTGAGTTCGACTCAGACTTCATCACTAGTGTAAACCGGTTTTTATTATTTGATGCACGATTTGCATAAACATTTTTATTGAAAATATATTTTTAAAATACTTTATTGAAAATGTTGCATCACTTCATATTTTTTTTTAACAGTCTTCTCCATTCCTGCTTCGCAGTCAGAACCTCACATGCTAATTAAAAAAAAAACTAAAATTATCATCTATACTAATTGAAATAAAAACCTTAAAATTCTAAGTTCTAACCAAAGTTTAAGTATTAAAAAGAAAAAATACATAACACCATAAAAGCATAATCTAAAATTTATGTCATTTCAACAAATAAAAAATTGAAACCCTAATTCTTATATCATCAATTATGCATTTATGCTATTCAAGTATGTAGAATCATGTTTAAAGTTAATTTAAAATATAAAATACCTAAATTAAATATTAATCTTATTTAAAAACAAAATAAAAATCTAAATGCTATTAAAAAATCTAAAACCTAACTAAATATTCATGCTATTAAAAAAACTAAAGAAAACCTCAATCCAAACAAACATCATTCATAGTTTTCATACATAAGCTAATTGAAACAAAAAATAACAAAATCTCTAAATTTCTAACTAAAATCAAGCATGTGGATTATGTATAATGTTGATTAAAACATATAAAAATAACTAGTTAATATTTATCTCATTAAAAACCTAAATGCTAATTGAAAAAAACCACAAAAGTCATAAACTTAACTGCTAATCAAAACCTTAAGTTTTACATCATTAATTATGCATTTATGCTATCTAAGCATGAAGAATCTTGTTTAATGTTAATTAAAAATAAAAATACTTAAATTAAATATTCATTTTATTTAAAAACAAAATAAAAATCTAAATACTATTAAAAAAGTATAAAAAATATAAAACCTAAATATTTATGTTATTTAAAAAAACTAAATAAAAAACTTAATCCTAACAAACATCATTCATAGTTTTCATCCATAAGCTAATTGAAAATATAACAAAGCCCCAAATTTCTAACTAAAATCAAGTATGTGGATCATGTATAATATTGATTAAAAATATAAAAATAACTAATTAATATCTATCTTATTAAAAACCTAAAAGCGAATTGAAGAAAAAATATAAAAAAGGCCCAAAACCTAAATGCTAATCAAAACCCTAATTCTTACATCATCAATTATGCATTTATACTCTAAACACAAGAGAGAGAGAACCTCATCATGTGCATGCTGCAGACGGTGGCCGATGATGATAGGCCTATGTGTAAAACCCATGATTTTTTGATACTTTACGAGAAATAACAGTAAGGCTAAAATATTTTTCAAAATTAAGCTATACATTTATTTATAATTCAAGTATTAATGGGGATTCAGAATAAATTTCAAGTTGAAAATTTATTTTAAATTAGGATTTTTTTTAATTAAATTAAATTTAAGTTTAAGTTGAACTTAACTCGATCTTAGTTTGAGTTTTGATATTAGTCAAGATTCAAACTAAAAGTATATTTTAATTCAAAGTCTTATTGAATTTTGATTTCAATTTCTGAAGTTTTATTAATTCAAATTTCGAATTGGAAATTCAAATTCGAATCAGATTTTGATTTAAACTCAGATTTAATAAATATATTTGAATATTATAATTAGATTTAAGTTTGTTTTAAATCTAAATTAAGACTTAATTAAATGTTAATTCAAGTTCGAAGTATATGATAATTTATATATTTTATTGAAATTGAATTTGGAACCTTCGATTGAATCTAAAAATAATACCTGCAAATTCTTTAGGTTATTTTTAATGAAGAAAATAATAATAATGATAAATTTTATGAAAAAGAAGTGTAAAAATATGAATTATTCTAAAATGAAATATAAGAAACATCCTATGAAAAAGTAAAGTTGATTCAAGTTGATTAAAGTGAAATTCACATTTAGAATTGAATTTCTGAAAAAGATAAAATAGAACAGATAATTGATAAATTTCATCGACATAAAGGCGAATGGCATTTCAGATGAATAACTTGATATGTATGTAATGTGAATTCAATAAATTTGAATTTAGTTTGAAATCTAAGCTACAAAAAAATTTAAAAAAAATATTCAAACGACAATGGGTCTTGCCGACCCTGGGATAAATCGTTTTCAAAATGCCTTTTTTTTGGGGAAAATAACATTTTAAAAAAGAGAATAAACAATTGAAATACATGAAAGTTCAAAAATTTATAGATGAAATCTATTTACATTTAAGCCTAATTCAAATTTTATTCATTGTCATTTCATGTAATTTCATATTTGATTTTTTATAGAATTTTATTTGAATTAATTAGGGATTTATTTAATGGAATGAAACTTATAAATAAACTAGAATTTATAAAAAAAGTAGGAGTCCATAGGTGGGCTATCACATTCTATTGGCACATCCTTGGCAATTTTAAGAATTTAAAATGAACTTACAACTTTAAATTTACAATAGTTTTTAAAGTTTCTAAAAACTAAGGTTTTAAAGCCAAAGTCAATACTTACCTAATTCATTAGGTAGGCATCTCAAGAAGGGAACGTCCCATCCTAGAGGCTTCTAGGATGGGAAGGCTGAAACATTAAGAAAGAAAGTAAGAAAGGAAAGAAAGGAAAAATGAAAGAAAGAAAAAAGCCCATCTAAAGAAATAATCTTGACCAACGAGTTTCTGTGTCAATGGACAACTTATGGCATTTCATCATGCATCATTTTCTTTATTTTCTGTGTTAATTGATTTTTATAGAGTTGTCTACTGTCATGTGAAATATCTGTCTTGGTTGTGTTTTTCGTTAAAATAGTTTTTTTTTAGAATAGAATATTATACAAAATGGACAACCAACCACAATCAATTTTATATAGCATTAGCCTTGACAACTCACAAATGATAGAATCTATTATAAACCATGTAAAGATGTATACTGTGCATGGGACTTTCATATTGAAATTTAGTTTTATATTTACGCTAATAGACATGTAATAACCTTCATTTTTCTCCAAATTTTCTAATGGTTTGCCTCTTGCAATTTCTTTTACAACTTGCAAAATAACATAATCCTCACCATCATGCTTGTTGAGGGAGGACCTATACGAGAAAGGCAAGCTATCTTACTTCAGGATATAAGCAGACCTGCAGAACATTTAAACCAACATTATCTTTTATTTAAGGTTACCATGTTTTGACATCAAGGGAATCGTGTGTTTGATAGTTTGATATTTGATGGTTTGTTTCCATTTACAATTACAATATACATATGCTATAAACCTTTGTTATTGCCATATATGACAAAAAAAAAGTATGCAATTAGGACTTCTCCATGTCAAGAGTTTGCCCTTGACACATATATAGGCATCACTAATCTATTGTTCGATCATATTCTAATTAAGGATGGCAATGGACCGGGGCGGGGGGCGGAGAAAAGCTCTTCACCCCCGCCCCGTCTCAAAATCTGAACCTCCATCCCCGCACGGGAATGAATTTTAACCTCCACTCCTACCTCCATCCCCACATGGGGATGGATTTTAACCTTCATCCCCGTTTTATGCCCTTCATCTCCGGTCCAAACGGAGCGAGGCGGGGCGGGGCTCCGCTTTCACCCTAGTCCACTGCCATCCCTAATTCTAATCATGAACACCAATAGTAATACATAACTGTAAGTATATTGTAGGCAAGAAGCAAATTGGGAAAAGGAAAGAAAGAAAGGAGAAATTAAGAAAAAATAATAATGATAATAATATACATAGTAACCTATATTAAATATTTTGCTATTCAAGTAAGAGTATTGACTTGTTGTAATAAGGAACTCTTTTAGTAAGTAGCCAAACAAAGGATGACATCGAGCCAACGTGGACCCCCTTTGCTTAGCTACATGTCATATGATGTACATTAATATACATCATATGAATGACTATACTTGGGCCTCAACCTAAATTTATCCAAGTAGAAAATAAAACATAACAACAAAATATTTAATTAAATACAAGAACAAAAAAAAAGAAAAGAAACAAAAGGACTTACCTTATGGTATGGTAACTCAACCAAGATTAGATCAAGAGCTGATATTAGTCCCAGCCCTTGACCTAAATTTTTATCTTATATAACGAGAGGAGGGGCTTCCCCCCTATTTGCCTCTTTTTAGAGTTCTCATTTCTCTCTCCCAAATCCCCATCTTCATCTTTCTCTCTTTTTCTTGCACCATTTTCATAGGTGTTTTCACCCTTAAATTTACAAGAGAGGTCTTCACGTGGTTAAAGGAGGCGTAAGGAGGCTACAACCAAGTTTGTGGTATGTGTAAATCGCTCGGTTCGTGCAAAGAGTCCAACCGAATCGCGTAAGAATGAGTTTTTCACCAAAAGGTAGGGGGATCTATACTTTTCTTGCAAAACAAATTTCGTGGCACGAATTTTATTAATTTTTTATAAGTATAGACCCTAAACCAAGACTCACACATATGGGTTTGGCTTAGGACTATTAAAATATGAAAATAGAATAGGGTTTGGAGAGAAAACCCCTTTTGAAATTGAGTTCTTCTCAAAAATTTGTTTCTCAAAAAGGAAAACTGTAAATTTCTAAAATACCATGATTATGCTATGATTTTTCTATAATTCTTGATTTAGGTCAAAAGTATATGTTATAATAGATGTTCTGTAAAAATATGAAGGATTTTCACGACCAGAATCCTTAGATATTGCAATTTTAGTCATATCAGGTTTTTAAAAAAAATTGGTAAATTTAGGAAAAACATGAAATAGTTAATTTATTTCTTGAAAAATTTAATTATAGTTGGTAGAATATATGCATGTTGATATTCTATATTTATTTCATATTTATTTTATTTTTATTCATAGAGTATTTTTATGCTTTATTTATTAAATAATGTTATTTATCGATTTTATTTATGAGAAATTAGGTGTGGTGTAAGACGAGTCTATTTTTCTAGCCAAACGGTTGAGAAAAAATAAATTTATCGATTGTAGGTCATGGTAGTCTACCATGTATGATTTTATTTAATTTTCTAAATTAATTTATGTTAAAAAAATTCAGATGTATGGATTCAGGTGACTCAGTTTGTCCCAACTCGAATGCATAAATCCAATATTACATATTTTTGGTCAGACATCTGACTGGTAAAACGTTCATAACTCCTTCATTCGAAGAATTTTGATGAACGATTTGTTGTTGGAAAGTTAACAAAATTTCACAATGAAATTTTGGGCTTTGGTCATGGACTGAGCATGTTTCTGTGACAATCGGAAATAAAAGTGCATGTATGTAGTAAAACATTTGTAACTTTCTCATACACATGAGTTTTTATGAACGGTTTGCGGCTCTGGAAAACTGAGAAAATTGTCTTCAATCTGTGAAAAATTTAGTTTTGTTCAATGACTGATGATTTTTTTGTAAACTCTATAACAGTCGGACTGAGTTGAATATTTTGCAAATTAGAACCGGTCTAAGGACCGAACTCCAATATTTGCATAGTTTGTTTCATGATTTGCGTAATTTTATGATCTGTATGTAGAATGTGTATACACGTATAAGTCTGGTTTTATGGAGGGTATAACATGCCTATGCTAAGGCATGAATGTATGCTTAAATAATAAGACATGTTTGCCTAAAAGAGGGTTACATGATTAATAAGGGACCAAGTGGTTTGACTTACACAATATGATTGTGAAAGTTTAATGTTATCCATACTATTAAATTATGTAAATTCATGTGATAATAATGATGATGATGATGATGATGATGATGATGACATGTATGCAAAGTTGTAAATGAAATTCACATTAATTATGTATATGCACATGTATTTGTAAAGCATGAATGAATGTGTGTCAATGCAAACGTTTTATAAGTGCATCTATTGCCCTAAAAGGGGCTGAATCCTTTTGATGGATTCAATTATGATGATTGCAAGAAAGACATTAAGTTATTTAAGAGAAACAATGCAACATTACAAGTAAAACATGCTTGCTAGGAGAGTGGCAAGGGATACATCTGACTTTGTGAGATATGTTATATTTTGATTACGATAGATTGCTCTTCCCTACCCATGAAGATAGGCGAAACCCTCAACATTAACCTGTAACGTAGGGAAAATATACTCATGAGTAGAATTCTGATGCATCGAGATAAAGGTGTTGGGAGTCTCTCTCAAATTGTCGTCCCTCACCTAGGACTGGTGAATGATGCCTGACCAGGCTAAATCCATCCTTGTTTGTAAAATACCGCTTGAGCCATGACCCTGATCTAGGTGTCTGCCTGTGTTTGTACCCACGAGGTTAAGAAGTGAAACTTAAGATGCATGCACATTAGTTAGGCATAACATGCATCATTTAAGAAAGAAAATATAAATTAAAGATAAGAATTTGTTCATGCATTGAATGAATTTTGCAATTTGGTAAGTTCATGCATTTTTTCTGCTTTGCTGAAAATGAGTGATGCATATTTATTCAATTTAGTGATTTTTATGGTTATGATAACTATTGAAATGCATAATTTATTCTTTAAATTTAAATTATGAAAAGTTAGATGGAATTTTTATTTCGTATTTCTATTTGACGGGTTCAGTATAATCTACCCTACTGAGACATTTTATGGATCCCATTTGCTTTATAATGTTTTTTTCAGGAAGTAAGACTTGCAAGTGAAGGCGGGAGATTGCAACGGGGATCGAGCCTACTTTTCCTATACCTTCGAGGATTTTTTAGATTCTGATTATTTATTTAAATTTAATTACAAGTGGACGAATGTAAATAATTATGGATGATTGTGGACTTAATTAATTTATGAATGCTTGAGATATTTTTTCCAAGAGTGTATGGTTTAGAAAGAATACGAGAAGTAGCATGTCAAATTTTAGACCTGATAAATTTATCACTATTTTTCGGGTTTTAAAAATTAAGGTGTTACACTATAACTCTAGCTCTATGAGGTAGGGCCATTAGAGAGAAAGGGTCACATAGAAAGTAGAGAGAGAGAGAGAGGGAGCCTATGGGGTTGCTTGCAAAGGGAAAGAGAGAGAGGGGGCCACATGTTGGGTCATAGGGAGGGCAGAAGCCAGGATTGAGAGGGAATCAAGGAAGAAAGAGATAGAGAGCGGGGGGCTCGACTTACCATTGTGGCCCGTGGGGTTGCAGGCATGAGCATAGTAGCAGAGAGGACAAGAGAGGAGGGGGGCCGCACAAAGGCATGTGGCCAGGAGGAGAGAGAGAGAGAGAGAGAGAGAGAGAGAGAGAGAGAGAGAGAGAGAGAGAGAGAGAGAGAGAGAGAGAGAGTAGGGGCTTGGCTTGCCGACCACAATTGCTTGTAGGGTCCCGGGCAAGGGCAAAGCCAAGGAGGGGGTGAGAGAGAGGGGCCTATAGGTGGGGTCGCAGGGAGGGCGGAGCCACGGTGGCCAAGAGAGAGTCGAGAGAGAAAGAGAGAGTAAGGGCTTGCCTTGCCTGTGGCCTACGAGGTAGCGGGCAAGGGCGAAGCCATAGAGGGGGCCACCACAGGAAGGGTTGCGGGAGAGAGAGAGAGAGAGCCGAAAGTAATTCAACATTCCCACTCATGAAGATCAACAAAATGTTGAACCCATGAACTGAACAAGAGAAAAAGCCAAAACAAATAAAGAAAGCACAAGAGAAAAGAACATCAGACAGATAAAATGGGCTCACGCCGGAGCCGCTTGCCCAGATTGCGACAATAGATAGGTAGCATCAGCAGGAGGGAGTGGAAGATCACTAAGATGCATACGCAAGATCACATAAACATCTACCAAGATTTTATGCGCCACATTTTGAATGATAACTGAAATATGACGAAAATGAGTATCGTTTCACGCCATCCAAACAAACCACCAAGAAGTAAGCAACCACGTCCGCCAGATGAACCTCCACCTCTTGCTGTGCCTAATACAAACTGACCCCAAGATCAGATCTAGCGCAAAGGACTCCTCCTTAACAAGTACTTCCGGATGCCTCCAGGTCCTGCTAAAGATTTCCATAAATATTGGGCAAGACCAGAACAAGTGAAACATAGATTCTTCTGCAGCTTGACAAAGCACGCACCAAATAGGGAGCTGAATACCCCACTTCTTTAAATTACTGTGGGTCTGGATCCTATAGTGCAAAATTAACCAAGCCAGGACTCGAGAACGGGGAGAAGGACCCTTCGCCCGAAGCACATCCTCAGGCAACCAATCAACCCCCGACGGTAGCAACGATCTATAGATTTTTTTTGTGAGAAACTCTTCGCTTGGTGCCAACGCCCACTGCAACCACTGACCAAAATTTCTGGAGTCCTCAAAATGGTCTCTAAAGCAGGCTAAAGCCCTCAACCACGATTTACGCAAGTGTGAGAGCTCCAAACCTCGGGTTCCCGGATGAACCGGGATAAGAGCTGGATCCCCATATTTAGCAAGAAGCAAACTAGCACAAGAGTTATCCGGTTGGTGGGCCAACCAACATTGTTTGGCGACAAGAACAATGCTTCGCAGTGTAGGCGCAGGAATGCCTAAACCAGTCATACGCCGAGGTAAGACCACCGAACGTCAACCAATCAAGTGACTCTTACCCTTGAGTTGACACCTAGACCATAAAAAGCCTGCCAGCAAGCGCGTCAGCTGCTTCTCTACTCCCACAAGCATCACAAACATAAACATGAAAATTTTTGGAATAGTTGAAAGAACAAAGGGATCGCTTTAATTTGAGCCTTCATCGGTCTTAAAGAACACACACAGAGAGAGAGAGAGAGAGAGAGAGAGAGAGAGAGAGAGAGAGAGAGAGAGATGGGCAATTTTGGGAATGAAAGGGCAAAGGGATCAGGATGGGCGACACTCTCCTATCAGCCCTCTTGGGGACGGACAGCAGTGCCCACCCCACTTTTTCTGCCGGTAAAGGTAAGCACTACCCTCAAGGGAGATTTCTGTGGGTTAGGGTGAAGACGTGCCCACCCTCCCATTACGTGCCGCCGCCCCCCCCCAGTGGAGATAGGCCATTTTCAACTGCATCCTCACAAAGATGTTATTGGCAACTCCACATTACGTGACCCCGCCCCTAGTGGAGATAGGCCATTTTCAACTACTTCCTCACAAAGATGTTCCAACCTCATCTCCCATTTTTATCTCCGCTCCAATCACTCCTCTCATCTCCTCTCCAACACGAGCTGCCTGATCAGTTTGGATCTTGTTGGACTTTAAGTCAGACTAGGATTCTGTCGGATACCTGACCCTGATACGAACAGCTTACATTCCTAGTTGGAGGGCCTTATCCAACAAATATAATACATTTAGAGATCACTTTAATTTGAGCCTTCATCAGTCTTAAAGGTACATTGCACTGGAATTTAGATCAAATGATGCTTCAAGATTTTCAACCACTGTTTTCTTTCTAGAAAAACGATTTGGTGAACTGATCGTCATCTTAAGAAAAAACGACTGTACAAATATTGTATGATGGATGTTATCCCAAAATGATCATCCCCTCAAACCCCTTGTTTTGCAGAAATGGTAGAATCAAGTCCAACCTAAATTTTTCCTACCGGGTGTGTTGGTATGGTGCCTTGAACTTAAGGGCGTGGGTGTTGGTGACCATACCTGGGGTTTAACTTGGAGGGAGGCGGACCCTTCAAGCGACCCGATTCTCAGTGAGGGTTTATCGTCATAAAAAAAGGGAAAAAAAGTCCTGCTTAAATTTTACAGCCATCGTGTTAGAGATCGCTAAGCTCAGCTAAAACCAAAGGATGCAACTTGAGCGTGTGCAAGGCTAATCACTAAGGTTTGGTTGTTACTAGCATTAAATAACAAGCCTCATTCATCTCATATTAGATTCGGAATAAACATCTTTAGCTTCTTTCCTATTGTCTTAGGTGTTTTTTTTTTTCTAATTTTTACAAACCATGTACTTTTTCTTTTGATAATTGAGAAAACCAACTTCACTTGCTCGAGAGCTCATTGATCTAAAAACTTTTGGTCCCTCTTGCCCACCAGAGAGTACATCTAGCTTTGGGTTTTGACCTCACAGCAAAAGACACACCCTTGAATTTCGAACTCGTGACATCCCTTCAACTTGATGACTCTCTGGAGCCCCATGGGCAAAGTATGCACAAGCTAACGGGCCTTGAATTGGAGGTTTGCTCAACATTTTCTGCTGTTTGGAATTGGGTGTAGCGGTTTTTTCCAACACCTCCAGTTGACAGACAATATTTTGGCAAAACCATCTTCTAAAACACATGAAAAGGGTGCGTCCATCCCAATGTATGTCCTCAGGCCCAAACAGAACATAAAGTCCGGATCACTGGTCAATGGTGCTATGTTACAAGCCGGATCGTCTGTAATACATCCCTACAATCTAAGTGCTGCATTATTTGTCACATGTAGATTGCCATTTAGAAAGGATATAAAACCAATAGGATGCAAATGTTTTCACAGTTTGGCACAAAGTAAAGGGCATGCTTGTCTAATGCATGAGGAGGCTCCATTCCTTAAGTGGTAACAAAGTGACATGTTTGTGTTGTCACAGTGGCCATAGAGAAACTCTAATTTTTGTTCTGTTTCCATCAATAGCTCAGTGTAAGCACCCACTTTCTTTCTAGTACACAATAAAAAAAACAGACCTAATGCAAACACAAAGACACATCAAATGTGGGTAATTGGAGCTAGAGAAGACTGATTCTTGAGTATTTACAGAATGTAAGCGTCACCTGGTAAAGATTCTCTCTTCTTTTTGCACAAGTTGATAATTAAATTAAAATCAAAATATAAACAATAACTCTCTTCTCTATTTGGCAACTTTTGTTGCTGCTCCTTTCTCAACTGAAATATATACTGAGCCTATTAATCACATCATAGCCAGTTGTTTTTGTTAGGAAAGTTTTAAATTATTAATGGTTACTACCAAAAGTGTTTTGAAAAGTTTAGTCCCATATCTAAGAGAGAAAAGCTTTTCAAGAGGTTTAAATAGAGAGTTTGTAATCTATTCTTTACTTTGGTAAGCCTTGAGTATTTAGGTGGATTGCGGATGTTGCTGCGCATCGTGCAGCAACGGACGTGCCGTTCGCGCACACGCGCGCGCGCAAGAGGCGCAATGTGGTGTTTTGATGGCGCACTTCGCACCGGTGCGAGGTGCATATGAGGCGCAAATATCCATTTTGATTTTTCGGTTTTGAGACATCTGGCCATTTGAAAGGTTTTAATAGCATTTATATTGAGTTTAAGGCGCTTTGTGACTGTTGGACGGTTTTGGAGGCCTTTGATTGACAGTCAAAGGTGGGTGACCGTTCAGGTACCTTTCATCCTATTTTCAAACTGTCAGATTTATGACCTTTAATCTCATTTATCGCAAAACGTTTTGGCCTCTCTAAAAGGTTATAAATATCTTCTATCTTCGTCTTTTGGAGATCAGAATTTCTGACTCTCCAGTTTTCTCCTTTCTTTCTTCTCGGTTTGGCTTGCAGAGTTCATGTGTGGGAGAGGTCATCTGTTCTTGCGAAGCAGTGACTCTCTTGAGGTTCAAGCCTAGTTGTATCCTGGGAACTCAGTCGTAACAAAACCCTTTTTCGCATCTTCGGAATTTCCGGAGTGGGGCGATTGAAGTTCTAAAGATAGCGATCTTAAGAACGTGCCTCTAGGCTTGAATTCTCTTTTCTGAAATCCTGTTTTCACTAGGTTGGTATAACAGTTTTTTGGTTCTGCCATTGTACCTCACCCTGTCTTGAGCTCTCTGGGCACTGGTTCAACTCAGCTGCAAAAGCAGAACAAAAGCTTAGCAATGTATATGTAAATATTGAGAGAGAGAGAGAGATATGCTAATTTGGGCACAGTAATTAACAATGAAATGCAAGATGTGTAAGAAAATATTGCAAACTTAGCTTTCAAGTTTCAAGTCTTCAATGAATAGTTCAATATCGAAGAGGGCAGGAGAGGGAGGGCCCTTAAGCGTGATCTCCCGTATCTTTTTTAAAAAAGTCATGTTAAAATAGCGAGATATTCAATCTAGGTGGTATATTGAATATCTTGCGTTTTAATATCTAATAATTCATTTGTTGTTTATATCGTGTATTTATCGCAAGAAATTCAATAATTCGATGACATTTGTGACTATGGCAAGTCTACACCTCCCAAGACTCTATGTTGAACAAATAAACAGATACAACAAATGAAAGCCCAAGAACATCAACAGCAAATGCAGATGCAATAGTTACAGATTATGCAACAATGACATGCAAAGATGTATGGGCTTTGAGAGTATGTTGGGACAGTTTGATGCCAGTGTGTTGGCGGTAAAGATTTATGAAGAATAAGGGCTGGTGTTCAAAAATTGATTATCTGATTCTCATTGCATGTGCTGAAGGATATTAAAGGCAATGTCAGCATGGATATTTGAAGTGATGCTATTGAATAATTTGCATGAGTGCTTTATTGTTGGAAAGAGAAATGTTGGCTTCTAGATCCTGTAGCGATGTTTTTTCAACACAGTGACAATTCAAAGGAGGTAAATGATATCATTAACAATTTATTTTAAACCAACATAGTCATCTCTATGCATGAGATGGGCAATAGTTTATCACCATCTTGCCAGTGACTTTTCATACATTGCCAGCATGAATAGTTTCTATAAGCATATAAGCATCTCAGTAAGGACCACATAAGTCAAGCTTCATTGTTGTAGCTTACCTAAAATTCTCAAATTTTCTTGCGTAGTAATTATTTCTGTTTTGTGCACAGATGTCCATGAGGATCGAACTTCCAGAGTCATTGCAAATATTAGTTGAGATTGCGAGAAATCTCAACTCTAATGCAACAAACCAGCCTGAATTTTTAGGTAGGGTTGTAGATAAAGCTAGATTCCTTCTAGACAAAAAGGTAAAATGTTATCCATATCTATTAAACAAATTTCAAGTGCTGATGGTGGGTACCAATCACCTGATTGCAGACTTGCAGTTAGTTTAGCCCACTACAATTATCAAGCAGGTGCAGCCCTTGGGTCGTGCAGTTTCTAGTATGGAACATACTGCACCACTCCTGAATCAAGTGCTACAGATTCTGTTGCTTTCAGGCCTATTTTATGCCATCAAGTTAAGTTGCATTTGCAGCTTTTAGATTGCTTCTCTAATCTATGACATCATCTCCTTAACAGCAAGCAGTTTTCTGTTGATGTAATGTACTAGGTTGAAATTTAACCATTAGATTCTTGTAGTTAATACAAAAAGAGGTGATGTTTCAATTGTCTGTTAGCCTATTGCCATAATCTAATGAAACTTAAGTGCCAGAGCAGGTTCATTTGATCTAGCACACAGGGAACCTTACAACCCTGGCTATGGCACAATAGTCTCTTCCTAGGGTACACATCAAAGATTGTATATGTAAATAAGTTACAATTCCTATTCATGCTTCTGCCACCATGAGAAGCATGTTGATGTTTGCAGCATGCTCTGAATTTATTTAAGCAACTCGCCTAACCCAAGATTCCTTAGGATTTCGTTAGTATTATATGGTTATTTTGGAATTTAGTAAGTTTCCAAATTTCCATTTTGTTTTTCACACACTCCTATTGGGTGTTAACTGTTTATTTATATGGTATTAGTTGGTATGCTAAGTGATGTTGTTCCTGTAAATTGATTCTTTATTGGGGATAGTTGTATATAGACTACTGCTGTCATTAATGTAATGTCTGTGTAGATCACTTAATCCTTATTGGCTGTGAACATATAGATAAGTTTGAATCAACACAATATATATTTTATGAATGAAATATACAGAAGTATAAACATTATTTTTATAGAATTTGCAAGACATAGACTTTACTGATAAAAACCTTGCCAATAAACCATGTTACTATAGGAAGTGTAGGACCATTAACCCAATCTCCTTGTGTCCTCTTTGCAACAGCAGGATAAGTTGCATGTCCACATTCATGAACTCATCCATGGGATTTTGCACCAGCCCTGATGAGATACAACAAAAAAATTCACATAAAAAAGTCAACAGAATACATAACCACAACAAAATCAAAATGGGTGAGCCATTACACCCAGAATATTGAAAGAAAAAAAAATCACAGAAAAGGGTAGCTTCTGCACTTGGGTCCAGCCCTATCCCTCATTAATGATATGGGGAAGCGGAATAGCCACCCACTGCTTCTTATTAATGCAGGAGAAGTTGAAGGGCCAAAACCCCTTCGGTTTCTGGAATGAGTCTAAGAGGCTTATATCTAGAAGGTTCACATCTAGAAGGCTCTATGCCATCTATAAATAGGGGTGCAGAGGCTGTGTGCTAGGTGTAGGAGGGCAGAGTGCTGTGAGCAGAGTGACAGTGTGCAGAGAGAAAAGAAGTAAGAGAGAGAGAGAGTAGAGAGAAGAAGAGGAAGGAAGAAGGTTCGTCACCACACATTGATCCTCAGAGAGAGGTGTTGGTTGTGGTGTGGGTTTTGACTCAGGTTGTGCACCAGAGAGGTAATCTTGTATCCCTCTCTTCCTATGATTTCTTTGTTGTTATTCTCTTTAGCTTTGGGCAAGCTATTGGACGTTATACTCTCTACATTATACTATCTACTTTTATTATAGTGGATTATTCTCTCCATGCTCTGTGGATGTAGGTTGTGTTGATCGAATCACATAAACCCTTGTGTTGTGATTGTATTGTACCTTTGTTAGATCCTATATTGCTTTTACACATTTTTTGTTATCTTCATTTCTCTACAAGTGGTATCAGAACTGGTTTATGAAAAATCATGTCTTCTAAGTCAGTTAGCTCCAAGTTTGAGGTTGAGAGGTTTGATGGCAAAGAAAACTTCTTTTTATGGCAAAAAAGGGTGAAAGCTCTACTTGCACGTGCACATGGCCCGTGTCGGGAAGGTGAATAAGTCAGGAACCATGACCGATGATGAATAAGATGATCTTGACTTGAGGACTGTTGGTGTGATTGAATTGTGTCTATCAGATGAAGTCATGTGTAACGTGATGAAAGAAATGACAACGACAGAATTGTGGTTGCAGCTAAAGAGCCTCTATATGACCAAGAACTTGTCCAACAAGTTACACCTCAAGAAACGTATGAAGAAAGGTACTCTCATTATTGACCATCTTAGTGTGTTTAATAAGATTATTGCTGGTCTATTTAGTCTGAATGTTAAACTTGAAGATGGGGATAAAACTTTGTTGTTACTAACCTCATTGTCACCATCTTATAAGCATCTTGTGACAACCATAATTTATAGAAAATAAATATTGGATATGGAAGAGGTCACAGGTAGGCTCATTTCAAATGAAATTAGGAGAATACCATCATCGAATGAGGACTCTGGTGAATGATTGATGGTGAGTTCATCCAAAGGCACGGGTCAGTCAAAAGACAGAAAAAATGACCGCAGATATAGAAGCAAGTCCAGGTCAAGGAAGGATATCACTTGCTACAATTGTGGAAAGAAAGGACACTTTCAGAATCAATGCAAAGAGCTAAAGAAAAATCAGAAAAAGGGAAAAGAGATAGAATCATCAGAAACCAAAGAAGATATCACAACCACAGTTGAATGAGAGCTTGTGATTTTGTCTACTACTAATGATCCATGTATTTATGTGTGCCAAGATACAGATTGGGTCATAGACACAGGAGCCCCGTACCATGCCACACCACGGAGAGAGTATTTTAGTATATCCAAGACCGATAATTTTGGTGTTGTCCGAATGAGAAACATAGGAACGTCAAAAATTATAGGGATTGGAGATATTCATCTCCAGACCAGTCTTGGGTACATGTTGGTGCTCAAGGATGTCAGACATGTTCCAGACTTGAGGTTGAATTTGCTTTCAATAGGAAAGCTTGATGAAGAGGGCAGAAACAGTGTTTTTAGCCAAGGACAGTGGAAATTCAGCAACGGATCATTGGTTTAGGCCAGAGGAAAAAGATGTTGTACTCTTTACAAGATGTAAGGTAAGGTATACAAGGAACAATTGAATACAACTGAGGACTCTTTTATTGATTTGTGGCACAGTCGATTATGCCACATGAGTGAGAAGGGCTTGCAGATTCTTGCTAAGGGAGAACAACTTCCAGAGTTAAAAGGTTCACATCTAAATATGTGTGTTCATTGCTTAGCTGGTAAGCAATATAGAGTATCTTTTGTTAGAAATGCTTTCCATAGAAAATCTCACATTCTGGAGTGAGTTTATACTGATGTTTGTGGTCTTCTGAGAACAAAAACTGTTAATGGTTTTACTGATGTGAAAACTTTCAGTGGTGCACTTTATTTTGTTACTTTTATAGATGACTTCTTCAGGAAGGTTTGGGCATATCCTCTAAAAACCAAGGATCAGGTTCTTGATATATTCAAGCAATTTCATACTATGGTTGAGAGAAAAATAGGAAAACAACTGAAATGCATCAGGTCAGATAATGGTGGCGAGTACACAGATTCATTTCATGAATATTGTAAAATTCATGGAATTTGCCATGAGTTGACAATTCCAGGTACCCCACAACACAATGCAGTTGCAGAAAGGATGAACCGTACAATTGCAGAGAGAATCAGCTGTATGCTTGCACAGTCCAAGCTGCCAAAGAAATTTTGGGGTGAGGCTTTAAGGACAATAATTGATGTGATCAACTTGTCTCCTGCTCATGCCTTAGCAAATGATGTTGCAGATAGGGTGTGATCAAGAAATGATGTGTCCTACAAGCACCTGAGGGTATTTGGATGCAGGACATTTGCACATATCCCCAAGGAGGAGAGGTCCAAGCTTGATGATAAGATGAGGCAATGCATTTTTTTGGGATATGGTGATGCTGAATTCGGCTACAGGCTATGAGATCTAGAGATGCAGAAGCTATTCAGATCCAAAGACGTGGTATTCTTTGAAGACCAGACACTTGAAGATATCAAGAAAGATGTGCCAATTCAGACTTATGCAGGTAGATCTATCCACTTAGATCCAGTTACTCCTCCAGTGACACAAGTTGAAGGAAGAGCAGTGCAGAAAGATGATGCAGAGGCAAATGTTGATTTACTTGCAGGCCATGTTGAGCAGGAAGAAGTTGGAGAGCAACCTTCTCCAGAACCCCAGCTGAGAAGATCTTTCAGAGAGTCACAACCTTCCAGAAGGTATTCTCCACATGAGTATGTAATGCTTACTGATGCAAGTGAACCAGAGAGTTACCAGAAAGCACAAGAGTGTGAGCAGAAAGAGCAGTGGCTAATAGCTATGCATGATGAGATGGATGCATTGCAGAAGAACCACACTTATGACTTGGTGGAACTACCAGAAGGCAGAAAAGCCTTGAAGAACAAGTGTGTTTTCATGTTGAAGACTCAAGAACAATGTTCTTAACCAAAGTACAAAGCTAGATTGGTTGTGAAAGGCTTTGGTCAAAAGCAAGGTATTAACTTTGAAGAGATTTTCTCTCCTATTGTTAAAATGTCTTCTATTCGTGTTGCTCTAGGTATTGCTGCTAGCCTGGATTTGGAGATTGAGAAACTAGATACGAATACTGCTTTCCTCTATGGTGATTTGGAGGAGGAGATATACATGGAGTAACCAAAAGACTTCAAAGTCAAAGGTAAAGAAAATCTTGTATGCAGGTTGAAAAAGAGTTTGTATGGGATGAAGCAAGCTCCAAGACAGTGATACAAGAAATTTGATTCATTTATGGTTGAAAATGGATACAAAAGATCAACTTCAGATCATTGTGTCTACATAAAATGGTTCGTTGAGAATTTTGTTATTCTCTTGTTATATGTTGATGATATGCTTATCCTTGAAAAAAATATATCTATAATTGACAAGCTTAAGAAGAAACTGAGTAAGACCTTTGCAATAAAGGACATGGGGCCAGCAAAGGAAATATTGAGCATGCAGATCTCTCGTGATAGAAAAACCAAAAAGATATGGTTATCACATGAGAAGTACATCGAGAAGGTGTTGGACAGGTTTAGTATGAACAATGCAAAGCCAGTTGGTTCTTCTTTTGCAGGTCACTATAAGCTGAACTCAGAGCAGAGTCCATCAAGTGACGAGGAGAAGGAGAAAATGAAGAAAGTTCTTTATGCTTTAGGAGTCAGAATCTTGATATACACGATGGTATGTACAAGACTAGACATCGTATATGCAGTAGGTGTTGCTAGCAGATTTCTTGCAAATCTAGGAAAAGAGCATTGGGCAGCAGTAAAGTGGATCTTTAGATATCTCAGAGGGAACTTCAAAGTTTGTTTAAGCTTTGGAGGTGGACCATCTGTCTTGACAGGTTACACAAATGCAAATATGGCTGAAAATATTGATACGAGAAAGTCCACATTGGGTTTTGTGCTCACTTTTGCAAGGGGAGCTGTGTCATGACAGTCAAAATTGCAAAGGTATATTGCTTTGTCTACTACGGAGGCAGAGTATATTGCTCTTACAGAAGCTTGCAAAGAGATGCTGTGGATGAAAAGATTTTTGAAAGAGTTGAGTTTAGGACAAGACAAGTACTTGGTGTACTGCGACAGTCAGAGTACCATTCATCTCGCCAAGAATTCAAGTTTTCACTCAAAGTCAAAGCATATAGATATCAGGTACCATTGGATCCGAGATGTGTTTGAGAAAAAAATGTTTCATCTTGCAAAGATCTCCACAAATAATAATGGTGCAGATATGTTGACAAAGACCTTATCGATGGAGAAACAAAATACATGTCGGCAGCTGGCCGACATGGACTCCAGTTAATTAGATGTATTGGAGTACCTCTTGGGTTGGAGGGGGAGATTATTGGGTCTAGCCCTATCCTTCATTAATGATATGGGGAAGTGAAATACCCACCCACTGCTTCTCATTAATGCAGGAGAAGTTGAATGGCCAAAACCCCTTTGATTTCTGGAATGAATCTAGAAGGCTCACATCTAGAATGTTCACATCTAGAAGGCTTTATACCATCTATAAATAGGGGTGCAGAGGCTGTGTGCTAGGTGTAGGAGGGCTGAGTGTTGTGAGCAAAGTGGCAGTGTGCAGAGAGAAAAGAAGTAAGAGAGAGAGAATAGAGAGAAGAAGAGGAAGGAAGAAGGTTCGTCACCACACATTGATCCTTAGAGAGAAATGTTGGTTGTGGTGTGGGTTTTGACTCGGGTTGTGTACCAAGGAGGTAATCTTGCATCCCTCTCTTCATATGATTCTTTTGTTGTTATTTTCTTTAGCTTTGGGCAAGCTATTGGACGTTGTACTCTTTACATTGTACTCTCTATTTTTATTATAGTGGATTATTCTCTCCATGCCCCGTGAATGTAGGTCGTGTTGACCGAATCACGTAAACCCTTGTGTTGTGATTTGATTGTGCCTTTGTTAGATCCTATATTGCTTTCACACATTTTTTGTTATCTTCATTTCTCTACGTATGCAATACACCTTTGCAGAAGATGCTGGTAGGAAGGGCTTCCCTGGAATGTCCAGGCGGATTCTTTCCTCATCTTGCTTCAACTCCACTGAGATGAAAAGATTTAGGGACAGAGAGAGAGAGAGAGAGAGAGAGAGAGAGAGAGAGAGAGAGTAGTGCTGTGGAAATCCAATGGTCGGTTGACCCTGCTCCCGTGCTTTGCTTCGTCTCTACTGAGTTGCAGAGACTTGGGGGTGGTAAGAGAGTTGGTCTCTTGGCTGTACCAGAGACATTAGCCAAAAACAAGGAGCTCGAGGTCAGGGCCGTACCTGTGTTTTATGGGGCCTGAGGCGGAGGGAAAAAATGGGCCCCCTAATTAATAGTAGGAGTTTTGGGGGCAGGGCTTCGAAATTTTTTGAGCCCCTATTAAAAATGGGCTCCCTAAAAATAGGCCCCCTATTAATAGCAGGAGTTGGGGGCAGGGCTTCAAAATTTTTTTGAGCCCCCTATTAATAGTAGGATTTCGAGGGTAGCGCTTCCAGTTTTTTTGGAAACCCTGTTGAAAATAGAATCCCTATTAAAAATGGGCCCCTAATTTTTTTTTTGGCCCAGGGGCCCTGAGGCCCAAGTCTCATTGGCCTCTTGACAGGTCCTGCTCTGCTCGAGGTTATCAACGCTCGGTAGGGTATGATCGGCACCCTTGGCTGCTTGCTAAGAATGGAGGCAAGTTCGGTAAGACTGCATCTTCCCAAGATTGGTTCAAGCTCAGAGCATCCATGTCATACTCAACTGGTGCAGTCGAGGGTTACCACGTCATCGTTGGGCGGCTTGGTGACTACCCTTTTTTTTTTGGAGATAAAATAAAAAATGGCTACAATTATTACAAATCAATCTATTTGCTGTAGTCAGGGCTGGGCTGGACTGGGCTAAAAAAAATGGATAAAAATCTATTTCATATGGAATCAAGGTTGGGTTAGGACTGGGCTTTTAATTTTTTTTTTTTAACTGGGCCGGGAGGCAGGATTGGGCTACATCCCAATTCTTCCCTCCACCCGCTCCGCCTATGCTTGGCGAGGTGACCGACCCACTCTACCCAAGCGGTGGCTTGGAACCGTTAGGTCTGGTTGATGACCCCTAAGCTTGCCAGAGGGCCGGCCTCTTCTAGTTGCCGGAAAGTTGCAGGAGACACTGAAGGGTTTTCATCTTTTTTCATTTTTCATTATTTTATTTTATTTTATTTTTCATACTTTTGAATTTGAAACTTATTTTTGGCGGAGACAAGGTCTGCCACGTGTAAAAATCCTAAAGTTTCTACCAACGATCAGGATTTTAAAGTGGCTTTTACTCTAATTTCAGAAATGACCTGATCCTGTTGCTGTCGTTTGGGCCTTGTGCACCATTAAAATCGGACCCTGGTTGTTTGGGGCGGGCTAAACGGTTAGGATTCTGGTTGGATTTCAGTCAGTAGCCAAAACGGGATCCAATTAATAATTATATCTAGGTTCGGTGTCAAGCCTTGCACTGGAATCTGAGAAAAATCAGAATCCGAATACTTGTAAATGTCGGATTTTAAGCAAGTTGAATCTGGATCTAGTTTTGGTTGATCCCTATCTGACTCCAAATCCAAATCCCAAATCTAATTATGCCAGAGTTGATTAAGTCTGGCTTTGTTTACATATATACCTTCGCCAGAGTAGGGTGATACCGACCAACTGCAATTTGGTCTGGATCCATTCCGATCCAGATTCGAGTTTGATCTGGGAGGACCATTAGCAGGTGTGGAGAGGCTGAATAGAAGGACGTTTAATTGGTCCCGGATTTGTTGGGGGATCAACCTAATCAGTGGGTATCCTATATAAATTACTGAGTTCAGATGTAAACTCCTCAGGCATGATCGACCTAATCAGTGGGAACCGTTAGATGTGTTTAGCATGATTGATTTAGTGAGAATCAACTCTTGGATCATGTTTATGAGTCAAAGCTGCTACCTTCGTAACCATTGATTTTGGGTCACTGAAAAAACCTGTATACAGGTCAGATTCCAACAATCCAAAAGCTGGCCACTAAACAAAACCTATCAATCACATCTACCATGTTAGACGAGAGAAAAAATACTTAAAACTATGATTTTTGAAAGGGCCTAACTAAAAAAGCGTACTGCTCTTGAATGGTCAGATTATTTTGTAAAAATCTGACCCTACAGATGTAGGAGTTTTTTAGGTTATTTTTTAAAAATCCAATCCTACAGATGTGTTCTGCATGATCGATTTGTCAGGAAATCACACTTGGAAATTATGTTTTTTTGAGAAAAAAAATATTTTTTAACCATAGATTATTTTTTGAAATTGTAGACGGTTGATTTTTGAAAATTATAAACCCTAACTTGGTGTTGAAATCAGACGATCTAAAAGTCGATTCCCATAAAATCAAACGTTACGTATGATCAAATTTTAGAAAAAAAAAACAATCTTTTCAAAGATTGGTTGGCACGTCGGTAGGCACAAAAAAGCATCAGACACCTACCACTTACTATATATATATATATATATATATATATATATATATATATATATATATATATATATATATATAGAGAGAGAGAGAGAGAGAGAGAGAGAGAGAGAGAGAGAGAGAGAGATGTGTGAGTGCTAAACCAATTTGCTGCTAAACCATGTGTTAAATGTTTTTTTTGGGCTTTTTCATTTTATTTTTAAATTATGACAGTATCTATGTACTTGATTTTACAGGGATCATCTCTTGACGCGTTTGATTCCAACACATTGATGGCTTTTTATAAAGTTTGAAAAATCAATGGTAAAAAAACTTTGTAAAATTTTTAGGGTCTAAATATCATTTTTTCATCAAAAACACATGATCCTAGTAAATGGACCATGCCCAACACATTTATGGGGTTGAAACTGCCAAAAAAACATCGAAAGTGCAGAAAAACCCATTTAACACCTATCAATTTTACACCTACCCATATATATATATATATATATATATATATATATATATATATATATATATATATATATATAGAGAGAGAGAGAGAGAGAGAGAGAGAGAGAGAGAGAAAGGTGCTTGATGCCTTTTTATGCCTATCTTGTGCCTACCGAGCTTTGAAAAGATTGTCATGCTTGATTTTGTGTGAATCGACTTTTGGATTGTCCGTATAAAAAAACCAATGGTCTACAATTTAAAAAAAACAATCAATGCTTAAAATGTTATTTTTTTTATCAAAAAAACATGTTCCAAGTGTGATTTCCTTGTAAATCAGAACACATTAGTAGGGATTCTTAAAAACAACCTGAAAACCCTATCCAAACTCGATAGGCTCAGACACCTACTTTTTCCTATATATATATATATATATATATATATATATATATATATATATATATATATATATATATATATATATATATATATATATATATGTATATAGTCACTGTAATATGGGAACTAAAATGATGAACATATAAGCTTGGATACTATGAACTAGAATATGAGAACTATTTATATTAGTTTAGATCCAGATCTTGGGAAAAAGATGTCCGATCTGAGAATGATGGAGAAAGTCAACACACGACTACATCCAGTCAAAATCAGGCCACTGTTGGCATTCAGGAAGATGCTTAAGTTGTGGTTGAGTTCCTTCATGATGGACCCGAATATGCATCTACTCCGCATGTACTATGCAGGAAAAAGTAGGTGCAGCATTGGTCCAGAAAATGAAAAGACATAAACTCCAATTCAATGTGTTGCATCACTCAATTGAGTTGATAGCAAAATCCATAAAGTGCGAATGTAGTACCAGTCAGTGGGTTCGGGTCTAGGTCCACATGAATCCAAACCAATCAGATCAATCATTTCCGTGTCCCGATTTGTACTCAAGCCCTTGTATTTACATGTGGATATGATTTATGAAATTTATTGGCTCCCTAAGCTAACCATGTAATCCAAGTTAACCCAATCAGGTTATGGTGTTTTAGGGGCTTTCTGCCGTATCCATACCGAAAAGCTATCGTACCAGTAGGGGCGTCAACGGTCGGGTTTGGTTTGGACCCAGGTAGAACCTGACTTGAGCCAGATTTTTGGGTATGGTATCGGGCCTGGACCTGTGTCTAATCGGGTCTACTATAAGAGACCCGATAAAAACTCTATGAACCAGACCCGGACCATACCTGCTAAAATAAATTTTTTTTTATCATTTTTACATTAAAAAATTATGGGTCTTAATCAAAATTTGGGTCGGACCCATGTCTGTTATAAAATTTCAAAAATCATACCCGGATCCATGTATTAATCGGACCTTCGGGTCTGGACCCGGGCCTTAAGCAGGTCATCTTATTGGTCACCATATAGCTGGATCCTAAAGGATTTGGTCGGGGTCGAGTCTGGGTAAACCCAACCCGTTGACACCCATACGTACCACGTCCATTGAGCATTGGTTCAATGTGTTAATTTGTGATGGGAATTGCTAATTTAGCACGCTTGGCATGTGTCAACCAGCAGTCCGATTGTGAATTTCATGACCATGTGAATTGAACCCAAGGTCGCACAAACACAATGTGACATGAAAGAGAATATCCAAGATGCCAAAACACTTTAGGAACATGTCTTATGTAGTGGTCTGCCTAACCACAGCTTGCCTTTAAAAAAAAAAGTTTTAGCTCTAGATAGACAGGAACGAGGAAAGAGCATGAAATAAAAGTCCCCTAAAGAAAGTGACCCACTTAGCGTGCCTCAAGTAAAGCATACTTTTGGATATATTTGTTTTGTGATAGAAAAAGCCGGGGTTAGGCAGACCCCTAGCAGTTATACAACCATATCATTGGGATTCGAACTTGCAACGTCCCAACACATGGTGGCATTCGCTAGCTGCTCCTGCCAGACAAGTAGAGCCCCCGTACATACTTTTGGATAATTATTTCCTGATAAACCCATCAATTTAACAACAATTTTAAGGTGGTCATTATGTTCTCACGGGATCTCTATTTTGGCATTGGCACGTGTGTGTGCACGCATGCATGTGTGGATATGTGTGCATGAAAGGCCAAATCTATATATACCATTGGGTTTTGAACCTGCAACGTCCCAATACAAGGTGACGTGCACTACCCGCTCCTAGCAAACAAGCGAAGCCTTATTGGTAAAAAAAAACTTTTGTTATTTTACAATCATTCATGTCACTTCTAATGAGCTCCTTCCAAGTCTTTAGTGGTCCTTTTTTTTAGCTCCTACTTGTACCATGTCAACCTTTGTTGCTGGTGTTGTCAGAGGTCTTTGTTCAACATGTTTAAACTATCTTAAATGATATTAAAGTATTTTATCTTTTATTGGTTTAACTTTTAAGCGCATTACAATATATATTTATTTTTAATTTTATCCTTCTTACATTCATCTTATCATACACTTCTCTCCAACATACACTTTATCCTCTTGTTGCTTTTTAGTTTAACTCCATATAATAGTGCTAGTTTTATAGCAGTTTTGTAGAGTCCTTTCAATTATATAGGTACTCTTTGATCACAAAGCACACCACTAGTTTGTCTCTACTTAACCCAACCAACATTGATTCTATTAATAACATTTTTTTCAAATCCTCCATTATGTTGTAATATAAACCCTAAATATCAAAACTTATGACATTGTTGAATAAACCTATCATGTATTTGTATTCTCATGACATTGCTCTCAATAACTTGAGTACTAAACTTGCATTCTATATATTTAGTTTTTGTTCTACTAATTCTTAAATCATTTTTCTCTAGTATGCTTCTTTAATGTTCTAGTTGCTTTTTTATGTCATTTCTATCTTAGCTAACTATTACTATATCATCGGCAAAAAACATACACTAAAAAAACTTTTACTTGGATAGGCTCTGATTGGATAGGATATCATTAACTATTTCCCCCTAAATGCTTCAGTCCTTATCTTTGACACTCACATCACGAAGGTGCCACCCTGCTTTTAGGCACCAAGCTTCAGAGTCTCATATTTTTAGGATGGTTATAATATATTGGCGTAATATCACCGAATTTCGAAATTTACTAGATGAATTTAGCCAGTTAAAATCTTAATTTTTAAGAAAGGGACATTTTGATAATTTTAACCAAATAGTTATTTTTTGTTCATTAAAATACTTAACGAATTATTGTTGGAACTTGTTTTATAAGTGGCTTCAAACCTAAACAGATCAACCCAAATTAGGTTTTATGGTTTTTAAATAAATACATAAAATTACATTTAACACTAAATTTGAATGTTTAGACAATATTCGTATAAAAATAACTTTTATTAGTTGTTTTAGATTTAGTTTTATTATTTAGAAATCAAATTTTTTGGGGTTATTTTGTTTTGGACCCAAACCAGATCCAATATGAACCCGTTTGGTTTTGGCGCACAATGAGGGATGGGTGCGGCCAACTAGGGCACCCCAATCCCCAAAACCCCCTTTTCTTTTCTCCCCAAGAATATCGAAAACCCTCTCCTTGCTTCATTTCTCTCCAAACCGCAAGCCATCCCCTCTTCATTTTCTATCTCCTTCTACCATTTTCTTGGAAACCGCACCAACCTTGAGATTTGTGCTATTGCTACAACAATACCTCTAGCCTCCACGACCCTTATTTTGGTGATGTCAATTTCTTCTTCCCCTACTTTGGTGATCATCTCCTTCTTTGATTTTTTAGAGAGTTAATCACTCTTTTCTTTTGTTTTTGCATAAACCCTAGCCGATCTCTTGCCTAGTTATTTGCACCAAGTTTTTAGTGATTTTCACCCTCACACAAACCTCCATTGATGCCATGAGGTGAGCTGTCATCCCTTACATCTATTTATTTATCTTTTCCCTTTGTTTTTATTATTTTTTTTCCTTGTTGATTTCCCCCAATGAAGGTTTCTTGGGATTCATGTCTCATTCTTAGCATTGGGATTTGTGCACAATAGGTTTACATTGTTTCTCTTGTTCAGCCAATGCCATTAGTGCCATCCCTATCACCGCCACTTGATTCTTCTTCCATTTCATCTTTTGTGGATCAATTTCATCAAGAAAATTGATTCCTCTTTGTTAATCAAGCCTAGGGAATCGTGTAGCCACTGTTGAAGAACCTGGTTTTTCATGCAGAATAGAGGAGATGCCCATCACAGTGGTTTCAGCCCAGCTCTTGATGTTTTAGTATTTCTTGGATCGATTTTGTTGAAAAATTGATTTATCGATTTTTGTTATGTATTGGTTTTTGTGCAGAACGATTCTCCAACCTTTCCTCATTATTTGTGCAGTGTGAGAGCGGCCCAGCTGAGCATAGATTGCTGTTATTACTTGGTGGTGCACGTGCATGCCAAGTATTTGGTGAATTGCTAAAGCGATAATTTGTATTGGTTTTCGTTAAACTTCTCAAATTTTTGGGTTTCACCAAACATATTATTCCAATTTATGAAGGTAGGAACCCTTGACTGAATTTTTAGAATGTATATCTTGATTGTTTTGTTACAATCTTACATGTTTTAACATTAAGTTAGTTTGTGCATGTCAGTGAAGTTAGGTTATAAATTGTCAAATATCATGATTATGATAGTTCTTAGTTAATTAGCATAAAAAGTATGTAATTAGGATTATTTAATTAATATTATTAATTCTGTAATTACTTATTTTAAAATTAAAAATTTTAGGTCATGTCTTGGAAATTATGTCAAACGCGAGGTGTTCGGCAAAATGCCTAAGAGAGCAAATTTCAGATTTGTATATGGTTTTAAATGAGTTTCAAAAATAGTTTTCAAAGATGAATTATGTGCATCTTGAACTCAATTTTGAAGTGGTTTAAATCATGTTTAGAAAATGGTATGGATTATGTCATATGCTTTAGATATAAATGCCTATGCACACGTGCATTCATGCATAGTTATAAAAATTCACGTGTATCGTATTTGAAAAATGAAATAGGTATGGATGAGTAGTGTATTCACAAAAAAAAATCATATAGATAACTACACAGACAATTTCAAGATTAATTGCATATTTGAATCCATGGTTATGCCATACATGTCTTGCAAATGGACTTGCAGGCATGAAATAAAATGTGATGCTTTTACTAAGCATTAAGCATCTAAAAAGTCAAGCACAAAAAATGCACAACGTGCATAAGGGCAAAGAGCCCTAGCAAAATGCGCATGATAAAATAAATCATGCAACATATATTGAAAGAAGTTGAAGATCATGCAATGCATTATTTGAATGTATGTGAATTCAAGTGTGATTACTTTAAATGTTAATGAAATACACATCACTTAGTTGTGGATATCTAGGATTGCTATGATTGTAGTTTGGAGAACATGCTGAGCATCATTTGAATGTATGATAATAGAAGTATTCTGTTGTTGTGGTCCAAGAGATCATGCTTGAGATGAGTTTAGATAACAGAATATGAAGTGCTTTTGTAGGTAGATCTGTACATATGCATGGTTGAATTGAATGTTGTATGATTGATATGACTCTATGGCCAAAATTGAATGTTTGTGCAAATGTTGCATGTTGAGTATGCCATGTATGCAATGAATGTATCATGTATATAAGTTTGAATTGAATGATTCATGCATAGGGGCATGAATAGATCATGACATATACCATGCATCAAAGTATATTTGTTTGAATGATGCCTATAGGCATGAACTATTTAGTTATACATGAGGGCATAAACTATTGAATCATGCATGAGAGGATTATCCTGTGAGATAATGGATCTGAAATATGATCTATGACTTAATAGTAAAGATAACCTTAAGATCACAGGTCCAATTGAGGTGATGGTAAAGTCGGGCTCTCAAAGATGATTGAGTTCATCCTGATCTTAACGAAATGGCTGGGTCCATCCAGATCTCCTGTCTTCCTTGAAGAGAAAAATGTGATACAAATCTTGTGAGGCAATTTGAGAGTTGAAGGACTACATGTGTCTCATCCCCAACCCCATAGAGGTATAGGAGATATGCCTACTCGGGAGATTTACAGAGTATGGTCAAAAACTCTACAGAGTAAGAGAAGACGTTCTCTTTAGATTTTAGTTTAGGCGACATACACGGGTGTAGGCCAATACGGGGACTCCATGTCCATTGCTCAATCGTTGTATTGCATGAGTGACCGCCTGAGATAGACCTAGTTAAGTCATAGGAGAGAGAATAAAATATATAGAATAATGAATATTCTTATGATTGTTTCTAAGTGACTATACTCTCTTTCGTACCATATGAGTATGAATAGTCAAGATAAACAATGCATTAGATTTTTAGAATTACTTCAATAATATGCATAAACATGTAGATGTAGACATATAGGGTTTACTAATGCTTATATGTCATTGCATATGAATTTATATGTGAATGAAAAATATATGCTTAAGGTCATGTGATTGACCTATTGCTTCAAGTCACAAACTTGATAGTTTGCACGAGAGATGCTAGTGTATGTGAGACATAGGGGAAAGGTTGAGTTAGGGCCCATTCTCTTTATGTGATATAAATGCAAGAGTGCATTAAATGTCCTAAGAACAAATATGATGATTTGATAAATATAAAAATACATATCATAGTTATGAGTTGAACCTGGGTATGCTCTTTTTGAGAAAACAATGTGAATGTATACATATTTCATAGACTGGTATGTCTTATTCACTTGAAAAGCATACACGTATCAAGTATGCTGGAGTGGTTGAATGAAACTTCAGCTTGTTTGTTATATACAACTTTTTAGAAGTATATGCCATGTCTTATTCACATTTGAAAAGCATGTGCGTGTGTTTTATGCTGGACACAATCAAATGAGATATTGACCTAATTACATTATGAAATTATACGAGAGATGCTTACATACTATTCATTTATGTGAATGAGTGAATGAATGTCATTGATATGAATAAATAAATGAATGTCATATATGTTAATGAATGTTATGTCAATAATTATTATTGTGGATTCCCTTTAACCATCATTTTATAAATGATGGGAATTATTTTTTTGGTTGTACCATTACAAACTTGATTTATATTCTTCAAGTTTGGTTTTGGGTTTTATATGGGCATGTGGTTAATGCCCTACAACATTACATATATTATCTTGAAGGACTGAGCAGAGGACGAGTTACTACACACTTGGAGGCACAACTCTTACCCACTACGATCCATGAGGGATCACGACATTTTAATTTTCATAAACTTGTAAATAATTAAACTTTGTCATTATAGATCTTTACTTTTGAGAATTTGTAAATATTTTAGAATAAGAATCCTTATGAATGTTGTCTTTTCTTTTTAAGCAATAATTGCAAATCTCAAACTTTTATATAACTCCTTAATTGTATTAACCCTTAAATAAATTTTATCTTCCACATATATATTTTTTTATAGGTGATGATCCCTAGAGTAATAACCTCAATTGGGTTGTACTTAAAGTTGATTTTGTACTATATCTGATACTAGGAGGCTAATATACGTTCGTGCTTGCACTCAAGTAGGTCATCCAATATTTGGAATTGTTGGAATGTGACCATAGATGAACTCGTTGACACATTACTCTGAGGAGTCATGTAAAACTTTGTAACAATTGAAAATTTTTAAATTTTCTCAAAATTTTGAGTTTTGAAAAAGTTTTAAAAATGTTGAATTTTTGAGACATGTTATAGAAACATAATCGTTGAATATGTTGATGTGTGAGATTTTTGCCTTAAAAATGATTAAATTTTGGATATACCACAACTTCCATATGATTTGATAGGCCATGATATACTCATGTTTAAGAACTTTAGGTTGAATACGGTGATTTCCCCATTAAGGGTGGTAGTGGATCGAGAAGGATGCGGGGGACAAGGTCTTCACCCCCACCCCGTCTCAAAATTATGCCCTCCATACCCATCTTCATCCCCGCACAGGTTTTGATATTAACCTCCTTCCCGCCTTCATCCCCGTTTCATGTCCTCCATCTTTGCCTTTATCCTTATTTCATGTCCTCTATCCCTAGTCCAAATGGGATGAGGCAGGGCGGGAACCTGTTTTTCCCTGATCTAATGCTATTCCTAAAGGTATTTTAGTTATTTTATTAACGGGGATCTGGGACGGGGTGGGATGAGGAAAAGCGTAAGTCCATCCCCGCATGGGTTTTGATTTTAACTTTCATCCTCATTTTATGTCCTCCATCCCCGGTCCAAACGGAGCAAGGTGGGGCCCCATTTTTCCCCAGTCCACTGCCATCCCTATCCTCATCTATGTAATCCCTCCTCAAGGGATCAGGTAGAAATGCATCTCTTATAAAACATACAACAAGTATGTTTCTAAACTTTTTTGTGCTTGTGGAGATTGAATGAACATGTGGGTTACCGTTTCCTCAGCAACTTTTTTTAGCTTGTCCAGAGTGAGGTGACAACCATAGAAAGCAAACAACATTGTGAGTGTCGCCCTTGGGTAATGGCCCTTGTACAAAATCAAGGTTGGTTAGGGACAATTTAGGGCGATGGACACAAATGGAGTTTCAAGCAGCTTTGGTTGAGAATTCTTGGGGTCCATCCTAAGTGATGTCATTCAAATCAGTGCTAAAGGTGATCTCATCAAGCCAGGTGACCGAATCAACTATGTAGTTTAGGACAATGTGAAGAATGCCATTGTCAATAATCTCTGACACACAAATATGATGCATGAACTTGATGAGAGACTTGGTTATGAAAAGACTAACATAATCGATCAAAGGCATGTGAGACACCCACGGGTCTAACTAGAAGGAGGTATGGGTACCATTGCCAAGATTCAAATTGAGATTATTTTGAATGTTGTGAATCCCATAACAAACTTTTCCACCCATAAGACCCATTTCTCACATCCTTGGGAAAACAAACTGAAGAAGAAAAATACTTACATTAGATAAGATGAACCCAAGGGGTTTGGCACATCTTGTTACACCCCCCAACTCAACTTTGCTAGGCATGCAAAATTATGATATCAAATTGCTTTAATCCTTAAATGAAAGTGATGGTTGGAGGGAGAGTCGAACCAAAGAAAGTTTTTCATGATTCTCTCCAATGTAGAGATAACTGAGCTTGGCAAAAGAAAACATGACATCCAATAAATTGGAAAGGAAGCCAAAACGGGCTTGTTGCTCCAGTTTTTCATCCTACTACAAAACTTTTGGCCCAAAGGTTCACAGAGGGATGATTTCAATTAACCTCTGAATAAGGGAAGCCCAAGGTATTATATAGGAAGTTGCACCCTCTGCCATCCACTAAGGTGATAGATGAGAGGGTGGTGTATGTTCATCCCCGATGATTCACTGAATCCCACGTCTGTGTTCGGGGGTCCCAAAAAACACCACATATATAAGCACATGGGGCTCGTATTTCTATGTATGTTGACATCACTCAGCATTGGAGTCTGGTTCAGTTGCAAAGACTTAAGTACCCTTTCTTGCTATTCTTGCCATAAAACGACAGTTTGAGAAAATGACAAAAATGTTCTTTATTCAAAAAAGGAAAACAAACAGTTCAAAAAAAGGACGAACATGTCCTTCATCAAGAAAGTCGAGAATGATGTTGACTCTTCAAAGTCTACACAACAAAACAAACCTTAGCCGACGATCTGATGGTGATCCGGCGATCCGATGGTCATCCGACGAAACAAACCTGAGCCATAAAAAATGTCTGTTTGAACTTTTCATCATCATCTTCTTCTTCTTCCTTCTTCGTAAAACATTGAAAAACCCTCGCCCTCTCTCTTTAGAGAAGAAATCAAGGGAGGCAAAGAGTCCCCCCTAGAGAAGGCCATGAACATCAACCATTTCACTCTCTCTCCCTTCTCTTTCTACTTCTGTGCATATCTACCAGACGATCCTACATTGCTCCATCAAACACCGACTGATCTGCACACTGACTGTAGCATCGTTCAACTTCATGAGTTGTGGAGCTTGATTCAGAGTTTTTGCCCTTATAGGAGGAGGGTTTGGGGGCTCCTCCCAATGTGGATAGCATCGTTCAACTTGATTCGTTGTGGAGCCTGATTCAGAGTTTTTGCCTTTACAGAAGGGGGGTTTGGGGGCTCCTCCTAGCGTGGGTAGCATCGTTCAACTTGATTCATTGTGAAGCCTGATTTAGAGTTTTTGCCCTTACAAGAAGGGGGTCCGAGGGCTCCCCCCCGGTGCAGGTCTGATTTTTAGTTAAAATGAGGAATAAAATGACAATAGAAATCGCTAAAAATTTACAGGAATAAATTAGACTCAATAACTAAGACATCGCTTTTTACGGATTTGAAATATGATCTTCGGTTAAGGAGATATGGCCATGACAAGTTGGTTTTAATTCGGGTAACGATTTACAACGATTTACACCACTTTTTATTGCTCTTTTTCAATAGTTAAAAGAGGGACCCGCGCCATGGAGGAGCCCCCGACCCCCCTCCTGTAAGGCCAAAAACTCTAAATCAGGCTCCACAACGAATCAAGTTGAACGATGCTACCCACGTTGAGAGGAGCCCCCAAACCCCCCTACTGTAAGGGCAAAAATTCTGAATCAGGCTACACAACGAATCAAGTTGAACGATGTTATCCACGCTGGGAGGAGCCACCAAACCCTCCTCTTATAAGGGCAAAAACTCTGAATCAAGCTCCACAACTCATCAAGTTGAATGATGCTACCCACGCTGGGAGGAGCCCTCAGACCCCCCTTTTGTAAGGGTAAAAACTCTGAATCAGGCTCCACAACTCTTCAAGTTGAATGATGTTACCCACGTTGGGAAGCCCCCAGACCCCTCTCCTATAAGGGTAAAAACTCTGAATCAGGATCCACAACTCATTTAGTTGAATGATGCTACCTACGCTGAGAGGAGCCCCCAAACCCTCCTCCTGTAAGAGTAAAAACTCTGAATCAGGCCCCACGACAGTCAATGTGCAGGTTAGTCGGTGCTTGATGGAGCAATGTAGGATCTTCTGCTAGATGTGCACAGAAGCAGAAAGAGAAGGGAGAGAGAGAGAGTGAGAGGGTTGATGTTCATGGCCTCCTCCAGGAGAGATTTCTTTCTCGGATAATCCTGCAGTGCAGAGACTGAGTCTTAAATAATCATCTTCGGGGCACTTAAGTCTTTACAATCACTCATTTTCTAGAATCGTTATTTTTTTTTGCACCAATGGAGGAGAGGGTACTTAAGTCTTTGCAATTGCATCAAACTCCAATGCTAATTAATGCTGACAAACATGGGGATACGAGACACACAAGCTTAAATACATTGTGCTTTTTGGAACCCCCGAGCATGAGGTTCCCTGTTCGGGGGGGGGGGGGACATATAACCTGCTTCGGTGATAGATGTAGTGTTCATGACATTTAGAGAGATGAAAAGGAATAAGGATTTTTCTGAGCTCACAAGCGGACCAGATTTTGCTTCAAACTCATGAATAATGTGAAAGAAGTTTCTCAGATTGCTTTTTGTCACGAATAAAGAACAAAGCATCGTCTGCAAACAAAGAGTGACTCCAATAAAATCCTTTCATCGAGACAGAAATAAGTCGTCCCCTGATTTCCTCCTGATAAGAATGCATATCATGGGTGGTCATTGGTATGATGCCTCGGGCAAAACCAATTCTCAGGGTGTGATTGCAGGTAGAATACCCAAAGTGACACATTCTCAAAGGGTCATATATTCATGATGATTACAATATTGGGTGAGGGGTTATTTGAATGGAGTCCCATTTGATATCGAATGTCTTGGCAGATAGTTGAGAGTAAAGCCTACGGTCGAGGAGGATTTTGGATTGGTCTCGAGGCCAAAGCCGAAATCAAAACACGAGAAGGACAAGAGACATTCAATTTCGATAGGCAGCTACTTCTGTCCGTGTAAACTATTGATTAACGTGCAAACACGAAGAATTCCAAGTTAAGGGGTTTTAGAGAGAGGAGTCAAGTCAAGGGTGGCCACTGGTTTACCGATTCCTCGAAGTCAGTGGAAGATCTCTCACCTTTCCATCAAACAAACGACTGTCATCTCTTCCAATGCCTGGTATCGGGCGACGCAAGAATGAAAGGAACGGAGTACATATACAACAACAGTCTCTTGGGAACGATAGAATTCGAACAAATGTAGAACTGGAATGGATTGTTTTGTGCCTATTACCAGTTCTCCTATGTTGTGTATTATGGTCCTAATCTTGTATCGCGGAGTTCAAGAAAACAAGCTATTGTTTCACATTCCAGCACTGAGTTAGAATACAGAGAAGTGGCTAATGGAGCAGCTGAAATTGTGTGGCTTAGCTTTCTTCCTCAAGAACTAGGTGTTCGTGTTTAGCCGATTCCTATTATCTGGTGTGATAGTGTTGGTGCTTTATACTTAAAAATATACATAACATTTTATAAATTACAAATAATAGTTTATATTTTATGTATATATTTTTCATTCATCCATTATATATATTTTATGCATTCTTTCTTTTATATATTACACAAAATATATATTATCCATAAAAATATATATATTATCTATACTAGTGCTATCGAAACGAGCTGAACACCTTTGTGTTCGGGATCGACTCATTAAATTAAACAAGCTGTTTGTGGCTCAGCTCTCCAACTATACGAACCGATCACGACGAGTTCGTGACGAGCGGAACCTAGTCACCAGCTGCTCGGTTCATTCAGCGGCCCTAACTGCAACTATCTGATGTTGGACCCCACAATCAACAGACTTTATGAGAAAGATGTAGGATGGAAGCAGGTTATATGTCCCCCCCCCCCCCCTCCGAAGAGGTCCGTTAGCTACATCTTGTGTTTGGGAGTCCCAATGAGTGCCACGTATAATATCACGTGCGGCTAGTATCCCCTTGTGTGTTAGCATCACTTAGCAACATTTTTTGGTGCGGTTGCAAAGACTTAAGTACCCTTTACCACCATTCTCGTCATGGAATGGACAAAAATGCATTCCATCTAGAAAACTGAAATGTCGGTTCATGAAAATGACAAAACTGCCCTCCATCTAGAAAAGTGAAACGACGCATCGAGAACGCGCCAAAATTTGCAACAAAGTTTGTGTAGGAAGGTTTATCTTAAGGATTTAAAAAGTCCAAACATTCTGTTTTCGCCCTAAGCAGCAATGTTTACCGGAGCATCCTTTGCTTTCTTTTACTGCCGTCAGAGCATCCTTTGCTTTCTTCTGCTGCCGCCGAAGCATTCTTTGTCGTCTTATGCGTAGTGGCAGCATCGTTGCCACCATCTGTTGCGTCTACCTTCTGGGTGTTTCTTACTCCACAGTCGGATTACCAAAACTCCTATCGTTTTGGTGAGTTTCATGTAAGGTTTCAGTATGCAAACAAATCAATTTGTACCTATCCACCTTGTGGGCATCGAAAAATTGTTAGCACGATTGGTTCTTATGAAGGGCAAACATTGCAACAATATGTACTTATGAAGGTTGTGATTTATACAACGGTTTGTAAGTTTGAATCCACAACAATTTATACATTTCAAGTAATAGCGATGTGTATTTATGAAGTTACCTTGATTTGTACTTAAGTTTGCTAAATCTTACAATGATGTTTACTTATGAAGCCAAATATTACGACGATTTGTAATGTTGGTGATCGAAGAACAAATGAGATAATTTGCATTATTATATACTTGAGGAAGCAGTTGTAACGTATAATGATGTGGTTAAATTTATGTGTTGTGCAGGTTAGCAATGTCTGCAGCTCGTCAAAGAAGAAATATCGCGGAGTTCTATGGGATGAGTATTGGAGAAGTTACTCGCCAGTCCCATCTATCTGAGCGTTATGAAAGATACCAAAATATAATGAAGATTAAGAATGATAAAGTCAAGGACAAAGCATTGGAATTATATTATGCGAAGGATTATCTATCAGATATTGAGGCTGAAGAATGAGGAAAAACTAAAGATGAAGAAGAAGGATGATAAGAGAAGAAAAAGCAAAGGAAGAAGGAGCAAAATGAAAAGCAAAGGCAAATGAAGAAGGCGGAGGAGAGGGAAAGGCAAAAAAAAAATGAAAAGAAGGAGAGGAAAAGGCAATTAAAGAATAAAGAGAAGTTTGAGAGGGAAAGGCAAGCGATGATCAAGGAGTATACAACACAACGAAAGTGGATAAGGCAAATGAAGGTGGCGGAGGAGAGGGAGAGGCAAAAAAAGAATAAGGAGGAGGAGGAGGTGAGGGAAAGGCAATTGAAGAAGAAGGAGGAGAAGGAAAGGAAGAAGCATCAGAATGAGGAAGAGAAGGAAAGGCGAAGGAAGGAGGATGAGGAAGAGAAGAAAAAGCAAAGGAAATAGAAGGAAGATGAGGAAGAGAAGGAAAGACAAAGGAAGGAGAAGGAGGACGAGGAAGAGAAGAAAAGAGAAAGAAAGAAACAGAAGGAGGAAAAGAAGGAAAAGGAAATGGAAAGGGAAAGGGAAAGGGAAAGGGAAAGGAAAAAGTATGAGGAAGAGAAGGAAAGGGAAAGGAAGAAATTGAAAAGCAGAGAACGGAGGTGATGGAGCGAAGGACGGTAGTAGTAGAAAAGCAGTGGGAGGCGGCGAAGCAACAAGAAAGGCACAGGTTGGAGGTATCAGTTGAAGATGAGAAAAGTACGACCAAGGTACGTAAATCGATCATGTCTGTTACCATTTACTGTGATAGCGATTACTATGTATATCAATTTTTATGATAACGATTAATGTATATCAATTTTTGTGATAGCGATTAATGTATAGCGATTACTGTGATAAGTATTACTATGTATAGTGATTACAGTAACAGTGTGTGTGCAACAATTATTATTTATAGCGATTACTGTCGACAATTAGGTATATAAGTACAAATGTGACTAATTTACAATTGATACAAATAATGTGTTATTTTGTGTTACAGGGAGGTCAGAAGAGAAGTAGAGCACCATGTGAAAAGCTCGGAGGGCGGTGTCAGTGGCCTGTAGTTCTGTTATGGTATGTTCAGTTGAGTGCATATTAGAAGGATTGATTATGAAATATGCACTTTGGTGGCCTTCTGGACCAACATTATTTTTAAACGTGCTGGAATACCAAGACCCACCTGGTAAATAAGTGGAATCATCAGACGAACACATTCCAGTTTGATTCTTTTGAGATCACCATGACCCTAGAAGATGTGACACAGATCACTGGCCTTAAGTGCCATGGCAGTGCTATTCTATTACAGGATTCAAACTATAACGCAAGGGAAAAGTGTACAGCTCTTCTAGGAATATCGATGGACGACTGGAGTCAATGTATTTCTGGTGGAAGCAATTCCACATCGATGAAAGTTTCTTCTTTCTGTAGCAAATGAGAAGGCCGATCCGCTATATGTGCATCTGAAAGAGCTGACCAAGAGTTGCACAAAATCCTTCTTTATTTTTTTTGGTCTTACTTTATTTTCTGATTATTTTGGTTCGAGAATAAGTTACTTGTGGATGCAGTACCTGTAATACTTAGACGTAGTCAACAACTATGCATGGGGCGCTGCTATGCTCACACTTATACAATCAACTTTACCATGCGATTAAGGGTATGAAAACCGTCGGGGGCTTTTGGTCATTTGTTCAGGTATTTGTTTATTACATATGTAGTACTTATAGAGTAAGCTCGTTGAAGGTTGTAGTATTACTAATATATTGTTTTTGTAGGCTTGGGCGTGGAAGCATATTGTCGCGTTGCATCCTTAGTGCGGCCCTGTGATTTATGGTTTTCCAAAGATCGGTCGGTGGGCTAGAATAAATGTCAAGGAGGATAATGCTAAGTTCATTTTTTATGGTTTGCAACTAAATGAGGTAAATGGTCTAAAATTGTTTACAATGAGTTCAACATTTATCATTCAGTAGTATAAATCTTTGAAATGTTTAGCATTCTTAAGTAAGCATCGCTGCATGATTTTATCTTCGTTAGTATAAATCGTTGTCGCTTTAGCATTTATCTTTTAGTACTGTAAATATTAATAATCGTGTGTATTCGTAGTAACATTCATTGTAATATATCTAGCACTCGTTATTAAAAACAATTACCAATGTACAGGTTGTGTGGAGACCGTATGAAGATGGGGAGGACGAGGACCAAGAGCTTGTTGCCGAGGGTGCGAGACTATCTGATCGCGAATTTGGTTGTTTAGCAATTATGAAGCCGAGTTGCAGCATGGTAGTCGAGTTCTCCTACAATTTGACTTGGGAAAGTTTATCCCAAAGAAGTCTGTGAAAGTGAGAAGGAAGATGAATAGTGGTGGGGCTAGGAACGTGAATTGGCACGATCACTACAAGGAACAATTGGATAACTGGAACACAGGAGGTGTCTGTGTCATAGCGTATGAATATAAATAATGACAATATGATCCCTTCTATTTTCAAAAATATTAGGAACCCATGCGACGAAATCTGAAGATTAAAAAAATTGGGAACCCATGCCTCCCAACTGTCCCCCTTCATGTCGCATCCCAACATCTACAACCCGTCCATCGTCTCCCTCTGGCTACAACAATGATTCTCTCGATAACAGTACACGATGAAGAGCGGACACAATTCACAAAAGAGAACGTTGTCTCCGGTGCAAGGTTCGAGTTGCTGGAGAGGGAGAATAAGAACTTACAGAAGGAGGTAAGCAATATGGGGAGACAATTGCAGTCACTGGTAGAGATGATGACCAGTGTTTGTAATAAGATCGAGGGAACCAAGAGGCCACCGAGGATAGACAGACCACCAGGAAAAACAAAGAGACGATTTGTCTGTCATAGTCCATCTGACTCGTCAAGTGCCACTGAATAAACCATAGCAATTCTTTTTATGCCGATAATTATTTGTTGTAATTCTATAAGTATTTTTCGTAACATGACATTATTTAATTATTTAATTCTTTTTTAATACTTCTAACACACATGTTCCGCTGAACAGATCGTTGTAACACACAATCCATAGATTACAAGGAAATGAACGACGCGATCCATCCAAGATTAATTTAATGTACATAGATTTCTAACCGATTTTGTAGAATGTGTATACCAATTTTTTTATGCAAATTTTGTGTGACTGTTTACAAATTTTGTAAATCTCTTAGGTTTAAATAAAATTTCAGTTTTACTAAACACACTTGTAAATCGTTGTTGTAGCTTACCTTACAAAAATTAAAATCGCAAAATGGAATAGCGATGTGTGCGGTGAACGAATGCTTGTAATGTTCACCCATCGTAAATGAAAATTGATCATGCATATATTTTAGAGATATTTCATATAAAAATATGCATGATTTCATGAGAAAATGATTTAAAAACCCAATTTTATGTTAGTTTCGAGTAAATGTGCTAAAATAATATAAGAATAGAAAATGCATAAAAAAATAGTGTTATTTTACATTTTAATGCATATTTTAGTGTTTGACATAATTGTAGTAGTTTAGTTTTTGAAAATCATAAAAAAATTAGAGTTAAAATAGACTTAGTTTTACAATTTCTAAAACATAGTCATTTTGAGTTGTTTTGCAAATAAGTTTTCTTTAGGAGAAGATTTAAAATGGAATTCTTTGAAATAAGATGGACTTATGGAAAAACTTTCAAAATTATAAATACCATACGTAGGGGGAAGAGAAGCTTGTCTTCTCTCTTTTGCCCAAGCCCTCTTTTCTTCCCCTTCCTCTCCACCTCTTCTTCTCCTTCTCTCTATTTTTTCCCTCTTTTTCTCATCCTCTTTCCGGTGGAGAATTCCAACAAAGGCTGAAGCAAGAGAGATGATTCAACCTCTCTTCTAACCCTTCCAGGTTACGTATTAAGTTCTTCTTCTTCTTATCCTCTTCTTCTTCTTCTTTTAATCTTTTCTATAGTTATTTGTTTTCATGATTTCATTAGCTTCAACTCTGATTTTTTAGCAGCAACATCTTATTCCTTTAATTTGCTTATAGATAGGAATTTTGAATTCATATCTGATTAATTTTTGTTAAAACATCAATGCATTGTTTGAATAAGTATTCGATCAGATGCTGGTTTCTAACTCAGATTTTGATCGGATTGTTTTTTTTTTCTTTTTTTCTTTTGTTTGTTTCATTACATTAACAAATTTTTCTGTAGCATTAGCAGTTTGATTTTTTAGTTTTTGTTGTTCATCATAATATCAGTGATCTGCATAGCATCTATCCGATCCAAATCTGAACAGGAATTCAGATCACGCACAAATCCACTGGTGTTTTCCTGCCGTAAATCAATTGAAATTGTTGGCATCAATACAGTCGCCGGAATCACCTTCTGCTGACCAAAATCGCACTTCAATCCCTCTTCATCTGAATGATCTTGTAATCCATCGTGAAGATGTTCATAAGAATAGCATTTGGCCCAATATCTTTGCATCCATTGGAATAGAGTGGATCGGATCTGAATCAAGAGAGATCAGATCTATTTGATCGTTCTCTTCTTCTTGCTGGAATCCACTCTGCTTTGCCGAAAATTTTTCTTCTTCACTGTGGAAATCTGTTTCACGGTGGAATGGTTTAATTGTTTTGATTTCTGGATTGAATATATGAGTTTAATCGATCGATTATCATTAATAACATCTGGCTATTCATTTCTGTGAAAGCCAATGTCTGAGTTGGTTCACGGAAGATACATTTTCATCCGTCGGAATTCTTGTGATTGAGGTCGGAATCTGCTCCAATTTGCCGGATTAGCACATCAAAGTTGATCTGTACCTCATAGTCACCGTGAAATGGCATTCTGATGTGTTCTACAACAGAAGTCGGTTGTGTGAAGGATTATCATTGCATTTGATCGATTTTCATCAATTTTTGGAAAGTATTTGATCATTCGGTTATCGATTGTGTTGTGGATTGGTTAAACTGGATATTTGGATCCAGTTTAAGTGCTGAGCTAATATTTCTATTAATGTTACTATTTTCTGGAATAAATTGAATTCCTGGTGTGATTTTCAGTTGATTGGATCAATGAAATTCACTGATTGTTGATCTTTAACTACTGCTTTTATTGATTTTCACTGATTTTTATTGTTTTGAGTGGTAGTTTTAGATGTTAGTTAGGTAACTAGTTAAGTTGTAGTTAATTGAAATAATTACCATTAACTTAGTGAGTGGTAAATAATTAGCATATGGTTACTTAGGTGTTTAGTATTAGATCATTATATTAGTTTTGGCAATTTAGTTTAGTAGTATTTGATTCGTTAGCATGTGCTTGATTTAACATTTTGCAATTAGACTACTTAATTGACTTGAAATAATTCAAAATTAATAGAGTTTTACTTGTCATTTAGAGTTCTTTCATAACTTTTAACATTTAGTTAGTATGTTTTGTTTAGTATAGTTTCTATTTTTTTTTCTCTCTTGTACTGCTCGTGTTCTTTTGACTTGTGCAGGTTTGCACACAAGTGGAGCTCAAGCACACGTGACACAAAGCACATAAAGATAGAAGATTTCTTTTCTTTTATTTTAGAATTTAGGCATTTAATTGGGTTTGTAAATATTGCTTTTTACGCCCTCTGCGAAGGGTATTCATTTGTTGTAATAGTTAGTTGATTTTACATTTCTTGAACATTTTACATTTTAATAATTTGGCAATAAAGATTAGTTTAGATTTGTGTACTTGAATACGAAATATTCCCGTTCCCTAAGTTCGACCCGGTCTCATCCACTAGTGAGAACCGGTTTTTATTATTTGATGTCTGGTTTTCACATGTTTTACATATAAAAATCTTTTCAAAATTACAACGATTTAAAAGAAGACATTAAATTTTTGGTGCTGTTGCCGGGGAACGGCGTAATATTAGTATTCGCTTTATTGTCTAGTATTTGTTTGCATTTAGGTTTAGAACCACGTATGTGCATATTGTAGAGACTAGCTTACTTTTCTGCACAGCCCACCTATTAGGATCCCCTTAGAGGTGACTGTGTACGATTGGTACCGTACACATAGATTTCATATTTCTTTGCATAATCTCTGTTATGTGTAACTGCGTGGTGTTTGTTTAGTTTTTGTTGTTTTTAGTTTGCTCGCTTTGTGGTTTGCATGGTTTGGCCGCTTAGTGCGTTAGTTAGGTAAAAAACCCAAATTAGGACGTGTGCTACACCGGTCTACTCCAAGGTGTACGCAATGGCTGACGATCATCAATTGATTCGTCCCTTGAGGGAGTACTTCATGCCAAATACGTATACTCCCGCCTCCTGCATCACGAGACCTGGTTTGCATGGTTTGGCCGCCTCCTGATCTGTTACCTTCGTTTTATGTCCTTAGTAATGAGGACCCATATCGTCATCTTGACGAATTCCTTGAGATTTGCTCGACTGTGCGAATCAATAACTTTGGAGACGACGCTATGAGGTTGACTTTGTTTTCGTTCTCTCTCAAAGATAAAGCCAAGCACTGGCTAAAATCTCTTGAGACGGTTCATATTACTACTTGGGAAGGAATGCAAAGAGAATTTTTAAAAAAATATTTCCCAATTGGTAAAACGAATCAGTTTCGTAAAGCTATAACCATTTTTTCTCAACTTGAGGGAGAACAGTTTCACGAATCTTGGGAGAGATTGAAAGATCTTCTCCGCAAGTGTCCCCATCACCAGGTGCCTCGTTGGCAGTTGGTGCAGTATTTCTATGACGGGCTTACTGAGAAGCATCGTCAAATGGTTGATTCGTCTTGTGGGGGAACTTTTATGCTCAAGAGTGAGGACGAGGCATGGTCTCTATTCGAGACTTTGAGTGAAAACACGATGCATCATGCTTTGTCTTCACGACTAGATAGGACTACATCTCTGCCTAGTGGTCCTAGGAAAGTTGGGATTTCCGAAGTTGGGTCTGAGTTAGAATTGCGTACCAAGGTTGACCAGTTGACTAGGAAGTTAGATCAATTTCTAGCCAATTCTTCGAGAAGTCCAGTAGAAAGAGTGTGCAAGCTATGTGCTAGCCCTGCACATTGTATTTCAGATTATCCGACAGCGCCATTATATCCTGAATTTGTTCAGGAGCAGGTGAATGCTGCCCAAGGTTTTGCTAAACCCATGCCCGATTCATTTACATCCTCATATAACCCAGGTTGGCGAAACCAGTTCATTTGCCCATCCCATCAGCCCTCCCAGACACAATATAGACACAGTAACCCTTCACAAGGTTACTCGCATTCCATTTTTCCACAAGTTCATCCCCAGTCTAGTCTACCTTCTCTTCAGGAGCCCATTCCAAGTTCAATCGTTGTATTGCTCAACCAGGGTGAATGAAAATCATAAAAATAGATTTGTGATGTATTCGGTCAATAAAGACTTGTAATCTTCATCCATCGTAAATAAAAATCGTCCACAATGATAAGAGTTGTTTGTTGTTCAAAAATCGCTGTATAGCTCACCCACCGTGAATGAAAATCGCAAAACAGATTTGCAATGTATGCTGTCAACAAGGGCTTGTAATGTTCGCTTTTCATAAATAAAAATAGTCCACAATGATAAGAGATGTTTGCAGTTCAGAAATCGTTGTATTGCTTAACCAGGGTGAACGAAAATCGCAAAAGTAGATTTGCGATGTATGCGATCAACAAAGGCTTGTAATCTTCGCACTTCGTAAATAAAAATAGTCCACTGTGATAAGAGATATTTGCCACTCAGAAATCGTTGTATAGCTCACCCTCCGTGAATGAAAATTGCAAAACAGATTTGCAATGTATGCGATCAACAAAAGCTTGTAATGTTCGCCCTTCATAAACGATAATAGACCACAACGATAAGAGATGTTTGCTGCTCATAAATCATTGCTTTGGGTTTAGATAGTATGCATTTATGGTTTCAGTAGTAGGGTTTTGTGTTTAGGGTTTTGATACTAAGGTTTAGGGTTTTGTGTTTAGGGTTTAAGTAATAGGGTTTATGGTTTATGGTTTTGGGTTTATATAGTAGAGTTTATGGTTTATGGTTTATGGTTTAGGGTATAGGTACTATGATTTAGGATTTAGGGTTTTGGGTTTAGATAGTATGCAATTATGGTTTCGGTAGTAGGATTCAGTGTTTAGGGTTTTGATAGTAAGGTTTAGGGTTTAAGTAATAGGGTTTATGGTTTTGGGTTTTGGGTTTATATAGTAAGGTTTATGGTTTAGGGTATAGGTAGTATGGTTTAGGTTTAGGGTTTAGGATTTAGGGTTTTGGGTTTAGATAGTATGCAATTATGGTTTTGGTAGTAGGGTCCAGTGTTTAGGATTTTGGATTTTGGGTATAGGGTTTAGTGTCTAGGCTTTTGCGATTAGGGTTTAGGATTAGGGTTCATCGTTTAGTTTTTGGGGTATTGGATTTTAGGTTTTAAGAATCGACTGCGACAACAATATTTCAATCGTTATCTTTGCGAAAGATAGTGATACATAATATCGCTATTTGACTAGCTTTGTGTTTTAGGTTATTGGGTTTTACGTTTAGGTATTGGGCTTCAGTGTTTAGAGTGATGAGCTTTGTCTATGTGAACGATATATCCTGTAATAGTTGCAAATCTATATCGTTGCAACGATTTGTCCTATCGTGTTTTGTTTTGACGATCTTGGTCGAAGTTAAGGATTTTTGTACCACGATTTAAAGAATGACATTTAAAATACCAAGAAGAGTTTTAATATCAAATCCACACGAGATGTGTTATCGTGATTTGACTGCTACGTCCTATCGCGTTGATTAGTTTTGTATACAGGTAGATGAAATGACATTTTGTAATATAATTAATACAAAATACAATCTATTGGCTCGCTCTTTTTAAAAACTGGTATTATTTTTTGAAAATTGGCGGTCAGTGAAACAACATTTCCTTTATATATGAATGACACGTCACACAAGTTCTAGATGGTGTGGTTCGCTTTGCTTCATGAATAAGAAACCGACAAACCGACGATTCCTTCATAAATGACGTGTTCGTGAATCTAACAGGCTTTGTCACAATTGTGGAATCTGTCTTGACTCATGTCAGATTTTATGTACAACGCTAGTTTGTAGTCCGAATAACGTCTCGTCTTGTGTGATGGGTTTAGGTGGAAGAGTGACCCGACCAGACCTGTTGTCCAAGTCTAAATCCCTAATCTATTTAACCTCCCTTCCTATTTCTTTTCTGCAGCAGAGTGACTTCTTCTTCTTCTTCCTTTTATTTTGCTTTCTTCTTTGTTCCTTTGTGTTCCTTTTGTGTTCTTTCTAGCTTTGCTTGATGGATAGTGTCTGACTCTCACTTATTCGCAAACCATACTTTTTAGTTAGAAAAATATCTGCCTAATCTTCAATATACTTCATGACAAATAATGATAGTCGTGCGGGATACATCTTCTCTGCTTGTTGGGATCCATACCTTTATCTGCTGTCAATATTCATCATGTAAAAAAAATATTGCAAATAGATAAGGATCTTCATTGGTAGATAGATTTGCCTTCAATCGTTCCTAGTGATTAGTAAAGTCTACTGAGTAAACTGAAAGTGTTGCTGCTGATAATTTTGATGATGTCTGTTTTGAAGTACATCACTATTTGGATGTGGGTTGATGCTGATGATGGTAATGTATTGTATCTAAGCCAAACTGTAAATTATGATGTATTGTAACTAAATAGTCCTGTAAATTAATGTTGTTGTAATGTATCGCGAACAGCTCGAACCTTGTGTCGAAGACAATGTTCTCTTTTGTGAGATGTGTTCGCTCTTCATCGTGTATTATTACTGAGAGAATCATTATTGTAGATGGAGGGAGACGATGGACGGGTTGTAGATGCTGGGATGCGACATGAAGGGGGACAAAAGGGAGGCATGTGTTCCAATTTTCACTAAACACAAAAAATAAGTTGGTATGCTATATAGTAAAAGTTAAACCAAAAACCCTAAACCCAAAATATATTTTGCGATTTTCATTCACGGAGGGTAAGCTATACAACGATTTCTGAGCAGCAAACATCTCTAATCGTTGTGGACTATTTTCATTTACGAAGGGTGAATATTACAAGCAACTGTTGACCGCATGCATCACAAATCTATTTTTGCGAATTTCATTCACGAATGGTGAGCAATACACCGATTTCTGAACAACAAACATCTCATATCGCTGTGGACTATTTTTATTTACGAAGGGCGAACATTACAAGCTATTGTTGATCGCATATATCGCAAATCTATTTTTACGATTTTCATTCACGGAGGGTGAGCTATACAACGATTTCTAAACAACAAACATCTCTTATCACTGTGGAATATTTTCATTAACGAAGGGCAAACATTACAAGCCTTTGTTGACAGCATACATAACAAATCTAATCCTGCGATTTGCATTCATGGAGGGTGAGCTATACAATGATTTCTGAGCAGCAAACATCTTTGATCACTGTGGACTATTTTCATTTACAAAGGGAAAACATTACAAGCCTTTGTCAATCGCATACATCGCAAATCGCTTTTATGATTTTCATTCAGGGAGGGTGAGCTATACAACGATTTCTAAGCAGCCAACATCTCTTATCGCTTATAGTATTTGCATTTACGACGGGCGAACATTACAAGCATTTGTTCACCGCACACATCACTAATCCATTTTGCGATTTTAATTTACGTAGGGTAAGCACAACAACGATTTATAAGCGTGATTAGTAAAATTGAAATTTTATTTTAACTCAGAGAGATTTACATAATTTGTATACGGTCTTAAAAAATTTGCATACAAAAATTGGTATACACAGTCTACAAAATCTGTTAGGAATCTATTTACATTAAATTAATCCTGACTGGATCGCGTCGTTCGTTTCCTTGTAATTACTCCTGTTCCACAATTTTAAACTCAGTAAAATTTTGGTATAGTTCGGTGCAGAATCCAAATATATCTTCCTGTAACAAAAAATGTAATGTGAAACCAATATATAAATTGAGTCCCTAATAACACAGGATAAAAACATCATATAACGTCGAAACTAGTTTCTCGTCCATTGTATATTGCTTAAATATACTTCATTACGAATATGCCATAATTGACCTCATTACTTTGTAAAGGAGCATGGTCAGCACAGAGCAAGATCCACTCGCCAATGTTGACACCCAAAACGTCTTTTAAGAATCCCGCATGTGGTTAATGCAGGATATAGTAAAATCCGAGCCACCGTAAAAGATACGATACACCTATGGACATAAACTTACCAAATGCATAACGTCACGCTGTACACCAGTGTGAAAGTCCAATGAGTTGTAGCACTATAGTTGTTTTTGTCTTAAATCCATAGCAGTTTGTCAGAGCGTAGGAATCAAAACCTGCGAATGGATACAATATATTAGAAAGCGATAAACAAATCATGTTAGGAATGTTAGGCCTAAACCTTGGACAAGAGGTTTGTTCACTTAACTTTTCACTAGTCCAAAAGTCTCCGCAGTGATCATCATTATTCCAACATGGTATTGCATCTTGAAATTCAATGGTGTATGGCTTTCGGCGGACGTAAGTCTGTTGAACGAAATAGTGATAATAGTAAAGTTAAACCACCAAGCAACAAGAGTAAATCATAAAAGAAAATAAACCAATAAGAGTACATATATACCATGAAATATGGGGTGACGATACGTTTAGTATTGCTTGTTGCGTTGCTTTGAATATAATTGACGAAATCAGATATAATCTATTTGCAAAACATATGAACTTGTTAACATACATACCCATGGCATACAAACTGTTAGTGGTTTCATACATACAAAATTACTGATAGTTTTCCTTAAACAAATTCATCTTGCATCCGATTGATGTTCTCTTGGAGCTCTTTAGAGCGCTGTTGGCCACCTTTTTTTGTGAATGTTCCACTGACATGAGCATAATATTCAATATTCGACATTGAAATTTCTTGCTACAGTACACAACACAAATTGAATATGCGCCATAAAAAGGCAAATACTGTTGAAACTAGTCACGAGGTTTAGAAAATATATGCCTGAATCGCCATTGTTGGTCGTGTAGTTGTGGTCATCGCCAAGACTGGTCGTCTAACTAACGTCGTCTTCTTTGGCGCCATCGCTGGACGTATAGCCATCGTCGTCTCCTACGTCGATATTGATACCACCATTGTGATGAAGCATGTTATATGTTTGAAGCACGGACACACCGCTCAAAAGGAAAGCTAATGGATAGACTGGCAAACTGGTTCGACACGTCAACCCTGTATAAAGAAAATGTTGTTTCACCAACCGCCCGTTGTAAAAAACCGTGCACAAATTAATTGCATTGCACGTTAATTAAAGAACAAAGCATCATTTCAACTGCCTATTATAAAACCAGTGAACGTGATGTGACTTATCAGCCTAAACATCTTGTCAAATAGTTTATGGTTTTCTTTTCCATCATTTATGAATCTGTCATTGTGTAAATCGCGATAGGATATATCGTTCACATTGAAAAAGTTCGTAACAAGAAATCACAATTGGACAAATACTCTTAACATTTGAAAATTGAGGTACTGTAGTTGTAAGTCAGTTTGTATTTATTAAGTAACCTATATATGTATTTATTAAGTTACCTAGTTTTGTAGTCTGAACAACATCTCATTTTATGTGATGGGTTTAGGTGGGGGAGTGACCTGACCCGACCGGACCCGTTATCCAGGTCTAAATCCCTAATCTATTTAACATCTCTTCCTCTTTCTTTTTTGCATCATCGTAGCTTCTTCTTTTATTTTCTCTTACGACTTCGTCTTCTTCATCTTCTTTTCCTTCTACTTTTTCTTCCTTGTATTTATCTTTCTTCTTTGTTCTTCTGTGTTCCTTCAACCTTTGCTTGATGGATGGTGTTTGGTGCAGATTTTGTAGTTCTTTCATGCCGTACTGAAAGAGATGTATAATCTTTGATGATGATTATAGTGGTTATCTTCTGTGGATACATTGATATATTCATGACACATACAACTTTGACGTATTTGTCGTGAAGTATATCAAAGTTTACACAGTATATAACGACCATAATCATCCTCAATCTTTGTCGCCATACCGAAACAAGCACAAATATTCTGCATGATACACAGGTGGGTGCTGATGACCATCTATTTGATCTATTCCTACTGTTTGACTCTCAATCGTTCGCATTCCATACTTTTCAGTTGAAAAAATATTTGCCTAATCTTCAATATATTTCATGACAAATACACTCATTTTCTACTGCAAAGCGATTCTATGTGCCGATCGCATATATACCTCTCTAGGGCCCTTGCTATCTGGAATATGAACTCTTTGCCATGAGTGATAACATTGGAGGATCTCTAAAAACAAAGAATGTGCAACACTCTAAAAGCAAAGAATGCGCAAAACTATCAAAGAAAAGAATGTTTAGTCAAGGATATTTGCATGAGAAGCAAATAATGTGCAACGGTCATATTTTGTAAATGAATGTGGTTGCAATATATCGGTGAAGTTAACTTGATTTATATTTTACTATGCCTAAACATCGTATCGATTTTCAATCACGGAGGGTGAGCAATACAATGATTTCTGAACAACAAACATTTATTATCGTTGTAGAATATTTTAATTAGTGTAGCACACAAACATCACTGAACAATTAGTTGTAATGATCGGCCTTCGTAAATTAATATTGACCAAGCATGTATATACGACTGAAACATTTATCATTGACATTCATAAACGAAGATCATGCACGATTTGCAATGAGGTCTGTCTTTAAGACAACGAGCTTTGTCTAAGTGAACCATAAGTGTCATCGCGGTATAAACAATAACGTATGAGGACTACTTGCTATAACGATTTGCTTTTACGGGCAGTGTCTATGTCAACGCAATTTACTAATCGCTTTTACGGGCGATTGGGGTAGAGGGTTTAAGAATTTTGGGTTTTACTATAATCATACAAAATGATTTAAATTCTTAAATACAAATCGATTTCGTTCGCAAATACAAACAAAGACATATCATTCTCGTCATAATTATGAAACTACAATTCCACATGATTGACATCGAACACTTATCTATCCTTTAGAGACTCAGATGATTGCAGAAGAGCGCACAAAAACATCCGTATTGTTCTTCATCTCATCCATCTATGCAGAGGATACGTCCTATACAAGCAAACGAGCTCGAGGAAATTGTTACCCCACATGCTACGTATTTGTCATGAAGTATATCAAAGGTTAGGTACATATTTTTTCAACTAAGAAGTATGGTATGCGAACAATGTAGGCTCTAACAGTAGGAATAGATCAAATAGATGGTCACTGACATCACCCCGCCGACCCTGTCTATCAAGCACATGCAGAAGGAACACAGAAGAAAAAAGAAGAAAGAAGAAAGAAAAATACAAGGAAGAAGAAGAAGAAGAAGGATAAGGCGGACAAGAAAAAAGAAGACGAAGAAGAAGCTGCGATGTCGCAAAAAAGAAAAAGGAAGAGTGGTTGAAAAGATTAGGGTTTTCGACCTGGATAATGGGTCGGGTCTGGTAGGGTGGGGTTTTATATATAGATCTATATTTGGATTTTATATTTTGCAGGGTTTTAGGCATATGTGCAGGCATCGACTTGATGTGTAGTCTTGGTAAAGTACAAATCTAATTAATAGTTGCAACACGTTATGAGTAAATCGCTATGTTAAATATTGATATCATTCAAATAGACAAACAAAGACATGTCTTTGTTTAGTGTTTATGGCTTATTGTTTAGTGTTTGTGGTTTATGGGTTAGGGTTTAGGGTTTACAGTTTATGGTTTCAAATCGATTTCGCTGATACAATATGTCTGATCGTGATTTGTGTGGTTTGCTGATACGATATGTCTGATAGGGTTTATGGTTTAGAGCTTGGTCCAAATTAAGGATTTTCCTATCATGATTTAATGAATAGCATATAAAAGACCGACGATTCCTTCATAAACGGCGTGTTCATGAATCGAACGTATAACCAACTTCGTCACAATTATGTATAAAAAAATTCGTAAGTCTATGTATATAAATTATATAAATATCTATAGGTATAATTGGCTGCGGAGTATTTTTATTTAAGAAGGGCGAACATACAAGCCCTTGTTGACTGCATTCATCGTAAATCTCTTTCGCGATTTTCATTCATGGAGGATGAGCAATACAACGAGTTATGAATGACAAACATCTCTTATCGCTGTGGACTATTTTATTTTACGAAGGGCGAACATTACAAGCCTTTTTTTATCACATACATCCACATTCATATAGAAAAAATATTAGTATTTATGTACATTATCAATGGGAGGACAGTTCTATTGAACACTTATCTATCCTTTAGAGACTCACATTTTTACATAAGAGAGCACCAAAACATCTGTATTGTTCATTGTCGTGTCCTTTTATGTTGAGGATACATCCTATGCAAGCAAACAAGCTCCAGGAAAATGGCACCCCACAACAATATTTTCATCGGACTGAGGCTGATTCTTAGAGACTCTCTAGCATTGTCGCAGTCTTCACAATAAGCTTCAAAGGTCAGTAACCGAACCCTTGAAGCAACCGATGGGCTACATGATAGATCGCTTCCCCTACGTACGGTAGTGTCGTAGTCTTGATAGATCACTCCCACTAGATATTTGTCGTGAAGTATATCACAGATTAGGCAGATATTTTTCCAACTGAGAAGTATGGTATGCGAACAATGTAGGATCCGATAGTAGGAATAGATCAAATAGATGGTCATCGGCATCACCCCCCCTCCCCCCCCCCCCCCCACCCCGCCCCTGTTTATCAAACACATGTATAAGGAACACAGAAGAACAAAGAAAGAAAAATACAAAGAAGAAGAAGAAGAAGAAGAAGGAGAAGGCAGACAAGAAAAGAAGAAGAAGAAGAAGAAGCTACAATGCCGAAGTAAAGAAAGAGGACGAGATGTTAAATAGATTAGGGTTTTAGACCTGGACAACGGGTTAGGTCTGGTAGGCTGGGGTTTTATATATAGATCTATATTTGGGTTTTACATTTTGCAGGGTTTTAGGCACGTGTACAGGCATCGACACAATGTGTAGTCTTGGTAAAGTACAAATCCAATTAACAGTTGCAACACGTTATAAGTAAATCGCTATATTACATATCGATATCATTAACACAAACAAACAAAGACATGTCTTTGTTTAGTGTTTAGGGCTTAATGTTTACTGTTTATAGTTTACGACTTACTGTTTACTGTTTAGGGTTTAGGGTTTAGGGTTTTGTGTTTAAGGTTTATAGTATAAGAAGCTATCAACACAACGATATATCTTTGTTTGTCCTTGTTAACGATTGTGAGATTTACTACCATGATTGACAAGCTTTGTGTTTTAGGTTTATGGATTTTTGGTGGAGGAAATTGTTGAATTTAGTGTTTAGGGTCACGATCTTTGTCTATGTGAACACTATAGTCTATCACAATTTATAATTTCCTGCAAATTTAAAGCATAGTTTCAAATCGATTTCGCTGCTACAATTTGTCTGATCGCGATTTGTTTTGACAAGCTTTGTCTAGTTAAGGATTTTATTAGCGAGATTTACACAGTCACATATAAAAGATGCAAAAGATGATGAAAAATAAGTCGAAACGAGAGTTACTATCGTGATTTGCCTTATTCGTCTGATCGCTTTTATAAGTTTTTTATAAGGAAGATGAAATGACATTTTTTAAACTTCATTAATACGAAATACAATTTATTGGCGCTCGTATATGGTAACTGGCATTATTTGTTTGAATACTGACGATCTGTGAAATGATGTTTTCGTCCTATAAGAATGACACGTCGCACACGTATTGGATGGTGTGATTATCCTCTGCTTCGTGAACGAGGAACAGACAAACCGATGGTTCCTTTATAAACCTCATGTTCATCAATCGAACATATAACCAACTTCATCGCGAATGGGGTATCGATGAAAGAGACGACGACAACTACACGACCAGCGATGGCGATTTAGGCGTATATTGTCTAAACATCATGTCTATTTTCTTCAAAAATCATCTCTTTTATGCCGTTTATATGATTTGTATTGTGTAATGTATAATGGAATTTCAATATCGTTCATTGAAAATTTTGCTAATATCAGTGGAACATCCACCAAAAAAGTTGGTCGAAAACTCAGCAAATCACTCCAAGACAATATTAAACGACTGCAAGATGAATTCACAGAAGGGAACATGATCAATCATTTTGTTCGTATGAAACCACCAGTCGTTATCTATTTACGTATGCCATGGGTATGTACGTTAACAAGTTCATATTTATTGCAAACAGATTGTATCTGATTTCGTCAGGTATATTAAAAGCAACGCAATAAGCAAAACTATAAGCATCGTCAACCCTTATTTCATGGTATATCGTCTCTCTTTTATGTTTATTTTGGTTATTGATTTACTCATGTTGCTTTGTGTTTTAGCATTGCTATTAACAATGTTTCGGTCAACAGAGTATCGTATATCAATTTCCATACTCCAGTGGATTTCAAGATGGACTACCATACTAGGTTAACGATGATTATTATGGGGACCTTTGGTCTAGTGAAAAAGTATATGAACAAACCTCTTGTGCAAGGTTACGACATAAAAGTCCTAACACCATTTGTACAATCGATTTGCAGATATTGATTCCTACACTCTGGCAATCTGAGAAGCATTGGGTCTTATGCGTGATGGATTTACATGAAAAACAACTATGATATTATAATTCGTTGGACTTACACAGTGGTTTACAGCTTGACATTTTGCATTTCGTAAGATTCCATCTATAAGGGTATCGTATCATGTACGGTGGTCAAGAATTTACTTTCGTCTGCATCAATCACAGGTCAGTTTCGTCAAAGATATTTTGGGAGTCGACGTTAGCGAGTGAATTTATCGCTTGGCACACCATGGTCCTTTACAAAATAATAGCGTCGATTGTGGCATATTTGTAATGAAGTATAGTGAAGCAATATACAATGTTCGAGAACCTTATTTCAACGTTGTATGCTCTTTATTGCCCTATGTTATTGCGGACTCAATGTATATATATTGGTGCCACGTTACATTTTTTTTCCAGCTTGATATGCCTGGATTCCGTAAAGAACTATGCAAAAAATTGACGGCGTTTCTAATGGCAAAAGAAAAAATAACTCAGCCGGCAAGAAGATTTAAAGGCAACGAACGACGGGACCCCCCACACAAGAGTAATTTGATGTTCATCGACTTCAAGTAGATTTTATAGACTGTACCACCAACTTTTATATAATCAATTATTGTAGACTATGTATACAAATTATGTAAATATCACTAGGTTCAAATAAATAAAATTTCTATTTCAATAAATACGCCAATAAATTGGACTGTTATATAGTAAAAGCAAATCGTTGTTATGTTCGCCCCTCGTAACCAAGAATCGTTCAAGCGATTCGCGTTGTGTAAACTGAAATTGATGAGTTTTTTTTTAACGTGACTTTATATAAGTGTACAAACATTATTTGCAAAAATATTAATAAACAATGGAATCAATTTGCACAAAAAAATCACAGTGCACCTTTACCATGATTTGTGCTCATGAACAGAGCGATTGTCATCCAGTTGTGATCGACGTAGACATGAATCTGTAAATCGGTATACCATAACGATTTACAAAATGATGTCTATCCTTTAGACAAAAAGCGGTGTCTAAGTGCACGATAAGCACAATCGCGATTTACATAATGACCTATGAAGGCTACATGGTGTAGCGATTTGCTAGTACGACCAATGTCTATGTCAACGGTTTTTCCTAATCATTTTTACGGGCGAAGAGAAGAAGATGGTTTAAGGATTTCGGGTTTTGCTTCAACGATAAAAAATGAGTAGGATTCTCGAATAGAAATGATTTTGTTCAGAAATAAAAATAAAGACATATCGTCATCGTTGTAACTTCGTAACTATAAATCCACATGATTTACATAAATTACATGATTTACAACCACTTTCGTATATAAAAAATATTAATGGCAGGTTAGCAATGTCTATGCGCAGCTGAGGATACATCCTCTCTAATGTAAATGAGCTCAATAGTAATGGCAACCCACTGTACCCTATAAATCAGTAAATGAGCTCTGATGTTTTGTTAAACTCTTAACAAATCCGACAATGTGGAAATTGGGTCATGCAAAGAGGCATGACAACTAACTTAACGATAATACTTAAAAATAGTCCACACGCGATTCATGTGTCCCATAGCTCGCTTTCAAATTGATCTAAGCTTGTCATGAAACAGAAAAATATAAGACACTGCATTAAGTTTCACAAGAAATGCAAACCTCCTCCCAACATTAATTATATACCAAAATACTTGTAAAACTGAAGCTACCGTTCCCGAAAATCTGATCTGGAGGATGGAAGGTTACAACGTTAGAAATTATGTCTGTAGGGCATTGCTACATGTTGAAAATTACACAAGCTAGATATTGATAAGCTTCACGTAATGCAATTTACATGGGAAGCAATATAATGTCTTACATACCTGTTCATGCGAAGGCCTTTGTTGCTTTTGATTAGAGGTTTGTTGTTTCTTAGACCTTTTCTTTCCAACTAATTCTAGTGCACCCTTTGGCCTTCGACGACTGCGATCAGAGGCATGTTTTCTTTTAATATCCTTCACTTGGTGAATATTTTCATCATAATCAACAATGTTCACTACTGACTTGTTGAAGATGATGTTTACGCTTCGACGCAACTTCTCAGGAGTGTCAAGGGAAGCATGATTTTCACCTATGTTGTTCGATCCCATTATCTTGGACTGCTTTTCACGAGCTGCAACAGACTGAAGGTGAATTAACTGCACGTTTTCAAGTAACTCCCTTGACGTTTTTCTCATGCATATATAGCCTTCTTCACTTTTCGATGCCAAATCTGCAACATGTATAAATGAATATACAGTTGTTGGTAACGGGAGGCTATATGACACTTCTTGTCAACACCAGATTGACTGACATTATCCATATATCCAGCATTTCAATCTTGCTTGTCTCCTCCATCTTTGCATTACATATGACTCAAGTATTTCTTGTATCTTCTCTTGATTAAGTGCCTTTAATGCATGACGGCATAAAACACCTTTGAATTCATACATTTTGCATGTACATTCAACTTTTTTGTTGTCAACATTGTACGTGACATGTGCTTCTTGTCTTTTCTGATGCTCTTTGCCCTCCCATAAAATATGGTATTTATGCATATTCTTGGTTTGCATGAGTTCTTTTATATTTCAATTCATGACATGTATAACCTCTTTCTTAATCTATTCAAATACAGTTAGTGTATACAAATCTACATGTCACATCAATATTTTTATGCTCAAAGTTATAGGTTGTGTATTGAAGCATTTCACGTCTTGTTCAAGCTCATTTTGTCTTAGACCGTCTACAAATAATTCATATTGTTCTATGAAGCAAAACATTGTTAAACATGAATACAGGGTTTTCTTTAGCGTGGCATGCATAGATTCGGCTCTTTGTGCGCTTATCATGCCTGCACAAAAGTATTATCTTCCATATGCCAATGCCCACTTCTCTTTTTCTGCACATAAATTTTATAACCACAGACAATCTTCAGGGCCGTATATCTGAATCATTTCCTTCCAATCTGACATAAATGTGACCTCATCTACGCTCTCAAGTACACACCTTGTAAACTTTTTGTCAAACCCTGTATTCTGATTAAATATGTGTCTTATGTTCTTTGCTGCAATTTGAAAGATATGCTAGAAACATAGGCGATGATGTGCATCTGGCCACACATGAAACACTACAGTCGCAATTGCGTGATCACCATTTGTAAGTACAACTTTAGGTTGCTTCTCATTCATTGTCTATGTAAATACTCTGAACAACCACTCAATGTTTTGGTCATACAAAAAAGTGCCGCCTAATATACAACTCTGTGAGTGATGGTTCACTCCGACAAACTGCGCAAATGGCCACTATTCAGTATTAATCTTCACTGTCATATAAAAAACAAGCACATCATTGAAGCATTCATAATCTAATCTTGACTTTGAATCTGCCCAAAACATATTCACAGTATAGCCATCTTTATCCAGTTGCATTGCACTAAAGAAACCAGGGTCAATGCTTGATTTCTTTTGTAAGTAATCAACCAAAGAACATATTTCTTTATTCTTCATGTTATCTATCACCTTCCTTCTTAAGTGGTTTCTTAGATCCATTGGTATGAATGACACATTCTCACGACCACCATCTATGTGGGCAAACAAATTGTATATCTTTCTTGGTGTAATGCTGATGCTATCAGTTATTTCAGCCATTGCAGCATGCGCTACAGTTACTTTACGATGTGACCTTAACATAGGAGTCATAAATGAAGTAGAGAAATCATGATTATGATCACTCATTAAAGTACGAACTACATATCTCTCATTCGGAAGTCTTCTTAACACCATTCTCGTTGGACATCCACATATTGATTCTGGCATGCTCCTTGTTGGATTTCCAATTGATTTCTTTCAACCTTGCTTGGAACAAACATGTCTTTCTCATCACGACACCCTATGCAGTTTTTGACCAAGAATACCTTTTAACACTGAAGCTAAGTTTTAAGGCATAATCATTATAAAATTTATATACAACTTCCTTATTATTAAACTGCATTTCTTCTACGGGAACATAGTCAAGTATACTATCATGTACATTCCCAGTGTCTGCACTTTTATTAAGTGTGCTGTCATGAACGTCTACCTCATTATCGAATTGCATTTCTTCTACTGGAACATTCAAGTTAAGAGTGAATTTAATGTCTGCACCATTCTTACCATGTGCATCATTATTGCACATGTTCACTTCTTTAGGTGCGTCATTAGTATACATGTTTACTTCTCCATATCTTTTAAATGATTGAGATAAATCACCTTCATTAGAACCAGATGATAAGTTCACTACTATTATAAGCAAGATATCAATTTGTGTTAACAAGCACAAACATTTACTATAATTTATTCAGGATGCATATAACAACGGATACCGATAAGGTTAAGCAAGTCAAAGAAACGATTTAATGAATCACAGTATAAAAGCAATTGTGGTTTGTTATTTGCTTATACTAAGCATCGAGTTGTTACTTACCATGCCAATAAAAGAAATGACATGTCGTACATGTGTGTTGACGATACCGCTTTCATTATATCTACGAGGTTGTGAAGCGAGTTCAATAGAAATCGCTAATTGAGCAGTGATTTGAATACAAAAATTGCCACCGCAAGCGTGTAAAAATGTATTTATGCACACACATTTTAAAAGCCTTTCTACAAATATCTTACAAATATATACTATAAAACATATATTATCTTACAAATCGATATACATATCGAATAATATATAGCAAATAGATATGACAATTCAGCATAATAACTTACAAATCTACACTACAAAACACATAATATCTTACAAATCGATAAATATATCGCAAAATATATTACAAATCGATACAGAAATTTAGCATAATCGCAAACAAATCGATATTAAATGACAAAACAATATCTCACAAATAGGTAATATGTTACTAAAACCGCAATTTGAGATACAATGCATATACTGAGTGAATAGAGGATACCGGATGGGGTAGAGGCACTTCCTAGCATTTGTAAACAAGCATTCTTGTCAACAACTCTTAGCGTCTTACAAATATTGATAAGTTTTCAACCATCGAAATGACAAGATCCACCTGCAATAACAAAATAACGGTTTAATGGCACACAAGACGACATACTTTCTTCAACGATAGCATGATGAAATGGAAAGCTACTCACGACGCCTTAATGGCACTGGTTGGAATGTTTGTGCATCATTGCTTTCTTCCATAATCCCAACGACAACGAAAAACAAAAGAAGACTGTAAAAAGAGATGGCCGACAAATTCGCCTATGACGCCCACCAATGATCGAACCAGTCGATCGCGAACACGAAAATGTTTTGTAACACAAGGCAGAAACGAGAAGGCGACAATGTATTGTAAAACAGGATAAAAAACTAAGTGAGAACCTCGACTCGAGACGACGACAAAGTTTGCGTTGTCAAAGGGAGCTCCTTTTACAGTAGATGGCGCAAAAGTCTACTGCTTAGGGCAAAAACAGAGTGTTTGGACTTTGAAGAGTTAACATCATACCGTCTTTTGAATAGAGGATATTTTTGTAATTTTCTAGAACCGTCGTTTCATGGCAAGAATAACAGGAAAGGGTACTTAAGTCTTTAAAATTGCACCGGATTTCGATGCTAAGTGATGCCGACACACACGGGGATACAAACTCCACGAGCTCTTATACGTGAAGCTCATTGGGACCCTCGAACACGAGATGTGGCTAACAGCCGTCTTCCAGGGAGAACATACACCACCCTCCCATGTAGGACGATTAGGTGAAACAGCAAATAAAAAAAATGTGCAATGTGATTACACCTAATCCTGCCTCACTGTGCTACCACACCTCCAAAAGCCTTATAAATATATACATTTGATCAGAGTGTATGAGCAGCAAGAACTTGATAAAAGATGAAGAAGCAAACTCTGGTTCTCTTTCCATCCCCGGGCATGGGACACTTGGCGACCATGGTCGAGCTCGGTAAGCTCCTCCACCTCCGCCTCCGCCTCCCCATCACCATCCTCATTGCCACCCCTCCCTTCAACCTCGGCGACGCCCGCCCTTTCATCAACACCGTCCAGTCCTCCGGACTCTCCATCTCCTTCGTTGATCTCCCCCCCCGTGAAGCTCTCCCTCGATCATGCCGACCACCACGAGCTCCTCATCTTCGAGTTCCTAAACGAGTGCAAGCCCCACGTCAAGGAAGCCTTGGAGACCATCTCGAAGGACTCTAGCATTATAGCCTTTATCATCGACTTCTTCTGCGTCTCTTCCATGAGTGTTGCAGCGAGCTTAGGCGTGCCCGTGTACGTTTACTACACTTCGCCTGCTGGAGGCCTAGCGGCGTTGCTGTACCTTAACGTGCTGCATCGCCAAACGGACCTTACCTTCCGTCAACTCGATGAGGATCTGGATATTCCGGGGATCCCACCCCTGCCGTCTTTGGACATGCCCTTGCCGATGCTGGATCGGGACGAGTCGTATCATTGGTTTTTAGAGGTGTCCTCCCAGCTGAGCCGAGCCCAGGGGATCATAGTCAACACCTTTGATGCGCTCGAGCCCCGCCCACTCCGGTCGATCGTCGATGGACTGTGCGTGCCGGATGGGCCCACGCCTCCGATCTACACGATCGGACCCGTGATCGCCCCTTGGAAGGAGACCGACCGTGACGCCGAGTGCCTTAGCTGGCTCGACTGGCAGCCGGAGCGGAGCGTGGTCTTCCTGTGCTTTGGGAGCCTGGGCCGGTTCTCCCTGGCTCAGCTCGCAGAGATCGCGGCTGGGATCGAGCGTTGTGGGCAGCGATTTCTCTGGGTGGTCCGGAACCCAACGGGCAGTTCAGGAGCGAACCTGGTGACTCTGGATTCGGACCAGGTGGAATTCCTTCCGGACGGGTTCGTGGAGCGGACACGTGGAAGAGGGCTAGTGGTTAGGTCATGGGCCCCACAGGCGAGGGTTCTCAGCCACATTGCGGTGGGTGGGTTCGTGACACACTGCGGATGGAACTCGGTGCTGGAGAGCGTGACTGCAGGCGTGCCCATGGCCGCTTGGCCGCTGTACGCCGAACAGCGGCTCAACCGGGTCTTGCTGGTGGGCGAGATGGGTCTGGCTGTGCTCGTGCAGGAGGGCCCGGACGGCCTGGTTGGTGCAGCCGAGGTCGAAAGGTGTGCCCGGTTGCTGGTTGGGTCCGAGGAGGGGGCTCGGCTGAGGGAACACGCTGAGGCGGCCAGAGACGCAGCAGTTGCGGCGGTCAAGGAGGGAGGTTCGTCATGGGCGAGCCTGGCGAGGTTGGCTGATGCGTGGAAGGTCAAGGTGGGAGCGATCAATGGCACCTAGCGGGAGGAGATTGTGGACCATGAGTGATGAAAGATGATTAATGATCTCTTTTTTGTCTGAGAAGAGTATGTTTTATTTGTACCATTTGTGTGGAGCACGATTTTTTCCGTGACGATGGTCTTTTTTTTTTTTTGATGAGCAAGCTGGGGTTAGTCTGACCCTTACCGGATATCTCTTAAGCCTCATGTGGCAGTGGGATTCGAACCTCGGCCTTCAGCTTAGCACAGCACCCCGCTTACCACATGGGATACCACCTCGGTGGTACTATGGGTCTCCTTGTCTTTGTGTACCATTAAATTGGACCACTGATCCATAATATTCTTGCCCACTAAATCTGCAGCAAGTGCAATGTTTTACGTAAAAAAGTAAGGTTTTGCCAAACCAGTTTTCTTTTTGTGTTTTTAAGGGAAAAAAATGACCCGTTTCTGATATAATCATGTTGACCAGTCTTCGGATCCAGAATGAGATCGGTACATGGTAACCAGGTCCATGTCCCATGGATTAGGTTCTAGATGCAAAATTGCTCAAAATTCTGAAACGGCAGAAGAAATAAATAAATGTTAAAAATAAATGTTTATGAAGAAATACAAATAAAATATATTTAAAAATAAAAAAAACATAAATTTTGCAATAAATAACTGTTGAGAATATAAATATATCACATTTAATATATAATATTTATGTTTTTTGAAAAATTATGAAAATTTGAAAATATTGCAAGAAATTACCTCTTAAAAATTTCAGATAATTTCTTACCCTATTTTTCGTAAATACCACTATATTTGTCACACTGGTCTATATCAGGAGCTGTTATCTTAACACTAGATGCAAAATTGCTCTTTGACAGTGTTTGCACCATGGTGACAAAAGTCTAAATCGACAAAATATTGGCAGCCGAAAACTCTCAAGAAATAAAAGAAATTAAAAAAAACTCGTGTTTTCACAAAAAATTGACAAATATAAAAAATAAATGTTAAAAATAAATGTTTATGAAGAAATACAAATATTTTTCATAATAAATAGTCGTTAAGACATAAATATATCACATCTAAAATGTGATATTTATGTTTTTATGAAAAAAATCATTATATTTTGAAAATATTGTGAAAGATTACCTTTTGAAAAATTCAGATAATGTCTCATGATATTCTAATAATTTTTCATACATACCACGATATTTGTCACACTGCTTGGCACTTTTTCTGTAGGCCCAGATCAATAGTTGCAGCAGAGAGAGAGAGAGAGAGATGTTTCCACCTATATCGAATTTGGTAGAAGTCTTGGACTATATAGATTTCACCTCTTGGTGTTAGCCCCATGCCTAGGGGTGGCAATCGGGTCGGGTTGGCGGGTTGACCCGTCTGTCTAATCCGTTTATTAAACGGGTCTGCCAGGTTGTCGGGTTGGCATACCCCTAACACGAACCCGACCCGTTTAATAAATGGGTTAGGCGGGTTGACCCGTTTATTAAACAGATTCGTTTTTGCCCAACCGGAACCCGCCTAAGAGGCGGGTTGGCTGGTCGTGTCAGGTTTTGCCACCCCTGCCCATGCCCAGCCTAACCAACTCCTTTAAAACGATGCAATCTCACGATAAAATTATATAAATATAAAAAAAAAAGTAGTTATTTTGAATAGCGGATCCAATGCTTTTGAAATGAGTGTGCCCAACTCACCTCAAATGAATGGTCCCACTAGAGAGGCACCGTGGCCACGACCCACGTAACTCTCTTTCAAAGAGTTGGTAGCAAAATCTCAGTAATTGCCAACCCAGCATGCATGACTGTTACGTGCCAACAACCAATCACCCGCCTAATTTTTTTGTTCTAACTCAATACGTTTTTATCCACAGTAGTTGAATGGTGGTTGAGATTTTGAGAAGTTGGGGTTTCCTTTTCGTTCTTTCCCTGGTTCAGCCAATCTCTCATATGTGTCAACATTTTTTTTAATGAGCTGTAATGACAAGACACCCGACGGCATTTATTTCACGCTCTTTCCTACGAAAGGGGCTTCCTTTCATGGGAAATAGGGCTTTTTTCCTATAATTAGGAGTGTCCAACTGGCCTGGTTTACCTGGACCGGACCCGAACCAAACCCTATAGGGTCCAGGTATAGTGATAAATAAGAAGATCCGGTTAAAATCTGGGTCTGGGTCTGGATCTGAAGGTCCGATTATTAATACATGAACCCGGGTATAGTTTGTGAAATTTTATACCAAACCTGGACCCGACCCGAGTTCCGATTAAGACCCCAAATTTTCAATGTAAAATGATAAAAAATATAGTTTCACTGGGTATGGTCTGGGTTTGGTTCATGTTGCTCTTATCGAGTCTGGATGTGGTTTTTCTTATAATAGACCCGATTAGACTCGGATCTGAACCCGATACCACACCCAAAAATCTGGTTCAAGTCTGATTTCACCTGGGTCAGAACCAAATCCGACCCGTTGACATCCCTACATAGAATGGGTGAAGCAGACATGTCTATGAAAAATATACGGTAGAGCCCACATCATAAATGCAACCAAGGAAACACTTTTCCTCCAAAGTAACCCTTTGGAAGGAAAGAGGGTTCCCTTGAGTGGGAGTGTAACAGACGCCGCGTGTTTGCGGGTGACAAAGGCCGGACATGCTGACATGTCTCTAACACGCATTGGACATTATTTTTATATTTTTAAATATCATTTAATACTCCTTATTAATATCTCAATGAAAGCACATTTTTATATATTAAAATATTCAAAAGTGTTTTATTGTTTAAAAATTTTAAAAATATGCATCATCATAACCTATTTAAAAAAAAACAAAAACAAACTTTCTTAACGAACTTGAGTCAAGTGGCGGGTCTTACCTGTATCTGTGACATAGATATTTAAGAAAAAAACATACCAGGACATGGGTATAGTCGGGTCCACTATAAAAACAAACAAACCCGGACCTGATAAGAACTACATAAACCAGACCCGAAACAGACCTGATAAAACCATATTTTTTATCATTTTTACATTGAAAATTTGTGGGTCTTAATCACAACTTGGGATGGGTCTGGGTTTGATATAAAAATTCACAAACTACGCCCTGATCCATGTATTAATCGGACCTTCAGGTCTGAACCTAGGTCTTCATATTTATCACCGTACCCACACCCTATAGGGTTTGGTTCGGGTCTCACTACAAGAAAAACGTTAGTTAGCGACGAAAATTTACAACAAATTTTTTTCATCGTAAATTTACGACAGATTAGCTAGAAAAAACTAGTCATCGCTAAAATTAAAATTAGTTGTGGAATTAGCGATGAAAAAATTCTATCGCAAAATCTTCGTCGCAAAATTCATCGCTAATTAGCGACGAAAAAATTCTGTCTCAAAATTCATCACAATTTCACGACGAATGAGAGACATAAGTTTTTCATCTCAAAATCGGTCGCTAATTAGTAATGGATTTTGCAACGAAAAAATTTTGTCGCTACTTTTCGATTTAAACCGGCCCATCTAGGGCACAAAATTCTTCCTCCCTCTCTTTGATAAATTTCGATATAAAATGACCTCCGTACAACCGGATCGGACCCCTCCTCCCAAGCCCTATGATAACACACTCCCTTCTAAAGGTTTTCCCTCTTCTTCCTTCCTCGTTTCCTTAATTGCTTGCATCATTTTTTTTCTGTTTTCTTTCTTTTTTTATTGATCAAGAGAGCTTGTTCTGTTGCCTTCCTTGCAAAGGCGCTGGAGATTTGGCGGGGTGTGGACACTGTGTGCTTCGACGTCGACAGTACGGTGTGCGTCGATGAGGGGATCAACGAGTTGGCGGATTTCTGCGGTGCCGGAGAAGCAGTCACTGAGTGGACGAAGAGGTGCGTTTGGTGAAGGATTGTGGGATTGAGGTGTTTTGGTTGTTTTTTTTGAAATTTTTTTGTTTCTTTGTTTTGAGGCAGAGCAATGGGCGGATCTGTTCTGTTTCAGGACGCTTTGGCTGCGAGGCTCAATCTGTTCAAGCCTTCATTGGCTCAAGCGAATGATTTTCTTAGCAAGAGGCCTCCTAGGTGATGTCTCCTATATTTCTTCATTCATTGTGGTTGGGTGTTTCTGTAAATGTAAAAAAAAATTGTTTTGTTTTTGTTCTCTCTCATTTTGTTGGTTTTTTTTTTGTTCCAACCATTTTGGATACTATTGAATGAAATTTCTGTAGTCGTTTCTTATATTTTCAAATTAAAATCTCTTTAAGAATGTTTTTCTCAAATTCAATGAAATGTTGCTTTCAGAGGAAGAAAATGTCGACCATAGATGATTAATTTTAAAATTTCTTGTGAGAGAAATGGTCAACACTGTTATTGGTGGCTTTGGTCCTACACGTGCATAGCTGCACATGATATCCATGGTTAGTGACAGTATATTTTGTACATACTTTTGACATTCTCATTTTGTGCATACTTTTCAAATATTTATATTTCAAACAAAATTTTTAAATTTTTTTTTTTGAAATTTTGCAACGGATTAGCGATGGATATTATCCATCGCTAATATTTGGCTTTGCGATGGAATGTAATCCATCGCTAATCCGTCGCTAAAATAGCAACGGATATGTATTTATCGCAAAACCAAAACCATGCTTATTTAGAGACGAACTCACGATGGATCAAGTCTATCGCTAATCCGTCACGAATTAGCGATGGATTAGCGAGAGATAAGTTATGTCGTTAATTAGCGATCAAGAATATGCGACGGATGCTATCCATCGCTAATCCGTCGCTAAACACACTTAGTGACGGATAGCAACGGTCGCTGATTCACAATTTTCTTGTAGTGTCTCCGGGTAAACCCTACCCGTTGACACCCCTAACCATAGTATAATACAAAACATTCATGCTTCATAAACATTGGATGCTGTGTCCTAACGTCATTCTATTTTTTTTGTATTCTTGATTCTTGTTTCGTAATTAATTGTGTTTTTTTATTTAGAAATTCATCATTGGTTACATGTTGCAATTTGTAATTTAGATTTCTTAACTAATACTAATATATTATAACTCTAGTAGTTTCAACTTCCCAGTTGCTTAAAATTTGAGCTGTAGTATTTCATTCACCGGGTTAAATGAGATAGCTTTGGGCGGTTAGGTTGCACTATTATGACCAACCGATTTTCTTTAAATAAAAAATGAAACAATAGGTCAGAGGTTCGAATCCCATGAGGGCTATGTGGATACATGTGATACACTTGCAAGTTTTTAAAGTTAATTTTTGAAATATAGGACACGAGGATACATATTTTTTGTAACTAATAAAAAACATTTTTAATATTTTGAATGCTAAAAATAATTTTTAATAAAATAACACTAAAACATTAAAATATTATTAAAATACATGTCAGCATCGACATCTGTGTTCGATCATGTCTGCTTATGTGTCACGAGGGACATGAACCCAAAATGAGGTGTCCCTCTAACATGGCTTCACATAGCTTATTGCTCCGGGCAGGTTATATGTGCACCCCCGGAACAGGTACTATATCCGGGGTCTCGACTGAGTGCCGTGTGGTGCTCAGTCGGGTGTACGAGTCTCGACTGAGATAGCATGAGTGCCGTACACCGCCGTACATCAGCCTGTGGGTGTGCATGTGTGTGAGAGAGAGAGAGAGAGTTTTGGATCCGTGTGCACCCCCGTGCTATCTTTATCAAAAGTAAATTTGGATCCATTAAGTTGCGACAGCCACGATTTAGTTGGCACCTAATTTGCTGTAAATCAAAAGATTTGAATACTTCACAGCTATATCTCGTAGCATTACTGAGTGCAATTTAAATAATTTTCTTGCATCATCTAAATCTTATGAGTTTAAGATCATTTTATGTGATTTTAAGTGGCAAATTAACTAAAATTATCACATCTGATATATATGTTAAATCCAGGTTTGGATCAGAAATTAGTGAGAGGGCTTACGAAATATGTTGGCCGGATATTCATCATACTATAATATGACCCGTCTCCTTAGATATCATATTCACATACAAAATGCCATATGCTCTGGAGGAAGCTTATAGTATTTGAAAATCGGTGCCTACAAGGGCTCTGTTCATCTGGGTACGGGCTACTTGTGAATGTCACCAAGTTGACGGGTAGACACAAGTTTGAAACCTATGGGTGGCATCCCTTGCAGCAAGGTTAAAGCTGGGTGTACTCTCCAGTGGTCAGGAGGCACCTCAAGGGTTTTAACAACTGTATGCCAGCCAAAGTTTGAAAAGGTTTTAAAGGAGGTTTTATCAATATCGCCAGAATCAGTTTATGAATCGATTTGGTTTTCCAAAAAAAAAAAAAACAGAACTGGGCCGAACTGAATCGAGTTGAATCACTTTGAATCGGTTAAAAATAAAGAAGAATCCATTTCAATAGTAATTATTACCACACAAAATATTAAAAAGAAGAAGAAGAAACTGGGGATAGAGAGGATAAATAGCTAGAATAGCAGGCAGAGCAAAATAGATCAAATCAACCACATTGAGATTTTCATTTGCAGAAATCTCTTTGATATCCAGAAACTGATCTAACGTTCAAATGGACAATGAATATTAAAAGGACTAGCCGGTGGATCAACTTGTAGTCAATGGTGTTAAGAATCAGCTTCTGACCTGCCGGTTAAGATTATAAACAGTAAGTTGGGGCTGACAAACCTCTACCAACTTGCCCAATTTTTCGAATATAAGAGCCGTTCTGGTTTCATTAAATGATCAATAGTAAACTAGATAATTGTCAAATGGAGCAGCAAACTCTGGTTCTCTTCCCATCCCCGGGCATGGGACACTTGGTGACCATGGTCGAGCTCGGTAAGCTCCTCCACCTCCGCCTTGGCCTCCCCATCACCATCCTCATCGCCACCCCTCCCTTCAACCTCGGCGACGCCCACCCTTACATCAAAACCGTCCAGTCCTCCGGCCTCCCCATCTCCTTCGTCGATTTGCCCCCCGTGAAGCTTTCCCTCGATCACGCCGACCACCACGAGCTCCTCATCTTCGAGTTCCTAAACGAGTGCAAGCCCCACGTCAAGGAAGCTTTGGAGAGCATCTCCAAGGACTCTAGCATCATAGCCTTTATCATCGACTTCTTCTGCGTCTCTTCCATGAGCGTTGCAGCGAGTTTAGGCGTGCCTGTGCCGGTGTACGTTTACTACACTTCTCCTGCTGGAGCCCTAGCGGCTTTGCTGTACGTTAACGTGCTGCATCGCCAAACGGACCTTAGCTTCCGTCAACTCGATGCAGATCTGGATATTCCGGGGATCCCGCCCATGACATCTTTGGACATGCCCTCGCCGATGATGGATCGGAACGAATCGTATCATTGGTTTTTAAAGGTGTTCGCCCAGGTAAGCCATGCCCAGGGGATCATAGTCAACACCTTCGACGCACTCGAGCCCCGACCCCTCGGGACAATCGCTGAGGGTCTGTGTGTACCGGATGGGCCTACACCTCCGATCTACGCGATCGGACCCGTGATCGCTACCGGGAAGGAGACGGACAGCGACGCCGAGTGCCTTGGCTGGCTCGACTCGCAGCCGGAACGGAGTGTGGTATTCCTATGCTTTGGGAGCCTGGGTCGGTTCTCCCTGGCTCAGCTCACGGAGATTGCGAACGGGCTCGATCGGAGCGGGCAACGATTCCTCTGGGTGGTTCGGAACCCACCAGGCAGTTCGGGAGTGAACTTGGTGACTCTTGATTCAGACCCGGTGAAATTCCTTCCGGATGGGTTTGTGGACCGAACACGTGGAAGGGGGTTGGTGTTGAGGTCGTGGGCCCCACAGGCAAGGGTGTTGAGCCACATTGCCGTAGGTGGGTTCGTAACGCATTGCGGGTGGAACTCAGTGCTGGAGAGCATTGCCGCAGGTGTGCCCATGGCCGCCTGGCCGTTGTACGCCGAACAACGGATCAACCGGGTCTTGCTGGTGGGTGAGATGGGTCTGGCTGTGTCGGTAAGGGAGGGCCCCGATGACATGGTGAGCGCGGCCGAGGTCGAGAGGTGCACCCAATTGTTGGTCGGGTCCGAGGAGGGGTATCGGCTGAGGAAGAGCGCCGAAGCGGCTAGGGACGCGGCAGCTGCGGCGGTCAAGGAGGGAGGGTCATCCTGGGTGACCCTGGCAAGGTTGGCTGATGCGTGGAAGGTCAAGGTGGAAGCCACCAATGCTGTCTATTAAAAGATTGTGGACCATGTGTGATGAATGATGATATATAATCTTTTTTTTTATCTGAACATGAGAATAATATGTTTTATTTAAACCATTTGTGTCCTAATACCCCAAAATTTTAACCTAAAAATACACGAATTTTTTAAATAATAGAAATATCGTTATAATTTTGGTTAAAACCTCAGGTGAGTTAAATTACTTATGTCTTCAATAAATAACGATGGTGAGTTAAATACAAGTCACTCAATTAACATAAGACTGAATCAAATAAAATATCATTCACCACTTAAATTACTTATGTCTTCAATAAATAAGAGAGTAGTTTGAGTCCAAAATAAATGATGATTGTTTTTTTCAAAATGAAATCTTGAAAAATGAAAATAATAGCTCTCAACACCGTCGCAACATCCTGTCATCACCTTGGCAGATCAATTCCTTCCTACATGTTTCATAATCGAGTCTCAATAGAAAAATACAATAACACAATGTACATGAATAAAACCAAATATACAAAGAATATGCATTCATTTCACATATGTACAACAATTAAGCAATTATCTCCTTACAAACACGATATCAATTACAATTAGCATGAAAACATCCAACTCATGTGTATATATCATAATTATGCATGAATATTTAAATAATTCATATACTTACCAAGTTAAGCATCTTCTTCATGTATGGGTGGCTTTAATTTCTTTTATTTAGTTATTCTTACTTAAATGATAAATGCAATGCTTAAACTAAATGCACAATCAATAATTATTTTGATATCCAATATCTGTGGGTACTAACATAGATCAATCATATATCAGGGGCAATGACTCAGGGGTATATTCAATCAATTTGTGGCTTATTGACCTGACTATGCACCCATCACTAGGGATAGGTGAGGGACGAACTTTGTCGAAAGAACTCCCAACACCTCTAACCTGTATATCAAACATCGCTCAACTGAGGTACACACATACCACCTCGCAATTGTAGTGATAGCATTATCTCCTATCTCCATTGTGGGGAAGAAGCAACCTTCCGTGTTTAAAATAACTTTTCATGGAGCCAAAATTACCGCTTACCTTCTTTTCTTAACCCCTAATAGAATTAATGTGCATATCAATCTTTATTTCATTAATTTTATTGTCATGCATAAACACAATTAACTATTTTCAATGTCCATGAACTCTATTTTGGGCACAAGCATGTGTTAATTTAATTAACCATCTACAAGGTTATTTGCCTCCAATGGTCACAAACATATATAGTTTCAAACATTATCATGTTACGTATCAAGCTATCATGCACAAACATGTCACGATATCACGCATTCACATATCACCATGTCATTAATACATGATACATCAGTCATTCAATATTAGCCATGCAGGTGTAACAATACATCATGCATGCCACATACATTATCATGTTTGTTTACTATATATCACAACTCATTAATGCATGCATATAATCTTAATACCATGCATGGATCATTGTCACGTATACATACCATTATATAGCATGCATATAAATCCTATAACACATGATATAACATCATATATGCATGTAAAGATAACATGACATATAATTTAATAACATATAATATATTTAACACATCATAAGTATAAACCGCCCAGTTCCCTAACATGGGGCTGACTATGCAGAAATTTCTCTGCTGCTACAGCACATACCTACGTTCATGCAACATGAATCTGGTTTCCAAATTTTTATGAGAGATACTCAAATGTGTTAGCTTTAAAACACTGAAAACTTTATCTTAAAATTCATTATAAATCTTAAAATAAAAATTGCAAACCAAAATCTATTTTTCAAACATTATATAATAGATCGAGAATTTGGTTCCAAGCTATTCATCAAAGCCTCAACCATCGTTAATTCTACAAACGTAAATAGAATCTTATATTTTTATTGGGTTTTTTTTATATGTCTTAGCTTTTAGACAACAAAAACCTTGCATTCAAATTGATTACTAATAATTAATTAAAAATTTGGTATCAGACACTACCAGTTAAATTCTAAGATTTTTGTCTCTTATTCTACCACATGAGATCTAATACATATAAAAAACTTGTCCTCAGGTCACAAATTTTTTTTAGGATACAAATCCTACAACATGTTGTGTCTAAGCATCCTCGAAAACTGAGCAGATTTTCCGTTTCATTTTGCCAAGGGTATTTCTCTCAAACCATGTCACCCCTGAGTCTAGATTTTTTTTTGAAACTTTTTATATGTGTATAGAAGATTCTCAAAAAAAATTATAGTTGTAGGGTTCATAGTTTGGGAGTTCTAAATCATTCTTTAAGTCTGGTCAACTCCAAAATGCAAGGTCGTGTGTAGTCTTTTAATCAAGCAATTACATATTCACTTCAACATATGAAAAAAACAAAATAAAATACATACATACAATATTACAAACCTAAGCATGGTGCATACAAGATTTAAAAAATATCTAACATCAATAATAAGCATGTTGATATAAAGAAAGTCCAGCTTTTAGCATGATCATAATCCTATGTTCATGTTTTTTCACATAAATGATTTTTAAAAGCATCACGACTTACAAGAACACATCCAAGACCTTCTAACAAATTTGCAGACCTAGGTATACCACATATATAAATGATTTCAAAACCACCAATATAAATGTTAAATATGATGCAACATATAAAATCTAAATTCTAGCATGAAGCATCAATACACCCTCAACGTTTTTCACAAAGTGACCTTTTTAAATCATCAAGACTTAAAAAAAATATCTAAGTAACCATCACTTTTTTTAATGGAGTCCACTCAAAATGTGAGGGAGGAAGAAAAGAAGAGAGAGACGAGGGAGATAGAATTAGAGAGAGTGTGTAGAGAGAATGGGGGAGGGGGGGGGTGTGAATGGGCCCCCCTTTTATAGCCCTCAAAAAACCCAAAAGGTAGGTTCAACTCTCAAATTCTAGATTTTAATTTCCTTCTAACGATTCTTAAGTTAATTGGTTTCTTAACTTATTCAGAAAAAATTTGAATTGTCTAAGTCTTAGCCTTGTTTTGAATTTAAATTGTTTTATAGATCTTTTGTCTTCTATTCAAAGTAGAAGTCTTACCCGATTATGAGGGCCCACAAGGGGACGTCCCACCCTAGGGATCCTTTTTACCTTAATTAATTAAATCCCAATTTTGTTTCTAAGTCCATTAGCTAATTCTCCTAGGTTTGGAATTATGAAACAAACTATTTTTTTTTTACTTTATTTTAAAGTAGAAGTGTTCTAGAAATTTCAAAAATAACAAGGTATGAGATTTGCCAAGTAGGATGAGACCATATAGGGGGACATTTCTTTCTTGGGATCCTACTTGCATAATTTAATGTTTTATTTCTATTCTATTTAATTTCCTTAATTAAAATCCTAATTGATTCCTATATTGAATCCATATCCAATTTAGATCCAATTTAATTTAGGTAAATTCACATCCAATCCAAATCCAAATTCAAATCCTACATCTAAATTCATATTTAATTAAATCTAAATTAAGTCAAATTCTAATTGCAAATTCATATTTAATTAAATAAAAAATAAAATTCAATTCCAAATTCAAATTAATTTGAAATTCAAATTTGATTGACATTCATATTAAACTCTAGGATGAATATGTAAATCCTATAATTAAAACATAAAATTTATATTTTAATTATGTAATAATTATAAAAAATTTGCAGGTATTACATATGTGGAGCACAATCTTTTTCCTTGACGTTTGGTCATCCATGACCATTTATTTTGCATTCTTGATTCTTGTCTCATAGGTCATTGTGTTTTTTTATTTAAAAATCATCATTGATTACATGTTGCAAGTTTTAATTTAGATCTCCTAGCTAATAATAATATATTATAAGTGAGGGCATGAGAAGTATGAAAACACATGATCGAATGAAAAAATAAGAAAGTAATCAAGCATACAATACACTAAATTTACGTGGTTTAACAAAACCACCTAGATCCACGGGAAGAGTATGAGAAAAATCTTTATTGAAACTGGCAAGTATGCGATATTAAAGGGCTCTTAAGAACAAGAAGAAATACACTAATATGCAACCAATAAAGATTACTTGAAACCGAAATTTGCATCACCTTCTTTCTCCTCTTTTGTTGCAATATGAACAAGCAGTCATTCATCCTTGTGAACAAAAACTCTCAAAGAACCTCTCTTGAAATTCACACCTTGAAATCACCTTTTATACATCTTTATATAAAGGTCTCACACCAAGTTTCTCAAACAAATAAGAAAACCTTCAGTGAGGTTTCCTTGGTAACATAGGAGAAACATTCCAATTGAAGTTTCCTTATTAATATAGGAGAGAGACTCTAAGTGGTCCCATGTATTATATGGTGAGACAAAGCCACATCACCCCAACAATCTTCACCTTAGATTTGGCTTGCCATCACTTATGCCAAAAAAATTCTCACCTTCGACACCCTCTCTTTTTGGGGCCCATGCTTCTAGCCTGAAACATTAATCAAGTCTCAACATCTCTTCTGTAATAGCCAACAACCACTTATTTCTATCATTTGAATTAATGACATCTTTATAGCCTGATGGATCGCCTACACCAACATTTAAACAAATAAAACTATATTTTTCAAAATCATACCCTACTGGAGCTTTGTGCGTCCTTTTTATGTATGTTGCCAAGCTATAGAGTTTTCTTGCTCTTGAATTATGCTAAGAGATTTTTTAGAAGAAATCATATCTTCACTTGTTGGTGGACCAGTTTCATCCACCTCCACCTCCACCTCCACCTCAATAGTTTGTTTCTTTTCACCATTTTTTTGTTGCATGTAATTATTCTTATTTGCTTTCACTATATCATACTCATCAAACACAACATCCTTACTTATGACGATCTTATGAAAATTAAGATCTCATAACTTATATTCATTCACCCTCTTCTCATATTTGAGAAATATGCATAGTTTAGACTTGGCATCTAACTTGGAACTTCGTTCACTATGCACATGAACATAAGCAAACTTTTAAAATAAAATAATCAGTTGGCTTACCAGTTCATATATCTTTCAGATTCTTGCAATCAATTTCTTTAGATGGTGACCTATTGATAATAAAGCAAGTCATGTTAATGGGTCATTTTCAAGAAGCTTTTATTCAATCCTATATTCAATCTCATATTGCAAGCCATTTTCATAAGAGTCATGTTCATCCTTTCTACCAAACTATTTTGTTGAAGTGTCTCTTGTGTGGTAAAGTGATGAGTGATTCTCTTGTTTCTGAACTCACTAGACTCATACCCTCTTCTATTATCTGGCATTATGTATTTTATCTTTTTTTCCTATCTGTGTCTCTACCTCTGCCTTTCACTACTTGAATTTCAAGAATGCTTCTGCTTTATTCTTCAAGAAGTAGATCCAAACTTTCCTTGAGTAGTCATCTACAAAGATAATCAAATATGTACCCCACCATTATATTTAATTGGTGCAGGCCTCCATACATCATTATGCACATAGTCTACGATGTCATGACTTGTATACTTTGCAGTTTTAAAAGCTACCCAACATTGCTTTTCTAATACACAATATTTTCAGAAATCAAGTTTGCATGACTTAACACCATTTAACAAGTTTCTTTTATTAAGTTTCATCATACCTCTTTCACTCATATACTTTAGCTGCATATGCCAAAGAGTGGTCTGATATGCACTATCATTTACATTGACAGTCACAACTATTCTACTTGAAACTGTGTTCCCTATCAACCTGTATAAGTTTCTTATCAATTGACCTTCATTTCTGTCGAAGTTCCTTTAGTTACCATAAATTTTTCATTTGTTGCTGCAAATATGAACCACTTATATCTAAAGCACCTAAAGAGATTAATTTTTTTTAAGTTCAAGCACATGTTATATTAGTCAAGGTTCTTATCACCCCATTAAACATCTTGATTTTTATTGTTCATATTTCTGTGATCTTACACACAATATCATTACCCATAAAAACATAACCATCATCATAATTTTGATATATATGTATCAAATCAATCTCTATGCAGGCACATATGATATGAGAATTGATTCATACCTACATAAACTAAAAGAAGATATGCACCATCACTTTTATTTAATTATAACCATCACTTTTATTTAAACTAAAAGAAGATATGAGCACTTGTCCTTTTTTCCTTTCTTCTCGATGACCTATTTGTGCTTCTTGCAATCTCTCTTCAAGTGTCCATCTTTATCACAGTAATAGCAAGTAAGAGTGTTTTTTTTCTTGACTTTCACCGATTCATATTTCTAAGACCTTGTGACTTTGATCTACCTCTTTCTTGACCTAAATCACTTCTTACTAGAAGCTCTTCTCTTTGAGGTCAGTCGATGCTGAGCTTTTTTCTTATCTCATTCGATAAAAGAGTTGTAGTAACCTCATCCAACTCAAGAGTCTTCTTTCCAAATAAAAGAGTGGTCACCAAGTGATCATATGATGAAAAGACGCAAAAAATAACAATGCTTGATCTTCTTCTTCAATCTTTTCTTTAAGACTTAACAAATGAGTAAAGATTCTATTGAAGACATTCAAGTAATCCTGCGAATTCACATATTGAATATGTGAATGTTCAGCAGGTCCACAACTAAGGTTAGAAGTTATGCATATATGAAGAAGGTTCATGAGTCGTATGCATGAACGTCAGAAGGATGACCTCAAACATACCAAACTAGAACAAAAAAATATGAAAATGTAAGGACATTCACAAAATAACCTTATAACATTCACATGTTAAATAGATTCACTTTGTATTAACAGAAGTTCTGCACATAAAACTTGTGAATGTGAGAGACTTTTGCGAATATCAAACTTTCACATATAATATCAACATGAGGTTTTACATTTGCAAACATATGCTCGAGATTTTATGCAGGTTTTTAGTTAAAGGAAGTTCACATGGTGTTTGCATGAAGATCGTGACGTCTGCAAATGTGTGATGTGAACCTATTGAGCTCAAATTAGAAAACATACGAATTTAAGGACATTCACAGCAGACATTTGTGGATGTACATCTTGATTTTAAGCGAGTTTTTAGTTAAAGGAGGTTCACATGTGTGAATGTCAGAAATATTGCAAATGTATGGAGCGAACCTACCGAGCTCAAATTTTTAAATTCTAAAAGGTTTGCATCGAGCTTGAAAATCTCCAAAGATTTGCACATTTCAAATGTAAATATCTTGTATAGGGATTTATGTTAGCCATGTTCACAAATATTTTACGTGAATCTCCTTTTTATTGAGATGTTGCGACCTTGAAAAGGTGTATGTATCTATCGCACGAAGATTAGTAGGTTTGATTGTGTGATGGGTAAAAATGTCCTACAAAAGTCAGGAATTGAAAATTTTGGATATGGAAAGGATTTTTGCAAATTATGAGGCATTTTTTAAATTGCGCTATTTTACAAGGATATTAGGATCATTTTTTGTTTTATCTATTTTGCCAGAATCAGTTTATGAATGGAATTGGTTTTCCCAAAAAATAGCCAGAACTGGGCCAAACTGAATCGAGTTGAATAATTTTGAATAGGTTAAAATAAAGGATTTTTTGTTGTTCACAGCATTGGCTTTCATTGACCAAAATCAAAATCCATTTCAACAGTGATTACTACCATACACAATATGTTTTTTTTTTTTTATCAAAGGCAAGCTGGGGTTAGGCAGACCCCCCACCAGTTATTCCAAGTACCACTGGATTTTCAACATGCAACGTCCCACCCTTCCCGAAACAATTAAATTTTTTTGTTTTTTTTTTAAAAGCCCAGTCCTAGCCCAGCCCTGACTGCAGCAAATAGTTTGATTTGTCCATATGAAATAGATTTTTATTAATAATTGTAGCCATTTTTTATTTTATCTCAAAAAAACCCGAACCCCCGACTATCACACTAATAAAATTTTGTTTGCCCCCCCCCCCCCCCCCTCACATGAATCCTAGCTACGCCCCTGCGTCCCACCATAAGGAGACGTGCACTGACAGCTCCTACCAATATTAAAAGCAAAAGAGAAAGAACAAACTGGGATAGAGAGGATAAATAGCTAGAATAGCAGGCAGAGCAAAATAGATCAAATCAACCACATTGAGATTTTCATTTGCAGAAGTCTCTTTGATATCCAGAAACTGATCTAACCCAGGGGTGTCAACAGGTCTGGTTTACCCGACCCGTAACAAATTAACCCTATAGGGTCCAGGTGTGGTTATAAATAAGACAGGTCAGGTTCTATCTGGGTCCGAACCAAACCGGACCAGCTGATACCCTTAATCTAAGGCTCACATGGACATTGCCCAGCAGCTAGTCGCGTGGTGAGGCTGGGCCAGTTGCTTCAATGTGATTTTGGACAACCACCGGGGCCTATCGAGAAGTCTTTGGATAGACCGATGCCACATATCTACTCCCAATCCCTTTCAGTTTGTTTATCTGTTCTCTTTCTCGCCTATTGGATAACTAAAGGACTAGCCAGTTGATCGACTTTTTGGTCAATGGTTGTAAAAATCAACTTATAAGCTGGCCAACTTGCAAAAGTTTTTAAATATAAAACCCGTTCTGGTTTCACAAAAAACGATCAATATTAAAACCAAAAAACTTTTTCATGATAAATAACCGTTAAAAATGTAAATATTATGTTTAAATCATGTGATATTTATGTTTTTGACAAAAAAAACATGATATTTTGAATATGTCGCGATAAAATACCATTTAAAATGTTCAATTAATTTCTTGCTATATTATGGCGATATTTGTCAGTATGATTGGGTTTTCTCAAGGGTTTTAAGAGAGAGAGCTGTATGACACCTCTAGTATAATCTATGATGAACATAGTGATTATTCGCTCCTTTGCCCGTGGGTGTAGGTCATAGTCTCGTAGACCGAACCACTTCATTGCGGTGCTTTAGTTTCGTTTTGCTCATGTTTTCTTAACAAATTACAACTAATTGAGATGAAATGAAATGAATATGCATGCTTCACTTGAGGGGCCTCATTTGTTTTTATGGGCATTTTTGATGGTTTGTCACGAAATAAACAAATAAGATATGTTATGTTCGTTCCGTAACAACTGTACCAAGTTCAGACTTATTCTGATGTTATTGTACAAATGTTTGTTGTTTGATGACGATGTAAGGACAACTTGGATAGTCATGGATAATGGGTCTTGGAGGCAAGCATGAACTATCCCCCGGGCATCGCTACCGAGATGGTGCCCATGGCGAGGATCGCGACATACAAGGTCTACTGGACGTCGGAGTGCTTCGACTCGAACATCCGTGTGGCATTCGACCACGTCGTCACCGATGGCGTCGACGTCATCTCACACTCTGTTGGCGGCAGCGTTGTGCCTTACTACCTCGATGTGATCGCAATCAGAGCTTTCGATACGGTGGAGTGTGGCATCTTCGTCTTGGCCTTCGCCGAGAATGAGAGACCCGACGACGGTGACAAATGTTTCCCCTGGATCACCACCGTCAGAGCAGGCACCATGAATAGATCCTTCCCGGCCAACCTCCGTTGTGTAAACGGGGAGCAGAGCCAGCCTGAAGGCTCATGACAATCTTGGGCATCTTGTCGCTCATATTGCTGCTCTGTTGGACGAAGCCGTTCATGGGGGCGGGGTCGGCGGAGGTGTTGTCCGAACCAAAAATCTTCACGAGGATGGCTTGGAATGAGTGGCCAGGGTCAATGTCCATGAACTTGACATCGTTCGTGACGAAGAGGGCTGGTGAACTCTCGTGGGAGGCAGAGTAGCAGTTGGACTCCTTGCTGGTGAGGTCGTCGATCTCCGGCCGGGTGGGCCTGAGCCAGCCGAGTATGTGGTCGAAGGAGCAGTTCTCCATGACCAGAACCACCACTGTCTTGATGGGCCCTTTGATCTCATGTTTCCTCGAGGTGCACCCGCTGGGCAAGGAGGCCAAGACCAAGAGCTCCACCAGAAACCACGTCACCAACAAAAACCCGGTGACGATCTGGTCGGGTCTGGTCACGGACAGCCGGAGCCTCGGCCTGGCCGCTGCCCATCTGCCGATTGCCCCTCTGGCCGCTGCATAGGAGAGAGAGAGAGAGAGAGTTGGGCGCGCCCATTGATACATTTTTTTTTTAATTTGTTCTTCATCCTTGTTCTTTTAGTAACAGCGGTGGAATGAAAATAACGTACTTTTATGCACGCGGTGAATGGCGTTCTGCATCCAACGTTTGTTAAAAATATAATTTTTTGGGGGTTTTCATCTCGCGGGACGTGCCATCAAGTGTGCTCTATTGGGAGGGACGAATGCTTATGTGATTACGAGGAATGTGATAGCTGGATCTGTTAAACGAGGGGGCGGGAAACTATGAGACAGGATGATAAAGTCTCATTATCACAGCCTAGAGGACTCATTTCGAATCCCATCATGCATAATCTCCATTTTGGTTATCAAATTTAAGAGAAAAAAGTTGGTCATTACGAATAAATAAATAAAGTGTTTTACAATTGAGCAGTGGAAGTGTTTCTTATTTTGAGGCGGATAATCAGTCTTCACTAAGCTTGACGTTGTCACATTTCTTGTAATCAAGTTCTTAAACTCTGCCCCCAAGGGGGTTGGCATAATGGGGTGGGGCTTTGGCTGCTAGATGGGCAGTCAAGGTTTGATTTTCATGGCTGTTGCCCTTCTGCGCAAGCCAATGAGTGACATAGGTCTCGGGGGCACGGGTCGTAGCCTCGGAGTTTTATGCTGCCAGCACGACCACTGTAGGTATGGCAGGCTGAGTCAATGCGGCCAGGTCTTCATGCCGGGTGAGATTCTAAAAAGAAAAAGTTCTTGAACTCTGTCTTTTCTAAGATATTCCTAGACATACCACCGAGGTGGTATCTCATGTGGTAAGCAGGGTCCTCTGCCAAGCTGAAGGCCCAGGTTCGAATCGCTCTGCCACATGGGGCTTAAGAGATATTTGGTAGGGGTCTGCCTAACCCCAGCTTGCCTTTCAAAAAAAAAAGATATTTCTATACATGCATCACATAGATACGGGCCGGCACGGCCTGATGTGAAGCAAGTTCAACGTGCAAGTTCAAATTTTTTTTGAAAAATAAGACACAAAGGCATGGAATTTTGTCCCCTGTGAATTAGTCCAAGACCAGTGCAGGTATTGAAGTTCATGGTCTTGGTTACATCTTATGTGATGCAAAATATTTAACATATATCGTCTGGTAATTTGGTATAAGACAGTCTATAATGGTTGGTTGCTACAATATGCTCTAACATGTCTTTAGTCCACTTGTCTCTCTTTGGTTGTTCCTGCTGTGATGTTTGAACAGACCAATATGCACCATAGAAGTCTACAATGAGCAAGTTCATGTGTACCATAGTGACAAACGTTTTTTTTTGGCAAAATCTCATTTTTTCAAAAAATCGTGAGAAATTGAAAAAATTTCATAAATCTCACATTTTTTCTGGCAAAATCTTGGCAATAAAAAAATAAAAAATTTCCGTTTTAAACTTTCAGGCAATTTCTCGCAATATTTGTCACTATGATGTGTACCATTGCCTACATACCTCTACTTGGTTATCTGTCAAGCTAATGAGGCAACCTCAAGTAGCTTGGCTTAATGATCCACTCGCTGCCTAACCAACATAATCAATGATCTTAGATAATATATACGGCATCGTGTCATTCTCTCTCAGGCCTCACCACCGGAACCGGGGTTTCCTCTTCCTAAATATAGAAAAAATAATAATATAACTTGATTTTGTAGCATGCAGCATATGACATTTTTTATTTTTTTATTTGTTTGAAAGTCTAGCTGGGGTTAGGGCCTTAGTCTGACTCCTACCAGATATCTCTTAAGCCCCATGTGTCAGAGGGATTCGAACCTGGAACTTCAGCTTGACACAGGACCCCGCTTACCACATGGGATACCACTTCGGTGATAGCATATGACATGATAAGTAGGATTTTCCAAACAAGCCACGCTTTCAAATATTTGGGATATTTGGGGTTGGCTTGTTTTAGGTTAGAACCAGATTGAGATTGGCTCAATCAGGTTCAAGATGTGATATCCTGAGAATTTGAATTTCCCAAACAATCCCGACTTCCAATGTTTGGTTTCCACTTGTTTAAGCTTAGAACCAGCTTTTCATCGGAAAAAAAAACCTAGAACCAGCCTGGGTTATAAAGCTCGAAACCACCTTGCACGTTTGAATCACGGACAGGGGAACACATGGGCATCCTGTCCTGTCCAAGCGACCTCTCTTTTTTTTCTTTGGGGGGGGAGCAGAACAGCAATAGATGACAAAATACCATCTGCAGGACAGCACGTCTGCCATTCGTGCTGTCCCTCGTTTGCACTCTCTCATGAAACATGGGCTCTATGCAGAAAGCATGTGGTGTCCACTCTGTTCCTCCCATCAAACGCCCCCTTGTCACAAAAGGTTGGCTTCCCCCCTTCCCCTTCCCCTTCCCCTTCCCCTTCCCTCCCTCACACCCCCATGCGCACAGCACTTTTCAGAGTTTGCAAATGCCCACCAAAGTTTTTACCTGGGTTAATCAAATTACCCTAATTATAAACTAAGGACAAATGATCTTGGGTTAACCTAACTTATGTTTTGAAGTTATTTATTTACCCGTATAACTGGCAAAATAAAATTACTAGTTTGCCTTTATTCTACAAGTATGAACAAGGTAAGTTTGACCATTACCCAACAATCACTCGACCCACCAATAGCACTACTGGATCCATTTGGTTCCTCAATAGATGACCTGATAAATATCCGGACCTAAACTAAATGCATTTTCATTTAACCCAAAAGTCAATCTGGTTGTAGTTGACCAAAGTTTTACTATTTCAAGAATCAAAATCAAATAGTTATTGCCGTGATGGTGTCTATGTGAGCTCTAAGTGCAACTAGGTCTGTTTGGTTCCTCAATAGCTGACTCAAAAAATATCTGAACCGAAACTAAATACATTTTTATTTGATCCAAAAGCCAATCTGGTTATAGTTGACAAAAGGTTTACTATTTCGGGAATCAAGATCATTTAGCTATTGTCATGATTGTGACTATGTGATCTCTAAGCGCAACTGGGTTCATTTGGTTACTCAAGAGAAAGAGAGTTTGTAGGTGGGAGGGAGAGATTCACAACTTTGATAAATGAAAAAAAAAAGTTTCTTAAAAACTGACCTTTCTCATGTGGCAAGACATATGAGTAGCATGATCATTTAAAAAAAATTATAACCTAATTAATTAAAAGTAATTAAATTGGGATTATTGGATTAACCCAGGTAAAAACTTTGGTGGGCATTTGTAAACTCTAAAAAGTTTGGTGTGCGCATGAAGTTTGAGATGTATTTGAAAATTTTCCAAAAAAATGTTTTTTGCAAATTGGTCTCTACCTTATCACCGATACGCAAAATAGTCCCTACATTATGTCATTTTGTAAATCAGTCCCTACCTTTTCATTACCTGAGAACTCATACCAAAATTTACCAACCACCACCTCAACTGATCTAAACCCAACCAACCGACCCTCCTCACCTACCACCAACTATTGCCTCAACCGATATAAACCCAACCGATTCTCCTCACATATCATCTAACACAGTACGTCGATCAAATCGATCCCATAACTGACCTCCTTACCCAGCTGAATACTTATCTTCTTCTGCCCAAGTCATGCCCATGACAACTTTATCCACTCTCGACTTCTTCAGGTAAGCCTTACCCCATCTTACATTTCATCCCATGACACAAATTCTCAAGTATGGGTTTAGGTATGACATGATGGTCAGGTTGATGGTGTGTAAGTTGGTCCTGAAATGGAAAGTGATTTTCTTAAAATATGACATCACAACTAGTAAAAAAAAGATGAGTTTTTTAAGTCATATAAACCATCGATATCCTTTTTGTCCAAAAGTATATATATCCCACAAAGACACATCATTTAAAACGAGGTGAGAAATTGTCTTGGGCTTCTAGATTTTGAGAGTAACATGAACATCTGAACACTCCGAGGTGACCATATATAGGTAGGTTTGATATTGAACAAGACCTCATATAGGGTTTTCCATCAAGAATAGGGTAGGTATATGGTTGATGAGGTAAGCTGCTGTCAAAACACATTCTCTCTAAAAGTCTAATGACATGTTTGCTTGAAGTCTTAAAGCATGTGCTAAATCAAGCAAATGTTGGTGTTTTCGCTCTACTCTCCCATTTTGTTGAGGAGTATGAACGCATGAATGTTGATGTTTGATGCCATTTTGACTAAAAACTCTTGTATCATTTATGATAAAAACTTGGTACCATTGTCAATGTGAACATATTGCACTCCATGATTGTATTGAGTTTTAACCATAATACAAAATTTGGTTAGGAATTGAAAAGTTTCACTCTTATACTGCATAAGGTAAACCCATGTACAATGAGAAAAATCATCAACTATGGTAAGAAAATAAGTGACAACTTATGATATGGTCTCCAAATATCACAATAAATAAGACAAAACAAAATAAAACTTTTATTGGTACTATGAGAAAATGAAAATTTGGTTTGCTTGGAATGATGACAAACATCACATAATGATTCAGGGGAAAAATAAACATCAGAATGTTCTTTAGATAAATGAGAAATATGGTCCTTAGAAGGATGACCTAGTCATGAATGACATATTTGCGAAGTGGTGGTAGTTATGGCATGGTGGCGTGGGCTGGTCTGAAAGGTAGTAGTAGAGCCCACTACGAACTTTATCCACTCTAACCGGTCTCTTCATCAAATGGTCCTAAAATACATAAAAAGAGGAAAAAAAGGTGGCAACAATATTAGAAGATTGTATTAACTTTCTAACTGACACGAGATTAAAATGAAAGGATGGGATGCAGAAGACATTGGTTAAACAAATATCTGAAGAAATTTTAACATTTCCTATATGAGTGACATTCATGCTTTGGCCATTAGGTAGTTTGACATGTTTTATATTTTTGATCGGCAAGCAATCAATCGGTAATGATAAAATGTGGTGTCATTTGATCTGAAGCTCAGTATCAATGATCCATGAATAGTATCACATGCAAGATTAGTCGAAGAAGCTTGAACATCCACGTTAAGTCATGGCATAAGTTGTTTCCTTTAATCATCAGTCAGTTGCATCAAGGTTGAAAGAGCAGCTGTAGGCGCAACATTGGGTGCAACAGAAAGATCTTGTTGTGCATTGAAAACATTGGCAGCACTTGGATAAGCGGGAGGTTCCAATTTGAAATCGGATTTATGCTTTGGATGGCCAGCTGAATATCTGTGTAACGCATAACAACGTGTTTTGATGTGGCTGATCATACCACAGTGCTCGCACCGTAGTCATCCTCGACCTTATAATGATCTTTGTCTTGAACCTCAAAAACTCAGATTTCCTCGGTTGTGTGGGTTTGCATTAGCAACCAGGGCAGCAGTCAACTCCATCATAGTGGCAGAATTAGTTTGTAGTTTTTTTTTTTATTTTCTTCTTACATAGTTAAAATTTGGGTTTGAACCATAGCAAAGGAGTCATTTAGACCCATGAGAAATCGGTACACCTTCTCCTCTTGTTGGCACTCATTCAATTCCTTGAAAGCTCCACATGTACAGTCCAAGATATATAAATATAAATTTAATTCATCCCTGAGAGACTTTAGGGTAGTGTAAAAAGAAGCAAGGGAGGATTGATTTTGCTTATAATCGGATATCAATTTTTCTAGTTAGCCTCATGAAAAACTCTTCTAAATCGATCCACACTTCTCTAGCAGTGTATGCATAGATGATGTTGCTAGCAAGGTCCTTAAATAAGTCATTTAATAGCCAAGACAAAACCATGTGGTTGCAACGATCCCATGCTTGAAAATCTGCAACAGATTTTGATAGACATCTATTGACAAAGCCGAATTTATTTTTCGCACTAGGAGCCATCTTCCTAGCTCTTTCCATGTAGAATAATTATCACAATTCAATGGGGAAGAGACAAGAAGAACACCTAGAGTATCAGAATGATATAAAAAAATATGGTGATTCAATGGAATTGACACCTCTCAAACCTTCAATGCTTTGTTGGTTGTTGACTGCGGCCATGAAGTCACAATACGTACACAACAATATAATCGATCACCAATACGTCTGAAGATGTAGCTAAAACTTCAATCTCAGATGGATCAACGTGCTTGCTCTGATACCATGAGAAGAAGATAAAAATGTTAATGGTAATTCTTTTGTCAATTGTATTACTATCAGATTACACATATGTATACAAATGAAGATCCCACAATTTTAGGGAAGGTAAGATATACAACAGTTACAAAATTGACAGATAAGGATGCAGTGGGGGCGAGTTGATTGGCTTGCTTATCAAAATCTAATCTTGGATATATGTTATTATTCAGCTTTACTACATTTGACTGAGTTTAATGTATGCCCAATATTTGGATTTGGGTTTGGATGTACATTCTCATGCCCCTGTCTGACCCCGTTTGTATCTGTATAACCAATTCCTTTGTTATCTGTAAAACCAATGGACAAGCTGTGATTTAGAATTTTATTAGAGTCCCAAACCTTTTATTGTTTTAGAGAAGTTGCACCCAGACTGGGGAAAAACAAACAAGCTTTAGTCATCCCCCAACTCATACTCTTTTGTGGTACCACACCTGGGATCTCATTGTTGCAAATTGTTTTGATCATGTCTAGCTGACCCGTCGATGTAATCTGCATGGTTCGTTTAGCGAAGATCAATGTTTAAATCGCGAGAGTCCAACCTATGCATAAGTTTTTTAGCGATTCAAAAATCAATGGTGATAAAGACACTTAAATTTTATGATCTATAAAAATCATTTTTTTGGCGAAGTATCATGATTCAAAAACTGATTTCTATTAAGCCGACTACATTGAACTACAAGCCCGATCTGATCAAAACAACTTGCATCAATGAGATCTCATGGGTGGTATGCGGAAAGGGTATGAATTTGGGCATGACTGAAACTGGTTCAGGATGGATGGGGCAGATCACTTCATCTGTTTGCAGAACCCTCATCTCACACTTTTAAGATTTGGGTAGATTTATTGTTATATTGAGTATAAACTCATCTTACCTTTGATTTATGTTCTAGACTAGACAGTTGATTAATTTTCCCGTTACTCAAAAGCTAGTAGGCCTTAAGGAAAGGGACATGCACTCCAAATATCAAACTCTCGGTGTCCAACTTAAATGTCTTAAATCGCGCCACCTATCCAAGTGCGCAGAGACTTGTGAGCTAATACCTTTTCCTTGTTTTACAACTTTATGTTTATCTTTGATTTCATTTGGAATATATGGTGTGATTTGTTGGAGTTTGTAGCCTGATTTCTACCTTAATATATAAATTTTTTATTTTCACGAACGTAGTAGACTCTTTGTATTTAAAAAGGGCAATTCGTCTCTTGTAATAGTGAGTGTGTGTTTTCTCAATCTAATAGAGGATCTTAGTGCAATCGTGAACATAAGCAACTTTTGTCGAACCACGTAAAATCTTTGTTCTTTGTATGGTTGATTTCTTTTTCTTCTTTTCGTTTTATTTTTTTTTATCTATTGATAGTGTGATTGGTCGATAGTGCGTTGTTGCGTCATTCCTAACAGTGATCTTCATTGAGATCATTTGGATCTCCAAGATGGTGTTTGTTTCCACATAACAGGGAAAAAATGATCTCTTAACAGTTAGCAATCATCTAAGTTACTATTTGGTTTCACCTATCCAATGGTGATCGAAGTGATGATGATGGGGGTATTGTACATGGGACATACAGTGGTAAATGTGGGTTTGTGGTGGAGTACAGATCAATTCATCAGCTTGAATCATGGACATGAGTGAGCTATGAATGCATGATGAATTATTGCCCTTCTTTTGAGTCTTCCTTTCTTTATGAATCAATTGGTGGTTATTGTTTTTGTTTTCTTGGCACAATGATCTCGTGATACCCTATACGGCTGGCTTTTCCATATACGACCAAGAGGGCCACTGCCAAGATGACCTCTAGTGACCCCATACGTCAAAATCATTCTTAGTGATGTACAAACTTTACCATTCATTTTCTCCTATTTACTATCTTCTCTGCCTTGCCATTTTCCCCTGACTAAAAGCATAAATCAGTGACTCGCCTTTTTTAAGCCATTGGAAGTTCTTTTTCACAAGTGGATGGAACCAAACTCTGTTGTTGCATTGCATATGAAAGTTTTGCCATTCCCAACAAAAAATAATGAATTCTTTCAGAAGGAATCGAGTTGACTTGAAGTGATTGCCAACAGATCCGTGGTATCTTCGATGAAGGCCGAATCTTTTAAGGAGGGTGCTCTGGATATACACCAACTTATCTAGAAATATGAGGATAATAATAAAATCTGTTGATATATTAATTGGGGTGTTTTATTGCAGTGCACAGTGATTGAAATCCCACCCTATCCCAGCTTTCTGAATAAGTGGGGGCATCGAAACCTCTAAACAACTCCTTTGGAGAGCTCCCACTTTTACCTACAAAAGCATCATAAACTCAAAAATTGTGTTTTTTTATGACAAGAAACCCTTGCCGAAGCGAGAAAAAACCTGGGTGGAGCTCACGACCACCCTGTCTTACGTGGAACTGGGAAATTGTGTTGTCCTCCCCAATTCAACACTTCAGCTTATTCCTTTTTCTTCTTTTTTTCTTAATAATTTGGATCAAGTAGGCATATTGAAGCAACCATGTGGTCATGTTTGGATAGCTAGATTGGTAGTCAAATCGCACGCACTTTCACCACCACAAGGGTTGCCCGCATGGCCAGTGTTAAGATGAAGAAGTCATATCAAACCCTGCTAGCGTGTGGGTGTGTACTCAGCTTTATCATAAAAGGGCACATAATGCAAGGTGGTCAATGTCCTCTCTTGTAGGGTTTTATCGAACTCATTAAGCGACCCTTATGAGGAAGAGAAGGAGCATAGATGGTGATATGACATTGTGAACGATTTGGATGAGAGATTCAATATTATTATTGAATCATCTAAGAGAGACTCGGTTGAAGAAGTAAAAGCAACGATGGAGGGAAGACATGGGAGAGGATCAGAAATGCTGTATGGAAAATCGCCATCCTTTAATAGATTTCAATTCAAGTTGTGTCCAAACTCTCAAAACTACATTGCAGAAAATCTGGCGAAGATGAGGAGCATTCAGGTTGACAGAATTTGAAAAGACAAACCACGGGAGTGGTTTCCATCGATTGTTGTTCTGTGATTTTTGTACACTTTGAATTGATGTACTGGTCGGGGTCTTGCCTAACCTCGGCTTGATTATCCAAAAAAAAAATGTTTGCAAGCAATGGCAAAAATTTGAGTGGGGCCCTTGTTCAGTTATCATGGATTCATGAAATACAATGAGTTAAAAGATTAGGGCTTTGTTTTGGGAGCTAGTGTTGAGAGGGAGATGGGAAGGGCAATGACAGGGCTGATGGACCCTAGGCTGAAGTATGATGTACCCAGGTCCAGGATCTATTTGTAGGTCTGTTTTGCTTTTTTATTTTTTTAAGATTTGGATTGTAGTTAGGACTTGGATTCATTGTTGATCCATATTAGGTTAGGGTTTTTTCAGTTTCGTATAAACATTCATTGTAGAGAGTAAATTTTCAGAGATTGATGAATGATTTCTCGAGTATTTTCATTTAATTTCCTTGAATTTTTATTAGATCATAGTTTGGTATAGATTTGTGTGGAACTTTGCATCAATTTCACATCTTTATAAGGATGCAATCTAAATCTGAAGATGGAAAGAGATTGGCTTACTAATTAAATCCCTGCCATCTCTACACCGATCTCCCCTCCTAGTCCAAATCCAGAGCACCAAACTGTAGAGACAGACAAGGATTTTGTAAAACCTCATTGCCACTTTCAGCACCAGCTTCCAAACAGAGCCTTGTTGGATCACATTACTCGTGGGTGTTATGTCTTGATTTCTCTTTGTCAAGAGCGATGCCACATCATTGCCAAATCATTGTCTGTTGGTGATGTGGCATCATCACCGTCTATCACCCTCATCATCGCCATCCATTACAAATAGCGGGGCCCGTTTGTTCTTGGAAAAATCTTAACAAGGAAGATCGGGATAATAAGGCTTTGTTTGGAAACTAGTAATCCAAGGGAGTTCATGCATTTGGAAAAGTGATAGCTGCCAAATCTACTCCTTTGGTGCAAAATACAAGTGTTGAAAGAGCAGGAGGGGGGTTAAGAGTTTCTCTGTTTGATGGGGGTGTGGGCCCCACTGAAAACATGGGAAAGTTCCCCAGCAGTACTTCTCCCCTGTTTGTGGGGAAGATAATCTCACTTCCTCTCCCAAATGCATAAACTCTGACCCTAACCGCCAGTTTTCAAACAGAGCTTAAAGTTGAAATAACAGTATGTATAAAATATATAAAAATATACATAAATTCATAAAAATTATAAACATCTAAAAATATAAGAAATAATTTTGGTTGTGTTAATATTAAAATAAAAATACAATAGTTTCAAAATAGGCAATATTTTAAATTTGTTGTTGTCCAGAATGATCGGCCTTTTGTAATTTGATGATAAAATTGAGACATTTTTTTTAAAATATCATCACTTTTGTTAGAGAACAACTCAATACATTGTCGCTAGATCGCACTATTGATAGATCGAAGAAACAAAAAATCGAAAAGAAGAAAAAGAAAATCAATCACACGAAAAACAAAAATTTTATGTGGAATTGGTTAAGAGTTGTCTGCATCCACGGCCGCACTGAGATCCTCTATTAAGGTACTACACACATTACAAGAGACCTATCACCCTCTTTAAATACAAAGAGTCTCAAGAAACTTATTTTGGGTAAAATTACAAACTAGAGATTTATATCAAAGTAGAAATAAGGCTCCACGCTCCTCCAACATGGTTATCATATACTTACAATAGATGAAACATTTATTTTCTTAGGCAAACTTTTGCACATATATTATCTTAAAATACAAAAACAATGAAAAACGTAAAAAAAAAAAAAAGAGCGCCAATATCACATTAATTTGGCAAGGAAATCACAACGTTTCAAATAGATGATTTTTTTTAAACTATCGTGCTTTATTGGAGAATATATCACCTTTTTGAAAATATTGGCTTTATTACGATATTTGCATAAATATAATGCACGTGACGATGTTTCTGAAGACTTTAATCCTAATAAAAAATCCCAATATTCACTTTTTTTTAATTGAATGGAACAGTATTTCTCTACCTACTCTTGTTCACTGGGTTGGTCGACACTAACAAGAGACCACTTAGAGCATAAAAAGCACAACAATCCTCAAAACCCTTTTTTTTAATCCCTCTGGTTTTTTATTTTGCCATCTAAGGCATATAATCAATAGCAAAAGATCTCTTTATGGGTATCGTTTTTTTATTTCACCATCTAAAAAGCATATAATTATTAACTAAACAGCAAAAACAAAATCTCTTTGTGGATATCATTTTCTTGGTTGTCTCCATCATCACCCTTCCCATACAGAACAAGATGGAACGGATCATGCATGTCATACATGGACAAGCAGACGAATACGACGTAACATGAAGCTGGTCATCCACTTTCTCGCATCTTTTCTTTCATATAAAAATACTATTCTACAGTGAACAAATGAAACTTCAATAGATTAATCTAGACGAATGTAGTACCACGGTGCCATGGACTGCGTTTACATCCTATCAGCCGTTCATCTTGCATGGAGATTAGGGATGTCAATGGGTCGGGTTTGGTTCGGACTCAAGTGAACCAAACTCAAACCAGATTTGAGATAATGGTACTGGGTCCAGACCCAGGTTTAATTGGATCCACCATAAGAGAAACCATAGCCTGATCCTATAAGGACTACATGAGCCAGATCATACCTGCTAAAATAATACTTTTATCATTTTTACAATAAAAATTATGAATCCTAATGGAAACTCGGGTTGGGCCCAAGTCTGATATAAAATTTCACAAATCAATAGCAGATCCATGTATTAATAGGACCTTTTGTGTGGTCTGACCAGGATTTTAATTGGATCTTCTTATTTATCATCAAACCCGATAGTTGACACCTCTATTGGAGATTGTTGTTTCTTGGGATTTGATAATAGCATCATGATTGCATGACAATGGTGATCATGTAGCTTCGAAGATGAGACCAATGACTTGGACCATGGTCACTAGGCATCATCCACATACAATGTCTTTGTACTTAGCATGACATCATGTACATCAGCCATGGATCTGTAATCATAGTGACAAATATCGCGAGATTTATGAAAATCTCATAATAATCTCATGAGAAATTGTCCAAAAGTTTAAAACGGTAATTTTTGTCGAGCTTTTCAAAATATCGTGAGATTTATGAAAAAACATAAATACCATGATTTAAACATGATATTTACGTTTTAAACGGTTATTTATCGTGAAAGAACCGTATGTTTTTATTTTTAAATATTTTTTATTAATATTTTCTTATAAAAATTATTTATTATTTTTATTACTGAGATTTTGCCAAAAAATGCAAGATTTATAAAAAAATTCAAATTCTCACGAGTTCTTGAAAAACTATATTTTGCCGTTTTTAACTTTTGTCACCTATGGTGATCAAGGGATGGCCCCTACTAGTGTAAGTAGCTAGACAAGCATTGTGGGTCCCACTGCCCATATGGATTGTCAGTTTGGACATGTTTGAGGTTTTAAAAGATGTGCAGGTTCAAGCATACATGGACTCCATCCTCATGCAACCGATCCTCATGCAATACCAACTTGACCAATCCCTCCAATCAGATCCCCAAAACATATATTCCTTCCAATGTCCACACACACACAGACCCAATTTGCCAAATCTCAACATTTCTCTATTTAGGTATAATCATTTGCACCAAGCATGTGTGTCACCACCTTTTATGTCTAATCTTTTTCCTAATACAACCCGCTTTTCAACTGAAATTCCATCTCAGTACCAACTTTTCTAAAATTCATAGTATATTTCTTGGAATGATCAAAAAAAGACTTTGAATTATCCTCCCTCACTAACAAACGTTTTTAGAGTATTTTAAATTTCTTAATTTGCCTTGTTTACGAAAAATACATTAATTCTTCATGCGAGCAGGTTGTATGTTCCCCCCGCGAACACGGGCCGCATGTTCGCGGGTCCGAATGAGTGCCACGTTGGCACTCATTCGGGAGTTATGTACGGAGGAATATCTTGGGATCCACAATATTCCTTCATACACACCCAAACTGACGAATGAGTGCCAACGTGGCACTCATTCAAACCCCGAACACGCGGCCCCGTGTTCCACGGGGAACATACACCACCCTCTCATTCTTCATGAACATATGTCCACCCACCTCTAAATAACATTTTTTTTATAGGCAAGCTTGGGTTAGGATCTTAAGATCCCCTAACCAGTTATACAAGGTACCATTGGTTAAGTGACGTGTACTATCAGCTCCTACCAAACAAGTTAAGCGATCAATTGGCACCCTTAAATTAGTGCTGTCAATGGACTTGGTTTACCCGGAACCAAACCCTATATGGGATAAATAAGAAAACCCGATTAAGACTCGGGTCAAGACCCAAAGGACTGATTAATACATGGACCAAGTATAGTTTGTAAAATTTTATGCCAGACTCGGACCTGACGTGAGTTCTGATTAAGACCCACAAATTTTCAATGTAAAAATGATAACAAATATGGTTTTACCGGATATGGTCCAGGTTTGGTTCATGTAGTCCTTATCGGGTGTGGATTCTATTAGACCCAGGTGCAAACTTGATAGCGTACCCAAAAATCTGGTCCAAGTCAATGAGTTCGAACCAAACCTGACCCGTTGACACACCTAAATAACTTATGAGTAACCAAAACATATCATAGTTTCGACCTAAGTTTGAAATTAATGCTTCTTACCCATATCTTTAGTTTTTAATAGCATATATCTGGATTTTGGGTCAGATCCAAGATGCATATATTTAACTTAGGCATTTAAAAATATTTAACTTACGTTGTCTGATTAAAGATAGTATTTTTGGTATTTTGAAGAATAGGTTAGCCAGGTAACGGTAAGGGTTGGTTAGAAAGTCAGTACATGTCTTATTTGACCATTGTCAAATAAAATGAAGGCTCTATCAGGAATTTTTAAAAAGATGGTAGCTGACATATAATTTGATATAAAAATGAAAGTTCTTAGAAAGGTATTTTCGTCATTTTCTTTAAATAATTTTATTATTTAATTTAATCTTTATTTTCCACTAGATTCCCAAGCATAATTGCCAAAGTTAAAACTTCTTATCCTCATGGAAGCAGCAGTCACCAACTTCCCCTGCTTCCTCACTAGCACTCCCCTTCTCACCCTCAACCTTTCTCCAACATGTCCAACCAAACATCCTCACCACCACCACTGTCTTCCTCCTCCTCCCCTTCACCACCACCACCACCACCACCATTTTCACCACCATCATCCTCCCCACCACCCCAAAACCTAAAAACCTATCGGCTAACAGCCTGCTCCATCTCCTACTCCAAGCCCACCACCCAACCCACCATCCTCACAGCCCTCCTGAGTACCTGCACCACCCCAACCTCACCCACCTTCATCCTCCGCAACGTCTCCTTCACGGCCCACCCCGGCCAGGTGCTCGCCATCGTCGGCCCCAGTGGCGCCGGAAAGTCGACCCTGCTCGACATCCTAGCCGCCCGCACTGCGCCCACCTTGGGCTCGCTGCTCCTCAATTCCGCCCCCCTTCACCCGCCGAACTTCCGCAAGCTCTGCGCCTACGTCCCCCAGCACGACGCCTCCCTCCCGCTCCTCACCGTCTCCGAGACCTTCTCCTACGCCGCTGCTCTCCTCTTCCCCTCCCGCCGTCGCCACCAGCTCCGCGCCCTCGTCGCCTCCCTCCTGGCTGAGCTCCGCCTCTCGCACCTAGCCGACGCCCGCCTCGCCTCTGGCCTCTCTGGCGGGGAGAGCCGCCGCGTCTCCATCGGACTGAGCCTCCTCCACGACCCCGCCGTCCTCCTCCTCGACGAGCCCACCTCTGGCCTCGACAGCGGCTCCGCCTACCATGTCCTCCAGACCCTCCGCTCCATCTCCGCCTCCCGCCTTCGGACCGTCATCCTCTCCATCCACCAGCCGAGCTATCGGATCCTCTCCACCATCGACTCCCTCCTCCTCCTCTCCAAAGGAACCGTCGTCCACCACGGCGACCTCTCCTCCCTGCAGCTCTTCCTCCTCTCCAGAGGCTTCGCTCTACCCCCTCAATTGAACGCGCTCGAGTACGCCATGGATATGCTGAACCAGCTCCACGACCAAACGAATCTCTCTCCCATACAGGAAGAACCTCTCCAACACCTCAATCCGAAGAAAGAGTGTGTTTCCTCGATTGGGTACTCGAGTTCCAGGATCAACGAGATCTCTACTCTTTCTCGAAGGTTCTGGAAGATCGTCTACCGAACGAAGCAACTGCTCCTCGCCAACACCATCGAGGCTGTTGGCGTGGGGATCCTCTTGGGGACGATTTATATCAATATAGGCTTCGACAAAAAGGGAATAGAGAAGAGGCTAGGTCTGTTCGCGTTCACTCTCACGTTCTTGCTCTCTTCCACGACGGAGACGCTGCCCATATTCGTCAACGAGAGGCCCATTTTGTTGAGAGAGACGTCTAGCGGAGTTTACAGGGTTTCTTCTCATCTGATCGCCAACACCATCGTCTTCCTTCCTTATTTGCTCGCGATAGCGTTCATGTACTCCGTCTCTGTGTACTTCTTGGTGGGGTTGTGCGCTTCGTGGCAGGCGTTCTTCTACTTTGTTTTGGTGATATGGGTGGTGGGATTGATGGCGAACTCATTCGTGCTCTTCTTGAGCTCGATCGCGCCTAACTTCATCGCCGGCACTTCGTTGGTCACCGTTTGTCTCGCCGGATTCTTCCTGTTCTCCGGCTACTTCATCTCCAAGGACAGCATCCCGGAGTACTGGATCTTCATGCACTACTTCTCGCTCTACAAGTACGCTCTGGACGCGCTGTTGATCAACGAGTACTCGTGCTTGGCGTCGAGGTGCTTCGTGCGGTTCGAGGAGACGGAGCTGTGCGCAGTGACGGGGAGGGACGTGTTGGACGGGAGGGGACTGCACGAGAGCCAGAGGTGGATGAACATGCAGGTGATGGTAGGGTTTTTTGTGTTTTATCGCGTGCTGTGCTTTGTTGTTCTTAAGCGAAGGGCGTCTATATCTAAGAAATGAATGTGGTTTTGGGGTATATACTGATACAAAATAGTGGTCTTTTGTTGATTCAAATGTTACCTTCTTCTTCTCCCTTTGTAACTATACTTTCTTGCTCTTGTTTCGAAAAATAACTCGAAAATGGAGGTCCTTCATCGTCCATATCTGTGTTCTGTGTGTGTTTCAGATGGAAGGTGTTTGTGTGCTTGCCTGAGAGAGAGAGAGAGAGAGAGAGAGAGAGAGAGAGAGAGCTTGTGTGCTTGCGTGTGAGTGTCCGCGTGTGTGAGAGAGAGAGCTTGTGTGCTTGCACGTACGGATGTCAGCATGTCCATGTTTTGTTTGTGCGTGTGTTAGAGAGGAAAAAGGATTGTATGCTATGATATATCATCGATCCTAGCCGTCCAACTGAATGCATCTGGATGGCTAAGAGATAGGAGAGAGAATGTTATATGCCATCACCACCGCACATCTCACTTGGTGGAGGCGTGTGGGCCCACTCACGTCTCACGGTTCTCAAGTGAGATGTGCGGTGAGGATCGAATATAATGGACGATTACGTATGTTCTCGTGCTTGCATGGGACAGTACGTATGCGTATCGTACATTGTAAAGAGAGACAGAAATCGATAGTCATTCACAGCTTCGCAAAACAGCCTTGCAAATGCAAACTGTAAAGGTAGACCGGCCATCTATTATTCAAAAAATAATAATAAAAATTACAGGTAACATCAATCATTCCATGAAATTCGGGAAATCGCAATGGCTGTTGTCATTTTCATCGTTCAGAGAAAAAGATATAAAGCAGAAAAGGTGTAAGAGAAAAAGAAAGAAACAGTAGATTGCTAAAGCTGCTCCTCTTTTGCAGCACCCTAGCTTTTAGAGGTAATGTTGTCAGTATCGGTGCGTATCGTCAGAAAATCATACGCCTTCATCCCTTAATCGATTATTAAAAAAAAATACTTGCAATTATTTTTTAATATCATTTTAATGACTTTAAAATAACAAGTGTCATGTTTTGATTTTTTAATATCATTTTGTAAGGGTTGTTCATCAAAGAAAACTGCAGCACATTGCTGATCAATTATGCGGCTTCTGCCTAAGGACTAAGAAATAGGAGCATCGGAACGAACCTTTTGCCCCAAGAATGAGGGCCACCGCAACACTGCAAGTAAATGACTTACCCCCTCGAATGCGTCCATCTTTAAGCGGACGGTCGAAATGGTTTTGCAGTATATTAAACAGTTTATTGTGACCCCCATATGGAATTATAGGTGATATTGGCCACTCTCGACCGTACGATACCCTTTGGTGGATACGACCGGTCTTCACATTTTCATGGGTTTTTTTTGTGTGGATCAAGCCCTATGAATATGATCTATATAGTATATGATTTGGTTAGTTTCGTTCAATTGATTTTTCAAGAGCTTTAAATTTCAACAGTTCACAATGCATCAAAATTTCATGGCTTCAAAAAAATCATCTTTTTTTATTGAAACCATGAAACCTCTCGTTTCAAAGTGCCTTTCCTAGTAAGTGGAACAAATGAAGCTGGTACCTGTGAGTTTTAGCAGAGTAGCCAATATTTTCATATATATATATATATATATATATAATGGTTAGGAACACAGACCATTATGTGATACACACTCTTCTTTGCATGAATACAACCACAAAATGTTGGATCTAAACCTACAGATGCTGTTTAACATTATTTATTTATCATGTTATTAGCTTCAATCATTTTCAAAATCATAAAGATTCGGGTTGGTAAAAATTGGACGTCTCACAATTCATGAAAGATGCATGTGGTTGAAAAATGGGCCAAAGCATCATCTTGAAGTTAAGTTTAACATACAAAATTAGTAAAATATACTTTTTTGCCTTTTGAGATTATGTCTATGTGAGTCAAGCGATTACCAAAACTTGTAGTGGTACGATACCATAATATCTGTATATATTATTGTGTCGTTGAGATACTAGACCACCATAATTTATGGTGGTACACTCGTCATCTACTTAAATCTAATTTCCAAAAGCAAAAAATTAACCTTTAAATCATGATTGGCATTTTCCATGTATTACTTTTATGTGTTAAAGACTGCCATGATGCTTTTGGGCTAGCTAAAACCATTCCTGTTTTGATAAACTTTGAACCATTGATTTTTCTCCATGTTAGACTGATTGGTACGTCACATTGCTGATGATTAAATATATTAACATAGTAAGTACAATCAATCACGCTAAACACATCGGAATTTTTGGATTTAATATTCGATGGCTAAATCCATGCAATCTAAAAACAGTACCCCCTAGATTAAACAAAAAGAAAACTGTTATTATGATTTTTTTTTAAAGGAGTTAGGTTGGTTATATATGAGAGAGAGAGAGAGAGAGAGAGAGATCTTTCACCATCTCTCTCGCCCCACAGACGATCAATTCGACCAACCTCACGAATAAATCGCCTCCGTCTGTCAAATAAAGGGCACGTCTTCTTCTTGCGTGGCTGTTGGGCCTTGTATATCTCCGAGTTTTTGCCGATCTTCAGAAGCTCTAAGGCATTGCCAAGAACAAGGTACTCTGAGCTCTTTCGTCACGTAGTGCATGCACGTTTGGAGTTTTCTTCTTTTAGAACACCGTGCTCACGGGCAACATCGTGCTTGGGTTCACGGGCTCCCTCTCTCTCTCTCTCACTCACGTGAACTCGAGCGGGGCTTGTATAGAAACAAACCCCTCCGCGTCTTCTCTTCCCTAATTTGTTGTATTTTACTTTGAAGACAAAAACTCTTATATGATGGTTCTTGTCCCGAAGGACGTGTTTGGTGAAGGACGGACAAAGATCATATAATATTTCGAGGTCAAACTTTGCAGTTAGTTTTTCATGTTTTCCGTTTTCATAATAGCGAGTGCCAGATCGCCGACGACGAGGGTTTCCCTCATTTGGTAGGAGCGACTCATGAATGTCATCAAGTTGACAGGACGTCACGAGTTTGAAATCAAAAGAGTGTATTCCTTGCTGCGAGGCCCAAGCTGGGTGTACCTTCTGGTGGTCTGAGGGAGGTAAGGTTTTTATATCATTCTGTTAGTCAGTGAGTAATAAGGTGGTTTGTCTCAGTTTTTAGTTTTTATTATGACAAATAACCTTGATCGAGAACCGGGTCACTTAATGGGACCACCTTCATGCAAGGTCATCAATTCAATCATGAGTTAGGAACTCAGGAACCTAAGATTGTACTTTCCAAGATATATCTATTTACACCCTCTCTCTCTCTCTCTCTCAGTCAATGGTTCATCATATTTTAAGTTACAAGAAAAGATGAACTGTTAATTATAGCTTTCTTTCAAATATTGATATATCTATTGACACCTTTCTTGTTGGGCATCCAAAATAGCCATTGAGTCACGCTAACCGGACTGATGCCATTTTTTTGTAGAACTTTTTACATGAAGCGCTTTGCCTGATTCGCTCAGTTCCCATTGATGCTTGCAAAAGTATAAGCGCATCAGTTGATTTTTTTTAGAGAAAAGGCAATTGATATATATATATAATTAGAAATTACATTATGTACATAAATGTGTAGCATAAAGAATGCCTTTATACTACACGTTATACACCTTTCACCCCATTCTTGCTGATGCACGTAGTTCTTTTATAATCTTATAGTAAACTAATTAAGTGAATGTTTGGTCGAAAATGACTTCATTTCGGTGAAGCCATATCTGCCTCCATGTTATCAGCACCCACCGCCTCCATTGAAGATAACCTACCCTGCGTTTTCTAGCTGAAAGTAGCAGATCCCGTAGATGACAATGCAGTTCTAACATTTAAGGAGCTGATTATGAGAAAACTTTTTTGCTAGTAGTAATGCTTAAATCCATAAGAATTTTGTTGGATATAACTACACACTTAGGCTATGAGATACGGCAAATGGATGTCAAGACAACGTTCATAATGAAGTGTTAGAGGAAGATATCTATTTGCAACAACTAGAGGATTTTGTAACTCCTGGATAAGAAAACAAAGTCTGTAAGCTAAACAAGTCTATATATGGTTTAACACAAGCTTCAAGAAGCTAGAATATGCATTTTGATTAAGTGATCTAAGAATATGATTTTTACAAAAATTCAGAAGAACCATGTGTTTACAAAAAAAATTACGGGAGAGCAATTTTTTAGCTTATCTTATATGTGGATGATATCCTATTTATTGGGGAATGATGTACAAATTTTGACATCTATTAAGATATGATTGTTAGTACTTTTTAAGAATTCAAAATTTTAGACACAGATAGAATAAAATCATCAGAATGAGTCCATCTTCTTATATTGATAAAATTATGGTCAAGTATAGCGTGAAAGAGTGTAAACCTACACTATTACCTTTTAGACATGGGATATCTCTTTCAAAAGATATTATGCCTAAAGTCATAGATGAAATTGAAAGAATGAAAATATGCACATATATCATGTATCCCATGTTATGTACAAGACCATATATTTGTCATGTTGTAGGTTTTGTTAGCCATTTTGGGGAATAGCCCTGGTACTACTCATTGGACAGCAATGAAGCATATTTTGAAGTACCTTTAATGGACTAAGGATTATAAGCTCACTTTTCAAAGTAAAGATCTTGTTGGGATCGTTTATACAGATTTTGGTTTTCAAAAGGATCCAGATAACAATGCATCAATTTTTAGATATGTTTTCACTTTGAGTGGTGGGGTTATGAGTTGGCGTAGTGTAAAGCAAAAAATGTGTTCTTGACTCTACCACAGAAGTGGAGTATGTTGCAACTGCTGAGGCGGCTAAAAAAGATATATGGTTTCATAGATTTCTTATTGAGTTGGGGAGTGTTCCTTCATTGTTGGCCCTCATTACATTATATTATGACCACAATGGAGTGGTTTATCAATGCAAAGATCCAAAAAACCCAGCAAGATAAAGCATGTGTAAAAAAATATCATTTGATAAGAGTTTTTGACAACCACAAAGAGTTGTTGATTTCTATTATTTTTTTTGCGAGAAAGTAAGGCTTTGATTTTTGTATCAAAACTCGTTCTCTATGGATATTCTATTTCTTTTGATAGCAAAGTGATTATTTCAATAAATAAAGTAGTTATTGCTTCTATATGCTTGAAAATGGTTCATACATTGTTTCTCTTATAAATTATTCCAATAGTGTGTCTATGGTGGATCAAGTACCTATTGGTAAATTCGTAATGCATGTATCAAGAAAGAAAAAAGTATGATCCTACGAATTTCACTTATCGATGACATTTATGTCTTGGTCACGTTAATCGTGATAAGATCAAGAAATTAGTAAAAGACGGTCTTTTAAATAGTTTAAAGGTGGAACCTTTTAATACATGAGTCATGTCTTCAAGGCAAAATGACCAAGAAACCATATTCCAAAAAAGAGAGAAAGAACTAATGATAAATTGAAACTCATAAATTCAGATGTACGTGGTCCATTAACTATTGTTGTAAGAGGAGGTTATCGGCACTGTGTTATATTTACCGGTGACTATTCTCGATATGGATATGTGTACCTAATTACTTATAAATATGAAGTTTTTGAAAAGTTTAAAGACTTTAAAAATGAAATTGAAAAACAATTTGGTAAATCCATTAAAACACTTTGATCAAATTACGGTGGAGAATATCGCTCTAATGAGTTTTAGGACTACTTAAAAAAATATGGGATTGTCAATCAATGGACGACTCCTAGTGTACCAGAACAAAATGGTGTATCTGAAAGAAGAAATCAAACTTTATTAGATATGGTTTGATCGATGTTATGTGCTACGGATGTACCAATATACTTGTGGAGATATACTTTAGAAACTACAAATTATATTTTGAATAGGGCCACTTCTAAATCCATACCATTAACTTCATATGAGTCATAGATTGGTAAAAAACTAAGTCTCAAACACATGAGGATATAGGGTTGCACAATTAATGTCTGCAAAATTGATATAGAAAAATTAGAACCTAAAAATGAAAAATTCATCTTTTTATGTTATCCCAAAGAAATAAAAGGCTTCTATTTTTACTCCAAGATAGACAAAAAGGCTGTTAGAAATCATTTAATATTCTTGGAAGCATATTATGTTCTCAATAAAAGAATTGATTTGCATGAGATTTAAGAGAGCAAATCTAGTGAAACAATTGAAGATATTTATTTAATCTGATGGGTCTGATGTAAACACATTGCCTTGAGATACAATGATAGAGTTTCAAAAATTTTAGAGAAATATAAATACTTCATTTATAATAATGAAGTATTTCATATCATAATGGATAATGAGAATGATGATCCAATGAGTTATCAAGAAGCTATATTAGATATAGATGTGTCTCGTTGGATTCAATGCATGAATTTTGAAAAAAAAATCATGCATGAAAATGATGTTTGGACCATATGAACGTTGAGCTTGTCCCTAATTAACTCCAGTATGTGAGATGCAAGAGGTTTGGTTTATATCAGCCATCTGATCAACAGTAGATAGATATTTAAGCTATAATTTTTGCTTAGCTACATGAACACATCTACAAAGTGGATGTCTATCTCAATATACATGGTATAATTATGGTATAGAGGATTAGCAATAAGATATGCAGCACCGATGTTGTCACACCAAATTATGGGAATATATGAGTTTTCAACATTCAATTCTTTAAGTAAATGAGCCACGAAACTTCTACAGCAGAGTACCTTGTATTTTGCTTCCGTATTGTTGCAAGCAATCGTATTTTGCTTTCGAGTTGACCATGAGATAAGTGAATTATTGAGAAAAATAGCAAAACCACTAGTACATTTTTTATCATCAAGATTGCCTACCCAATCTATATTAGAAAAGGTGAAAATCTGCATAGTGTTATAAGGAAAAATAAAAAGACCATAATCAAATGTATAACATAATGAATAATTCATTTGACATCAATCCAATGAAGAGAAGTATATGCATATACTGACAAACTTTGTTCACGACAAACTCAAGATCTGGTCTCGTAAGTGTAAGGTATTGCAAAGCTCCAACAACATGCTGATACTAAGTAGGATCATCAAGTAATTCCCCATCATGAGATATGAATTTAGTAGACGTAATCATAAGTGATGAGACTAGTTTAGACCCAATCATATATGTTTTCTGAAGTAGGTCTAACATTTGTTTTTTCTGCCAAAGTAAAAGACCATGAGAGGTATGAAATGCTTCAATCCTCAAAACATAATGTAAAGTTCTCAAGTCATTGATAAAAAATTCTTTACCCAAACGATCAATAATAATTGGTAGTTGAGAGTCTAAATCCTCTATATATAATGATAATGTCATCTACATAGATGTGCATGTGTACCATGGAAATGGACAGCTTGTTGGATAAAGAGGGATGCATCTACTTTGGACACAATAAAACCAATATCCAGTAGAAAAGAACTAAGCCTTTGAAACTAGGCATGTGGGGATTGTTTGAACCCATAAATGGTTTTGTGTAGTTAGAAAACTGAGCATCAATAAATCCTTGAGGCTGACTCATGTAGACTTCTTTTGATAAAACCCCATAAAGAAAAGCATTATGAGTGCCTAATTGATCAATTAACCACCCTCAAGAAATAGCAATACTGAAAATAGTGTGGATTGTAGGAGGTTTCGCAGCCAGGCTAAAAGTTTCAAAATAATTGATGTCGTCCTCTTGAGTATACCCTTTAGCAACAAGGTGTGTCTTATACCATTCAAGATTACCATCTACCTGTCATTTTATTTTGTAGATCCACTTGTTGCCTACAACATTATAAGATGGTGACAATGAAACAAGACTTCAAATTTTATTTGAAGCAGAGCATGAAATTCATCTTGCATCGCATGACACCAGTGAGTATCCTCACTAATTTTACTTTGAACCTTAATTAAATAGGAAAGTCCATATTTATTGAGAATGTGCTGCACCACTCTACACAAAGGATGACTGAGTGCCATTCTTCCACAGATGCTCCTTCTCTAACACATGTTGCTGCATTTAATGTCTGGCTGTGTCAATCCACTTTATTGATATCTAAACTGTATAGGACACGTTCATTTTGCACTCCTTTTACAAAACAACAATTTGGAATTCAAGCAAAACATCATTATTCCTTATATGTTTATGAACTAATAAAAAGATTAAAGGTAATGGCAAGTACGTGTAATATATCTTTCCAAACTAATGAACAATTTGAAGCATTGAAAATGATCAGTATTCTTGATTTTCAAACCTGCGTCGTTCATGAACTTAACATTGTCACTTCCATGATATTTAGATTGAAGCGATATATTGTTCAAGTTTGTTGTGACATGGTGTGTGGCTCCGGAATCTGGGTACCATGCATGCTCCACCGTCCATCTGATTTGAAGTAGTGGCATTGTATGCTTCAGGAGGAGGAGAAGTGACCTCTCTCTAAAATTTAAACATTTTGCATTACAAGGCACTCTGTCCTTGTTTGTGACGTGTCCTATATTAAACTGCTATATGACCATGGTTAATTACCACATGAGTGGCACACCACCGTGTGTGACTGACCCTCACTAAGACCTCTATTGGTTCCTCTTCCCCTCACAATTTTGATTATGATGATATTGCAGTTGTTTACATGTCAATTTTGTCATTTGACTTTCGTGTTCCTCAAGCTCATGAAGTTGGGCTTCATGGACCGACAAATTACTTAAAAATATAATTTTAAGTGTTTTTCATATTTATTTAAATATAGCCGATTCAAGGGTGAAGCGTATCGATTTTCTGTCGATACAGGCCGATACGCACCGATACTGACAACATTGGTTAAGAGATCTTTTTAAGTCTCGGTCGGATGAAACCTTGAACCAATGATCGCTTAAAGTGAAGAATGCTTCAACTTTTCTTTCAATTATTGTTGGGGCAAGTAGATACTTGTGCAACAATTCCAAACATTAATTAATACCCTAAGGAAGGAACAAAAAGGGGATCCCACAAACTTTACTTTACATTCTTTCTCAAATGAGTCGAGGCATGCATGAATCGATATATGCAACTATTTGAAAAATCAATATGGCAACATTCACAGCTTTATTATAAGAAAGGACTTATTTCTTGATGTATGATGCCTTCCATTTCTTGCTTTCACTTGTTTTTGTCCAAGTGCCATTAGGTAAAGGAATGGACCATTTGTAGGACCCTTTTCTCATGTTCATGAGATAGCTCAATTTTATGTAGGGTAGGATGGTTAGTGACCTGCCCTCAAAGTGTTTTTGGAATCTTATGTAAAATCTCTTTGGTGTTGGTTAAGATAACAAAAAATGTTCAATCATTCTGGCTTCCTTTCTTTTTTTTATGTGGCATAAATCACACTTGGGTTATTTGTCAAATATAATAATTAGAATAATTAACACCCCTTTGTTTGTAATGTGGCACAAATCATAAACATGGGAGCACGTTGAAATCATACTTTAAACATGGGAGCATTAATAAGAGCAAGGGTTTATCCTTGGACTTTTATCCCTTGCTCTTATTAATGTAAGGGGTTTGACACTTATGGGAATGAAACCCTGACCACCCATCTATGGGTCAAGGACCCTTCCACTGCACCAAACCCCTAGGGCTAAACAAATTCTACTTGGATGGTGTGTCTGTGTGGTCTGTCCCGCAACGAGGGGTTAGGGATGTAAGCTGTTGAGATTTTTGGGTCAGATGTATCTGATGCCAGATTCAACTAATAACGAATTCAGATAGAGAAAAGCCCCTACAAAAACTGGTTTTGTATATTCAGATATCTGTCAGAATTCGGTTGCGAAAATCAAAAACCATATTTGGATCTAATTATAGTCGGATATGGTTTTGGCTTTACCGAATCTGACTAAATGAGTTGATTTGGGTCAGATCTCAGACAAAATCCAATTGGGTGACTTCCCTACTAGGGGTGTAACCAGGTGAGGTTGAGTTGGGTTTTGTTAGACCCATTTTTCAAATGCACCTAAAAGTAGACTCAGACCCGACCCAATTTAATTCAGGTATAGAGTATAACTGAAATTTGAGAATCATATGAATGTTTGGATATCGGGTACAAATGGGTCAGGTTAAATGGGATCATTTTTTAATTGGGTCCAAATGATTGATCTTAGACCTGACCCAACTTGATTCGTGCCTGGGTTTGGGTTTGAGTTTGAGTATGACTAGAAATGTAGATCCGTACGAGTTAATGGGTTCAGGCATAAAAATGAGTGAGGTTAATTAAAACGAGCTTGTTTTTTAAACTCAAGGCTAAGTCCAGTGACGACCCTTTACTTGGCATGACTCAGTATCCCGTTTGGGTATGGATGCAAATTGTGATTCATCTAACTATATATTGGACCTTGTTGAGCAACTACTCTACTGCCCTTTATTCAATCATGCTTATCATGGCTAGCCCAGTGTCCACATATAGGAGTTGGGCCTAGAATTGTCCAAGTGAAACTGAAGGGCTTGTTTGATGGTTTGTCCAAGATTGAACAAAACCGAACACAGGTTATGTTAAGAGGCGGAGCCACGTTAACAGGAGGGTGGGCACTGGTGCCCTAACCAAAAGGGGGCCAATGACCGTCCTCTCCCTCCGAGGAAGGCAAGCAGAAACCCAGTGGTGGCCGGAAATGCCTCCGCCCCTCTGACGACGACGATGATGAAGACTTTCGAGATGAAGATTTTTTGACAAAGGCTCCGACATCATCATCAGCACCGTCGTCCCCTCATTCCGGATCGGGCGAGTCATCGGCATCAAGGAAAACCGGATATGCAAGATCCAAGAGAAGACCAGTGCAACTATTAAGATTGTCGATGCCCTAGGAGTATGCCTCGCTCTGATTTCTTTCTTTCGTCTTGTTTTTTCTTTTTTCTCTTTGACTTCACCTGACTTTGTTTTTGTGCAGTGCTTAAATGTGTAATTCATTGTTTCTTAGTCGTGTTTCTCTTACAAATAACTTCTTATTCTTCTATTCTGCAATCGGTTATAGAGTTAATTGCTAATGAAGTAATTAGGTTGCTGAGACAATCGCTTTGGTTGAGTGTATATAGGCCGCTTTCTCTCTCAAATCACTTTCTTTTCTCCTTTTCTACAACTGATTACTGAGTTAATGGGAAATTTAACAAGTAATTAGATTAAGTCTTGCATTTTTTATTTTTGTGAATTTTCTCTATGTCCTTCTTTGGTTTCCGAAAACAAACAGTAATGGGGGATTTTGGTTCCATTTTGTTTAACTTATAAGGTTTTAGACAATAAAGACAGTGTACATAAAAAAAAATTCTCTATGTGGAATCGGAATTCCTTGCCTCGTAGTTTTAAAACAGTTTAGTTGTGGTTTTAGCTCAGTTTATGTGGAAATGTGTAATTGGTTGTGTTTTTTAATTAGCATTAGGCATGAATAATGAATACTTGATTTTGGTTAGAATTTTAGGTGTTTTATTTTAAGTTTTTTAAATAGCATAAATAGGTGTTTTTTTTTAAGATTTAGGGTATTGATTTGGATCTTTTTCAAATGACATGAAACCCAATTAGGGTTGTAGGGTTCTTTTGTGCTATTTTTTTCAACTAGCATTAAACATTATTTCATTAATTATCTTAACCTATTCTTTCAAAGAGTGCTTCATTTTGGTTATCAAACCCCTAAATCTTTGAATTTTTTGGATTTAAATTTTTTATTTTGGCTTTTTAAATAGCATGATTGTTTAATTAGGAGTATTTTTTCAATTAGCATATCTATGAATGATGTTTGTTAGGATTTACAAAATTATTTGATCATTTTTTAACACATTGTAGATATATTTTGTATTAATATTTTTTTTACTGAATATTTATGCATGTGTGTCCGCCTATGGTTATGTTTGTTATGTAACAACTGTACTTCATCCAATATTTGTGCGTAGCTAGGATTCATGTGAGGGGGGGGGCAAACAGGGGTGTAGCAAAAAAAAAATTATTTGTGCCATAGTCTGGGGTTCGGGGCCAGCGCCCCCGAAAATTTTTTTTTGAGATAAAATAAAAAATGGCTACAATTATTAATAAAAATCTATTTCATATGGACAAATCAAACTATTTGCTACAGTCAGGGCTGGGTTAGGACTGGGCTGGGCTACAAAAATGGATAAAAATCTATTTCATATGGAATCGGGGCTGGGCAAGGACTGGGCTTTTAAAAAAAAAAAAAATTTACTGTTTCGGGAGTCAGGACTGGGCTGCCCCCCCCCCCTAGCTACGCCCCTGTTTGTACCGTCTACGAAAGTTATGTTTTTTATGTTCGTTGTTTGATTGATGTTGTGCAGACAACTTGGACACACATGGATAATGAGTCAAATAACTTCATTTTGGATCAAATTACCTAATCCACCCCAACATTATCCATGTTTATTATGAATTTTAGCTCCAAATATGGATCTCAAATTGTATCTAAATACAAAAAAAAAGAGTATAAAACTTGATAAAAATGCAGCATATATCCCCTCGATTTTCTTGAAAAATAAACAAAGTGCAAGACTAGATTTTCTTGAATAATAAGGAGCGAAAGTGCAAGATATTCATTTGAGTCTCCCTGAAGATTTTTTTGGTAATAAGTTCATATGAGGTTGTGAAGACGTAAGCAAAGGACACAATTAATACTTCTTGAAAATCAGAAATAAACAAATGCAAAGTGGGGTATTTGATCACACTGCACAGTATGGCAAAGTGAATTTTCTTGAAAAAAAAAGGATAGGAAAAAAGGAGGGAAAACGTTCAAAATGAACTTAAAAAAATTCAAAGTAAATCTCTATGATATTTAGAAGAAACAAGCAAAAAGAAGTTAAAGGATGATTTTGAAAAGTCGGAAATAAACAAGCTTGAAGATAAATGTTTGATCACTATGTATGACTGTAAATGCACAAAATGAATGATAAATATTGAATACTGCTCAAATCACTCACTTGGGCAGAACCTTGTCATCTCTTGTCCCTCACTCAAATCTTATGTGAAAGACGCATATATAACAAATGAATACCCGATTGTGACTATTCATTTGAGCAAATAAACAAACAGTTAGTATGCATCCAAACAGAAGTTACATAATGAAAAAAACCATGAAAATAACCCTTGGTTGTGTTGGCCAAGTAAAATGGTTTTAATGAACCAAATAAGAAAAAATTTTAAATATAAAAAGGAGAGGAGCTAACAAAATTAATTAACAAACCAAATAACAAGTAGACAGCATATTTGAGCACCATTGGGAGAAAGCATTAAAATAAAAAAACAAAAAACAAATAGCATGATGGTTGTCTCGTGTTAAGAAGAAGCCCTCAAAAGATGCATCGATCAATCGGAGAGAGAGAGAGAGAAAGAACCGAAAGAAACATCAACATTACTAAGGCAGGAGATCAAGAAAGAGTTGAGCTTGCAAGCAAACAACCCAAAACAAAGAGCCGAAAGCATGAAGGCAAAACATCAACATTACTAAGGAACATAGAAATTAGTCAGGGTCATGAGGAAGAGAGGGCGGCTGAAGGGGTGGATAACATGGAAAGAGATGCATAAAATTGCATACACATCATCTAAGATGCAATGGACGAGCTTATCTAAGACAATCGGAATGAAGAAGGAAGAGAGAGAGAGAGAGAGGAATGAAGAAGGAAGAGAGAGAGAGAGAGAGAGTGTGTCGTGGCCGGCCGGTGGTGGCCTCACCCGTTGGATTCATAGGGGTGAGAGAGAGAGGGGGGCAGGAGAACCAGAGGATCGGGGTTAGAACCCCCTCCTTCCCTGCCTTTTTTTTTAAATGCCCCTCCCTATTCTCAGCGTAACAGGGGTGGAACGATTGGATCCCCAAAATAAGAATGTGGCAGACCACATTTGGTGTGTCCACTGCATCCATTGTTTGTTAGCCAGGGCGTGGTTTGTGGTTGCGCCATCCTAAATCACACCCTGGACAAGCTATCAAACAAGCCCGGAAGGTTCAGTAGGTCAGGTCAATAGGACCACGCTGATAGTTGGACGAAAACCATGGTTTGTTTTTCTTTAACCATGATTGATTTCAATTAGGACACTATGACGCCTGATGTTTCACCCTAAACAATATTTTTTTCATCAATCATAAAAAACTTGGTGAAAAAACATTGGAATTATAAAAAGTATTTAAAATTTTGGACAGTGATTTAGCAAAGAAGCATCCGTATCCAAAGTTTTTCCATCCCTCTTATCATTTGTTTGGGAATCACTTTCTTTTGGTACCGTACATGATTTGTTAGGACTTAGATGTCACAAATCAATCCCTATTTTGGACTTAGAAAATCCAAGGATATAAAATCCAAACAAGATCTATAAAGATCGCAATTGATTATGAAGGATTAGGAGCAAATGCTAATATGATCTAAAAATCTCCAAGATGAAACTAAGCTTAGCTTAGATGAATTTAGGGTGTGTTTAAATGCCCTGGATCTCAGCTGGATTTGAATCCAAGGCATAACCAATGAGATAAGGTTGAATCCGGATCTGAAATATATGTGGCATTACTGGATCCATTTAAAATGTGCAATTGATTGGGTTTTGATCCAAATTTGAATTAGGTGCAACTTAAAATGCTGATTCTAATCCAAAAATTATCCAAAAAATAAGGTTTGATTCTGATTCAAATGTGCATCCTGATCTTGTTTCAAAGATCTGTACTGCAGGGAAATAACATGTTAGGTTCAGATTGGATATCTGAATAGACCCGAACTGTTTGTACCCTGGGTTAAGAGGGCGCTTACTAAGGCGGACAAAAAGCGAGCTGCTCTCTACCTAATACATTCTTATTCCCCCTTGTTCACTGGCAGCTGACTGGTTATAGATAGGGTTGTAATGGGTAGATTACGACCCAATCTTGACCCATACCAGATTCGATACCATCCAGGTTTGGTAATAAAGAACGAGGTCCAATTAGTATACAGAGAAGGGTATGGTTTATGAATTTTAATATCAGGCCCTAGTCTGATCCAAATTCCAATTAAGATCCACAATTTTTCATGTGAATAAGAAAAAAAATATTATTATTTCAGGTATGAAGTAGGTCCGGTTTATGTAACCTTATATGACCAAGGTTTTGCCTATGGTAGGTCCAATTGGACCCAATCCATATCCACTAACAGCACCTCAAAATCAGCTCTGGATCTGAACCCACTCTGGTCCCATGAATGTCTGCCCCGTTGACACCCCCATTCTTTTTCTTTTTTCTTTTGAAAGGCAGGCTGGGGTTAGGCAGACCCGTACCAGTTCATATTAAGCTGTGAATAGAAGCATACAGTATACAAAAATCACCCATGCCAGTCTATGAGGGTCTCTTGGTGGGGGTAAAACTGACTTTTTCTTCTTTTGAGTTTCTGACTGGATCAAACAGAACCCCGAGTACGGGGTCCATTTTCAACCCCATTTGGTGACTGCTGAGAGTATGGGAAAAGCCTCGGGGCATCTCCTAAATTTGACACTCATGGGTCACTTGTAACGACTGTTCAAGAGGAAACGAGAGGGTCATACATGGTTGGGGAATCCTCCATGGATGCCGATTTTCCTACTGAGGGCCGAAGCTCAACGATCGGGAAAGGGGTGGTGTTGCCACCTGGTGAACTATGCCTCTCCACTTTACCGTCTCTTGTACGGTCAATCACGTCTACCCTTTTGCAGCATGCAGCTGGCCTGCTGGAGACGTCCCAGTCTCCTACTGAGTCTCGTGTCCTATGAAAGAAAATTAGAATCGAGAATACGCGAAAAATAAATTTTTTTTTTTTTAAATTATTTTGAATTTGGAGTAGATCGTACATTTATAAATAATACACAGATTTAACTTAAAGAACAATACATTTTACAATATCCGACTGTGCTTTAGATATTATTCTCTTAATTTATGTTGTGATCCCTTGACTATCGGCATTGTTGATAGTCGTTGTAATCCCTTGAGCATCGATATTATTTTCTTAATATCTGTTGTGATTCCTTGATTATCTACACTATATGCACGATATTTTCTTGATAGTCGTTGTGATCCCTTGAGTATAGAGACGTTTCCTTGATAATCATGTAATATTGGCTTAGTCCCTTGATTATCAACCAAATATACATGTCAAATCTTTGACTCCTCCTCAAATTGGAGCATGAGGATTGAGTACGCCCAACTTGGTTTTGAAGTGAAAGAAGTGATTGGTGCCAAGCGCCTTGGTGAATAGATCCGCATGCTAAGAATGTGTGGGAATGAATCGCGTTTGAATTAGGTCGCTTTGAATTTTCTCTCACACAAGGTGTCAATCTATCTCGATATGTTTGGTACACTCGTAATAGACTGGATTGACGGCAATGTGAAGAGCTGCTTGAATTGATTATCACAATAGAGCGTCATGGGTTGAGAGTGATCAATCCCAAAGTCCAGCAGCAAGTACTTGATCTATATGAGTTCATAACACGCTAGGGTCATGGATCGATATTCGGCTTTGGTCAATGATTGTGACATAGTAGATTACTTTTTAGTCTTTCAAGAAACAAGGTTGTCTTCAATCATGACGCAATAATCGAATGTGGATCGATGAGTTATTAGGCAGGCGACCCAGTCTGAATCTCATTAACCAACTACTTGAATATTGTTGTTGGATGACATCAAAATTCCTTGTTCTGAGAAACTCTTAATATATCGAAGGACCCGCATGTCAACGTTCATATGAGGTTGTTGCGGCTGGTTACTGAACTGACTTAGAATATTGACCACGAAAACAATATTGGGTTGGGTTATAGTAAAATATAATAGCCAACTCACTAGGCGCATATATGGTCCTAAATCCTTCAACAAATCTCCATCTTCATTACTGAGTTTGGTATGTGGTTTCATGGAAAATTGACTTGGGTTAGCTCCAAGGTAACTCATGTCCTATAGGATATCGAGAGCATATTTTCGTTGAGATAAGAAAATATCACTTTTAGATCTTGCAACTTTAATGTCGAGAAAATATTTTAGTCGTCCAAGGTCCTTCAATGATTAATGTGAGACTTAAGTTGCTTGATATATGTAATATCATCTCCTACAATGATAATGTCATCCACATAAATTAGAACAAAAACGTATGTTGTATTAGTAGCTTTTAAAAAAAATGAATAATCAACTTTAGATTGTGTGAATCCTTCTTGAAGTAGATAGTGTGAGAGCTTGGCAAACTAGTTTCTAGAGGATTGTTTGAGTCCATACAGTGATTTGTGCAACTTGCAAACTTTACTATCCTCCTGAACAGAGAACCCTGGTGGTAAGTCCATATACACCTCTTCATCAAGGTCCCCATGAAGAAAGGAATTGTTAACATCTATTTGATATAGATGTCAATTCTTAATTGTTGCAATAGCTATCAAGCATCGCATTGTTACCAACTTAGCAACAGGAGAAAATGTCTCATTATAATCTAATCCTTCAATTTGGTTATAGCCTTTGGCTACGAGTCGAGCTTTATATCTTTCAATCGAGCCATCAGAGTGATGTTTAATTTTATATACCCACGGAGTATTTGTCTATGGGTAGATCCACAATCGACCAAGTGTCATTTTCTTTCAATGACCTAATATCTGAAGTCATAGCATCATGCCAACACTGAAACTTCATGGCATGGGAAAAAGTTTTGGGTTCTGAATGTTGGGAAATGGCACTTAAGAAAACACGGTATCTTGTGGAAAAGTGATCATAACTTATGACTTTGGTTAACTCATGATCTGTGTTGTGAACCTCCTCTCTTGTATCGATCGATTGGAGTATGGGAGCAACCATGTAACAGCTATAGTTTTTTAGATGTGGTGGTGGTTGATGGGTTTTTTCGGATCTTCGGAGATGAACTTGAGTTGGTTCAAGAGTTTCATGATTGAGAGATTCAGGATTCGGATCAAGGTGACCAGGGTTAGGGATCTCATTGACTTGAATATCACTAGGTTCTTGAATCTCATAAGGTTGAGGCTCAAATATGGAGATGGGTAGGATATGCCCTTCCCCTTTATCCGGATTGTTATGATCTTGAAAAGGAAACTTGTTTTCGTAAAACTTTACATCCCGACTAACAAAAATATTTTTTGTTTCAAGATCATACACACGATAACCGACTTGACCATATGGATACCCTATGAAAACTCCTTTGCATGCACGATTATTAAATTTGTGAGTGATGTATGTTGTGGGCATAGCACATACATCCAAAAACATGAAATAATCATAAATAGGGTTCTTCCTATGAATTAACTCCTAAGGTATTTTTCTCATTAACGGTTTGAAAGGAATATGATTAATGATATATGCACTTGTTAAAACACATTCTCTCCAAAATTTAATGGGTAAAGAGGCTTGAAATCTCAAGGCTCTCGCAACATTAAGTAAATCTTTGTGCTTTTGCTTGACCACGTTGTTTGGTTGGGGGTCGCAATGCAACTATGTTGGTGTTCAATACCCTTTTCTTTTAAAAAATTATGCATGTCATTTGAGAAAAACTCAGTTTCATTGACAGATCTGAAACTCAAAATATTACTATTAAATTTTTTTTTAACAAGTAAAGATAAATTTTTGATCTGGACTATGGTTTCTGATCTATGCTGCATAAGATGAACCCATGTGGTTCTAGAATAATTGTCCACTATGGTCAAGGTAGTTTGATATCCTCTCCATGTATCGCAATGGATTAATTGAAAAGGTTTTGACGAAGAAATTGATCCGCTAAGAAAAAAAGGCAAGTTTGCTTTGCCATATAAAAGATATCACAATGATTGTGAGGAAAACAACCACGTAATTTATTATCATTTATGAGAGTTTGCAATCTAGTATTCGAAAGATGTCCAAGTCTTAAGTCTCAAATATTGGAATCAAATGATGAACTACTCAAAAACAATTATCATCGATCTTAAAAATGTAAAGTCCACCATGTTGCTTACCCACTGCAATCTTCTTTTTTAAGAGATGGTTCTGAAAAATATAATGATCATGATAAAAGAAAATGACGCATTTCAGATCTTGGATTAATTTACTTTAAAAAATAAGATTGAATATGAATTCTGTAACATAAAGGACATTTGAAAAAAGAAATTTTGGCGTCAATCAGACACTACCCATGTGAGTCACATATGTAGATGCTCCGTTTAGTAATTCAATAGGAAAAAAATGGTGGGCCTTGAAAGCATTAGAATTGACAAGGAATTAATAATATGGTCAGTTACGCTCGTGTCTATGATCAAATTTTCGGACGATATGGAGCAAACAAAAGAAGTGTCAAGATTACTTGTTAGTTTGACTGCATGTGTTAGTTTGAGATTACCTAAATTTATCATAGCTAATATTTGGTCAAGTTGTTTCTGGGTAAGTCGTTTGGGGCTTTGGACGGACACTAATTTGTTGCCTTCGAAAAATGAAGAGTTGGTGCTGGCATGACTTCATTGACGGACATTGGAGGGTGTACCGGATCGATTTGGAAACCCGTGGAGATGAAAATATTTGGCCTTCACATAACCTAATTTTCTCCAATGATCATATTTTGGACGAACACAATTTTGTCAATTTCTATTTAGATCTATGTTGATCTGAGCATTGGATCCGTTTGTGATAGCCGCCACCGGTTCTTGATTAGCTGTGACCCTAAAATCACACTATCTTTCTTCCTGCACAAGTAGTGCAAAGACTTTACATATATTCTGCAATGGTATCATTGAAAGCAATTAGCTCCTTTTGGCATTATAGCTCTTATTCAATCCCATTAAGAATTGCATGAGTCTTTTCAGGTTTTGTTGCTCATGGATGACCTTCATTGTTCTGCATGTGCACGATAGATTGGTCATGTATGCGGATAACTCATCCTATAGACCCTTCATTTTTGTGTAATAGGCTTCCACAGAGGTTCGCATATGCTTGAAATTTATAATTTCTTGCTGAATTTAATATATGTGCGGAGCATTCGATTGAAAGAATCGGTCATGGAGTTCAGCCCATACTTTAATAGCAGTTTCAGTGTAGATGATGCTTGTGGATAGATCTGGATGCAACGAGTTGAGGAGCCATGACAAGATCATGTTGTTGCATCATTCCCAAACAACAACAAATTTTATGGGAGAAGTCAATTTTTTTATAGATCTATCTACGAATCCAAACTTGTTCTTCGCAGATAGTGACATAGTCATAGCACGACACCATCTGGTATAGTTGTCACCGGTTAATAGTTGTGATACTAGTACCATACTAGGGTTGAGTGTTGAACTTTGCATTTCATCCATGCATATTATAGTCGTTCTCTTGTTCGCGTATAGTAATCAACATCTACCCAAGGCTTTTGCAACACCCTCGAGTACATCCTCCGACCAAAGCTCCACTGACAGCTCTGACAGTCGAATTCAGATGAGAACTGTTGTGTGCACCTCTAAGACACACCTTTCTTCGTGATTAGTTGTAATTGTTCCACATTGGTTGTCATGATAAGGAACAGGTCATCCCTGAAGGTCAAGAATCTCACTCCTTTCAGGTGGGCCCATTGATGTTTCAGTGCCTCTATCATGAATCGGCACTCCATCTGTTTGTTGGTTAAGTTCTCCAAGAAATCATGCGAACACTATGAGGCCCATTGGTTCAAGGAGTTGCAAGTAGCGTCTTGTTAGGATTTTAATCCTTGGCCGGGAGTTGGTCTCGCTTGCTTGCCAACATTCCAATGTTGGAGTTTGCAGAGCACTCCCTTTGGGAACTATGTTAGCCCACGAGAATCCCTTAGTTGGGCCCTCAACATTTTTTGGTGATACTTCCAAGCCTTCCATCTCGCTCCCATCTTGTTTGCCTTTGTCCGGTGGTGGCCATTCCTCGACCCTCGACGGTGATCTTCCCTCCACTGTTGAGTTCATTCAGAGATTCAACACCCCAAGATATAGTTGGCAATACTAAATTTACGCTTTGAAGGCCTCATGTCTCTCACCTAAATGCATGCATGATTGTCTTGGGAGAAATTTTCCCCAAGAGCTCTTTCTATTGGGACTTTTTCTCAAGAACTTTTTTTTTACGAAATTTTTTCATCTATTTGATGCCAAAATAGTTATTGATGGTGAGCTTTTTCTGTGATTGATTATAAAATCAAAGAACTCAAAATGTCAAAAAGCTTAGATACCGAACATAAGACATCATTTGTACCTTTTAAACCATGGTTCCTTCAGAAACACAACGGACATTTTTTTGATGAAACTATATGATGAATTCAGTTCTTCAACTTTAGGATTTGTGTGGTCGTGTGGCCAATGGAGTGGTTCTGAGAGTGCGAGATGAAGGCACCCGATCAAACCTCACTAGAGACAGGGGTGTCTTCGTAGCTTTCTAAGGTGGGTCACGTAAGGCAGGGTGGTTGTGGGGGCCCACCCTAGGTTTTCTTTGCTTCGATGAGGGTTCCCGTCATTAAAAAATAAACTTTAGAATTCGTTTGATGGCAAGACGTTGTTGCTCTGGCTAACAGGCTTTCCATACCAATGGGGGCATCGCTTGTCTGGCAGGAGCAGTTAGTGCATGTTACCTTGTGTTGGGACAGAGCAAGTTCTAGTCTCTGCCTCACTTCAGCTTTCTCTTTTGACAAAAAAAAAACCTTCTTATAAAACCCAGGTTCTTAGAAAAAAAGATATTGTTGGGTCGGACCCGGGTAGGGTTCGGACCCGACCCGGATCCAAACTAGGTACTCCCCCTCGGTCTCTTTTTAAGAGAGGGCACGGGTTAAGGTTCTCAGATAGAAGAACCCTAACCCTCCACCGCAGTCGTTCGCACTCGTCCCTCTTCACCCTTCTCTTTTCTTTCCCCCCGTAGTCGCCCCGTGTTCCCTCCTCTCCTTCCCTTCGCTTTCTCGCTCCCTGCGTGTTGCAGTACCAACGACACCGGCCCCCTTCCCATGTCGGCCCTCCTTTTTCCCCTCTTCTCTCTCTCTCCACCTCTGTCTTCTTCTCCCTCTCTCTCTCTCTCTCTCTCTCTCTCTCTCTCTCTCTCTCTCTCTCTCTCTCTCTCTCTCTCTCTCTCTCTCTCTGCGTTATTAGAGGGTCGATAGCCCCCTGTCGTGCCCTCTCTCACTTTCTGTCTGTCTGAGGGTCGGCAAGTGGTCGGTGGCCCCTACCACCCTTTTTCCCTCTCTGTTCTGGCCAACAGGCAGGGGCGATGCCCCTGCCTGATCCTCCTTTTTCGGTAAGACCAACAGGGGCCCGCGTCATGCTAGAGGACCAGGATCGAACCCCTCTGCCACATGGAGGCCACTATTATTCTGGCAGGGGTTTTACTCTGGTCCCTCCTTCGCGGCAGACAGGGGTTTATCCCTTGTCTCGATCATCATGCCTCCTCCTTTCGCTCTGGTAGCTCGGTCAATGACCCCGAGCACACCAGTCACCTCATCTTTTCCTTCCTGTGTTTGGCAGACACCTCAACGACCCCTGCTTGAGTACTCGTTTCTTACTGTCGGCATCCCTGGGCTTCCCCTCCAAAGCGTCAGTTCTGAGGTACGAGTTTTCTTCTTTGATTTGAGTGAGAAAAGAGAACATGGATTCGATTTCCATGTGGTATTTTAGTATAAAATCATATGAAAGAGTAAATCTAAATATTTACTCTAAGATTCATGGTTGAGATAATGTATTTCCTCCTTTTTGAAAGGTATTTTTGGAGTAAAATCACGTGGAAAGTATTTTTACAGTAAAACAAAATTTTAATCCAGGAAAAATATTTTTTTTTGGACAGAGGTTCATGTTGGGTTTGGAGTCCACTAAAACTCTGTATTGATTCACGCATATCAGTGGGTTGTTGGTTTTGTGTTTTTGTTTTTTTAGATGTGCATATATGCTGTTATGCAAACTTGTATGTTGTTTGGTTTTCTTTATTAATGAGCATATGCGTTGTCGTCTAAATCTGGCATACACTATGTAAAACAGCATACTGTTTGTTTATTTTGTAACATGTGCATGTGTGTTGTTCCTATACATTTTGTATGTGATGAATAATGGGTTTCATGCATGTTGTTTTCTTTTGTATGCTGAAATTGGGCTTTCCCGCATATCAGTTCTTGCCTATATATACGGATGTTAAATTCTTGTGGTCTGACTTTTATTTTGGTGTTCATGTTGGAGTTGATTTATCTTAAATCATTGTTGTTAATTCTTTTTAAATTTGGATTTAAGTTGTATTTGCATTGTTCATTCACGTTAGACCTGGATGTATGTCCAAGCATGTACAATTTTCCTTGTTTTATCGCGTGTAGCATTTTTATAGTGTGTTAAATTTGGGTTTGGGATTAAATTAGTACCTCTGGGTTTAAGTATATCAAATCTGGGATTTGATTGGGGAAGGTAAATATAGGTTTTGGTTTAATAAATCAGTGTTTTTGTTTAAGCACGTGAAATCTAAAGTTTTACTTAACAAACCTGAGTTTTTGGTTGATTAATTTAAATCTAGTTTTGGACTTAAACAAACCTAAGTTTTTCTTGAGGTTGTTTAATTAGGTTTTAAAAGAAGCGACAATCTGTGTTTTTGACCTACATGGTTAAATCAGATTTCTCTTAGCGAGCTAAGTTTGGTCTAGACTGGTGTTTAAGTTAGCATGTGTACGGTTCAGCCCTTCCTGATACTACAGATTTCCTTACTTACTTGAATTAAGAGCATGATATGTTTTATTAGCCTACACTTGACACATGAAGTTGAAATCAAAGTAGTTGTTGTAGGGTTGCACCTTGCATCTTATGCACATATTTACACTAATTTGATTGTATTGGCACGTGCACCTTCACTTGAGTGTTTACATGTTGAATTAAGATGTGTAATTGCATGAAAGCATGTATGTCATGAGAACATGTAAGATAAAGCATGCAATTATATGAATGCCTAGACTAAATGAAATCATGCATGGGATATGAACATGTGTATAGAATGAAAGCATGAAATTTAAATAAGGTTGTGAACCCATGCACATGTATAATATTGTTTCATGCACATCTTTAGATTTTCATAAATGAAGTGCATTGGGAAGCATTAAAAGAATGCATTGGCAAGATCCTTAAGAGTTTTTGCATATGAATATATAGATGATCAATATGGATCATGGTAGGTTGTGAATGCCTTGAGCTGGTATGCTCCTTGCTTTACTTGTTTATGCGTTGTAAAGATTATATTTGATATTATGGTTTTAATTGCATTGTTTTATTGTTGCCACAGGTGGTAGACCGTGAAGAGCTGCGCATGCTGATTTGCGAGCTTATGGTTGCATATTGATTTGCAAATTTATGAAATTGATTTTAATAACAGGATAAGAAAAAGAGTATAGTGTAATTATTGTTCCCTTGATGTCTTTTTTTTAGTGTGAGAATCTTTGGCTTAGCAGTTTGGGGACCGTGAGGATACAAAAACTCCGTGTGCGTTGTTGTTGCCCCTGAACATGATATTGAGGTTCTTCTTCTAGCCACGGTTTTAAGAAGAGTCCACCACTTTGCCTAGGGTGGTATATCAAGAAAGTGACACTTGTGGATGTTGTTTTTCTTGGTATCTCTGACATTAGATGTTGATTTCTAATGTTTCGATGGATGGTGTTGTTTCTTGATATCGGTCGAGGGCTAAGTTTAGAACCCAGTAATAAAATACAACTTGCGTGCTAAGTTATTCTGGGAACCTAACTTGACATCGAGGAATTTACCCATTTTGAGTATCTGCGGGTGATGGTAATAAAAAGTGAAATTTAAATGTATATGCATCCTAATATGGACATGCATATGAAAGAAAAACTTGATTAGAGATAATAAATTATGCATGCATTGCATTGAAATCATGTATATTTCTGTTATGCATTAGATCAAGGATCTGCTTTAAGCCCTTTCTTATTTGTTATAGTGATGGATGAGCTTACGAGATCAATTCAAGAAAATATGTCGTGGTGTATGTTGTTTGCTGATGATATTGTTTTGATTGATGAGTCTAGAGCTGGGGTTAATGCTAAGTTAGAATTATGGAGACAGACATTGGAAGCAAGAAGTTTTAAGTTGAGTAAGAGTAAGACAGAATACATGGAATGTCGATTTAGTAAGCAACGAAGTAGTGATGGGAGTGTAGTGAAGCTTGGTGAGCGAGAAATACTGGTGGATGATTCTTTCAAATATTTGGGATCTATCATTCAAAAGTATGGAGAAATTGATGGAGATGTAAATCATAGGATAAAGGTTGGGTGGATGAAATGGAAGAGTACAACTAGAGTGTTGTGCGATCGTAGAATGCCATTGCGATTGAAGGGAAAGTTTTATAGGACGACTACTAGGCCCGCTTTACTATATGGTACGGAATGTTGGGCTGTCAAGAGACATCATATTCAAAAAATGAGTGTAGCTGAGATGCATATGCTGAGATGGATGTGTGGAAATACAATAAAAGATAAGATTCAGAATGAGGAGATACGTAAGAAGGTAGGCGTTGCACCCATTGAAAATAAGATGAGAGAGAATCGTTTACTGTGGTTTGTGACATATTTGACGAAGGCCTAATGATGCTCCAGTTAGAAGGATGGAGAAATGGAAAAATATATTAGTTAAAAGAGGTCGAGGTAGGCCTAGGAAGACATGGATGGAGATGATAGGAAAGGATATGAATGCTTTGAACCTCACCGAGGACATGGCATTGGATAGAAATGAATGGAGGAAAATGATTCATGTGGAAGACCCAGAATGATTTTCTTTGTTGGTTCATATCGCCGACCCCAATTGTTTTGGGATGAAGGCGTAGTTGTTGTTGTTGTTGTTGTATTAGATCATGCATATTTACTTTTTTTCTTAATTGTGATATATTGAAGAATGCATAATGTTGTTCCTTAATGCATGCTAAATATCTTTAATGCTTAGATTGTGACCTTTGTTGTTGTTAAATGTCCATTCATGCTTAATAAATATTCTCTATTGTATGAATGATTATTTGAATTATGAATGTGTTATATATATGAATCTCTAAAATATTGCATGGATCTTATTTATATTTTTTTTACTTATTTGATTCATTAAAGGGACATATACGCAGTTTTTTTTGAATTCTGACATCCTACTTTTTGTGTTTTTTGCAGCTTTGGATGCCTAGTGGGGTGACCCACTTCTGAGAAGAGTTACAAGGGGACCACACGACTACCTGGCAGATTCTTTGGACGACGTGACTATTTTCTTTTGTTTTTCCTTACTTTTAATTAATTATGTCTCAGACTCTTTACATTTGAATAAATAAAGTTTGGTTTGGTTTGGTATGAAAGATGAGTATAAGATTCCTTGTGGTGGTGGTGGTATTTAACTGTAAGGCCCCGGGTCTCTAGGATTGTTTCCGCACTTGTTTAAAAAAAATTTAAAAATGCCATTTTTTTATGGGTATGAGTTGAGGTCGTTACACTTCCAATAAGAATTGTTCATTCACTAGTCTTTTATCATGATATAAGAAATCAAACATCGCAGGGAAACAGGGAACTACCTAGTCTTTCATCATGAAAAGAGAAGTCAAACCCAACTCATGATGTCAACAGGTCGAGTTTGGTTCGAACTCAGACCGAACCAAATTTGGATCAGATTTTTGGGTATAGTATCGGGTCTAAACCCGAGTCTAATCAGGTCTATTATAAGAGAAACCATACCCGGATCCGATAAGAACTATATGAACCAGACTCGGACCATATCCGGTAAAATAATATTTTTTTTATCATTTTTACATTGAAAATTTGTGGGTCTTAATCGGAATTTTGGTCGGACCCGAGTCTGGTATAAAATTTCACAAACTATACCTGAATCCATGTATTAATCGGACCTTTGGGTCCGAACCTGGTTCTTCTTATTTATCACGATACCCGGACCCTATAGGTTTGGTCCGGGTCGGGTCCAAGTAAACCCGACCCATTGACACCCCCATTGTGCTCACATCCTGGACACTGGATCTGCAACCCTTGGGGTGTGCTTGCATCCCACTTTGGCAGGGACACAGGTCCCAAGTTTGATGGGAAATTGTGATTTTTGGGGCTCACGGTAGGCAGAACACACTCATCTCAATGGACAAGTGTGTCCAGCCGTTCAAATGGTCTCGTATGTATGGAACCATCAGGTGTTTGCCTTGCCACAACTCACAGGGTTGAAATTGAGTGTACTCGGGGGAGAGGGTGTGGATTACCTCAAGGGTTTTAGTATATGCAGTTGGTGAACCTTTTTTTTTTTAAGGAAGGGTGTTCCTAGCAAAATAATTTTTGAAGAAACACGGATTTGATATAACTTCAAAGTCCTAACTCTCTAAGTTTGAATTCTAGGAAAAAATAGACTACTCCTTGATTTATTCATCTGAATTTCTATCAAATAAATGAAATAGTTTCAACTTGTGCATCCCAAATAAGCATTTTTCAATCAATGCACACCAAGTAGAATATTTGGGCATGTAAACCAGATATTTAATCATAATTGCAAGCTTTAATTGATAAAACTGCACTTAAATTAAAACCCAAAATCCATCAATAGCATAACAGAAAAAGAGTAGATGATTGATTAGTTAGAAACTTTAAATCCACTCTATCATGTCAGAAACCTACTGTGACCATGATGGCGAGGATTCTAATCAAGCTGGGCTCCGCATCCTAAACAAAATATATGCAGAAAATGTATCTGGTTAGCTATTTTATACTAACCGGATCTAGATCCGGTCCATATAAATATGAAATCTGAATGTGATTTTTAATCTGATTAGGTCAGATTCAATAAAGGCTACATCCAAACTGAATCTGTCGCTTTTACATTTGTATGTGTGTACAGGGCCTGTTTGAATCGCGGACGCACATAGATAGGGATGTCCTGTCCTGTCCTGTACTAGTCAGGGTGTGCGTGAACACACTCTCCCGCCCTGTCAACGTGCGTCAAAAAAAATTGCAAGTGGTGAACAGTGTCTGGACACTGCTGTTCCGAGGGGGGGTGGACAGCAGCAGACGTTGTTGGAGCATTTGCGTGGGCAAGCAGATGTGTGTGGGGCCCACACAAATTGAATCCCGGGGATGTCGCTGTTACGCACGTCAAACACCGCCAGATACTTGTTGGGCAGGCTTGCAAATGGGTGGGTTGGGTTTGGGCTGATCCAGTGCTGACTCCAATTTTCAATAAGTGGATCTAAGTTTGCATGTGGATCTTACTTCGAACACATGATAGAGTTATGGATCCAGATGTGATCCAACCCCCTCTGGATTTGCAAAAAAGGGGTCAAGAATATTTGTTTTCTGATAGAATATATAAAATGGATTGGATCATACCGAGATCTAAACATATTTATCTCCCCATTTCTAACTCAGATCTGAGTAAATCCCGCAACACTCGATCTGAAACTAACCCATTTGATAAATGAGCCGCATTCGACACTATCTATTCAAGTTTCTTCATGGGTTGGAATCGATTAAAGATCCGACTTAGTTAAAGCAAATTATAGAGAGAGAGAGAGAGAGCGTGTTTTAGGCCAGGTTGGGCACTACCTACCCTGGCCCAAACCCTGCTTTGGGGGATTTTGGGATCAGGGTGAGCAAGTCCGACCCTGCTTTAACATGGTTTTGGTTGGACTCAGAGATTATGGTGTACGTGCGCTAAAAAGAAGGCCTGGACCTTCAACCTTGTGAAGTCATAGAAGTTTTCACAATCCTCGTTTAAACATTGTGTCACAATCAACCCCTAGAATTCATTCATTAGTCTATGTCAATATCACCTGCCATGTCTATGACTCCATATTAACTTGAAAAATAATACCACATTAATTCAATAACACCCAACACACACACACACACACCAAAAAAAAAATGCCACATTAGTTTATATATAATGAATATTATTTATGAGAACACTTAATATTTTTAAACAAGAAACATATGTTTTAACTATATTTTTAGTGTTTCCAGCTTGTTTTCTTTGTTGTTTGTCACTCGCTCGCTCTTATGCTTGCTAAATGCTTCACGCATCATGTATCCAAACATTTTTCAAATACTTGCTTGTCACTTCACACTTTGCTCATTGCTTTCACACCCACTTATGTAATGTATGAAAAGGGAACCAGTTAATTAAACTCTTGTGATTCATTTTCTGGGGTCTGGTCTGCACTATAAGAAGGTACTCATGAATTACCTCCTTCCAATGCTTCTATAATTCAAGTGATTTGTAACAAATATATTTTAAAAAAAAGGGCCGATAGATTGAAATTTGGTTCTTCATGCCGATTTATTTTCAATCAATGACATTGTCTGAATCTATATAAGCTATGTTTGGGAGCCTTGAATTAAGATGAAAACACCATTTCCATGTATTGCCAAAGTGTGAAGGACGAGAAACCACCCTCCATATCAAAGACCTAGTCATGCTGGCTAAGCCAGATGTACTTACCGTCACTTTCTCCATGGTGTAAACCCATGACACACCCCTTGACCCCATGGAGTAGCCCGGCTTCAGCTGAGCAAGGGTTACTAATTATCCCTTGACTTTTATCCGTTGATCTCATTAATGCAAGGGTTTTGACACTTATGGTTATGGAACCCTGATCACACGTCTAGTGGCCAGGGTCCCTTCCACTGCACCAAACCTCTTGGGTACCAAAGTGTAGTGTTGCTAACATATGTTGTCAAAATGTGGTCTTGGGAATGGAATTGCATAAAAAGCATCTTTTGAATGGTGTTACAATGTGGTGTTGTGGTTGCCAACTCCCTCCAACACAGTGTTTTGACAACACCACCCTTTCATAAAGTATCGGGAAACCGCAACATGCTGCTCCTAACTGTCTGATGGTTTTGCAGAAATCACAATGCACTTTCAATTCAAGGGACACAAACAAAGCCTTAGAAGGTATCATGCTCTTTCCTATGAAAAAGACTCTTTCATGGGAAACATGTTTTCTTTCCTACAAAGAGTGAAACAAACATGTCTATGATAAATATAGTGGGACCCCCATAATAAATGCAAAAAAACAGCTTTCCTGTCAAAATGTTTGAAGGGGGGAAGCCGTTTTGCCTCCAAAGTGGCTCTTTCAAAAGAAAGAGGCTTCCCTTAAGTTGGAGTGTACTCTAAGCCTGGTGTTTTGGTAGTGAGACCATAACAAAGCTTTCATCATTTGGATTAGGTTAACAAATTATGCCTAAGCCAGGCCCATCCACCACTGGATGACATGAGTTTGATTGAGACTAGGGCTGGTAAACAAGCTGAATGAGTCAAGCTCGGATCATTAAGGGTGAACTCTTGTTTTGACTTGGCTCATGAGCTCGTGGTGAGTTGGCATGTTTTCTCAAAAAATGTTGTTTTAAAGCATTTTTTAAATTTTGATAATACATGTAATATATATAATATGCATAATACATACATAAAATGTATATAATATGCATAATACATACATAAAATGTACATAATATTCATAAAATACACAATATATAAAATATATAATATATATTAACGAACCTAGACTATTCGAGCTGAGTTGAGCTTCCCCTGTTCATACTCGACTGGGATACTTAAACGAGTTAGCTTGTGCCGTTGAGCCCAATTCACAAGCCAAACCTAGTTTTTTATGAGCCAAGCCAAGCTGAACAATGAGTTACTCGTCTTGTTTTCCAGCCCTATTTGAGAATTGAGATTGTGAATCAATTAGTTCTTTGTCAAGCCTTATATAATAGACTGCACTAGACACTCGTGCATGAATCTCAAGTGCAAATGCATACAGGAAACTTGACTGCAAGACCCGCAGGTGTAGTGCACTTAATTAGGCTAACTTTGAGAATTCCAAACATAAACCTACACATACCAAAGATGTGCACCAATAGTTATTTCCTTATCCCATGCCTAGGAGTGTAAATGGGCCTGATCCAAAAAGGCAACATCAGATTTGAAGTGGAATCCAGATTCAAAGCATATCCAACGAGATAGGTTTGAATCCATATTCAAAACATATATGGTAACGCTAGACCTGCTAAGAAAAAAAAAATAAAAACAAGCTCTTTACATGTAAAAGAGAAGACAATCTGATTGAATTTTAACCTACATGTAAATTGGATCCGACCTAAAATATTGATCTGAATTTGATCCAAATATGCATTTTGATTAAGCAAATCCAAATCCAAATCCTATGATGATGCAAATCTGGATATGTCCTTTTTCCTCATAAGGAAGAATGTTGGGGGAAAGGCCTCCGACTTTTATTCATTATATACAACAAAACGAATAATATAGAGCAGATTACAAAATGATGCCACAATCATTGACATTGTCCTGGTCAGGAGGCTTATTCCTCCAGATCAACTTGTCTTGCCTGTGTCCTATGGAGGAGCAGAAGACTTACTTGCATCGTGGGAGGGGAGTCCAGAATAAGAACCTCCTGAATCGTCTGTCTCAGCCAGCAAGAACTTCTCACCCATGCTTCTTATGGCTTGGCTTCCCTGACTGCCTTCAGCCAACAGAGACTAGCTTTACACGAATAGAGAATGGATATCTCTCGAGCTCTGCAATCCAATTTGGAGAGCAGTAACTCAAAAGTCTCTAATTTAGGGATGAGATGATCCATGTCTCAAGCATCACTCCAGCAATGATGAAAGAGCTTGATGGGCCTTGTGCTGCAAATGCCATTTTTTTTTTACACCCATGGCTTCGGTTAAAGAAGCTACTTGACAAACAACCTGTCTGCTTTCAGGAGGGGGCCATAAGCTGGGAGCGTAGCCCATCTTCAACCATCAGGATACGTACCATAGGTTCAACTGTTAGGCATTTCGGATCGGGTTTGACACACGGCACTAATGAAGGCATTAGTGGGGAGTTAGTGAGGAAGGCGTTACGTGAATGTGAAGAGTTCACATTCAAACATTTGGAAGCCAAATGAAAGCTTCCTGTTATGCATACAGGTGGACCAAATGGAAGCCTTTATCTTATAGAGGGAAAGGAGCCCCTTTATGGAGGATTCAGTTCCTGATGCACCAAGTCCTCCACATGAAAAACCTGCTTCCAGTATTTTGGATTCTCATTCCTCATGGAACAGTTTGGTCGAACCAACTTATTAACTCCTCTCTTATTTCATGCCATGGGGACCTCTTCACTCCAAATTTCTCACAGATTGCCCTCCACACATTAGTTGCAACCTAACACTTGATGAATAAGTGATCGATGTCCTCTTCCTCCTCCTCCCATAAGTAGCATCGATTGAGAAAAGCTATCCCACATATGTGAAAGCGTGTCTTGTGTGAGAATCCTAAGTAGCAAGTATTATTCCATATCAGTTTTCTTCACTCTCTCTGGTACCCTTCCTGTGGGCTACTTCCCAAAATGATTTCTTAGTGGCAACCGCTCCAGACCAATCAGTTCGGAAGATAAGAGATTTTTTTTTTTGAAAGGCAAGCTGAGGTTAATCTGACCCCTACCACTTAATTATGCAACTATATCATTCGGTTTTGAACCTCCAACATTCCAACACAAGGTGATGTACACTAGCTTCTAGGAATGATAGTGGACCAGAGTGGGGGTGGGGGACGCGATTTAAAGTATCTTCAGCAAATCATTATTGCAATTTATGGTGTTATTCAGCAAATCGCTATTCAAATCAGTGTCAACTTGTCGGAGGCGTATCTCCCTAACCAGAGATCGTATTTTTGATCCGTAAAAAGCGGTATCTTTGTGATTGAATCTAGTTTATTTTTGTCAATTTGCAGTGATTTTTATGATCATTTCATACCCCATTTTGATTAAAAACCAGACCTCTATCATTCTTTATTATTTATATTGCACACATTTTAGTCCATTTTTCCAGAGTCATATCTCTCCAACGGGAGATCATTTTCCAGATCTGTAGAAATGGTTGTCTTCCTTTATATGTCTAGTTTATTTTAATAAATTTTTATATCTATTTGTTATTTTAATTATGTTAAAAATAAGAACTGATTACAGAACTTTAGGTTCTACAATAGGTTTATTTTTTGAAACAAAACGGTGACTTTCCGAAGTCACCATTTCTAAACCAAAACTGATTTTCCCATTCTGTAACTTGAAAATTTTTATTAATCATGTTAAAAAACTTCTCCCACAAATTTGGTACAATTTAAATTCGTATGGTCTCTAAAACATTTAAATTACAGAAGTTTATTCACTTTTTCTCAAATTCCTGTTTTTGACAAAAAGGCTTTCAATTTCAATTTTTTCTTTCATGATTTCTCAAAAATCTTAAATGGTTTTAAGATAAGTTCAGAGTCTTCATAACAATTATGAGCATTTTGATACATCATTTATTTCATTTTGCTTAATTTTTCTTATTTTGGAGCTTGAAAGCCTATTTTTAATGATTTCCTTCAATTTTTCAATATTAAAGAAAAATCCGACTAAGCCTACATTTATTACTAATATGTTTGCTTAATTTTCTTTATTTTGGAGCATCCGATCCATTGAGATTGAGTCATATGCATGCTTACGGATACTGTTATACAATTAGACTCGTAAGGGCCGTTGTGCCAGAGTACGTTGTCTACCTAAAGGAGGTACAGTGCTCATGATGACCGTAGTGCCGAGAGCTCAGTTAAGCATGCATATGAATCAGACTTAAATGTCTCATAAGCCCTGTGGTTGATGGCCATGTTAGGGGGGATTACTAAATGGGGTCGGGTACATATATCCTCAGCATGGGATGCACTGGCTTGTCCGAATGGCAAGAACATATCCGACAACGGTTAGACCGACGGACCCCTTCAAGACTAACACTCACCGTGGCAGACGATGATGGTACAACTTAAGTGACATGTATTTGATTTTGAACCTGATAGAGTTCAATGGAACTTCGGTCACTCAAGGGGTTTGAGGTCGTGGTTATCCTTAAGATCTAAGGATTGAACCCAACTACTGCAAGTAGAGAATGCATTTGAACCGGCCTATTAGGGTTCTCCCGGTACAAGTTTACCGCCCTAACATGGATGGTGTTGTGATCGTTGCAAAATTTATCTCTTTTCTCTTTCTTCCTTTTCTTTTTTAGGGGAAAAAATAGAAGAGAGAAGAGAAACTCTTTGCAAGGTCTCACTTGACCTTTTGAAAAAGTTGTTTTGAAATTACTTTTCTCCGTTTTAAAATTTGCAGGAAAAATGGAGAGACGGGATTCGCTCGTCGGTACAAGGCTCAACCGTTCTTAGTGCCTTTACCAAAGGTAATTGAACCAAGGATCGAATTCATGTCTTTGCTTTGCCTAAATTTATCTAAGTGATTATTCTAAGTCCTAAATGCACATTGAATCAGGCTTGTGCTACGATTTTGAACTTAAAAATATGTATGCCTTTGGAAATGCTTCAGAAATGTAGAGTTTTCCAAGTGATTCTGAAATGGATTTGAAAATATCTTTTTAAGAAATGACTTCAGAAATCGATTTTGATTTGAAAAATCAAAACTTGAGATGAATTTGAGTTGAAAGTTTGAAATTGAAGATTTTGAAATTGAAGATTTTGAAATTGAATTCAAAGTTAAGTTTTGGAATTTTGAAATATGAATTGATTTGAAAGAGGAAAAATCAAAATTGGAGTTTGGTTGAGAATTGAATTTAGAAATACGACTTGGAATTTTGAAATTATATTTGAAATTTTTAGGATTTTGAAGTTGAAAATAAGAATTGGGTTTGAAATGTGAAATTGAACTAAAACTTCAAACTTAGAATTCGAAGTTTAAATTTTGAATTTAGGATGGAAATCTTGAATTTTAAAAATTAGAATTGAATTTGAAACTTGAAATTAGAGTTGAAATTGACTTGAAATCAGAATTGAAGTTTGAAAATCGAATTTAAAATTTAGAATTGAAATTGGAATTTAATACTAAACTGAATTCGATTTTTATTTTGAATTTTGAAATTGTTTTAAAAATTGAAGTTTAAAATCTAAAATAAAAAATTAAATGGAATTTGAAATTGAAATCTGAAAAATGGAAATTGAAACTTAAATTTAAAATAGAATTTGGAATTAATTTAGCAATTTGAAATGAAAATTTAGAATTAAAAATGGAATTGAACTTTGAAAATTAAATTGGGAATCAAAAATCAAAATTGAGATTCAAAAATGATATTGAATTTGGAATTTGAAATTCAAAGTGAAATTTGAAATTGAATTTTAGAATTAAATTTAAAATTTAAATTTGAAATTTTAAAATTGGATTTGAAATGAAAATAGAATTCAAAATTTAGAATTTTAAAAGAAATAAAGAATTGAATTTAATATTGGAAATGAAATTCAAAATTGGAATATGAAATTTGAAAAATGAGAAATTTAGAAATAAAGTCAAAATTTTAGAAATTAAAAAACATATATTAATTTGAAATAGGATTTAAAATTGAATGAAATTGAAAAATGAAATAAAAAGATAAATTTGAATTTTTAATTAGAAATAAAAAATGACTTTGAATTTAGAAATGAAAATTATTTTTGAAAACTTATTTCAAAAATCATTTGGAAATTTAAAAATAACTTAAAATATTTTGAAAAGGATGGAAAATAATGATGCAATTCTATCTTAATTGATGAATGCATTAAAAGAATTTATTCGAAATTAAAATTAAAAGCAAATCTCAGTCTTTAATAGAATTAAAAATAAAGATTAAATTTTAATATATTCATGACTATGGTCATAAATATATTCTAGTTTAATTTTCATTTGAATTCTAACAAAGAATAAAATAAATTTTTGGGCCTTTATAGGATTTAAAACAAAATTATTTTTTAATATATTCATGACTATGGTCATAAATATATTCTAGTTTAATTTTTATTTGAATTCTAACAAAGAATAAAATAAATTTTTGGGCCTTTATAGGATTTAAAACAAAATTAATTTTTAATATATTCATGACTATGGCCACAAATATATCTTAAATTAATTTATATCTTAAATTCTGATAAAGGAAGAAAAGAAAAATTATTTTAAAGAAGTATGATGATTTTCGAAAAGGGACCTGAAGTGGAGGTCAAATTTTATCTCATGAAAGATAAAAATTCTAAGTATTGTTCACATTTTTAATATATCCATAAATGTGAATCGTTTACTTAGTGTTATTTACCTCTTATTAGAATGGTGCACGTGTCATTCATGTTTTTTCATTGTATATTTGAAATAAAATAAAAAGAAATGAAATAAGGTAATCATGAAATTAAGCTTAAACTAAATGCTCATTCATTATTAAACTAAGTATAAAGTAAACATTCTCAGTGAGTATTTAATTACAACCCTCAAATTGAATTCAACAACTGAAAAGGAAAATAATAAAGAAAATAAAATACCTGCAAAATTGAGCAAACATATTAGTAATAAATGTAGGCTTAGTCAGATTTTTCTTCAATATTGGAAAATTGAAGGAAATCATCCAAAATAGGCCTTTTAAGCTTCTAAATAAGGAAAATTAAGCAAAATGAAATAAATGATGTATCAAAATGCTCATAATCATTATGAAGACTCTGAAATTATCTTAAAACCATTTAAGATTGAAGATTTTTGAGAAATCATGAAAGAAAAAATCGAAATTGAAGGCCTTTTGTCAAAAACAGGAATTTGAGAAAAAGTGAACAGACTTATGTAATTTAGATGTTTCAGAGGCCATACAAATTTAAATTATACCAAATTTGTGGGAGAAGTTTTCTAACATGATTAAAAAATTTCTCAAGTTACAGAATGAGAAAATCAGTTCTGGTTTAGAAATGGTGTCTTCGGAAAGTCATCGTTCTGTTTCAAAAAATGAACCTATTACAGAACCTGAAGTTCTGTAACCAGTTCTGATTTTTAATAGAATTAAAATAACAAATAAATATAAAAATTGTCAGAAATAAACTAGACACAAAAAAAACAACCCTTTTTACAGATCTGAAAAATGATCTTCCGTTGAGGAGATATGACTCTGGGAAAATTGACTAAAATCTGTGTAATATAAATAATGCAGAATGATAGGGGTCTGGTTTTTAATCAAAATGGGGCATGAAATGACCATAAAAATCACTGCAAATTGGCATAAACAAACTAGATTCAATAAAAAAGATACTATTTTTTTATGGATTGAAAATACGATCTCCAATTAGGGAGATACGCCTCTGGCAAGTTGGCTATGATTTGAATAGTGATTTGCTGAATAACACCATAAATCACAATAGAGATTTGCTAAAGACATTGTAAATCGCATTAGCGATTTACTGAAGACACTATAAATCACAATAGCAATTTACTAAAGGCATTGTAAATCACAATAGCGATTTACTAAACACACTGTAAATCGCAATAGCGATTTACTGAAGACAATTGTAAATCGCACAATGATTTACTAAGAGACACTGTAAATCGTAATTGTGATTTACTAAAGAAAATTATAAATTGCAATTGCGATTTATTGAAGAATATCGCAAATCAAATGGCGATTTGCTAAAGAGGACTACAAATCGAAATGGTGATTTGTCGAAGGACACCACAAATCAAAATAGCGATTTGCTAAAGAAAGTAGTAAGTCGAATGACGATTTGCTGAAGGACACTACAAATCGAACAACGATTTGCTGAAGGATGCTGAAAATCGAATGATGATCTGATTTGTACTGTAAATCGCTACTCTCTGATTTGATTTTTATTGTAAATCGCTACTCCCTAATCTGATTTTTACTGTAATTCACTACTCTCTGATCTGATTTCTATTGTAAATCACTACTCTCTGATTTGATTTCTACTGTAAATCGCTACTCTTTGATTTGATTTTTATTGTAAATCGCTACACTCTGATTTAATTTTTTATTGTAAATTGTTACTTTTTGATTTGATTTTTATTGTAAATCACTACTCTCTGATCTGATTTCTACTATAAATCACTACTTTCTAATTTGATTTCTACTGTAAATCGCTCTTTTCAACAGAGAGAATAAAAAAAACTACAACCGCTTAGAGAGAAATCTTATTGCTCTTTTCAACAGTACAAAGAATTTATACAAGGCAAGAGCGACAACCCTAAACTTAAACAAGTTGGGTCTGATCCATAAGAAACCGAGTCTCAAACATAAGCTCAAAAAAAAAAATCTTCTGGGAGGCGCTGCCCCGCACGACCCCCACTTGTTGACCGCGCAGTGGGACCTGCGCTGAGGGAACCCTTAGACCCCCTTTCTGTAAAGGAAAAAACTATGAATTAGGCTCTACAACTCATCAGGCAGGAACGAGAAGGCGGCCATGTGTTGTAACACAAGCTAAAAACAAAGGCGAAACATGCAAATCTATTTACGGGGAGTGGGAGGACATTTTCATCCAACACATATCTATCTTACGAGAGGATATTTCTGTAAAAAACATATCTACCTTTTTTATATGTTATTTTATTATAAAGTCATCGTGGGCAACATTGGCATATGAATTATCACGGGTCCCAAGATATTCCTCCGTACACACAGTAACACCCGAATTTGTGTTTCAGGGAGAACACACACCACCCTCTCGGGGCTCCGATTGTCTAGTAGGAACAATGAGTACCATAGCGACAAAAGTTTAAAACAATAAAATATTGGCAGTAAAAAATTTGGGACATTTTAAAATTTTCATAATTCTTGTATTTTTCGGCAAAATATTGGCAATAAAAAATTTTTTTATAAGAAAATATAAATAAAACACATTTAAAAATAAAAAACTCAAAGGTTTTCAAGATAAATATATGCTAAAAACGTAAATATTGTGATATTTGTCACGGTTTAAAAATCTCACAAGAAATTGCCATTTTAAACTTTCAAGCAATTTTTTGCGATATTATCGTGAGATTTTTATAAATCTCACGATATTATTCTGAGATTTTTATAATTCTCGCAATATTTGTCACATAAGTGAGTACACTAAATGGTATTGTTGTCTAACTAGTGGGGGTTTGCCTAACCCCAGCTTGCCTTTAAAAAAAAAAGGAAACAAAAATCTTTCAATTCGGTCTGTTGTATGACAGATCCAATTTGAAGCAAACCTAAGGAAAGTGGTTGAAAACCAGGGAGTCAAAAACTTTATAAGCAAGTAGGATGCTTTATAACTGATGGGTGAGGAAAGGGACTCTTTAGTTGAGAAGCCAACAAGAAATGAATAATGTCGGGTCACCCGATCGGGTGCAATCACATTGCACAAAAATTGTACATTAAGCACCTGATCGCCCTCCATTAATCCTTGGGCCCCACAAATGACAGGTCTGTCCCAAGATGGAGCGTGATCAGGTGCTTAATGCACAAATATTTGTGCAATCATATTGCACCTGATTTTTTCACCCGCTCACCGGTTTTATTTTCTAATGAACGGGTCGCATTAAAATCCCCTACTATCGTTTAGGGAACTCTGAACCGCTGCACCAGTGAGGTCAGAAAAGGGAAGGAACTACGCCTGAAACTTAATTCCGGGTCTAAATAAACCCCAATGACCCCAAATTCACGTTTAGAATTCCGATCCTCAAAAAGAGCTATGCCTCAATAGAAGTCAAAGAAATTTGGGTCTGTCTTTGAAGAATCTGAATTTGCAAACAACATGTTGGATTCGGATCGGATATCCAAACTACATCCGATCAGTTTGCACCCGTGCCCATGCCCCAAATACACGGCCCAAGCCTTCCCGAGCCCACTTGATTTATTCGGTTTCTTTACGAGGAGTCAACTATTCCCGTATATACAGAAATAACAGGTGCTGATCAGCAGCTTTTTTATTCCCATATTACCCTTGACGTAAAAGCTCACTTCTGATGTTATAATGGAGAAAAGAAAAAGTTATCTCCGTCATTATCATTGACTGAAAAACCCTCATATTTAATGCTCACTCTCCTCGTCTGTAACCCACCCCTCCAATCCAACGAGGGAAACGGAAAAACCCTAGCGATCTCAACGCTCCGATCGGGGCAACCAAGACTGAGGGTCTCCCTCTTTTCCAGGTGCTCTCTCTCTCTCTCTCTCTGGTAGTTCAAGTTGTTCTCACGCTCAGACGCGATCGATTTGCAGGAATGGCCGAAAAACTAGCCCTTCTGGTGCTCGCAATCTCGATATGTGTTTTCACAGTGGCCGCCGCTTTCGATCCCATCACAGATCGCCATCGATCTGCTGCATTGGAGCTGTTTGTGCCGTCCGATGATGGATCCTTCGGCAGGTTAGCTTGCTTATCCCCGAACTTTGTTCCTATTGCTTTGTTTGCCGTGGGATTTTCGATGATCAGAGTTTTATCCTACGATCCTGCCCCGGAACTTTCCCTTGTCCGTTTCTTTTGGAAATTGATCGTTGTGTGGGGTGGATCGATGTCAGTTCAGTTGCGTGATCATCGCATTGGCAGAAGTCGACGGCAAGAAACTAGAATTTGGCATGTAGAATTTGCTTTTCCGTGGAATTAGTGAGAAAAAAGGGCGATATTAATGATGCACGAATTAGATGTTGCTGTTATTGGATTGTTCAATATATGAACGGCAGCTGTCAATTAGCTGAACTTGAAATTTGTGTTTATAACTATTCAATAGGCCAGTTTCATGAATGCCAGTTTGGGAACCAAAATCCAGAAACAATGGCTTTCATATTTGAGAGGTTTGGGAAGCATGATTCCTTCTGTTGGGACTCAGCGTTCCACATTGTAATGAGCTGTGCTTCCACCTAATTGAAAAGGTGCTCAGGCTTCCTGGGAAGCAGCCTTCCTTCCTATGACCTAAAGCTTCCAGTGACTATGTCTGTTCACTGGAATTCACGTTCATCTCAATGTGCAATTCACTTGCTTTATCTTTACTTGAATAATGGGGTGTCTCTATGGGAGAGAGTTTGTTTTTTAATAATTTATTCTAGTTTTGATGCAAGGATTTGGAAAATGTAATCAAACCAAAGAAAGATGAGAAAAAGGCAATATGGCAATAAAAAACCAAAACAAGCAAGAAGTGGAAACTGCTAAAGTTATCCAATTCAATTCTCATATGGGGTTTCAACATTTGACATCCAAATATGTTGCATCATCACCACACATATCATTATATTACATAAAGAAGATATCCCTTCATCTTTATATTTTAAACCAAGGTAGTAAACCAATATGAGACAAAAGCAATGTCACAAGTACCACTGATGTTTTGAATATATCATGATAGCAATATTTAAATTCCAATTTAAAATCTAAAGTTTCATGATATTTTCAAAATATCAAAATAAATATTTCATCTTATCACCTTCTTTTCAGTCTTTTTTTTTAATATAATTTTGTATTCTAAAAGCCTTTAGTTTTCTTTTCATCTGTTTGAAATAATACTACTGAAGCCTATTCTTTTTTCTTTTTTTTTGTATTATTCTTTTCAGAATTTACTTGCCAAGTTTTTTTTTTTTAAGATTTTTGGAGAATTATTTAATATCCTGAGGGTTACCTCACTAAAATATTGTTGAGACTGATACATGTGACTGTTGACAAAATTGATCGTGGAAATCTCGCACTATGCTTCAGTGTTAATTGTGTCATCCTTATTTTTGTCTATGTTCGTTAAGGGATCTCAACTGTTGGTTTTCTCTATTACATGCTTACAAAGGTTGTAAACGCACTCTTGCCCATTTGTTGTTGCAGTAGTATTTCTAGAAGTACTTTTAACAGGTAAATTTTGTATATTTTTTCTCAGTTTACAGGAAACTTATGAGGCATTAAGAACATTTCAGATTCTTGGCATAGAACCAAATGCTGAAATAAAGCGATCCTCCTGTCATCTTTCATCAGGATCTCTTAATCCATCATCTGCTAAAACAGATGAGCTTTTCTATGCTCTTAAAATCAATACTATTTTACAATGTCAAATAGACGCCACACTTCTGGAGGTACTTTCACAGCCTTTAATTTTGCTAGTCTGGAAGTGCATATTGTATTTTGTTGCTCGGCATTTCTATGGTTTTCTTCACCTTCATTGTTTATTGAATACTTTTATGATATTTATCATATAACTGTAAAGGATGTCAGTTTGAAGCTTCAAACCATTGTGAAAGATGCAAGTTCACTATCTGACTACTACTATTCAATTGAAAGCTTGGTTTCTGTCAAGGTAATTTCTTTTCTTCAAGTGATATGTTCTTCACTTGGTTTATTTTGGTGTAGATATTATCTGCACATACATCACACTGTAGTGGATAACGGTAGTCATATCCTGTCATTTCATGCAATTTCTAGTATATTTATCTTCATTTTAAAAGTGAAACAACATTTTTTGAGGAAATAGTATGTAATATGTGTGTCTAGATATGACAGGTATTCTGAGCATTTATTATTTTAACTAGTATTTTGAACATATATATATATATATATATATATATATATATATATATATATATATATAATGTGTGTGTGTGTGTGTCCTGGTACCCACACTTCTAGAAAATCTAGTGTCATACACTTTGTTCGCTATACCCACCCACCCACCCCTGTATCTACACTTTTATAAAGTCCTGTGTTTTGCCCTTTGTCCCATAACCATACCTATGTAGCACAGTTGTTAAGAGTTGGTTGACTTCTTGACTTTGGTCTTTTTTTGTTCCAATTTTAATTAAAAAGATCAGGAGCATGTAAGATTTCATGCTTCCCTTTTCACTTGTCCTTTTCCCCTATGTCAAATGAATTGTTGTGAGTTTCATGCATGAGATCATGTGTTATAAAATTATAAATTATGAGAAGGTATCATGATAAAAATTAGTAATGTGACAATGTATGTCTTTACTTTTTTCTCTTTTTTTCAAAACCTGATCTTGCCTCAATGATTCATTTTAAGTTGTCTTTATTTGATCCATGTATCCACAAACTTTTTGCCCTAATTGAATTACTGATAGTTTAATTTTTGTTTTTCCTTTTAGATTTTAAGGTTGTATGCAAGGACAAAGTTGTTAAACTTCTAATGTTTTTGGTCAAATGCTGCTGGAAATTGTTTGTATCATAGAATGATACATTTTGGTTTGATTGAAACCATCTAGTGTTTGTTAAGGAAAGCTATTTAGCAAAGATTATTTATTTTCTAGGAAATTTTGCATGTGCAGTCATCCATGACTGCTTGTTTTTCCAATTCCTGGCCAACACCTGTTCTTGCTTGGTCTGTAGGTTCTCTGTCTTTGTGGATGTATTCCCAGATATTCTGTGTCTACTATTGGTATTTTATTTGACGGAGTTCATTTTACTTGCAGGAGCATGGTCATGAGAGTAGTAGCATTCTTGCAGATGCCAATGGTATTTTCCACTCGATTAAGGTAATGTTTTCATAGTTTTTATTATAATGTGGTGGGATGTCTTAAACATTCCTTTTTTGATTGTTTGCCTTCTGCTTTTGATAATTCACTGTATCGGCAGTCTCTTAGTCAAAGTGATGGGAGGTGGCGATACAATTCCAACGGTGCTGAATCAAGTACCTATGCTGCAGGTCTGTCTCAATTACTAATTATCATGCAGAAATTTCAGGATTGATTCTTGGCAGTAAGAAAGTATTGTTCAAGCTATTACTTTGTGTATTCTTTATTCTAGCTAGACAGCTTTGCCTTTACGAAAATGTTGGCCTACTATGTTTAGAAGTAGAACCCAAGTAAAAGCTCTTGCACATGAATGATGTATGATAGGGATGTTTAAACTAATGAGGAAAACATGAATCATTGATATCGACAATATTAATTTTATCTTTGTACTTTATGGATAAACAAGAAAGATACTAACATCCTTGAACTGGGTGACAAACAGAAAGTTAGCTCCACAGAAAATTAACTTGCCATCTTCAAATTATCTTGTTACCACAAAAAATTATTTATATGTGAACTTACACTTTTGCCTTTGGTCATTCTCTCTTCCATGATATTTATCCACTTTCCTGCCGAAGGTTGTGATTCCATAACAAATTTCAACACTTCTGGTTTCATGTTTCATATACCATTTTTAAGTGCTGAGTGCATGAATGGTCTTAACTTTGACATTCAAACTTCTTTCCTTTAAAAAAATATTGGCGAAACATACCGAATACATGTTGTCTGTGAAAGTTATGAGCAAGGTGAAAGAGTACCATTGTTGTAAGGGATTGCAGAAATTGTAGAGTATTATTCTGTGTCAGTAGAAAGCTTTTAATTTTAGGCATTTAATTCTTGTTTATGTCTGTCTTCAGTTAATTCTTCTTTTGCATAATGGCCATGGTCAGACTTACTTTCTGCTTTGTGGTATGACTTGTCTCTGCTAGCTTTTCTCATATTCTTTTGTTATATCCATAGGGATGGCATTTTCTGCACTTGCTGGAGTTGTCTCATTGGCCACTTCTGAAATTGATCAATCTATGGTAAGATTTTTTTGCTGCTAATTTGTGCATGTATGAATGATTGTAGATATATAAGCTAGATAAGATAGATAATTGATTGTTGATGGTCTAGTAAATGGGGATGAATAGTTATTGTTCACATCCATTAAACGGTCTCCAATTCAAGGTCTTTCCTGAGCTTCTTTTTTTATTGGTCTAGTTCACTCTGGTGGCAGGAACTACAATTATTGGTTGATGTTGAGCGTGTGAATAATCCTTAGCTGGAGCAAGCACTTAGGCTGATAGGGATTGGCTTAGACTCTGTTAGCGCTGGCTCTAACATAGATAGAACTCAATCTGACATTTGGGCAGAGTAGCTCAGTTCCATGGTGCTGCGCTTGTTTATGGTATTTGAAAGTGAAGAAACTGGGGTTGAATGAGATAGCTGGATGGTTAGGTCACACTGTCATAACCATGGGGTCTTGGCTTCGAATCACTGGGGGGGTTATCCCCCAGCTTGCCTGTCCAGAAAAAGTGAAGAACCTTATTTCGATAAAGTATGGAAAAGGGTAGCAGGGAAAGGGAATTCAAACCATGAATTTATGTTATTCATTATGAATATATATATTTTTCTTTTGTTTATGATTTTATGTGTTTTCTCTCTCTCAGTTTAAAGTTCTTGTTTATGATCTAGCTATTTTTTCCTAACAGATTGACAATATCAAAAGTGACATCATAAAGCTTTTTGGCAGTCTGGAGAGCTATGGTACGAAGCACTGCTATCTTGTCTGTTTTTGACAGCTTTGGGTTTATTTAGGCATTTGGATCGATTTACTCTCATGTATTGTTCTTCATTTAAATGCACAACTTTAATTTATTTGAGTTAGTATTTAATGCTAGATATTATGAGGTTGAAGTTTACCATAGATGTGTTACTTTAGAAAAGAATAGGAGATGAACTGACCATACTTTTTCTCTCATTTCACTAATTTCTGGATGCTTTAACTGGGTGCAAATCCGGTATTGACTGATTTGTATACCTAATGGTTTTTGGTTCTTGCACAGCGGCCCATGAGAAGTCAAGTTTAATTTTGTTCTTTTTATATGCATAGTGTAGTTTGGATGTTAAGCTTGCCCTAATGAACCGCTTCCTCCCAGTTGGATGTTATGTTTGACTTTTTGGTGAAGCAGCTACAAGATTTCATCAGAAAAGTTTCAATATCTGTTTCCTCTCTGAAAATATTGTGGAATTCCATGCACTTTATATATTTTCTTTTGTTAAAGAATAAACTGTGACCGTTGGTTTTATAAAGTGGTGGTAAATAAAGACTCATTGAAGCTGGATAAAATCTTAATAATAGGGCTTAGCTCTTCATAGTTTTTGATGCATTGATCTTAATGCAAGTTAGTAAATAGGTGACAGGTCTGGAAACATGTTTGATTCTTGTATGATGGCACCGAAGAGTTCAGTTTAACTTTGCCTTTTTGCGTGTTATTTTTTCACGCTTAGAAGATGCCATCTAGAAGTCAGCCACACGTAACAAACTTGGCATTTGTTGATTTTAGTTGTAAACAAGGAGCCAAAGACCTTTTTATCATCATCAATTTCATCAGTCTTATCATCCTACCTTGTCCATCTCCATAGTATCGGCTTTATTTATTTATTTTAATGTGGCCTGATGGACCGTATCAGATAGTGAACTGATAAGAACATATATAACATCCTTTTGGGCACATGCGTCCTTGATAAACCATTATATAAATGTAATGATATTGTGCTTGCCTAATTGAACATTGTGGGAAAATTTGAGAAAGCTTTTGATGAAAGAAAAATGTGTTTGGTTGTGAGTTTATACATATTGCATAATCTATATTGTTGGAATGTATCTGTGAAAGTCGGGTACTTTTTCTTATATCCTTGTTGTAACATTCACTTAGTTGGATCTGAGGGACCTAAAGTTGTGTATATGTTCTTAAAACTTTATTTTCACCTGCTTTGTTCTGAGTCTCAATTTTTAAGCTGTTGATGTAGTAATGAAGCCTCCCAGATGATCTTCATTGAAATTCATTTTAATTTGGCACTTCTTGTTTGCTTACTTCTTATAGATGATGGATCTTTGTATTTCGATGAGAAGCTTGTTGATGCTAGCTATAATTACGGACCTCTTTCCACAACTGCATCAGTCATTCGTGGAGTTGCTGCATTCACAGCAGTTACTTCTGGGAAGCTTAATGTAAGTTAGATCTAACCTTTAGATGAGGATTATGTTGCTGTGAATTTCTGTTTTCGAAGTTTCTTCTGTTGGTTGATTATGTCAACTTTTGGGATGTGAATAATTTTTGTAGATTCCAGGAGACAAGATTTTGGGATTGGCTAATTTTTTCCTGAGTGTTGGAATTCCTGGCAGTGGCAAAGATTTATACCTTCAACTTGATTCATTGGCCATCTTGGATAACAATAGGCAAGTACAAGGCAGTGTTTTTAGTAAATTTTTTATTTATTAAAGGTTTTGTTGGCATTTTTATTGAAGTAATTGAAATTGGACTGCTTGCATTATCCCCAATTCATTTAGAGCTGCTTATACCTTGTATGCTCAATTTGATTTTTTGAAAGCTAAAACATTTTGACAAGTAGATTTATGGCTAAAATAGTGATGAATTGAATTCATCAATGTTGTACCTATTGTACCGTATATCATACGATATGGTACGATACATATCGTTACTATGAAGAATATTGATATGATACATACCCGTATCATACGATAGAGTGTATAGTACAATACAAAGTGGGCACACTTAAAAAATAGCTGAATCATAATTTTTCAGTTTTGGGTTTTAAAGACATCTTGAGGGCCCTCTCATTTGTGTAGAAGTCATTCAAGAGGTATCAACGCACCCTAGGACTCGTAAGAGCGGTTTGAGGGTTGATCCGTGCGCAAGGAAGAGGGATTTTGCGGTTTGCTAAAGTAAAAGTGCATTTCCACAATTTTTTCGCTCAAGTGGATTAAGATAAAAAATCTTCATTATAAATAAAATTACAAAAATACACTCCATTTTTTTTCTTCAGAGGGCGTTGCCTCCCTTCAACTCCCCTCCCCATAGAAATTAGATATTTATATCAAGGACTACTCCAACAAAGATGGCATTAGATGGTCCGACATGACAATGGGGCACTAAGTAATGAGTGAAACCCGATTAAAAATCGAGTGCAACTATTGCCATAATATTTTTTTTTATGAAATATTAAAGTATGAGTCCTGTAGCATGTTCCTAATTGAAAGATATTTAATATTTTGCATTGTTCTTGTGAGATAGTTGATGTTTGATGATGCCTCCTGCAACTCATAGAGACATAAATGCTTTGTATTTTATGTAATTCATCATTGTTTCATGTGTTATGATTTTTTAGAATTTTTGCTAGTTTTTTCCTGAATTTTCATGATTTTTTATTAAAAAATCATAATTTTTTACTATACGATACGATACATATCTTATTTTGGGACCAACCGATATGGAGTAACGATACAATACTTACAACCTTGGAATTCATCATGATCTATGTCACATGGGTGCGGGTACGGGTGCGACGCAATTTAAAAAAATTTGGATACGGGGACTTGGCTATATATATAATTTTTTTTAAATAATTTTTGTTGGCAATGAAGGAGAGGATGAAGAGGGGAGGGGGAAGCGACACAAAGGGGAGGTCTTGGCCCCTCCCCTGCGCACAGAAGGAACGGGGAGGCAGGGAGGGGCTCGGCCCCTCCCCTATGGAAACAGGGCAGGAGGAAGGGGCTCAGTCCCTCCCCTGCGAAAATGGGGTACTGGGGAGGGGCTCGACCCCTCCCCTGCGAAAACAGGATGGCAGGGAAGGGCTTGGCCCCTCCTCTGCGCAAACAGGGGGAAGAAGAAGAAGAAGAAGAAGAAGAAGAAGAAGAAGACAACGAGAGGGAGAGAGATATATTACCTGAGAGGTGGCCGGAAAAAGGGGAGTCACCAACGTTGGGAGGCGCACGGGGGCTGTTGGCATCGGCTGCCAGAATACGACGAGCGGGAGGGGGGCTGCCAGCGTCGGGTGGCCGAGAAACGGGAGAGAAAAGGGAGGCTCGAGGGGCGGTGATAGAGGGTCGCCGGTGGCCTGCCGGAGCTCGGATGAGAGAAGACCTAACCCTAAAAAGAATTCAGGGGGGGGGGTATCCCCCTGTGCCTCTTAAGGGTCGGGCCCCGACCCTTCGACTGTTTTGGATCTGGGTCGGGTTCGGACCCGACCCGAGTCCAAATTGCTTTTTAAAATTGGACGAATATAGACTTGGTCAAAGTTGACCGAGTCTATAAAGTGGATGGACTCGACTCAGGTGCGTTGACCGAGTCCGACACTTGTTGACCGAGTCTGCCTCGTGTCCGAAGCCGCACCCGTGTTCGTGTCCGCACCCGTGTCGACGCGGGTGCGTCGACCCCCTGCAGAGTCCGTGTGACATAGATCATGATTCTATTGCTAATTTGAATATAACATGATAGTATGATATCAAAGTATGTTATTCTATTGGCAGTGGCATCTTCTCATTGGTTGCAATCAACAGTTGAACTATTTTGCAAATATTTATCTTGTTTATTGTCAGCAACTTTACTATTTGCAAAGCAAGATAATTTTTCTTGTGAATTTTTGAATGATCAATTTTCTCAAAAATCTTGGAGGATCTTGGCAACTTTGAAGAAAAAGGAAAATTTGAAAGAGAAGAATCACTAAAGTAAAATTGTTTGTTGATGCCAGTGTTGTGAAAAGCGTTGAGGCATAGCGAGGCGCTCCACCAAAATCTGAGGCGAGGCGTAAGCCTCAAGGCGCAAAGTGTAAGCCTCAAATTTTTTTTTTAAACTTAAAAAAACTATAAAAATTATCTAAAATTATAAATAAATAAGAAATGCTTTATTGATGAAGCACCAACCAACACGAAATAAAAAATCTCAAATAAATACGGAAAAAATATGAGATTAACATGTAAAAGTAACATTAATGTAACTAATGCAAATGTATTTAATTCTAATATCTTTCATGTAGAAAAGCGCCACTGACGGGCCTGAAGTAAGGTCATTCAAAATGTGGCCACTGAACCACCAACTCAATAAGGGTGTACCCACAAACGAAAGAGTTTGAGATGGGAGTTTGTAAAATTTTTGAAACATAGCACATGAGAACACCAATTTTTTTGACTTTTTAATCAATACACAAGAATAATTTTGTGATATTTTACTGCATCTTTTATACATTTCTATTGAAATAATTCAAAATATATATTAAAAGCTACTTTTTGTATTCTTACGCAGAGAAACCGTCCCCAAACTTTTGCTCCCCAACATTTCCTATGGAAAAAAAAGATTAGTGCAGCTTTACCATCCAACTATCTCATTCACCCCACTGTTAGGGATTGTAAGCGAACAGAGCAGCTGGCTCGGCTCAGTTGGCTCGCACAAAGCTCATTCAGACTTGAGCTCAGTGAGATGAGCAATAAGCAAAAAGCAGTTCGTGCAATATAAGTGAAACGAGCACGATTAGGTTTATCATATGCCAACAAACATAAGAGCCTGATTGTGTGAGTGCTTACATGGGCAAATGCTACAAGTTCTGGTTCCTAGTTGTTCATCTTAAATATGCAGCCATCCTTTAGCTCTTGAAGACATATGGCATGCCAACATGGGAAACTTAGGCTTGATTAATGATCCTGCTTTTTGTCCACTAAACTATATGTCAATAGTGATGGAGCTCGAAGACACCTTCGAGAGTTTATGGTTTTTAAGAGTCATCAGGTACTTGACATCAATTGTTCTTTGATTTTAAAGTCTTAATTTTCATTGTTTGAGATGTTAATACTGTATATACAAGTCTTAAGTTTGAGACCTTAGCACTATATTTGCCATAAGTAGTTACAGAGGCAATATGTCAGTTCAATAAATTAAGAAGTGGACATCCCTCTGGTCTGATAAAGATTCTGTGTTGATTGTGAATTGAAATGCATTTTTTTTATAAACAAAAATGAAAATTTTCTTTGACTTCTATGTCCAGTTCTGTTGTTGTAAACTGGAAAACATGACTTTTCTATTGTAATTTTATTGTGTTCATATGTTATTTCTTTTTAATCTTGTTGTCTGATCTATGTACTGTGGAGATTGAAATATGGTGCTTGTATTGAATATGTAGTTTGAGAAGCGTGAGTAGAGTTTGCATGCACTTTTCTAATGATTAAATATTGTTTCTCTTTTTATATGAATTCCCAACATTATGTTACCTACCATCACTATTTTTCTTTCCAACACAATCTTGGGGATCTGCCCTCTGGTTTAGATCATAACTATGACACTTCCACTTTTCTTGATATAGGATTTCCATTCCACTGATATTGTCACTTCCAGCTGCTGTGCTTTCATTGACGTCAAACGACCAACTTAAGGTAAGTCTCACTATATTTTTCTGTTTCTTTACGAGGACATGGTTTACATTGTACTTCATTGTCTATTGGCAGTTTAAACTTTTAAAAGATTCATGTGGTTTGCACCTTTACTTTTTATGGGCTAATAAATTTTCCAATTAAATTAACAGGGCAGATGGTTGATGCTTTATCACATTCATGGTGTGATTTTGTGTGTTCCCTGGGACGATTTGGACATGTTGATGTCTCACCTTAACTTTGATGTTTCCCTTATTCTTTTCCCATAATCTCTGACAAGGAAAAGACATTGCCATTAAAAATTGGAATTTCTTTAGAACCTGAATTACAGATGAAGAATAGTAAAGTGACATGTCCGAAAGTTTAGGTTAGATCATCTTCCATGCCCAGTCATCTGTCTGAGGCACATAGCTTAGGCAAATTTTAGGAGCGGAAAAAGCACAAATGGACTTATCATTGAATGTTTTTGCATTGGTCCAGTTGTTTGAGTCAAACATGCCTGCCAACAGGTGTAGAACCCAGCATTGTGTAACTATCTGCTATTTTACTTCTTTCTGTAAGACTGTAAGTACATCATTGTATTGCAGGTCCCTGATAGGACAAGTCAATCTAAAATGTGTGGACATAGGAACAAGGTTTCAGGTGTTATGTGATGGTAAGAGCACCTGGGTTTGTTGTAACTGTATCTGTGTTTACTTTGATATGTGACTAAAAAATTGTCCAAGCTGCATTGCTATTTTACATGCCACTATTGTGCATATCTGTATGATTTTTCTTCTTCTTCTTGTTGATAATGGGAACATTCTTCTGCCTTAATCGCTAGGGGCTATCCTGACATTCTGTATCTATGTGCAAATGTTAGACTCTCCAACTCCTAATACTAGGCAAATGTTTTTGCTTCTCAGTTTCATTGATGATACACATGGGGTTACTCTGACATTTATTGCTAAATTTGCTGTGTAGCTGCCAATTTTTTTTATACCTATTTGGTCAGTTTTTAATCTTTTGCTTTCTATGTACAGGTGAAGGTAACGAGAGTTCTTGGGTTGGAAGCACCTCTTTTAACAGTAACCCTTGTACAAGCACAGAATCTTGTTGCAAAAGATGCACCGGCAATTGTAGGCAAGGTACTATAGGCCATTTTTTGAATCTTTCTCCTATATGATGGGTTTGATTTGTGCTGCCTGACCATGATTGGCAAAACTACATTTAAAACACTTTTTTTAATCAATAACACAATGAAAACCAAATAAAACAAATGAAACTCCATTCTTTTCAAAAAATGGCAAGAAACTCATTATTATAAGAGAAACCTTCAGAACACGAAAAATTATATTTAGGAAAAATACTTTTCAAAAATGTGGGTCCGGTTTTATCAGATCTCGGGTTCAGATCACATTGAATCTTGAATTTGAATCCTGAAGATCCTATAACCTACTTTTTTTTTCAAGAAAAATATCATATATGTGACCTTTTTGACTTTGTTTTATTAAATTAAAAATGAATTAAACCCGTATATACCATCTGCTGATCTTTTTGTAAGTCATTTTTTAATTCAAAACCTTTCTAATCATGTATTCATGAATGCATAACTGTTTTTTGCCATTTCATGCATTTCTCACCATGAGGCTGACTAATATTTTTTCTTTTTTCATTTCTTCTTTATTCCTGAATTCTGGCTTGGTGGTTTTTGTTCTTTATGTAGGAAATGAAGTTCAACTCAATGAGCTCTCTTCATACTCTTGATTTTCTTTCTAACAGTATTGATGTGGGAAAATACGACTTGGTTTTTAAGGTAAATCTCGAACTTTATGTTGGTCTGAAACAGATCTTTATGTGGTCATTGAGTCCTTTGACTGATCCCATGTTGTGGTAGTTTTCACTTAATGATCCCGAGAATGGAAAGGTTTATTCTGCTGGAGGAGAAACTCGTGCATTGATATATGTCACGGGATTCATCAAAATTGATGGAGCAGAAATAGCAGTTTTGGATGGTGACAATGGGAGAGTGGAGAGTGCAAAAAAGTATGTATGCTGTAAACTCGAATATTTTGTATCGGAATGGCTTGCTTTTCAGATTTGTAAGGAAATTCTATTCACTGTTAAATTGCTAATGCATCTGAACTGGTAGTCTGGGTTGTTTGTCACATCACCTGAAACTCTCCAGTGCATTTCATTGCATTATTGTATCGTATAAAGCTTTGTATTTCATTTACCTGCCTGTTCAACTGATTCTACAATGTGTGGGCTAGATTTATCATTGAAGTTGCATTGTTTGGTTGATGCCTTTGTTCAACAGAAATTTCATATCTTGAGCAGTTCTTTTTAATTTCTATTGTGGTTGAAAATATACAACAATCATTTTTTTTCTGACAAGGATTTCTTCATAGTTCTAAGCATACTGCTTTCTACTCCATCCTACTTCACCTGAGCACTGTTAGTGCCTTGGCTTGTTGGTGTTGGGCACTGGTATGGTACTGACACCAGCTTGGGTGGACATGGGTTTGATATGCTGTGATTCCAATAAAGTATACAATGGAGTGTCCAACTGTGCGCTTTTTGATTTACGTGCCTGATATTCTAAAATGTCCTTGTGACAAGTTATGATAGGTTGTCAGATGTGCAAATATATATGAGTTGTCTGTGTGCACACACCTGGGAATTTTGATTTTTTTTATATTTGCATGGAGAAACGGCCCACAGGATCAGAGACCTAGCCGCGCTGGCTCTGTCTGCCGTACTTACGGTCGCTGTCCTGGCAGCATAAAACTCCGTGGGCTTACCCCTTGCCCCCAGGGAGTGGGAATTTTGATTTATATGTATGTTTTTGGATCTCTTTCTTTTATCTGATCTCCAACTCCCTTGTGAGTAGAAAAATGCAAGGATTGAGTTCTGTTATTGACCTTGATTGTCTTCATCAGTCTTAGATCACCCTCTTTCTTAATGCTGTTGCTCACCTTTGGATCTGACAAGTTATCCTTCAAACTCAAGGTCAATGTGTTTCTGTTGTCTATTTTCACATCTGAGTGGACTGATTATGTCGTGTTAGACCTCACTATTTTACCATGGAAAACGACAAAATTTGTACGGCCAGTGGAATCCTTGAACTGCCACTGATGAATATTGTGGGCTCCTGGATATTGCGCCTTCTATTTTCTGATTGCGTCGATTCTTTTAGTACATTAGGAGAGGGCTATGGTACCGGACACACCATTTTGCGTGTCCTATATTGTGAATATTATATATTATATTTTCAGTATATATAATATATTTTAGATTTATAATATATATTTTCAGTATGTAATATATTATATTCAGTTTATTTTGAAGATATATATATATATATATATATATATATATATATATATATATATATAGAGAGAGAGAGAGAGAGAGAGAGAGAGAGAGAGAGAGAGAGAGAGAGAGACGTGTCCCCGTACTCACATTATTTGCAATTGAGGTGTCATAGCCTCCGTACCTGTACCCAGGTGACATAGGGAGAGGGTGATATGGTATTGAGTCAACCCCTAGCTCGGTCCATTCTCATTTGATATTCGGCTAGGTGCTAGTTGATTCACCATAACTGGGTCTAAAGTGAGTTGGCAGTTTATAAGATTTTTTTTTCCTTGGGGACGATATGAACATGCACGCATGCACATGTGCATACAACAACAACAACAACAACTACACCTTCATCCCAAAACAATTGGGGTCGGCAATATGAACCAAAAAGAAAATCATTCTAGGTCTTCCACATGAATCCTTCTCCTCCAATAATTTCTATCCAATGCCATGTCCTCGGTGAGGTTCAAAGCATTCATATCCTTTCCTATCATCTCCATCCATGTCTTCCTAGGCCTACTTCGACCTCTTTTAACTAATATATTTTCCCATTTCTCTATCCTTCTAACTGGAGCATCATTAGGCCTTCGCCGAATATGTCCAAACCACCGTAAACGATTCTCTCTCATCTTATTTTCAATGGGTGCAACGCCTACCTTCTTACGTATCTCCTCATTCCAAATCTTATCTTTTATTGTATTTCCACACATTCATCTAAGCATACGCATCTCAGCTACACTCATTTTTTGAATATGATGTCTCTTGGCAGCCCAACATTCCGTACTATATAGTAAAGCGGGCCTAATAGTCATCCTATAAAACTTTCCCTTCAACCGCAATGGCATTCTACGATCGCACAACACTCCAGTTGCACTCTTCCATTTCATCCACCCAACCTTTATCCTATGATTTACATCTGTAAAATTGTCTACGAAGAGACAATACGCATATACGCACAAATACTTTGAAAAAGAAGTGCACAAAAGCACTCTTACAACACTTGAACAAAATACGCAAAAAGCGTATAAATAATAAACATGCAATAATGCATGTACTTTATAAAAAGCAAATGCTTGAGACTCTCAAGCTTGGAAAAATACAAAGGGGGAACACCCCTATTTATACAAGAAGGAAGGAGGCAAGAGGGGGCTCCCCAAAGGAGTCGTTGGGGAGCTCCCAACGGTCACAATTGTGACCGTTGGGGGCTCCCCAACGACTCTATTGGGGAGACCCCCAATGCACTTTTTGAGAGTGCAAAAAAGAAAAAATAAAAATTAAAAGAATTACAAAAAATAATGGAAAAATTACAGCATATTCCAAATGGAATATGCGCAAAATGTAAAATGACAAAAATACCCTTTCGGATAAAAAAGGATAAAAATGTATAAATATATATACTTATATATAGAGATACATATACATATAATATATGTATACGTATCTCTATGTATATAAGTATATATATTTATACTTACAATATTGATTTTGAGTGTACATTTTAACACCTCCCCTCAAACTTACGGTGTGATAACCGCAAGTTTGTCCAGAAGGAAATGAAATCTAGGCGAACAAAAAGCTTTTGTGAAGAAGTCCGCAAGTTGATACTCAGACGTCACGTATGGTAGATCAATGACCTTCTTCAAGTATTCTTCTCTGACATAATGGCAGTCCATCTCTATATGCTTTGTTCGCTCGTGAAATGTGTGATTTTTGGCAATATAGATTGCACTTTTATTGTCACAGCATAGCTTTGTTGGTTCTCGGATAGGTACTCCCATATCTTCCAAAAGTTGTCGAATCCATACAATTTCCATGGTAGTGGATGCCATGGCTCTGTATTCGGCTTCAGTGGATGACAAAGAGACTTTCTGTTGCTTTTTACACTGCCATGAAATCAAAGATTCACCTAGGAAAACACAAAAACCAGTGGTGGAGTGACGGTTACTAGGGTCACCTCCCCAATCTAAGTCAGTATAAACAAGTAATTTTAAATAAGAAGAAGAAGATAGAAATACTCCCTTATTTATTGTGCCCTTCAAGTATCTGACGATGTGAAGAACAACACTCATATGAATGGTTGTGGGAGCGTGCTGAAACTGACTGGCGATGTGTATAGCATGTGATAAGTCAGGTCTAGTAATACTAAGATACATTAACGAACCTACCAGCTGCCTGTAAGGGGTAGGATCGGTTAAAGGAACACCATCGTCAATTTTCATTTTTGCTCCCACAACTTCAGGAGTTTCGCATACTTTGTCATCAGAAATCCCGGATCTGTCAATAATCTCACAAGCAAGTTTAGACTGAGATAAAAAATAACCACGTTGCGAATAAGCAACCTCAATTCCAAGAAAATATGTCAGAAAACCAAAGTCTGACATCTCAAATTTTGAAGTCAAGACTGACTTAATACCCTTGACTCCTTGAACATCATCACCTGTAATTAACATATCATCAACATAGAGCAATAATATTACAATCCCTGCTTTAGATTTCTTAGTAAATAGAGCAGTGTCAGTATAGCATGAGAAGAAACCATTTTCCAACATTACACTGGTAAATCTATCGTACCAGGCTTTGGGAGCCTGTTTCAATCCATAAAGAGCCTTTCGAAGACGAAGAACTTTATTTTCAGGAATCTTCATGCCTGGTGGGGCATCCATATATACTTCTTCGTTAAGATCACCATTTAAAAAAGCATTTTTCACATCCATTTGAAAAATGTTCCAATTTTTAATAGATGCAATAGTAATGAGACATCTAACTGTAACCATTCGGGCTACAGGAGCAAAAGTTTCTTCATAATCAATTCCATACTCTTGCCCATACCCTTTAGCAACTAAGCGAGCTTTATACCTTTCGAGGGATCCGTCGCTTTTAGTTTTAACTTTAAAAACCCATCGACAACCTATAGTTTTCTTTCCCATGGGTAGAGTTTGGAAATCCCAAGTTTCAGCCCTTTTTAGAGCACTAAGTTCATTCTGCATGGCTTCTTGCCATTCTATACATTTTTTAGCTTCTTCAAAATTCTTTGGCTCAAAATAAGAATGAATGACACTAAGACAAGCCCTATACCGGGGTGAAAAAGAATCAAAAGAGACAAACCGAGTTGGCGGTCTCCTATTTCTCTCAGATCTCCGGTGATCGAGAGTAGGAACAAGCTCACTATATTGGTCAATGGCACTTCTAAAGGTGTCTTGGTTTCTACGGGAGTAGGTTATCGGATCACTTGAAATCCTATTTTCTTGATCATTGAGAGGGTTATGTTCTTCAACATTACCATCCTTATCGTGGTTTGATGATACATCATCATCACTAGATACATCATCGTTACTAGCCAATAAATCAAAAAGAAATGAGTAATCAAAATTTTCTTGTTGAGAAACATTTTTTTCAAAACCACTCTCATTTTCTAAAAACGTTACATTTCTAGAAACATATAACTTATCATCTCGAAGATCATAGCAACGAAACCCTTTTTGAGTTTCGGAATACCCAAGAAAGGCGCAGGGGATAGCTTTGGGAGAGAGCTTGTCGTTTTTATCCGTAAGTATAAAACATTTACACCCAAAAACACGTAACCTATTATAATCAGGTTCAAGTTTATATAATATCTCAAAAGGGGATATTCTTCCTAATATCCTAGAGGGTAAGCGATTTATCAGATAAACAGCAGCGAGGGCTGCTTCAGCCCAAAAGTTTTTAGGGATGTTTTGAGAAATAAGCAGGGTCCTAGTGGTCTCAATGATGTGCCTATGTTTTCTTTCGGCCAAACCATTCTGTTGAGGGGTTTTAGGACAAGACCTTTGGTGAATAATTCCGTGATCCTCAAGATATGTTTTAAATTGGTTGGATAGATATTCTCCTCCAGAGTCACTTTTAAAAATCTTTATATTACTATTGAATTGATTCTTAATCATTGAGTGGAAGGTTTTAAAACATGTAAAAACTTCATGTTTGTGTTTTAGGAAATATATCCATGAATACCTGGAGAAATCATCCACAAAGATAACATAGTAAGAGAAGCCTCCTTTTGAGACAACAGGTGCGGGTCCCCAAACATCGGAATGAACAATTTCGAAGGTTTTAGATGAGAACATAGTTCTTTGCTCAAAAGATAAACTTTGCATTTTTCCGAGAATACAATCATTACAGGAAAAAGAACTTTTACATAGATCCTTTGCAAAATGTAGATAAGATAACTTGGTGACATTAGGATGACCAAGTCTTTTGTGCCATATGTTTATATCTTTGATCCGGGCAACATTACAAAAAGATTTTGGAACTTGGAGAGATTCCATATAGTATAAGTCTCATTTTCTAAAGCCTTCCCCAATCAATTTCCCGGACCGGCGATCCTGTATTAAGCATTTGTCATATGAAAATTTAATATCGCAGCCATGGTCCGAGAGTTGAGAAACAGAGAGAAGGTTTAAGTTTAGTTTAGGTATAAATCTAATTTTTGGAATGAAAAAATCTTGAGTTTCAAAATTACCTATTCCTTTAATTTCAAGAGCGGTTCCATCCGCAGTGGAAACAAAAGATGGAGAAGCATGTTTTGAAAAATCGGAAAGTGAAAACATGTTTGGGGACATATGAAAAGATGCACCTGAGTCCAAAAGCCAAGAGACTTTACCTGGAATGGAAGAGGTAGACACGGCGGCGCCGGATGTAGCTCCCTTGAGAAGAGGTTGAAGAGCCTCCACAATTTGATTCAACGAGAGTGACCCACTTGATGAGGCCTCTTCCTTTTGTAGTACACCGGTGGTGGCCATGGCTAGAAGTTTCTTCCATTTGGGACATACGGGCTTGATATGCCCCGGTTCCTTACAAAAGTGACAAATAGTCTTGCTATAGTCCCTCTTTCCTCTTTGTCCACCATCTCCTCCTTGATTTTGGAATTTAAAATGAGGAGGACGATAGGTCTTTACATTATTTCCGGGTCTTGATACGGCATTAACCTCGTTGTTTTCTTCATGATTACAAGGAACCACAAGAACATTTGGTCCTTGTTTACATAAACTCATACGAGTTTCCTCACCACTTAATTTGGTGAGAACATCTTCAAGAGATGGAGGGGTAAATGAGGATAGAAGTGATGACCTTATTTGCTCAAATTCCGGTCTTAACCCATTCAAAAAATTGAAGAACCGATCTTCTTCAAGTTGCTTGTGGCGGAGTTCAATTGCTTCTCCACTCCATTTTGGTTCAAGCATGGAAAGCTCATCCCAAATGGAGGAGAGGTCGGCATAATATTCTCTAATGGACATTTCACCTTGAGTAAGGGAGGGAGCCTTCTTTTGAAGGTAATACTTATGGGAAAGATCTCTTGATGTATACATTTTTTCGAGATAATGCCAAGCTTCCGATGCTTTCTTGAACTTGATAATGTTGGCATTAATCTTTGTTTCGACGGATGCGAAGAACCAAGAAAGAATCTTGAAGTTCTTCATCTCCCATTCGTCGTGCTTCTTGGAGTATTCTTCAAGAGCTTTGATCCTTTCTTCTCCCTCAAGAATCTTGATTTCATTTCCGTCCATCATGGTTATTTTGGGTTCCGGTTCCGGAATTGAACCTTGCACATAACCCCATAATCCTTTACCTTTTATGTGAGCCTCCATGTTCCCGGCCCAAATATGGTAGTTGGTCCCATTCAACTTGAAGCCAAGCGCGAAGTGAGACTCTTTTTCACCCATTATGGAGAAAAGAAAAGGAGAGGGGGGCGTACCAACACAATACTTCAACTTCTAGTTTGCACAAGATCCTTTTAAAATATTTGAGAAGCGAGATCCACCACTTCTACTTCTAAGAATCCGAAGGCACGGTTTTCGAGGCACTTGAAAAAAAAGAATCCCACGATCCTTGATCACCAATCGAGCCCTGATACCATGTAAAATTGTCTACGAAGAGACAATACGCATATACGCACAAATACTTTGAAAAAGAAGTGCACAAAAGCACTCTCACAACACTTGAACAAAATACGTAAAAAGCGTATAAATAATAAACATGCAATAATGCATGTACTTTATAAAAAGCAAATGCTTGAGACTCTCAAGCTTGGAAAAATACAAAGGGGGAACACCCCTATTTATACAAGAAGGAAGGAGGCAAGAGGGGGCTCCCCAAAGGAGTCGTTGGGGAGCTCCCAACGGTCACAATTGTGACCGTTGGGGGCTCCCCAACGACTCTATTGGGGAGACCCCCAATGCACTTTTTGAGAGTGCAAAAAATAAAAAATAAAAAATAAAAGAATTACAAAAAATAATGGAAAAATTACAGCATATTCCAAATGGAATATGCGCAAAATGTAAAATGACAAAAATACCCTTTCGGGTAAAAAAGGATAAAAATGTATAAATATATATACTTATATATAGAGATACGTATACATATAATATATGTATACGTATCTCTATGTATATAAGTATATATATTTATACTTACAATATTGATTTTGAGTGTACATTTTAACAACATCTCCATCAATTTCTCCATACTTTTGAATGATAGATCCCAAATATTTGAAAGAATCATCCACCGGTATTTCTTGCTCACCAAGCTTCACTACACTCCCATCACTACTTCGTTGCTTACTAAATCGACATTCCATGTATTCTGTCTTACTATTACTCAACTTAAAACCTCTTGCTTCCAATGTCTGTCTCCATAATTCTAACTTAGCATTAACCCCAGCTCTAGACTCATCAATCAAAACAATATCATCAGCAAACAACATACACCACGACACATTTTCTTGAATTGATCTCGTAAGCCCATCCATCACTATCGTAAATAGGAAATGGCTTAAAACAGATCTTTGATGTAACCCAACCGTTATAGGAAAATTGGTTGTCACCCCTCCACAAGTGCGGACATTGGTTACTACTCCTTTATACATATCTTTAATTATACTAATGTACTTGAGAGAAACACCTTTCTTCATCATTGTCCACCAAAGAACGTCCTTAGGTACTCTATCGTAAGCCTTCTCCAAATCAATAAAAACCATATGCAAATCTTTGTTCCCCTCTATTTCTCTCAATAAGTTGTCTAAGAAGATGTATAGCTTCCATAGTTGATCTTTCAGGCATAAAACCAAATTGATTCTCCGATATCATGACAACCTTCCTCAACCTAGACTCAATCACCCTCTCCCAAAGTTTCATAGTATGACTCATGAGTTTTATACCACGATAGTTTGTGCAATCTTGTATATCACCCTTATTCTTATATAGAGGCACCAAAGTACTCTTCCTCCACTCATTAGGCATCTTATTTGTCCACCAAATCTTATTAAAAAGATTTGTCAACCATCCTAAACCTTTCTCTCCCAAGCATTTCCAAGCCTCGATAGGTATACCATCTGGGCCAACTGCTCTTCTTGATTTCATTTTCTTCAAAGCCTCTTCAATTTCTTTCTTTTGAATCTTGCGCATGAAGTCACGATCCATCTCATGAAAAGGAACAGAGAAGTCTCCAAGATCCTGAGCATGACTTCCATTAAAAAGCTTATCAAAATAATCTTTTCATCTTTCCTTAATCTCCTCATCTTTGACTAAAACCCTTTGTGTTTCATTTTTGATACATCTAACCATACCCAGATCCCTCGATTTCCTATCTCTTATCTTTGCAGGCCTATAAATATCCTTCTCGCCCTCTTTAGTATCCAACTTGTCATAAACCTCCTTATATACCTTATCCCTCGCGTTATGAACTACTTTTTTAGCTTCCTTCTTTGCTATCATATACTTATCCAAATTCTCATTATCGCGACTTACTTAGATTTCTATAACACTCTCTTTTAAACTTAATAGCTAATTTAACATCCTCGTTCCACCATGATGTATCCTTACCTAGCGGTGCACCGCCTTTAGACTCACCCAATACCTCCTTAGCCACCTTTCTCATGCCACCCACTATCTTATTTCACATTGATTCTGAATCCTCTTCGAGACACAAATCAGCTTCCTTAACTACCTGCTCTACAAACATTTCTTGTTTAGCTCATTTTAGTGCCCACCACTTAATTCTAGGATCTATCCTATGTCTATCTCTTTTACGCATTGTCTAATTCTAAGATCTAAAATTAAGACTCAATGTTGTGTAGCTACACTTTCTCTCGGTATAACCTTACAATCGATGCAACAACCCCTACCTCTCTTTCTAAGTAGGAAAAAATCTATCTGACTCGTATTAACCCCACTTTTAAATGTTACTAGTGTTAGAATTGTATTTGTATCGGATATGGATCCGATATTGGATCCATATCCGAGCGTATGCTTTCCCCATGCTTGGGCGGTGGCATACTTGTAATCCTGTATATTTTTCATGTATTTTGTTCAGTAGTGTTAGATCCTATATATATCTTATTAAGAGAGGGTCACGATACTTTTAACGTGCCCTACTTTCCATTTGGCATCCTCCTCCTCTCCCCCTCTCCTCTCTTCTCTTTATTTTGTATTTTCAGATTGAAGGCTATTCTCCAAAGCTTGAAGGTGCACTATCTTGAAGCCCTATTCAGATTCTTTCATCTTGAAGCCCTATTCAGATTCTTTCATGGTATCAGAGCAACCCACGATCGACGCCTGTTTCTCCAGCCACGAGCGAGTCTTCTCCAGCCACGATCGACGAACTGCTGAGTTACGTCTGCCTTCTTCATCACGCCTGTCAACCAGGCCACGATCTGCTGAGTTTGATCTTCATTCTTCAGCCGAGTGCCTGATCCTCATCCTTCAGCCGAGTGCCTGATTCTTCAGCCGAGTGCCTGATCCTCATCCTTCAGCCGAGTGCCTGATCCTTCAGCCGAGTACCTTTGGAAACGCAAATATTATATCAGCATAATCATGTCCACCCTCTCTTCGAGTTTTCTCTCCCAACTCATCTCCCAAAAGTTAACCCATTCCAACTATTTGACGTGGAAACGTCAGATAGTCCCTTTCATTAAGAGCCATTGTCTATATGGTCATATTGATGGCTCTACTCCAGCCCCGCCTGAATTGATTTTGGGTGAAACAAAGGATGCTACTAGTTCGGTGACTGCTACAGATAATATCCCTAATCCAGCATATGCCGTATGGATGGCACATGATCAGGCTTTAGTTGCTTATATTACTTCTACCCTCTCTGAAGAAGTGCTTGCAGGTATAGATGATGATATCTCAGCTTTTCAACTATGGAATACGCTTGCAAATACATACTCTCAAGTTTCAGAAGCTAGATATCTTCAATTGAAGCGTCAATTTCAAAGCATAAATAGAGGCTCCAGATCTGTACTTGAGTATCTCTATGAGATTAAAAATGTAAGCGATCAACTTGCTGTTATTGGCCATCCTATTTCAGACAAGGATAAAGTTCAGCAGGCTCTTAGTGGTCTAGGGTCAGAGTTTGATATATTTTGCACTGCTCTGGAGGTTCTCCCTGTCTTACCCTCTTTTGAAGACTTAAAGGCAAAATTGATCCAGCATGAGGCTAGTAGAGTTCACAGGCATGATGCTTCCATTTCTACTTCGCCCAGTATTTTAGTTACTTCTACACATGGTGTGTCAGGACAGCGTGCACATACTTGGACTCATACATCCGGACAAGGAAAGGGTATTCTTCCTACTCCTCAGGGCAACACTCTTGTTAACATGCCAAAGCGTATCCCTACATGTTTCTATTGCAACAAGAGAGGACATGTTAAATCTGAATGTTGGCACAATCCTCAGAACAAAGCTAAGGGAGGTCGACGTGATCACAGGCCAACCCCCTCTATCATTTCTAGAGCGTCTTCCTCCTCATTCACGCCCGATGCACAACTCTTAATGACAGCTATTTCTAATCTGAATCTCAAGCAAAATGATGATGGTGTCTGGTATGTGGATTCTGGTGCTGCCGCCCATGTGACTGATGATGCAGGTAAACTCTCTAGTGCATCTCCATATTTAGCAAAAGGTTCTGTAGTTACAGGTGATGGCACTCACCACAAAATTACTCACATTGGTAATGCATATGTTTCTTTGCCGCATACTTCTCTTCCTTTACACAATGTTTTAGTCGTCCCTAATGTCAAGAAAAACATTATTTCAGTATCTAAACTCATTGATGACTCTTCCACATCAGTTGAATTCACTCCTTCCTCTGTTTTTGTCAAGGATCCTCTCACCAAGACGATATTCGCTGAAGGAATTCGTGAAGGCAACATGTACGTCCTCAAAGAAGCTCCTCCAGTGTCCAAGTCCAGTTCATCTGTTTCTTTTCCTATCAGTCCGAATGAAGTCAATTTGACTCGAATTGATATGCCGTCCATTTGGCATAATCGATTAGGCCATTGTAGTCATTCTTTTATTTCTAGCCTTGTTAATAATGGATTGTTGCACAAATCCAGTCTGAGACCTGTTAGTGAGTCAGGCATGTACTCAAGCTGTCAACTTTGTAAGAGTCATGCCCTTCCTTTTAATTCCATCAATAAAAGAGCTTCTAAATTGTTTGAAAACGATTTACTCTGATGTTTGGGGACCAGCTCCTGTCTCATCTCCTTTCGGCAGTAGATACTATGTCATTTTTGTTGATTCTTTTTCTCGCTATACATGGATACACTTCATAAAACACAAATCTGAAGTGTTCCGTTTGTTTAGCCAATTTCATGCCCTCATCCAAAATAAATTTTCATCCAACATAGTGCATTTTCAATGTGATGGTGGTGGTGAATATTTATCATCTGAATTTACTGAATACTTGCTAAATCATGGCATCACTAGACAGATATCTTGTCCACACACACCACAGCAAAATGGCATTGCAGAACGCAAACACCGACACATTGTAGAGACTGCCTTAAGCATGCTCCATGACACTGATCTCCCTATGACTCTATGGACTGAGGCATTTCACACGGCCGTTTATGTTATAAATCGATTGCCTTTAGCTCTTCTCGCAGGGAAATCTCCTTTCTTTCTTTTGAATCATGAGCATCCTAAGTATGATGAGCTTCGGGTTTTTGGATGCATTTGCTATGTTCATGTTGATTCCAGCCTCCGGAACAAACTTCAGGCTCGGGCTATAATGTGTCAGTTTGTGGGCTATGCAGACCATTATCGAGGCTATAGGTGCTATAATCCCCTAACAGGCCGTATACATATTTCAAGACATGTTGTTTTTGATGAACTCAGATTGCAGTTTCACACTTCTTCCAAGGCTATTCATGATTCAGCGTCCAGACTATATGATCCATGGTTATGTGCTAATATCTTAGGCGATGGGATTCAACCGACCACTTTTCCAGCCCCTTCTGACAGTACTCACATTGAAGCAGAAATGTCTGATGCCCAGATGGATAGTACTCACATTGAAGCAGACATGTCTGATACTCAGATGGCTGATCCTCCTTTAGACAGATTTTCTGGCTTGGTTTATTCTCGTCGCACTCCTGCCTCTACTACTGATTCTGTCATTGTTCCTTCTCATCCACGAAGGTCCACTCGAGCGAGACATCCCGTGGATAGATGGATAAGCTATAACACTTTCACTTTGGATTTTCAGCTTTTTATGACCAGTTTGCATAAACAGACTGAACCAAAGTGTTACTCTCAGGCCTCTCAAAATTCCCGTTGGATTGAAGCCATGAATGAAGAAATGGAAGCCTTGAATGAATGTCAAACATGGGAAGTCGTTCCACGGCCAAGGGATAAGAATGTTGTTGGGTCTAAATGAGTTTATAAAATCAAATATAAACCAGATGGCAGTATTGATAGGTATAAAGCTCGACTTGTGGCTAGAGGTTTCACTCAACAACATGGGGAAGATTATGATGAGACTTTCAGCCCTGTTGTTAAGATGAGTACCATTCGAGTTATTCTCTCTCTTGCTGTTACTTTTGGATGGTCATTACATCAACTTGATGTCAAAAATGCTTTTCTTCATGGTTTCCTCAAAGAGGACGTCTACATGGAACAACCACCAGGATATGCTACTAATGATTCTAATCTATGGGTATGCAAGTTGCACAAGTCATTATATGGGTTAAAACAGGCTTCTCGTTCATGGTTTGAAAGGTTCTCCCTTCACATTCAAGAAGCTGGTTTTCAGAAGAGTGCTCTTGATCATTCTCTTTTTTATCTATCACAAAGGAGGGATCACTACTTGGTTATTGATATATGTGGATGACATTGTTCTCACGGGAAATACTTCCTCTCATATCGTCCAAATCAAAGAAGTGTTAGAACAACACTTCAAAATGAAAGATCTCGGGGACCTCAGATATTTTTTGGGTGTTGAATTAGACAGGATTGAGGATTCCCTCACTCTTTCTCAACACAAGTATGCCCTTGATATTCTCACATCCTCTGGTATGTCTGATTGTAAGCCCATTAACACGCCCAGCGTTTTGCATGCAAAGTTGAACGTTTCAGATGGCAGTCCTGCATATCCTGTTCCTACCCTTTACCGCAGTATTGTTGGGAAACTTCAATATTTGACATTCACTCGGCCCGACATTGTATATGCTGTCAATCAAGTTTCCCAGTTTATGCATGCTCCCACAGACACTCATATGGAAGCTGTCAAGCGTATCTTACGTTATCTCAAGGGGACTATTGGCGATGGACTTACTTATAAACGCATGTCTCCTACTGTGGATGGTCATATTATCTCTACTTACACTGATGCTGATTGGGGAAGCGATCTTGATGAACGCCGATCTGTTTCTGGCTATTGTGTCTTTCTCAATTCTAATCTTGTCTGTTGGAGTAGTCGCAGACAACGCGCCATTGCAAAATCCAGCACAGAAGCTGAATATAGGGCCATGGCTGCTGGCACTGCCGATGCTACTTGGCTTCGTCACCTCCTTGGGGAATTATCTCTTCCTATTGCTCAATCTTCCATGCTGGTTGACAATCAAAGTGCCATTAAAATTTCATTCAATCCCATACTTCACAGTCGTACCAAGCACATTGAGATTGATCAACATTTCATTCGTCAGAAAATAGAAGATGAGGAAATCTCCCCTGCATATATACATACTTCTGAACAAGTTGATGATCTTTTCACCAAAGGACTCACTGGATCACAGTTTTGGCATTTGAAGAACAAGTTGGGCATGATGAAAACTCATGCACAACTTGAGGGGGGATGTTAGAATTGTATTTGTATCGGATATGGATCCGATATTGGATTCATATCCGAGCGTATGCTTTCCCCATGCTTGGGCGGTGGCATACTTGTAATCCTGTATATTTTTCATGTATTTTGTTCAGTAGTGTTAGATCCTATATATATCTTATTAAGAGAGGGTCACGATACTTTTAACGTGCCCTACTTTCCATTTGGCCTCCTCCTCCTCTCCCCCTCTCCTCTCTTCTCTTTATTTTGTATTTTCAGATTGAAGGCTATTCTCCAAAGCTTGAAGGCGCACTATCTTGAAGCCCTATTCAGATTCTTTCATCTTGAAGCCCTATTCAGATTCTTTCAACTAGATGAGACTCTCTTTTCCTAAACCAAGTGTTTGCTAAGATCATATCATAGGACAAACCAAAATCTAAAATCCTTTCTCCACTTTCGTTTCTTTCTCCTATACCATAGTCTCCATGGATACTCTCAAATCCATCCCTACTAATGCCTACATGTCTATTAAGGTCATTGCTGATGAAAAACTTCTCCATAAGATATCCCGTACTACTCCATCTAAATCTTCCCAAAATTGACGCTTAATGGAATCATCTAAACCTACTTGAGGTGCATAAACACTAATAATATTATTAATTTTTGTACATAATACTAATTTAATAAGTAAAATCCTATCACCCTTCCTACAGACCTCAACTACATTATCTATAAACTCACGACTCATAACAATCCCTACTCCATTCCTATTCCTATTTATTCCTGTATACCAAATCTTATATTCCCAAGGTTCTATCACTTTTGCTTTCTCACCTACCCATTTGGTCTCTTGTAAACATAAAATATCAATCTTTCTCCTACACATAACATCTACTAACTCTACCAACTTACCAGTTAAAGACCCTATGTTCCAAGTGGCTAACCTAATTTTATGGTCTTGGACTAACTTCTTTACCCCCACCTGTCCAACAAAATGAGGGAAGTCTTGCTTATTTGACACCACACCCGGGCGCCAGTGTGACGCGTCGCTTCTGGGCGACGACCTAGCAACCCTTGCTCATTTATCATTGCCTCCGGGCCTATAGAGTACAACGCGTCGCTCAGTAGGGAACACCCCAACAAAATTCTCATATTGGTTCATATTCATAGGGTATGACTAAGTTTTTATGCTGGTTGTCACTGGCCTACCGCAACCCTCCTCCTTTATCTGGGCTTGGGACCGACAATGTATAACTAAACAGTTATACATAGGGTGCATGCATGATATATATATATATATATGTATGTATATATATATATATATATATATATATATATATATATATATATATATATATATATATATATATATATATGGGAACTTGCTAAATGGGTTCCATTCTAAATGAACCAAGGTCGTCCGATCATGTTTTGATCGAACAACCCTAGTTAGTCCGTCTCCCTTCTCCCCTCTCCCCTCTCCCCTCTCCCCCTCCCTTTTCGCCAGCAGCCACTCAGGCGACACCCAACAGCTCCAGCAAGGTGTCCAGCTACATCCAAAAGCTTCTGTGTGGTATCCAATATATATATATATATATAATTGTCACCAATATCAGCGATATTTTGAAAATATCGCGAGAAATACTGGTATTTTAAGTTAGCCGATATTAAAGGTAATATCTTGCGATATTTTGAAAATATCGCCAAAAGAAAAAATATCGCGATATTTTTGGGGAAAACTCTTTTTTTATTTTAAGTTTGCATTTCCTATTTTTTATTTTTAAAACCTTTAAAACATGTTTCTTTATATTTTTGGAAAAAAAAATCTGCAAAACTTATTATTTTCTTAGCTTTTTTGTTGTTATTTATATTTTTTTTCAAAATTTTAAACCTTTGAGATATTCCTGAGATTTATCAACTTTTGAAAATCTCTTCGAGAAATTCCCTTGCCGAGAAATTACCTTTAACGATATATGTGACTATGATATATATATATATATATATATATATATATATATATGCAGAGAGAGAGAGGATTGTGTTTCCCTGTTTTTCGTTAGGTCACCATTCGGACCCTCTAAAAATCATAGTTTAGGTGTTTTATGCTAGATCTGAACCGTTAGATGTGTTTATCATTGGTTATTCAATAGAAATTGCTCAAATGTGTATTTTAAAGAGGTAAACAAATCAATGGCTGATATTGTACTAAAATTTGATGATAAAATATAAATATTTTCAATCAAATCAATTCAAAACAAATCTTGCTTCTTAATAAATAAGCAATGATAAACATGTAATGGTTCAGATCTAGCATAAAATACCTAAAACTATGATTTTTGGAGGGTCCTAAGGGTGACCTAACAAAAAAGGGTGCAACACAATCCCCATTCTCATATATATATATATATATATTAAAAAATGTGCTAACATAATATATGTTTTTAAAGTTTAAACGTTGTTGGTTGATGATTTATATTGAATGGTTGAAATTGTTTATTTGTTTGACAATAATTTTGTTGTTTGTATGTTTTAACCATGTATTAATATGTTTAGGTTCTGCAAGTTCTCTTAGATTCTTGTATATGTGTCACACCATCTGTCAGCATTTTGAGTCAAATTGGTCATAACTGGACAAATGACTTGCCATTCTAAATTTTAACACTAAACTACTAATGAATAAAGGAAACCCAATACTGTCTGCTTGTTTTACAATATTTGCAGGCATTTTTGAAAATGGGGTCCTCTTTCTTCTTATCAATGGTTTCTAGTCCTATATTTAATGGTAAATGAAAAGTTTTTGAAATACAGTCTTTTATTTATGAGCATACTTCATTTGAGATTTTTTTCGTTCATGATCCTTTTCTCTGGTTTTCGTTGTTGTAGGCTAGATTTTTCCACAGAAAATGCTGTGTCACTGTCTGCAAATCATCTACAGAAGTTGAGACTTTCCTTCAAACTAACTAGTCCTCAAGGCAAGGTTTTTGAGCCACATCAGGTCTGTGAACAGTCTCTTTAATGTGTCCTAATTAATGCTCCTTGTGATTTAGTTTGACATGACTTTTTGTCTTCCAGGTGTTCTTGAAGTTGAGACATGAGACAAAAATCGAACATATATTTGTCATTGGGAGTTCCAGAAATCAGTTCAAGATAACATTGGTTCGATTCTCCTACCTTCTTTCTCGCTTGCAGCATGAAATATTATGTGTAGAGTGATTCATTGTTTAGCTAACTAAATACTTGAAATGAGCTGGACAAGTCATTATGATGAACCCTCTACATTCTTTAAGTTGTGTGGTCGAAATGTTAGACCACTTGATGCTTGTGATGAGATCACTGAATTCCTGTGTCCAGAGTACTCAAGCATCTGCAAGATTTTAATTACCCATTTCTTCTATTTATTTATTCGTCAATATATCCAGTATCAAGATCTAATGCTCTCATGGGTGGCTGCGAAGCTCATTTGCTTCTTGAATCGCCAGTTTCTAGCTTAGTGGTCACTAGATAGATTGGTGCATGGATTAGCATAGCTGTACTTTCTGATAATATATTGGCTTCTAAAGTAAGTTGCTAATTATCATTAATTTTGGTTTCCTTGCCAAAGGTGGAAGTGGAATTGAAGCGAGAAAAGAGGGCTTCTTAGGTTCATGTGAGGCAGGAAGAAATGATTACAAGATGTTTAAAACATGAATAAGAAGTTTTCTTAGAATTCAGAAGAAAATATTCAAAATTGTCATATTAGATGATAATGCTGTTACATCTATGAATAACTAATTAAACTTTTGTTTTAACAACATGCTCATATAACCTAAAGACTTTTTATTGTATAATTATATAATTAGTTTATTGTATGTGTATAGATTATAAAGAAGAAAATTGTTATGAACATAAGTTCAAAGAAGAAACACTACCCTCTAATGTTGTAATAACAAGTGAATAGGAAATAATGAATAAAGTTCAGCATATATTTGAGTTATATGCAAAAGGGCACATAATAGTATACATGCTCTTATTATGAGAAGCGAATCCTCAACACTTTTACCTTGACTTAATTTTATTGAGTGAGTTACCCAGAATGCCTTTGCTTTTAATAAAATTATTATTTCAATATAAGAAATTAATGTATGAGTTACCATTTGTTATTTATTCCTTAATTCAATTAGAATAGATCAACTACGATTCTTTCAGATAGAAATCAAATTCCTTGTGCAAACATTTTGCTTTTTTAATGAAAGCACGATTTTGTGTTAAAAACCTCGTGCTTGGTGGCATGCTTCTAATATGGGACATGCTTTGGAATTGCTTACTTTTCAGCTTCTGAAGTGGTTTCCAGGGAAGCAAGCTTTGATGGATAGGCAGAATATTCCAGTAACCATGATTTATATAGTAATCTATTAGTTTAACATAGGCTACTCCAGCGAAATGTTGCTATCTAGTGGTCTAATTGCACTATGTGCTGCAGTCTCAGTGCTTGTGGTGTCTACTGATTTAACATGAGTTATTTTTTCATGATCATGAGACTTGCCATAGCTGATGTCTAGTGCACTTTTTGTTTGCTGGTTGCCACAGAATTTAAGCTTCACTGCCAGAAAATATGTGGTGTTGCCTATGGAGATGGTTCAAAGTGTGATACTGTAGGAAATTAGTCTATGATGACATTGATTCTGCTCACTATAGATTTTGTAATGGAAGGGTGTAAGATAGCACTTATACTCTTGAAGCTTTGTTTAGGATAAGCAGGTGTTAGTATGAGGTCGGTAGGGTCAAACCAGCATAAAAGTTATGTGACAATCTCTCGATGGAAGACTTCATCTTTTAGATTAGTTCTACACTTCTATTTACCATTTTTTCATTTTCTCTTATCATGATTTTTGTCAGCTTGTTCTAGTTTACATTACATCAGAAAAATGAAGATTTATGTAGCTGTCTGTGCATCAGAAAACTGAATATTTAGGGTATCTATGGGGTTTTATTTGCCTTCTGCAATAGTTGTAATTGACTGCGTTTTGTTTGTTGCTGTTTGTAGGACTTCCTTGGTCTTGTTGAGAAGTTTTACTATCTCTCTGGAAAATATGAACTTGAACTTACAGTAGGTGATTCCATGATGGTAAGCACCACATTATTTCTTTGGTTCGTATTATTGTTGCATAGATGAAAGATTCACTTCTTTATTATTATTATTATGCAGGAGAACTCGTTTTTACAGGCTCTTGGCAGCCTGGATTTAGATTTACCTGACCCTCCAGAGAAGGCAACTCGGCCCCTTCCTCAGCCTGTTGATGTGTACTCGAGGTTTGGTCCTAAACCTGAGATAGTACACATCTTCAGAACACCAGAGAAGCGTCCTCCCAAGGAGCTTTCCTTTGCATTTTTGGCTTTTACTTTGTTTCCATTTGTTGGATTCCTAATTGGGGTAATTTTCTTGCCTTTTAGTTTTCTAACCCACTTTTGTTATTGGCTCCAACCTTTTTCACTTTTTATGTGCTTTGATATGCTTTTGCACATGATTATTGCCTCCCACATTTCTCCCCTTTTATTTCTTATGTATCCTTGCACATTCACATGCACACACACAATATCATGCTTAGTGACATGGTTACTCACTTGTTTGTCCTTTTATTCCCCAAAAAGCTCTATGGTATCTTTAATATATAGTTTATATTGGGGTATCATTTTTAACTTCTAGTGACAAGTTCATTCCTAAACTATGTCACAGACATTCTCAGAAATTTGTGTGCAGGTTAAAAACTATATATTCCTAAGCATCTGTATATGCCTTACTTGCAGTGATTTTCTTGTCAAAAACTCAAACACTACCTGAGCAGTATCTGGATAATATAAAGATAATTTGTGATATTGCTGTATATCACAATAACATCATGATGCATAGAAAAAAAAATGATACTCAGAAAATACTGTGACTGGGATACTTTTTTCTTTTCTCCTCCCCCTCAGTGTATATCAGATGTATAAGGGACCTGAGATAGAAGTGACTGTTAAATTACTTACTGACAGACCCAGATGGCGTCATTTACAAACTTTACTCAGTGGGCCTATAGCTGGAGGCCTCGGTTTCATCTTGAAAGAATGAAACCCTAATCTACAGTGAGAGAAGAGAAGAGAGGGAGAGAGAAAATTCCAGTTGAAAGGAGGGTTCAGTCCATCGTGACTGCCCTCTCATTCTATTTAACATAAAGTGTAAACATTAGGGTACGAAAATACCCTTTTACGAAATAATAATTTACAATACATGAATTGGATCTGGACCCGATCCATTATACAAATGGATCGGGTCAGACATACAATGAAGATAATAATGTCTTCTTTTCAGCCTCCCTCAAGTTGTGCATGGTGTTGGACCATGAACAACTTGTTCTTCAAAAACCAAAATCTATCCTTTGTTAACCCTTTAGTGAGGATATCAGCAACTTGTTCTTTTGTTGACACATACATGGGCTCAATCTCTTTGTCTTCAACCTTTTTCCTGATAAAATGTTGATCTATTTCAATGTGCTTTGCTCGACTATGGTGAATGGGATTGAATGACATGTTGATGGCACTTTGATTGTCACACAGCAACAGTGATCGAGCAATCGGCTCTCCCATTTCAGTCAGAAGATGTCTTATCCATGTACCCTCGGCCGTGGCAGTGGCCATTGATCTGTATTCGGCCTCAGTGCTCGATCTAGCAACCGCCTTTTGTTTTCTACTGCTCCAGGATACCAAGTTTGGCCCCATGAAGCTGCAATAACCAGATACTGATCGTCGTTCGTCTGGATCCCCCGCCCAATCAGCATCAGCATAAGTAATAATCTCATGGCCCCCACCTGGATCTAATTCTTCCTTGCCTTTGTATACCAGCCCATCACCCACTGTACCCTTTAGGTAGCGAAGTATACGTTTGACTGCCTCCATATGTGACACACGAGGTTCATGCATAAACTGGGATACCTGATTAACCGAATATACTATGTCAGGTCTAGTAAAAGTCAGGTATTGCAACATGCCAACTAAACTGCGATACTTAGTGGGATCTCCATATATATCCCCTTCTTGCGAACTCAATTTCTGATGAATGACACTTGGAGTTGTTAACGGCTTACAATCTGTCATGCCTGCTCTGCCGAGAATGTCCAACGTATATTTGTGTTGAGTAAGGGTAAGTGTATCATTCTTGTTATCAACTTCTACCCCAAGAAAATATCGCAGCTCTCCCAAATCTTTCATCTTAAATCTCTGATTTAATAACTTCTTCACCTGCTCAATGTGGCTTTTACAATTTCCTGTGATGATGATATCATCTACATATATCAACAGAAGAGTAGTAACTCCTTGTTCATTGTGAATGAATAATGAGTAATCCAGATGAGACCTAGTAAAGCCATGCCGTTGTATTTCTAGAGAAAAACTGTCGAACCAGGAACGAGAAGCTTGTTTCAAACCATAGAGTGCTCTCTTTAATTTGCATACATATTTTTTGGCGTCTCGTTCTGCATACCCAGTGGGTTGTTCAATGTAGACCTCTTCTTTTAAATCCCCGTGCAGAAAAGCATTTTTTACATCCAGCTGACTCAATGTCCATCCATGTTTAATGGCTAGACTCAACACAATACGAATAGTCCCCATCTTAACAACAGGACTAAAAGTTTCATCAAAGTCTTGGCCTTCCTCTTATGTGAATCCCTTGGCTACAAGTCGAGCCTTGTACCTTTCGATGCTCCCATCTGGTTTATATTTTATCTTGTACACCCATTTTGACCCAACGACATTTCTGTTCAGTGGTCTAGGCACAATCTCCCATGTACCACATTCATGTAAGGCCTCCATTTCTTCATTCATTGCTTCTACCCATCTTCTAGAGCTCGCAGCTTGATAGAACATAAGAGGCTCATCCTCTTTACTTATGGATGTCAAGAATAACTGAAAATCCATTGAAAAAATTTTATAACTTACCCACCTGTCAAGCGGATGTCGAATCCGTGAAGATCTTCTGATATCTCCAGATGGATCCGTGTTCGTACAAGGAATGAATGAGGGCTCTTTCTCTCGCCGAGTGTACACAATTCCCTTATACCTTGTTGGCTCCAAGTCATATGTGACAGTTTCCTTCGTTTGAGTCTCATTGGCTGAATCCTCATGTGGCTCATTTTGACTGCAATTTTCTGGACAGTCTACTGTACCGTTGGATAAGAGTTCTGAATTTAACCATGGGTAGTATACCTCAATGCTGGAGCTTGAGTTATCAGTATCTACCATAGTTGAATTAGTATCCTGATCGGCAAAGTTCATTTCATCGAAAATAACATTCCTTGATATTTTGACACGCTTACTCAGGGGATCATAGCACCTGTACCCTTTGTAATCTTCTGCATATCCTATAAACCTGCATTTCAAAGCCTTATCTTGGAACTTGTGCCTGAGAGAGCTATCAATGTGCACATAACAAACAGACCCAAACACATGTAATTCATGATAATCAGGTTGTATGCCAAAAAGCGAGAAGTATGGTGACTTATTCTCTAAGATATTCATGGGTAAGCGATTTATCACATGAACTGTGGAGTGGAAAGCCTCAGTCCATAATGATAATGGGAGATTGCTCCCGTGCATCATGCTCATCGCAGTCTCAACAATATGTCGATGCTTCCTCTCAGCAATCCCATTTTGTTGAGGTGTATGAGGGCAAGACACTCTTCTCTTTATCCCATTATGTTGAAGAAAATTAACAAAATCACTCGAGGAGAATTCACCTCCTCCATCACACTGGAAATTAAGAATGTTGATAGAGAAATGATTTTGAACAAAAGAGTGAAATTTCTGGAACAATCCAAAAACTTTTGATTTGTGCTTCATAAAGAATATCCAAGTGTAACGTGAGTAACTATCAATGAAAATAAGATAGTATTTACTGCCAGAAAAAGAAGTGATTGGAGCAGGACCCCAGACATCTGAACAAATGACCTCAAACGGCCTTGAAGCTCTTTTATTAATGGAAGCAAAAGGTAAAACATGACTCTTACATAGATGACAGCTAGAACATTTTGTATCAACGACTTCTGAACTCAGACTGGACTTAGGAATAAGATTATTCATGACAAGTTTTTCAATGAAATGACGACCACAATGGCCAAGACGACTATGCCAAAGTCTTGGCTTATTACTTTCAGAAACATTAAATATAAAATCAGAATCAAAGACTTGACGTTGGTGAGGCTTCAAGGATGAATAGTTGGAATGAATGAAGGAAGGATCTTCTTGGAAGATGTACATGTTGCCCCATCGTTGTCCTTCAGCGAATATCCTCCTCGTGTGAAGATCCTTGACATAAACAGAAGAGGGAGTAAATTCGACTGAAGCATTAGCATCATCAACAAGTTTTGAGACAGAAACAATGTTCTTTTGAATATTAGGGGCATGGATGACACTTACAAGTTTAAGAGAGGATTTTGACATGTGTATAATGGCATTTCCAGTGTGTGAGATGGCATGATGGGATCCATCTCTTGTGACTATGCTATTCTTTCCAACATAAGGTGTAAGAGTCAAGAGCTTACCTACATCACCTGTAACATGAGTAGCTGCTCCGGAGTCGACATACCAAATCCCTTTGTCATTTTGCTTCATATTTAATCCTGCCAAAGCTGCCAACAGTAACTCTTTTACTTCTCCATCCCTTTTTGCCTCTGCTTGTGGAGCTTTCCCTTTGTTTTGGGGATTAAACCAACAATTCGCTTTAATGTGCCCTTTCTTGTTGCATAGGAAACAGGTGGGAATGGGTCGTTGTCCCTGGACATTGGGTGTTGAAAGAATGCCACGACCTCTATAGTTATTTCTCCCTTGGCCTCCTTTTCCTCGAAAGGAACTTCCTCTACCTCGACCATAACTCATTCCCATAGCCAGCACATCTTGTGTCTCGGAATTCCCATGGGATGTTTCAGAGGAACCTTTCAGATTCATCTCATATTGCAATAATTTTGCACGAAGATCTTCAAACTTTGGAAGTTCTGGTAGACATAGTAAGGTTGTCGTCATAACATGATAGTCTGGCCCCAATCCACTCAAGGTTTGTTGTACTTTATCTTTTTCACTGACAAGACACCCAACAACTACCAACTGATCTGTGATGCCTTTCATTTTATTCAGGTATTCCATAATAGACATGAAATCTTTCTTCAGCATTTGAAATTCTCGCTTAAGAAACATGATTCTTGCCTCAGAAATTTGTGAATATGTTTGAACTAACATATCCCACAGTTCCTTTGCCGAACAATCATCAGGAAGAGCAATAAGGACCTCCTGTGAAAGAGTTGAAGTGATGTATGCCACTAGCGATTGATCTCTCTTCATCCAAGCAACATATTCTGGATTCTTGTGAAGAACAACAGATTGTTCTCCTTTATCGTTCGCCTTTTCTTGCGAAAGAAATTCTGGAGGCGATGGGACTGATCCATCCAAGTGACCAGAGAGGTCCTGACTTTTTATAAACGGAATAATCTGTCTTTTCCAGGTTAAGAAATTGCAGTTATTCAATTTTTCAGAAACTAGTTGACCAAGAAAACTTGAGGACATGCATGATTGCCCGTGAGTGAATTCCATTTGATGAATATAATTGAACTGACACTTAGGTAAAACAAAGAACTCGGCTAACTTCTTCAGATTAGGAAAGACAGATGGCTGTTAGCAGACAGTTCTCTTTAGATTCAACAAAAGATGCAAAGTAGAAGAAAGAAAATTACAGATTGACAGGGATTAGCAGGTAGCAGGAAAACACATATTCAATGCAGGGAAAATCAGTAAGGAAAACAGCAGGAGGAAATCACAGATCAAGAGGGGTAGATGGGCAGTGATTTCTTCAAATCACAAATCACAGAACTGTAAGAAAAACAACAAGAGAACAACAAAAATTAACCACGGATAGAGAGATGATCGAATTTTCACAAAGGAAAGGGGGAACCTGATTTTATTAGACACAGATTTTGTTGACAGAAACACACAGATGAAGGTTCCAGAATCACGCTGGGTATTCACGCTGATTCACGCTGATTGGTGACAAAGGCTGGTATTCACGCTGGGTATTCACACCCAGATTCACGCAGATAGCTATGCAGATCCACGCTGATGCAGATCCACGCTGAAATCACGTTGATTCACGACCATACATTCTTCACTGGGTATTTACGCTGGGTATTCACACCCAGATTCACGCAGATAGCTGATGCAGATCCACGCTGATGCACACGCTGTGCTTTCTTCACGCAGATACACGCCTTGCTTTCTTCACGCAGATTCACGCAGATCCACGCCCTGCTCTGATACCATGAAAGAATGAAACCCTAATCTACAGTGAGAGAAGAGAAGAGAGGGAGAGAGAAAATTCCAGTTGAAAGGAGGGTTCAGTCCATCGTGACTGCCCTCTCATTCTATTTAACATAAAGTGTAAACATTAGGGTACGAAAATACCCTTTTACAAAATAATAATTTACAATACATGAACTGGATCTGGACCCGATCCATTATACAAATGGATCGGGTCAGACATACAATGAAGATAATAATGTCTTCTTTTCACATCTCCCCTGTTATAAGCTTGATTTTAATCTGGCAGCTCCAGCTTATTATTGTGTAGGTGTTGTTGCACCATTAGTGGCAGATGAATATGTGCCTTTGAAGATTCTTGCAGTGTATGGTATTTCACTTTTAACTGATGCTCGGTGTCTATGATTTTTGCTGATAAACTATTATAGTTGATGCAATAATTATTATTGTTTCAAACAAAATGTTGCAAGTTGTAAGTTGAATTAATGCATGCGTAAAGTCTTACTCAGATTTCACAAATGTCCAGAGTTGCCATCCATACAATTGCATAGCAATTTTGTTTCATGTATTTTTTGTTGTGGTTCTGTTCCAGTTACTTCGTCTGGGAGTAAATTTGAAGAATTTTCCTTCATCAACGTTGCCAGCAACATTTGCCATCCTCTTCCATGTTGGCATTGCAGCTGTTCTTTCGCTCTATCTGCTTTTCTGGATCAAGGTTCTTACTCTTGTACACTTGATTTTTTTCCATTTGTTAGCAGTTTAATATGAATATTCAGGTGGTGCTAGAAAAGCGATTAAAAAATGCCTGATGGGTTTTCAAAAAAAAGTGACATGGCTTTTTGGTCATTGGATGCTCCAAAATATTCAAATGTGTTTTTAGTTGACAGACTTTCCCCTCATGGTCTGTCCGACACATCTCATTTGTCCATTTCAAAAGGAATGGAAATGTTCATGAGTAGCGATCCGAAGATCTCAGTTAGCCTAGATGTAACCATAACGCACATTGGAATACTACTCTATTTGTTGACCAGTAAAGAATTCCATATGTAACCCACTTGATTCTTCAAAAATACATCGTATTTACCTTCATTGTTTGTCAATTGAGCAGTACAGGTATTATATGTGGCTGTGGACCAGGCCTGAAATGAAGTTGGTTTTGAATTTTTTACATGCCACTCTCTTGGGATACTGAAAAAAGACTAATGGATGTCTTAGGGGATAAGGATGTTTGTTTAATTAGGTTCTACTTAATTTATACTGTATGGTCTTTATCTCCAATCTGAGGATGCATCTAGATGCAAGCAGAATGTTTAGGGCTGTCAATCCCGTTTCATGACATGACCCCATTCTATGTAGAGTTGTGTTTGGGTGGAGAAAATAGCCCCATTTTTTGGTCAGGTGGGTTCCATGGGGGAGGTGATTCCGAAGCCAGCACTTTGTAACATTTCATATGGAAAGATATGGGTAGCTTCATTGCATCAGGCACCACCTTAGTATGGGGTCTGGTTCTGAACCCAGATATGGCTTTAGCTAAATTTTGGAACCGTATGTACGTAGTTAACTTGTCATTCTTTTGTACTTGGAGGTTTATAAGCATTTTCCCCTGTGCTTGTGTTTGGTGCAGCTTGATCTATTTACAACATTGAAAGCTCTTGGTCTTTTGGGAGTCTTCTTGGTCTTTGTGGGCCACAGGACACTGTCTCACTTGGCTTCGGCGTCTGCGAAACTTAAATCAGCCTGACCACTGTAATTTAGTTCCTAGGAGTGGTTTGATCGGCAACTCAGTTTTGTAGTTTTAATAATATTATTGCAATGTGTACTCTTCTATTTTTTCTGCCTTGGTAGAATGTAGGGAATAGGGATAGGGATGCGGTAATTGCAAGAGAACATTGTTTAGAAGATTGCAGCATCTTCTGCTTCTGTTTTTTCCTGTGCAAAAGCCACCTTTGGACTCTAAATATAATTTCTAAGACTGGTTTGTGATTCTCTTCATCAAGAGCCTGAGTTCCTATGGAAGTCATAAAGTAGTGTTTCACATTAGCCCTGAGCCTTGACAGAGACTGGTTCATATTTAGTTAATAAGCCAATACCAAAAAGAGAGATTTTTACCACTTTTTTGCTGCTTACAACTGATATAAATGTTAGCATTGCGCAGCTAGTCATGAAAAAGTTTTAGATGCAGAATGCTCTTGTTAGATCTTGATTGCATTTGTCTAAGCGTTTTGTAACTTGTTTACTTGCAATGACAATAATTTTTTTTTTCAATTAAAAGCGTTCCATATAGTTAATTGGTGCTGCCGTGACAGATATTGTGATAATTTGTAAATATTGCTAAATCAATATTTTTCTGTACATTTTAAACTTTCATAAAACCACTGGATATTAAAATTCCCTTGATTTTATTACCAAGGTAAATATCTTCATTTTTATCAGTAATTCCTGAGGAAATAAATCCCCCATTGTTGGAGTCTGGCAATTTCGCTCAGGCAGTTTATGCCCCAAATATTTGGTGATTCCTCTTTTAACTTTCAATCATTATTTTAAAGTTTAGACCCCTCTAAGATGATGTGGTAGTTCTCTTTTCAGCTATCTTATCCAAACCCAGTGTCCAGTGGGCTCGGACAAGATCCAGTATCGTTTTCCCTTGCGTCTAAAACCTAGGCAAAAGGATGTATATTTATGTTGACAGATGGCCGAATATGAGATGGGTTAAATAGTAATTGATAATTAGAAATTATTATTCCCTTTCTGTATGTCTTTATTTGTTGTTTACATACATGAATAAAAAAGATTTATAAATAAGAATTTTGTCTTTATTTATAATTATGCCATTGTTTGGATCACAAACTATCTAAACTAAGATTAAGAAGAAAGAGTTCTTTCAAAAATTAAAAAAATGTAAAGAAGAAAAAACAATACGGTGGGTAGGAGAGGATGAAAAGATTTATAAATAAGAGTTCTGACTTTATTTATAATTATGCCATTGTTTGGATCACAGACTATCTAAACTAAGATTAAGAAGAAAGAGTTCTTTCAAAAATTGAAAAATGTAAAAAAGAAAAAACAATGTGATGGGTAGGAGAGGATGAAAAGGAAATAGGCATGAGAAAGATTGGTCGTGATGGTGGTGTTGGTTTTGGTGTTGCAGAGGTGGTACAGATAGTGGTGGTTTTGGTGTTGAATGAGAGGTGATGATGGTTTTGAAATTGAAGATGGTGAGGTAGTGGTGGTGGTGGTCTTGGTGTTGAAGTAGTGATGTTAGTCTTGGAATTTAAAAAGATAAAGTGGTGGTGGAGGGACGAGGTAATTGAAGGGTAGCAGGTTGTGGTTGTGGTGATAAATAGGGTCTATGATGATGATGGTGGTGGTGGTCACAGTGATGAAGGTGGTAGTGCCGTGGTGGTGTTGGTAGTGTTAATGATGGTGGTGACAGTGCTGAAGAAATGGTAGTAATAGTGATGACGGCAATGAATAAAGGATGGTGGTGGTAATAGTAATTAGTAATGGAATGAGAAGTGAAACTAGAAAAGAAAAAAATTCTTCAAAACTTGTTTAAAAAAAGGAAAATTAAAACTATTTAACTAGAAAAGTTGCTGTTTAAAATGAATAGCCGAAATTATTTATAAATACATGCAAACGAGGACCTAAAATGCTACATTTATTAGACTACACGATTGTTCTTACGCCCACTTTGACTACTGCCTCACCACGGTGTGATTGGATCTTAGCATACCGAACCTCAGGCCACTTTTAGTAAAAATACATGTTTACCATTAAAATAATAAAAACAGTTTTGATTGATTACAAAAAAGAATTCCATGTCCTTGGGTCCTATTTTTAGGCTCGAGTCAAACCCTCATCACAGGTCTTCGCCGTGACATAGCTCATTAGGGCTATGCACAAAAAATATATCGTACACTTTTAGTCCCCGTAATCTTAACTAGAATGATAAGCAGTCCGTCTATATGGCGGGTTTCTAGATAGATAATATTTATGTCAAAAATTATATTATTTTTTTGACAAAAGTCAAAATTTATTTTATATTATGAAAACAAATAAAATTAATAAACATATAACTAAACTAAAATGGTTTTACCTGATCTTAGTGGTTCTTTATAATCTGCACTTAAAATGAGCCCAACCAAAAACCCATTTTATGCTTAAACCCATTTTATCCAATCTCATTTATATATTCACACTTGCAATAACCTGAACTGATTCATGCATGAACCAAAGGCTGTCAATAGTTCAGGTATGACTTGACTCCAAGAGGATTGAACATGATAGAATCTGGTTTCATACCTAATCAAATAGGTCCAATTAGTTAATCAGGTTAGATTCATGGAATCTAAATGATATATAGACTTCGATCTGATATTCTGGTTTGTACTTATCTACAATCAAAACCAGGTTTGGTTGTACCTAACTGATAAAATCAGGATCTGGATCCAACAGTAACACCTCAAAGTTGGGTCCAAATCCAGACTTACACTTGTCTAGTGCAGATCCAATCAGCCTGTCCACAAGGCCGGGCCTACATACATGATGCTTTATTTAATATTTTATGATAAATAGATGAATAAAGAATGAAAATATGTATATATTTAACATATACAGTTAGAAAAGCAAAGCAAATAAAACCCTTTTTATGTTGCTTGCTATATGTTTTAATAAAAATAGAAAATTAATAAATTATAGTTACCACATTAAAAGGTGAAAAAAGGTTGATATATCAAAGAAATGAGCATACTCACCTTGAGAAAGTATAACCCGCTTTTAGTTTACAACAAAAATTCTAACGAGAGAAAGAAGAAAAGAAATAGAAGATAGATAGGTAATCTAAATATACTTCTTCTTTTTTGAAGATCTAAATATACTTAGCGTGATGTTTATGAAAAAAAGAAAACAGAATGCTTACCATGGCTAAAAGGTGAACCTAGAAAAAACAACCATGTAGAAGTTGAGAAAATTTTGGCAAATTTATAGGAGGGAGGAGTGGTACGTATGCTCCATGGTTTTCAAAACCCGATGACTTGTCACTTGGAGTGACTCGTGACTAGGCCGGATCAACTCGGTGACTTGTTTGGGTCATGTTAACTTTATATTTTATATAAAATATATAAATATATGCATATATTATCTATATTTTATAGTATTTTACCGATATAATATATATTATATGATATTTTTTATAATATATTTAATGTATAATTTTATTAATACATGTATAATCATTTTTTATATATAATATACATAATATTTATATTATATTTTATATAATATATGTAATTATATATAAAATATATTATATATGTATATATATGCATGACTCGCCCATGACTCGGCTGACTCCCGCAAGGCTCGTTCGAGTTTTGTAAAAGCCGAGTTATACCCATTTTTTGACCCGGTGACTGGGCAATCCGGGCCGAGTCACCCGGTCAACCCTACGAGTTTTTAAACTATGGTGTGCTCTTTAAAAAGAGGTGAGAGTTTCCGATCTTTTGGATTTTAGAAGTTTCAAAGTGGGAGAAGAAAGGATGGGTAGGTTGAATCTATACATGGAACACTTAAAAGGAAGATGTCGTGGTGGGGGCTACAAAATTTAGCATGAGATTGATGCCATTATGAGTCATCTTCTACATGTGATGGTGATGCATACCTGGAAGTTAATTAACCAATAAGCAAGGGTTTCATTAAGAAAACAAATAATAAAAGAAATAAGCAAAGGGCATTCAATGTGGTTAAAAAGTCAATAGGCCGCTCTTATGTAATAATGTTATGGAGGAGCTTGTCAAGTTGGAAACATATAGGGTCGTCAATGGAGCTGTGGACGTATTGACCAAGAACCGTTACCAACTTGATAAATTTGTGTTCTTTGAGATTTTGTCGACTTTTGTGCCATCTTGGACATCAAACCTAAAGGGCTTTGGCGTTAGCGTGACGACTACCTAAGAGTATAGTGACAAAAGTTTAAAACGGCAAAATATCGGCAGTAAAAAACTCGTGAGATTTTGAAAATTTTCATAAATCTCACATTTTTACAAAATCTCAGCAATAATAAATAAATAAATAAATAAATAAATAATTTTTATAAGAAATATAAATAAAATACATTTAAAAATAAAAATCTAAGGGGCTTTTCATGATAAATATTTGCTAAAAATGTAAATATCGCGATATTTGTCATGGTTTGAAATTCTTGCAAGAAATTGTCGTTTTAAACTTTCAGGCAATTTCTTGCGAGTTTTTTATAAATCTCGTGATATTTGTCATAGAGCCTAAGAGCAAAAGGCAAGTTCACGGAATTTTAAGCTGCTAAAACAGTGATGACAGGCAGAGCTAGCGCGGCCAGGTCTATGATTATGAGGGCGATTTCTTCGTGTAAGTATAAAAAAAAAAAACTACTTATTCCAATATGTGCAATAATTTCTTGTGTATTTTTGGTGAGTCCCACCACACAAATGTGTTTTGCATGGTTCATTTGTTAAGAATAGGCTGAATTAAAAAAAAAAAAAAAATATATATATATATATATATATCACATCCGTAGGGTCAGATTTAGAAAAGAACAACCCTAAATCTTGCTTAGTTTCCTTTGTAAATCATTGGCTCGGTTTGAGGGGATATGAGCCAAAGCCCATTTATGCATTCAAAAAAGTGAAAGCTATCAATTGCTGGAATGAGCAAAAAACTTGGAGGTAGCAGTTTAGTTACCAGTTCCAGTTTCGAGTGCAACACACATGAGGGGGCACCTCATCTTCATAAACTACGGGCATGTTTTCTTGGGCCCCAAATAAGACTGGTTCTCTCACAATGATGAGAGAACCATTTTCATCTGCCCCAATTTTCTCATGTGCAAGTAAACACGCGAAAAGTGAGGCCGTGAGATTTGAAATTACTGGCCTTTCATGTGATTCCAAATCACATTTCTCCACCTGCTGATTTTGAATCACATATGATACTCCATTCACATGTGATTTCAAATCAAGTCAGATGCAAGGAAACTCAACGTCTTTCTGTCGTACAACCACTGCCGTAGGAGCTCCAAAGGGGTGGCCTCTGTAACAAATATCCCGAGATTTAAAAAAAAAAAACTCGCGATAATATAGTGAGAAATTGCCTAAAAGTTTAAAACAGCAATTTCTCCCGAGATTTTTAAACCATGACAAATATTGTGATATTTATGGTTTTAGCAGATATTTATCGTGAAAACCTCCAAGATTTTTTATTTTTAATGTGTTTTATTTATATTTTCATATAAAAAGTTGTTTTTTATATTTTAAAATTATTTTTTATTGCCAAGATTTTGCCTGAAAAAAGGTGAGATTTATGAAAATTTTCAAAATCTCCCAAGTTTTTGACTCCCAAGATTTTTGTAGTTTTTTAACTTTTGTCATTACGGGGTTGGTGAAGTGGGATGGGGCCTAGACTACTAGGCAGCCAGTCTAAGTTCAAATCCCATGGGCATCACCCCTTTCACAAGCCAAAGTGTGGCGACTTCCTGGGGACAAGGGGTAAGCCTAGGGAGTTTTACGCTGCCAGGACAGTGATCATAAGTAGGGCAGGCAGAGTCAGCGTGGCTAGGTCTATGATCCTTGGGGCGGTTTCTCGGTGTAAATATTAAAAAAAAAAAACACTGTCATAGGAACTTGAGCAAATTTAAACCCAAAACTTCAACCATACATGTGGGGCTGGGTTCAAGCCAAGCAAGTGGTTCCCAAGGGTTGGCCTAACCTAGGTTTCAGTCCTTTAGGCTCATTATGCCGTCAAGCCAACATGGGGCAGTCCTTGGTTTAGCATGTTCAGTCAGACTAGGGGTGCAAATGGATCGGATGCGATCAGTTTCCCAATCCAGATCTGACGTTATTTCTGGAGTTGGATTCTTGAAATAAGACTTGAATGTCCTTCGGATGAGATTCGGATATGCTAAATCAGATTGTTCTTGGATTCAGGTCAGCATTCAGATTCAATACATAGATTTGAGAACCAAATGCGATCAGGTACCCAATCAGATTGTTCTTGGTTAATCAAGAAAACATGCATTTTACATGTAAAAACATCAAATACACCAGATAACGATCTGGGTTGGAACATAGATCAGATGAAAAGTTCTGTTCCCGAACCAAGTCCAAACCCAAAAATATTCCAATCATATGAGTTCTATCTGAAGCCACATTTGGGTTCTATTTTAGGATCAATATCCAAAAAAATGTATCGGATTCATATCAAAAGTACATGGATCAAATCCTTTTGCACTCCTACTTGTGGTTGGACATGCATGCTTGGCCGACAGGAAATAGAACCCACTTATTTGTGGCAGAAGTAATTGGGTTGGACTCGTGCCCTATCCAGGTCTAACCTTCAGGGCTCACGAGCTCATGAATTTCTCTAGGCAATCCATGAGCAGACCAGATCCAGTAGAGCCAGGTTCAGATCCAACCTTTTCTAACCTGCATCAGCAACTAAAGTTAGAAGCCCAAGAACCATATTACCAATTGGTCCGATACATATCGGCAGTATTTTGAAAACATTGCAGAAAAAAGTGATACTTCAGTTGCAGTTTTAAACAGCCAAAATATCACTATAAATATCTCGATATTATTATGCATAGTGACAAACGTTAAAATCTCATTTTTCAAAAAATTCGAGAGAATTTGAAATTTTTTCATAAATCTGGCATTTTTGGCAAAATCTTGGCAATAAAAAATAAATTAAAAAATAAAAAATGTATAAGAAAATATTAATAAAAAATATTTAAAAATAAAAAACTCATGGTTTTTCATGATAAATAGCTGTATAAAATGTAAATATCGCGTTTAAATCACGGTATTTATGTTTTTTCATAAATCTCACGATATTTTGAAAATCTCAAGAGAAGTTGCAGTTTTAAACTCAGGAAATTTCTGGCGTTATTATTTCGAGATTTTCATAAATCCCACGATATTTGTCACAGAGTCATGTATACCAAAATATCATTGAATTATTGTGGCATTTTAAACTTTTGTCAACGTGCACTTGACTCAACTTAATCCCGTTGCCCATTAGAGACTAGTGGGTTAGGCCCAACCCTGACCTGCTAACAACCTAACCTGACGGTTATCAAGTTGGAGTTGGAGTTGGAGCTAGGCCTTGCAGAGCTTGATCGGTTTGAACCAGCAGGCCCTCGTATATGAACAACCCAGTCGAGCTTGAGACGAGCCAAACCAAGGCTCAATTATTCTCTTTACTTCTCTTTTCACCCAGACCCAAGCTTGCCCAGTTTACTTTTTTGGGCCTGGTTAGCGAGGTTTTTTTTTTTGAAAGGCAAGCTGGGGTTAGGCAGACCCCAACCAATTATTATTCAACGTACCACTGGGTTTTGAAGCTGCAACGTCCCACCACAAGGAGTCGTCCACTGACAGTTCCTACCAAGCACGTCGAGCCGCGGTTGCGGGGTTAGCCAGGGTTTTGGGTAGCCCAAACCAGCTCCATCCTGGGTTAAGTACCTAACTCCTCATTTCCACCGGGTCAGATTAAAGAGTAAGAGAGTGACATTATGCACTACAAAAGGTCAAATTTATTATACTATTAATCATCTGAGCAATTGTTCAATAATATCTGATTGTAAACCAACCTCTCTCTCTTCAGCAATAAAACTCATAATAATTAGGGATGTAAACGGTTTGGATTCAGGTTGGATGTGGCCAGTACCATACTCGATTAATCAAATGTTAGCTAAACCGATTCAAATTAGGATTCAGATTCAGACTGTTAAAAGCTCATACCAAATCCGATTTTTTTTTACACGTAAACAAATTCAGGCAGTGTTGTGAGAGGCGTACGCTTCAGGCTCAGAGGCGAAGCGCACGCTCAAGGTACTGAGGCATTGCTGTGATGCGCTTAAAGTAAAAAAAAAAAAAATCTGAACAGGAACGTTGTGCAAGTCACCATGTAATGGAACGATGCAAGCTCTGCAAGCCACAACTGAACAAAAGTCATAGGCTATAAAAGTACGCCTCAGGTACTGAGGGTCGCTATGAAATTGAGTCTTATGTTGTGAGAGGCGTACGCCTCAGTACCTGAGGCATACGCCTTAGAGGCGAAGCGCAGGCTCAACGCCTCGCTTCGCCACATCGCATTTAACAACCTTGGATTCAGGTATTCCTCAAATCCGGATTTTCATCTAAAAAAATCAAAACCCATATCCACATCAGATTATAATCAGGCATGGGTTTGGATTACCAAATTCAACTAGACACGGTTAGAGTGGGTCCGATATCAGATAAATTCCGATCCATTGCCATCCCTCGTATTCTGTCTTGATAGCGCAGAGTTGGGAATTGGAATTATTTACAGGAGCATTTTATAAATGATGAGTGACAATCACGTAGGATCAAAAATCAAAGAAGATGACCATAATAGAGGAGTCAACATGGCACAAATATTTGTGCAATGATATTGTACAAACTTTGACTGTTAGCAGCCTCGTGTACAGAGCCTACGGACCGCAAATTCTAATTGACAGACAGCAAAGGCTTTCTAGAAGGAAGCCCCTTTCTTTTTTCTTCTTCACGGGGCCCACTTTTGAAAGAAACGGAAAGAGAAGAAAGTTTAACCCAAGATAAAGGAAAAGTTTTCTGTTAACAAGATGACGGAAATGCCCTTCATGCTAGAGACTACATTACCGATAGGCTTGGGTTCAGGGCGCGGAGCCAAGAATTTGAATCATAAACTCTAGGGCTGGAAAACGAGATGAACAACTTGCCATTTGTCTCAGCTTTGCTTAGCTCAAAAATTGAGCTCAGCGACACAAGCTATTAGCTAGTTCATTTAGGTAAATGAGCCAAGCACGAACATGGCAAGCTCGAGCTTTCGTTCCTTATGAGGTGAGTTTTTGTCCTTTAAGATTCAATTAAGGGCAATAAAGCCATTTCGCTACAAATCCCAAACGCGTCGCAAAAAGTTCTGTACGTAATCGTCCCGACCTTTCTATCGTATAAATTGGGACGCAACCCGTCCTCCCCCAGCGAGAGAGAAAGAGAGCATCATCATCTTCTCTCCTCTCCGGCTGAAGTCTTTCATGGCGACGCCGGATCAACACCTTCCCCTGGCTCAGTCATCGGACCGATCCATCAGCGAGGAAGAATCCGGCGCCCCATCGGATCCCGCCCGCCGGAGCCACCGCCTCCGCTGGACCCTCTGCTTCGTCACCGCCGTGGCGGTCCTCCTCGCGATCGTCATCGTGATCATCTCCCTCTCGCTCACCGTCTTCAAGGCGAGGAACCCCGTTCTCACCACCGACTCCGTCACGTTCAGCGGCCTCAGACTCGACCTCGTCGCCGGAGTCCTAAACGCGACGGTGACGGCCCGCATCTCCGTCAAGAACCCCAACTACGTCTCCTTCAACTACAACAACAGCACCACCTCCATCAACTACGCCGGGACGACCATCGGCGAGGCCCTCGCCCCGGCCGGTTCGGCGCCGGCTCGGCGGACGATTCGAATGACCGTCACGGTCAACGTCATGACGGACCGGCTCCTCGCGAACAACTTGTTCGTGGTGGCCGCTTCCTCGCAAACCATCCCCATGAGCAGCGTCACGGTGGTCGAGGGTCGGGTCAGGATTCTGAGTACGATCCGGCGCCACGTCCGGATCCGGTTGAGCTGCAACTTCGACGTATCGGTTTCGGACCAGACGGTTCGGAACATGATGTGCCAGCGGAGCGTGAAAATCTGATGGACGGTTCTTTTTCCCTCTTTCTATTACATTTAAATTACTAGAATACCCTGTTTTCTCTTTTTTTTTTTTGCTCTTGATAGGGGGGTGTATACTTTTGCCTTTTGGAGATATATAGGGAGGCCAATTTCGTCATGACTTAACGATGCAATGGTGGAGGGGTGTTTTTGGAGACATGTCTAGGGCAATTTTTTCATTGTGGTCATGTAAATTTATTGCCTTATAACGTTTTAATGGTGGTTCTTCGACTTGGATAAGTGGACTAGTTATACTGAAGTTTGTTCAAATAAATGTATAGTTTTATGAAATGTGATTTCATATTTCTAAATATCCTCGTGATGTGTATAAATATGATGTGATGGTGTTACATACGAAAATTTATGCATTCAAAAAATTGTTCACAAACAATCACCAAACAAGAATTAATGGATAAATTAGATATTTTTTTCATCATAAGATTATTAAGATTCTCTTTTAACTGGTGATGATAATATCTGTAATATTATAAGACAAAATAGCTGCAAACCATGAATGAATATACCGTAGGATAGTTGATAATGAGTTGTCACATGAATATATAGATGGTGTTGATAGTTTTATTGAATTCGCAACAATAAGTGTTAGTACAGTGGATCGCACTGGTCGGATCAGATGCTCCTGCATGATGTGTAAGAACAATAGATTTGCAGAACCTCATGGCTTTAGACATCACCTATACCGAAAGAGTTTTGTTAGTGGTTATTAGAATTGGACGCTTCATGGTGAAGAATTTTGGAATAATTTTGACGCACGGGTAAATGTGGTGCACGATAATTCATATATGGATTTGATATGGGCCTAAATGCTGAAATATTCAGCGTGTCTGACACATTGGGCAGAATTTTCATCTCAAATCTGCCAAAAAAACCCTTTGCAAGTTTGCATTGTAATAAAAATCAATGAAACACATGAATAAATTAGATTTGTCCTGATCCCAAAACCCATAAGAAATCCAAGGGGTACCCACCCGTCCAATCTAGGTGACTTACCTTTAATAGTTTTGAAATCTGGAAAGGTGCATCCAGAATAGACACCTGCGATGGGGGGTGAGTTTCAAGTATAAAGCCGTCGAAATGTGTCCCCTGAATGGTCGGCGCATTGAATAGGCGGCTGAAGTAGGACGTGATCACTGGAAACCGGAGACCTCCTTGTGGCTGAACGCAAACCCGATTCGGGGTCTGTTATTTTATTATTATTATTATTTATATAAAACAAATGGATCTCCAAAAAGAAAGAGGGGTTTCCTCTTGTTGGGGTTTTGGTCAAATGGAAAAAGATAGGGTTTAAAAAAAAAAGCCCCTTCTTTTTTTTCAGAGGGGATTTTGCCTCCTCCCTTTTTAATTTTTTTTAATTATTGTGTTGGTTTTTTTTTTTTTAAATAGCGACAGACTCATTCGGTGTTCAGCAAGGGACCCCTGACGCCACCTCTGACCCGAACAATCCAAAAAGAGGAAAAAAACTCTTTTTTTTATTATTATATATATTTTTTTGTTGTAAGAAAGAAAGAAAAGAAAGGGTTCGCCGAAATCCGAAGACCTACTATTTTCCTCTGCTGCCATAAACCGACAACCACCAATCAGGTAAAATAAATTTTCTCTGCTCGTAAAAAAAAATTGGCAAGTGGGTGGCCTATTAACAGGCGATATCTTCGAAACAGAAACAAAAAATAAATACTGACCAATTAAGTTGCTTTCTTGTTTTGATTTTCTATGAGTTTGAACGATCGACGATAGGCAACTCTGAGCATTCTGCAACTCCAAGCAATGATCGACAACTTCAAACAACGATTTGATGATGAAACTATACTTAGCAGAAACCTAGCTCTGATACCACTGAAGGGATCTAAGAACCCAATGTGCACGGATGAAGACTAGAGGAGTAGAGAGGTATATCTTGTAATAGGCATTCTTCAGGTGGAGGTCTTCTCTCACTTTTTAGTATGTATAATTCTGAGTGAGAACCTCTTCTTTATAAAGAAGAGATGTGCGGGTTGTTTTCACCTTCTTAGGGAGCTGTTATTGGGCTGTTGAAACTTATTGATTTTTTTTTTAAAGAGAGAAAATTGGTAACTATTTTTAACCTTATGGTTATCCAAATAAAGTACGTTCAAATATGCTTCATTTAGATAAGACTTTCTATTAAGCGATTTCATGTGTTGAAGAGCGAGTGAACTCACCTTTCTTCTCAATGTATGAACCCATGCATGAAAATATGGCCACTACGGTCATGTATGACCGACAACTAAAGTAAGACCTGATCGTAGGAATCAAGCGTATGTCCTCCTCAACTTCCCCCTCAATCCGAATGAACTCATGCCTTTTGAAGCGCTTCCGGCAATATGCATATCCGAAAGAAGCGTGTGTTCCTGTTCTCGTCTTTTAGCCAACGAACCTGAGATCGCTTGTACCACTTCTGCTCTTCATGATCCAAGATGGTACGAGGCCGAACGCATCCGTAGAAGTCATGTATGAGGTCAAAGATCCCGTTTGTCAAAGCATGTTATATGTTTCCCCCCCGAACAGGGCCGATACTCCATCTCATGTTCAGGTATTCGCAAAGAGTGCCACGTATAAGATGCAGACCAGCATGTATCCTCATGTGTGTCTGCATCATATTGCATCGTAATGTGGTGTCGTCGCAAAGTCTTAAGTACCCTTTACTGCCATTCTCTTCCTCTTCCTCGAATGAACATAAATGCCCTCTATCTAGAAAACTGAATCGGCGGTTCGTGAAAAGGACAAAAATGCCCTCCATCGTTATCGCGCCAAAATGTTTCACAAAGTTTGTGTATGCAGCAAGCTGTATGTTGTAGGATTTAAATAGTTCAAAACAATGCATTCTCGCTCTAAGCAGAAAACTCTACCGGAGCATACTTTGCTTTCATCTGTGTACAACAGAGCATCCTTTCCTTTGTTCCAGAGCATCTGTTTCCGTCTTACGCGCAGTCGCAGCATCGTTGCCACCTTCTGTTGCATATTAGTTGTTACTGTTGCTTACTCTACAGTTGGAATATCCAAAATCCTATCGTTTCAGTGAGTTCCGTGTAAGGTTTCGTTATTCAATCTGTAGGTTGCTTCTTATACAACGACTTGTAAGTTTGAAAAATCTTACAAAGATGTGTACTTATGAACCCAAATATTGCGACGATTTGTAATCATGATGATCGTTTAATGTGTTGTGCAGGTTAGCAATGTCTGTGCCTCATCAGAGAAGAGATGCCTCGTCGTTTTATGGTTTGTGTATTAGAGAAGTGATCTGCCAGTCTCATCTATCCAAGGTTCTTGAGAGGTACCAAAATATACTTACGATTGAGAACGATGAAGACAGGGAGAAAGCCTTGGAATTGTATTATGCGGAGGATTATCCCTCAGATATCGAGGCTGCGGACCAAGGAAGAATGCTGAAGAATGAAAGATGCTGAAGAATGATGACAAAGAGAAGGCAAAGCAAAGAAATAAGGAGGAAAATGAGAAGAGAAGGCGGAGGAAGGAGGCAGAGCTTAGGGAAAGGCAAAAAAAGAATGAGGAGGAGAGGGAAAGGTATGTTAAGAAGATAATGATGGAGGCTAAGGCGGATTTGGATAAGGGGGCCTTGGAGCACAAAGCAAGGCGAAACAAGGAAAAGTTACTAAAGGAGGCGGAGGAGAGGCGAAGGCAAATGAATAAGGAGGAGGAAGAACGGAATAAGACTCAGGATGAGGAAGAAAAGGAAAGGCGAAGGAGGGAGGAGTTTGAGGAAGGTAAGGAAATGCAAAGGCAGGAGAAGGAGGATGAGGAGAAGAAGGAAAGGCAACGGAAGAAGAAGGAGGAGGAGAAACAAAAGGAAAGAGAAATGAAGAAGCAGGAGGAGGAACAAAAGGAAAGAGAAATGAAGAAGCAGGAGGAGGAAGTGCAGGAAAAAAGGAAACAAGACTTGAAAGAGGAAGAAAGGCGGCAGAAGGAGAAGAAGGAGGAGGAAGAAAATGAAAGAGAAAGGAAGAAGCAGGAGGAAGAAAGGCGACGGAAGGAGAAGGAGGAGGAGGAAGAAAGGCGACGGAAGGAGGAGGAGGAGGAAGAAAAGAAAAGAGAAAGGAAGAAGCAGGAAGAAGAAAGGCGGCGGAAGGAGAATGAGGAAGAGGAAGAAAGGCGGTAGAAGGAGAAAGAGGAGGAGAAATAAAAGCAAAGAGAAAGGAAGGAGCAGGAGGAGGAAGTGCTGGAAAGAAGAAAACAATATTTGGAAGAGAAAGAAAGGCGACGGAAGGAGGAGGACGAGAAAAAGGAGAGAGAAAGGAAGGAGAAGGTGAAAAAGGAGAGAGAAAGGAAGGAGAAGGAGGAGGCAAAAAAGGTGAGAGAAATGAAGGAGAAGGAGGAGGAGGGAAAGCAGAGAGAAAGAAAGGAGAGGGAGGAGGAGCGAAAGCAGAGAGAAAGGAAGGAGAAGGAGGACGAGGAAAGGAAGGAGAGAGAAAGGAAGGAGAAGGAGAACGAGAAAAGGAAGGAGAGAGAAAGGAAGGAGAAGGAGCTCGAGAAATGGAAGGAGAAAATAAGAAAGGAGAAGGAGGACGAGAAAAAGAAGGATAGAGAAAAGAAAGCGATGGTAGAGCCGGTAGTGAAGGAAAGGAAAAGGCAGTTGGAGGCAGTGGACTCACCAGAAAGGCCTAGGTTGGAGGGAGAACAGGAGAAAAGAGCGACTAAGGTAAATAAATCCGTCTTGTCTTTGAAGATTTAATAATATGTTTAGCGATTTTGGTACATCGATTACTGTGTTAGGTATTAATATGTATAACGATTACTGTGATAGTCTGTGTGCAACTAATATTATTTATAGCGGTTAGTAGAATAATATTTATAAGTACAAATGGAAATAAATGACAATTGATAGGAATAATATGTTATTTTGTGTTACAGGGAGGTCACAGGAAAAGTAGAGCACCAGGTGAAAAGCTCGGAGGTCGGTGTCAATGGCCTATAGTTCTGTCATGGTATGGTCAGCTGAGTGCATATCAGAAGGACCGATTACGAAATATGCACTTTGGTGCCCTTTTGGACCAACAATATTTTGAAACTTGCTGGATTACCATGACCCACCTGGTAAATAAGTGGAATGATAAGACTAACACATTCTAGTTTGATTCTTTTGAGATCACCATGACTCTAGAAGATGTGACGAGGATCACTGGCCCTAAGTGCGATGGCAGTGCTGTCCTATTACGACATTCAAACTATAACGCAAGGGAAGAATGCACGGCCCTTTTAGGAATGTCGATGGACGAATGAAGTCAATGTATTTCTGGTGGAATGAAGTCCACATCAATGAAAGTTTCATTTTTTCATAATAAATGGGAAGGTCGCTCCGCTACTTGTGCATCTGAAACAGCTGACCAAGAGTTGTGCGGCTTCCTTCTTTATTTTTTTGGTCTTACATTATTTTCCGATTGTTCTGGTTCGAGAATAAGTTCCATGTGGCTGCAGTACCTGGCAGACTTAGACGAAGTCGACAACTATGCCTGGGGTGTCGCTATGCTCGCACACTTGTACAATCAACTCTACCATGCGAGTAATGGTACGAAAACAGTTGGGGGATTTTGGCCATTTGTTCCGGTATTTGTTAATTGCATAGTTAGTAATTGTAGACTAATTTCATTAAAGGTTGTAGTGTTACTAATAATATTGTTTTTCTTAGGCTTGGGCATGGGAACATATTATCCCATTGCGTCCATGTGGTGCCCCTGCGAGTTGTGGTTTTCCAAAGATCAGTCGTTGGGCTAGAATAAACGTCACAGTGCATAATGCTAAATCCATTTTAGATGGGCTGCAACTAAATGAGGTAAACGTTCTAAAATTGTTTACTTATCATTGAGTATTTTAAATCGTTGTAATGTTTAACATTCTTAAGTAATCATCGTTGTAGGAATGTCTTCCGTAGTACATATCGTTGTCGTCATATCATGCTTAAGTAAATTATAATATATTTGTCACTCGTTATTAAAAAGAATTACCAATGTACAGGTTTTGTGAAGACCGTATGGAGATGGGAAGGCCGATGACCAAGATGTTGTTGCAGAGGCTGCTAGATTGTCTGACCGCGATTTGTGGCTGTTTTGCAATTATGAAGCCGAGTTGCAGCATGGTAGTCGAGTTCTCCTACAATCTGACTTGGGGCAGTCTATCCCAAATATGCCTTTGAAAGTGAGAAGGAAGATGAATAGTGGTGGGTGCAGTAACGTGAATTGGCGCGAACGCTACAGGGACGAATTATTCATTTGGAACTCAGGTGGTGTCTCTGCCGTATCGTATGATTCTAACGGACGACAATTTGATCCCTTCTATTTCGAAAGCTATTGGGAACCAATGCTCCGAAATCTGTCGATTGATAAAATTGGAAACCCATGCATCCCAACTGCCCCCTCTCATGTTACAGCCCAGCCTCTACAACCAAAATGTTGTCTCTCTTTTGTTACAACAATGATTCCCTCAGTAACAAAGCGCGATGAAGAGCGAACAATTGCTACAAAAGAGCACATTGTCTCTGCCGCAAGGTTCGATCTTATGGAGAAGGAGAATAAGAAATTAAGGACAGAAGTTTGCAATATGGGGATACAATTGAACTCAGTTGTAGAGATGATGACCAGTTTTTTTAGTAAGATGGACGCAACCCAGAGGTCACTCAGAATAGAGGGTCCACCAATAAAAACAGAGAGACAAGTGTATGATATTTCATCTGATTCGTCAAGTGCCTAGTAATAAACCCTGGGCATTCTTTTTTATCACGATAGCTATTTGTTGTAATTGTATAATTAATTGTCGTAACTTGACATTCTTTTATTGTTTAATTCTTTATTATTACATGTAACAGACACGTTTCGTCTGTGGATCTCGTAAATAAATAAACTTTAAATATTATGGGAAAACTTGAAGTGTTGGTAAATGATCGAATAATGGGTGGTAAATGAGTCAAACTCCCGATCAAGACAACCCAATTCAAATATGGGGAAACTTCTTGAAAGCATTTGATCGAATAATGGGTGTGTATGTTCCATGTGAGATAAGGAATTGTCCAACTCCAAATAATTCTAAGGCGACTGCACTGGGTCACCTACTCTTCCAATGAACGAAAACGATGGACTTCTTAGTTTTACTGAAATTTCCATTTTGGGACCTAAATTTTACCAATAATTTCAAAAAATACCTGTTTTTTTCTAAATTTTGGCAAACAAACATAAGTTTTTTTTCATAGTTCACAAATAATGACCTCATGATGTGGCCTATCTTTACCCTCAACCATTCAACCCGAATTAAATGTTCTAAAATAATGAAATACCCTTCGCCCGTGTTTTGATTATCCACTGTAGTGCTGGTAAACTAACTGAGCAGCTCGTGACTTGGCTCGGTTCGTATAATTGGTGAGCCCAACAATGAGCAGCTTGTTAATTAGCTTAAATGAGTCGGCTCGGCTTGGCTCGGAAGAGCTCGCATGGATAAAATATATATATTTATGTATTATATATATAACATATATATAACTTGAAGTGTTTTTACACAAGCCAGCTCGTGTTTGGCTTGGCTCGGCTCTGCTAAAGACAAATTCGAGCTCAAATCCACTGGTAAACGAGCCTGAGCCTGAAAATGGTCCGTTCGGTTAGTTTGACTCATTTACCAGCCCTACTCCGCTGTCGCCATCATGTTTTGATCAGTGAAGAGTAAAATAGAAACCTTTGCAAATCTTTAAATGTTTGAAAACATTTTGTTTGAGGAACGAGGAAGACTAATCCAAGGTCCTTTTGATAATTAGGACTGGATTTGGATTTACAAGAGGTTGGTAACTAACATATGGAATATCAAGTAAAAGGCGGGCGAGTCTGAGCCATGCAATTTCTAGTAGAATATTGACCATTGGATAAAAAAAGTTGATGGTCCATATCAATCAAGGACTGCCTAGGGAAAAATGAGTGTGGCTATGATTCAATAAAAGTCATGAATGATGTGGATTTGGTTAGGTAGCTACGACTGGGGGGTGTCAGTGAGTCGGGTTTACCCTGACCCGACCCATACCAAACCCTATAGGGTCCAGGTATGGTGATAATAAGAAGACCCTATTAAGATTCGGGTTGGAACCCTGATCGCCGGCTTACTTACCAGCCAAGGACCTCTCCCACTCCACCAAACCCCATGGGGCTAGGGGTGTCAACGTGTCATGTTTACCCGGACTCATCCAAACCAAACACTATAGGGTCTGGGTATGGTGATAAATAAGAAGACCAGAATCTGGATCTGAAGGTCCGATTAATACATGGACCTGGGTATATAGTTGGTGAAATTTTAAACTAGACCTGGGCCCGACCTCAGTTCCAATTAAGACCAACAAAATTTCAATGTAAAAATGATAAAATATCTTGTTTTACGGGGTATGATCCGAGATTGGTTCATATAGTTCTTAACGGATCTGGGTCTGTTTTCTCTTATGGTGGGTCCGATTAAACTCAGTCCGGACTTGATACCATACCAAAAAATCGGGGCCAGGTCTGTTGACACACCTACTTGGGGCTAACCTTACTGACAAGAGTTTTAACAAGGGCAGCCAAATTGTCATGATAAATTGAAGTGTTCAATTATTGTACTTTATTGGCAAAATATCAACAAAACAGATAAATTTAAAACTAAATTATATTTGTAAGAAGAAATAAAAATGCCGTTTTTCTCCTTAAATAGCCGATACAACAGTATAAAGGGTAATACAGTAATGAAAATGTCATGATAGTTTGCATGTTTAAAACTGCAAGAAAAATATCATGTTATTTTGAGGTATATATCTTCCAATGTATCATCGATATATGTCATTATGTGTCTGAACCATGACTAGTGGGTTCAAGTGGGCTGCATTCACCAGTATATTTGGCCCTAAGTTTGGTCTACTATGTGCCCAGCCTGCAGATAGGATGTTAGGTTAAAGGGCTGGCGTTGTCTGGTTTGGAGGGAAAATGAAACAAAAATGTGAGTGAAAAAAAAAGGTAAAGGTTTTTCTAATTTTACAAAAACGAAGAAATTTTTTTGAGATGATTTTTTTTTTCTAAAAGTATTTCTCACATGGAAAAAGTTTTCAAGCTCTCGCTCTCTCTTTTAGTTTCTTTTCTAATTACATGGATTGAAGTCAAACCTTAATTTTGACATGAAAATTTTTCCTAAAAATATAAGTTTTCCAAATGAAAAACTTCATCTCTAGAGATGAAAAAACTTTTCAAGCTCTCTCTCTCTCTCAATTAGACTTTTACATGTCACACAAACGAATGAAAAAATTTCATGTGAGAAATAAATTGTTCTTTTAGTATGATATATATTTGTTCTCACTTTCAAATGTGGCCTGAAAAACAAATAAAAGGGAAGCAAGGAATGAAAATTCTCCAATGTCATTTTCCTTGTCCTAGCTAGAGGTACGTACCCTTGTTTGATCAAGTTGCATCATGCATGGATCTGGAGCAACCTCGAAGTGTCTGACTCATGATAGGACATGCACTGATGCACATTCAACGTAATATAATGCACCTGTATCACATGCAAGCCATGTCATGGGAGCATGACTGGCAGGGCTCATTATGAGTCCCACACAATGAAGGGGAGATTGGTACTGAACCCAAACACCATGAGAAATGAGAAAAAGGCCATTCTAAGGTGTTGTTAGTAGGGTTGTCATCGGGTTTGGTTCGGACCTAGGTGGAACCAGTCTTGGGCCAGATTTTTGGGTATGGTATTGGGTTTGGACCCAAGTCTAATCGGACTCACCATAAGAGAAACCATAACCGTACCCGATAAAGACTACATGAACCAGAGCTGGTGAAACAATATTTTTTTTATCATTTTTACATTGAAAAATTATGGCCGGGCCTGGGTCTGGTATAAAATTTCACAATCTATACCCATGTCCATGTATTAATCAGACCTTTGGGTCCGGACCCAGGTCTTAATTGGGTCCTCTTATTTATCACCATACCCGACCCTATAGGGTTTGGCTCGGGTCGGGTCTAGATAAACCGACCCGTTGATACCCTTAGTTGTTAATTAGCCACAATGTTGTCTGTATCGGTATTGGCCCTGAATCGTTTGGCTACCAATTCAGCTGTATCAGCCATACTGCTACTCAAGTGAATCGTTCTGTATCGGCACAAAAATAATAAAAAATTATTATGTGTCGATCGTAATGTGATACATGTTATTAAAACCATTAAAATAATTTAAACATTATTTTTTGGTATTTTTTATATTTATTAAAAAATAACCGATTCAGTGTGTCAATTTTGAGTTGATAGTTACTAGAATAATAAGGTGCATGGTGCCTACAAGGGCTCGGTTCATCTGGTAGTGGCGACTTGTCAATGTGACCAAATTGATTGACAGGACTTAACAAATTTGAAACCCACAGGTGGCGTCGCTTGCTTCAAGGGCTTTAATTACCAACTTGAGGCCAGCTAATGTGCAGTCTGTCATCGGAGTTTTCTCGTTGAACTATATATCTAAAAAGACAAAAAGAATAAGAAGCGACGCATGATGCGTGAAGCGAAAAGCGAGCCTTAATATGTGAATTGTGAAGCATTTATGAAGCACAGGAGGAACCGAGTACGAAGAGAAACATGCACAAAGCAACATAAACAAAAATAGAACAAGTGTTTTTTACTTAAAAAATATCATTAAGTCTCACCTCAAAATGTCTTTAATATATATGTTTTTATAATATAAATTAATTATTTTTTGATGAAAAACAATTCTTTAAAAGTGAAAAGTACATGTGAAGTATCAACAAAAATTCCAGTTGGTATAAGGGGAAAAGCACGAAGCAGGTTATATGTTCCCCCCGAACAAGGGAGTTAACTACATCTCATGTTCAGGGGTCCCAAAGAGCACCACGTATGTAAGCATGTGCGTCTCATATCCCCATGTTTGTCAGCATTAATTAGCATTGGAGTTTGATGCGATTGCAAAGACTTAAGTACCCTCTCCTCCATTGGTGCAAAAAAAAATGACGATTCTTGAAAAGGAGTGGTTGTAAAGACTTAAGTGCCCCGAAGATGATTATTTAAGACCCAGTCTCTGCACTGCAGGATTATTCGAGAAAGAAATCTCCCATCGAGGAGGCCATTAACACCAACCCTCTCACTCGCTCTCTCTTCCTTCTCTTTCTGATTCTATGCACATCTAGCAGAAGATCCTACATTGCTCCATCAAACACCGACTGACAAGCACATTGACTGTTGTGGAGCCTGATTCAGAGTTTTTACCCTTACAGGAGGAGGGTTTGGGGGCTCCTCCCAGCGTGGGTAGCATCATTCAACTAAATGAGTTGTAGATCCTGATTCAGAGTTTTTACCCTTACAGGAAAGGGGTCTAGGGGCCCCTCCCAACGTGGGTAGCATCATTCAACTTGAAGAGTTGTGGAGTCTGATTCGGAGTTTTTACCCTTACAGAAAGGGGGTCTGAGGGCTCCTCTCAGCGTGGGTAGCATCATTCAACTTGATTAGTTGTGGAGTCTGATTCAGAGTTTTTGCCCTTATAGGAGGAGGGTTTGGGGGCTCCTCCCAGCGTGGATAGCATCGTTCAACTTGATTCGTTGTGGAGCTTGATTTAAAATTTTTGCTCTTATAGGAGGAGGGTTTGGGGGCTCCTCCCAGCGTGGGTAGTATCGTTCAACTTGATTCGTTGTGGAGCCTGATTTAGAGTTTTTGCCCTTACAAGAGGGGGGTCCGGAGGCTCCCCCCCCCCGCACAGGTCCCGGGTGTCGTGGTCAAAAAATACACAGGGTATCGTGGTGAGAAAGACATATTTTTGTTCCAAGCAACGTTGAAAAAAATCAATGGAAAATCCAACAAGGAGCATGCCAGAATCAAGATGTGGATGTCAAGCGAGAATGGTGTTGTGGATGTCAAGCGAGAATGGTGTTGTGCAACTCAAATAACACAAAATAATAAGTGTCTGGTTTTTAGTTAAAATGAGGAATGAAATGATAATAGAAATCACTGAAAATTTACAGAAATAAAGTAGACTCAATAACGAAGATACCACTTTTTACGGATTTGGAATATGACCTCCGGTTAGGGAGATATAGCCCTGACAAGTTGGTCCTAATTCGGGTAACGATTTACAACGCTTTGCTTACTGAATAACACTACAAATCGCTATAGCGATTTGCAGAAGATACTACAAATCGCTATAGCGATTTGCAGAAGATACTACAAATCGCTATAGCGATTTGCGGAAGACATTACAAATCGCTATAGCATTTCGTTGGGATCCGCGCCGGGGGGAGGGAGCCCCTGGACCCCCCTCCTGTAAGGGCAAAAACTCTAAATCAGGCTCCACAACACATCAAGTTGAACGATGTTACCCACGCTGGGAGGAGCCCCTAAACCCCTTCCTGTAAGGGCAAAAACTATGAATCAGGCTCCACAACTCATCAAGTTGAACGATGATACAATCAGTGTGCAGGTCAGTCGGTGTTTGATGGAGCAATGTAGGATCGTCTGTTGGATGTGCACAGAAGTAGAGAGAAAAGGAAGAGAGAGTGAGAGGGTTGATGTTCATGGCCTTCTCCAGAAGGAACTCTTTACCTCCCTTGATTTCTTCTCTAGAGAGAGAGGGGGTTTTACAGTGTTTTACGGAGAAGAAAGAAGAAGAAGATGATGATGAAAAGTTCAAACGGACATTTTTTATGGCTCAGGTTTGTTTCATCGAATGACCATCTGATTGCCGGCTCACCATCGGATCGTCGGCTCACCATCGTTTCGCCGGATTACCATCGGCGAAACGATTAAGGTTCATTTCGCTGGGTAGACTTTGAAGAGTCAACATCATCCTTGACTTTCTGGATGGAGGACATGTTTGTCCTTTTTTTGAACTGTTTGTTTTTTCTTTTTTGAATGAAAGACATTTTTGTCATTTTCTCAAACCATCGCTTTATGAGAAGAATAACAAGAAAGGGTACTTAAGTCTTTGCAACCACACCAAACTCCAATGCTAAGTGATGTCAACATACACGGGAATACGAGCCCCATGTGCTTGTATACGTGGTGCTCATTCAGACCCCCGAACACAGACGTGGGATTCAGTGAATCATCGGGGGCGAACATACACCACCCTCTCGGAAAAGCAACCCTTCTGTTAGGTTTTAAAAGGGTGAAATTAAGAAGCATATGGTTTCGCGCTTCCTATGCGAGTTTCCAAGGTCTTTGGAAGTTTCGCTTTGCTATAAGATGTAAAAGTCTTAAGAATATATAAAACATGAAGAAAAATATCAACATTTTGAAAATATGGCTGAAAACAGCGCAGCATTCAAACGAAAAAAATGTGTTGAAAATATCTGAATATAATTTTGACCCATGTTAATGAAATAGAAAACCAGTTTTCATATATATTATATTTTATACATAACAATATTTTCCCGCATTCTCTCAAGAAAAACGAAAATTTTAAGCGTTATGAGATTTTCCTGAGAAAACGCGATTTTGCTACAATGGTGGGAGTCCTGATGCCTGTTCTGGCTAAAAGTGCGTGGTTGCTTAGTCAAGCCCTACTCTTTCTTCTCGTTGAAAGGGATGGATACCGCCCTACGGACCTCAATTACGACCCGCCGGCTAAAGTCCAAGCAAAAGCTGGTGGCCGCCGTCCGAAGTGGGCCCAATGCTAATCTGGGCGGTCAGTTTCCGAGATCGAGGGATGAGGATCAAGAGGACTTGTGGGCCATGGATGGTCCTCTTTATCCGGCAAAAGAGCTCGACCCTAAGAAAAAAGATGTTTGGGGAAGTAGCGAAGAGGAGCAGCTAACAGACTAAAGGCATGTGTCCCTAAGCACGCCACCAAGATTAAGCGGGGGGGGGGGGGGGGGGGGGGTGTTGAGCTCAACGGTCAAAGGTTGGGAGGGAGGCAAATCAAGGAAAGATGCTCTGCTTTTTGACGCCTGGGGTTTGTAAATTTTGTATTGACCAACTCGGTAAACCTTTGAAAATTTGGTTCCTCAGGGGAGGGAGAGTGGGGCCAGCTAGTTATAGGGATGGTGGGCCCTAAGCCCTAGGGCATATACTAGTACTGGTAAACAAGTCCAACCGGTAGAGCTTAAGCGCATCAAGCTTAACGGTACTTTTATATATATATATATATATATATATATATATATATATATATATATATGAAACCACCTCCTCCCACCTATTAGAAATCATAGTTGTAGGTTGTATCTTCTCAGTCAGACCTTTTAGATGTCCTTAACATAGTTTATTTGATAGGAATCATGTTTTGAATCATTGCAAGAGTTTCAATAGTGTCATTTTTTCTCATTGTTATTGTTTTATTTCTCGCTGCTATTGGCCTATAACAGTAAAAAATTTTGTCAATAAGTCATCATAAAGAAATGACCTTTATTGACCAATAATAACAACATTTATAGGTCGTTATTAAAAGGTGAATTGTAGATCATGTTTTTGACATAAAAATAAAGTCATGAAATTGAGCTATTGATTTTTGAAGATCATAGAAACTTTCATGTATGTCGTAATCACATAGTCCAAAACTTGTTTTCCACTAAATAATGATGGTAGATCATAACCGTAGTGTATTCTGGGAGCACCCGGTCATTATATATATATATATATATATATATATATATATATATATATATATATATATATATAACATTAAATTAGTTGTATTTAACATTAGATAGATTTTGTCAAGACACATGACCTGAATCCAGAGAGTGTCTATATCCGATTCAGATTCAATAGAGTTCAACATTCCAACTAAGCAAGGACTCCTCTCACCGTGGGACATCCAAGAGACCTCGCAAAAGCACAAGTTTTCACATCCCAAGACTCCTACTAAAATCAAGTTGGTAAAGAGTGACTCATCTTGTGAACTTGTTTATCAAAATCCTTCTCAAGAACATAAACTCTATAAATAAAGGACTTTGTCTCATATCGGATTGTGTCATATACAAGAAGATCTTGCACATAGGTCATTCATACTGAACCACGTTAAAATTAACTTGTTTTGTTGTACGTATGTGTTCAAGATTGTTCCAATGTGTGTGAATGTTTTCTCTTCTTCTTTACGCAAGAACCAACCTCTTAACTCTTCTTTTGTACATACCAACCTCTTAACTCTTCTTTTGTACACAATGTTTATTCATTTATGGTATCAATTTTGCGCATTGGGCAACCCGATCGATAAGTTTTGTTGCTCTCACCACACATAGCCATTATAGATGGAGTCGTCAACCTCTGAGATAAGTTGCTCTTTTTTATTGTTCCATGTTTTACTGTCTTCGAGTTCATTGCAGTACTTGCTCTCTCTCGACTAAGTTGACTACATAAAATTGGGAGTCTCAATTTACTCCTCTTCTCATCTCTCATGATCTAGAAGGGTTTATTGATGGATCAAAACCTTATTCAAATCAATTTGTCACCCAAAACGAAAAACATGTATTAAATCCAAAATATGTTGCATGAAAAAAATCCATTGGTCACCGCCCCCTTGCACAAGCCTCCCCACTCCATGGGGGGCAAGGGGTAAGCTCACGGAGTTTTACACTGCGAGGGCAATGATTGCAAGGACGGCAGACACATAACCAGTGCAGCTAAGTCTCCGGTCATGGCGATAGTTTCTCTCTCTCTCTCTCTCTCTCTCTCTCTCTATATATATATATATATATATATATATATATATATATATATAAGTTAGAGACTATAAATCAAAATGCAATGGACTCACGCATTCAGCCTCCAAACTACGAGTAACAATTTGCATAACAAATTCACATTTTCTAATCGGGGCATCCATGAAATGCGGGTCCTTTACTGATTGTATGTTTTGATGTCATCAGATCCGTTTTGCTGGGACACCGGATTCACTGATAGCAGGTGACTCAGATACAATCAAGCTTACTAGATCCGATTACCAACCCAAAACCCGACTAATCTATAAGTGATGGTACCCGCTGCCACAGAGAGAGAGAGAGAGAGAGAGAGAGATCACATCAATCAAAACTTCACTACAAACAAAAAGAGGTTCGAAAAATGAAAGAAACAGACAGATCTCCAACATCGGTTACAGTTATTTCCGTTCACACACACACACTCTCACACGTATGTTTGAGAAATAGACCCCGTGAATATTTTCCCAAACGATCTATCGTTTTCAGCGGATGGTTCTCGTTTCCCTCGGAATCAAGCAAACGATTCTTGTCAGAGCCGACCGTACCGATTCGACGTTTTACCAGGTTTCTACCAGTAAAAAAACGAGAAATTGGACGTACGAAAGAGGAGGGAAATTGGAAAACCTAACTAACCCAGTAAAAATATCTTAATATATCCTAACCCTAATTTCTTTACAAAAATTGGGGAAAAAAAAAACAAAGAAAATGAGATCTACCGAGTCGGTAGACCGATCCGTGCTACATTTCACCGTTTCTTTTACTATCTATCATTTTTTACAGAGTAAGACGGATAGTTCCTGCATTCCGAGAGCTCAAGAGATGGGGGAAGGCGAAGCTTCCTCTGCAAGATTTTCAACCATAAAAGAAAAAAGAAAAAAAAATCAGTTGAGAAACAGCACCAAAACGAGACGTATCGCAAAGGAAAAAAGAAAAATCCTAACCGTTAATGGCGTTGAGCGACCGCTTGCAGTGAGCGATTGCGCTTTGGATACCGTCTTGCTGCTGCAGTAGCGAGTCGTCCCGTCTCTGCGACCCCACGAACACCGTCGGCGCCGACGACGACGAGCGGCGCTTCCCGAGATGCTTGTGGACGATTCTGAGTCCGGCTGGAAAACCCGCCTGCCTCGCCGGAGCAGAGGCTGTATCCGGAGGTTCGGCGTCCTTCGCCGGCGGGGCGAGGCTCAGTTGGCCGGAGAAGCTCACCCTCTCGCCCTGCTTCTTTGAGACGCGCTCGTACAGCGGCTTGATCGCCCTCAGGTAGCGCTGGACCACGACCTTGGCCCGCCTCGCCTCCTTCTCCGTCAGGTGGTCCGGCGCCGCCTCGCCGGTCTCCGGCGACTCCTTCGCGTCCGGCGACTCCTTCGCGTCCGGCGATTCTTTCGCCTTGTTCGAGTTCCGGGAGCTGTCCCTCGTGAAGAGCGACACCAGGGGGACCTCCCCCACCTTGAACTTGACGGTGAAGAACCGGCTCTGATGGTGTTTCGCCTTGGCGTCCTCCGCGGATTCTCCGACGAGGGAAGCCGCGCCGGTGGCGGCGGCAGAGGCAGCGTTCTTCTTCAGGCCGTGGAGGAACACCCTGAATCTGGTGGCAGGCTTGAGCAGGGAGACGGGGAACTGCGGCGGCTTATCGTGCGGCTCGTCGTCGTTGAAGATCACGGCCGCTCCGGCCGGATCAAGAGAGACGAGCCGGCCCTTGAAGAAGAGCTCGCCCTCGTCGTCATCATCTCCGGTCGTCGGAGAGTGGTTCGAGTCTGTCTGGTCGTGCTCCGATACGGTGAAATCGAACGACTTGATCTCCGTCGACGACTCCCTTTCTTCTTCCTCCCGCTCCTCCTCTTCCTCCGGGACGGAGAACTCCAGGTCGAAAAACGGCCCCTCATCGTAGCTCGGCGAAGGGGCAGCGGTGGTGGATATGGTGGTGGTTCCGCCTCCGCCGGCACCGCTTTTTGCACCACTCCCGCCACCGCCGCCGCCTCGCCAGTATCTCAGCATGCTTAATACTTCCATAGTCTGGAAATCCAGATGAGAAAGAGATACGAAATAGATAGAGACGAGAAAGTGATGAAGATAGTGACGGTGGCGGTGGTGTTAATGGTGGTGGTAAATGCGGTGGGAGAGGAGCAATGAAGGAGGGCTCCCTTTTGTTTCAGGGCTGACTGTGTGAGCTTTTGACAGGAGGAGAAGGCATGGCACCACCACCATCTCTCTCTCGCTTAGTTTATTGTGCTTGACTTCATATTTTTAAGGCGGTCCCATACGTTTCTGCAGGGAGTCATGTGAAACGGAAGTCTTCTCCTGTAAACCAAGTGAAAGAAAAGAGAAGATTCCACTAACAAAGTAAAGGATCCTGGATTTGTATTTGGTTATGGTAAACAAGGTTGGTAAATGAACCAAACCCTGCCATTTGAATCTTTACAAAACCTGATCCCATTAAAGGATTCAAAAAGATATACAACAGTTGACCCCATTCTTAAGGTTCTAGTCCGATCAGGGCTTGGTTTAAGTAAATATCAGTAATTGAGTTCAAACTGGTAGGTCCGACCCGACCAAAGACAATTATGTGTCCTGTAAACCTACCCTGCAGAAGAAAGGACAAAGGGAAGTCCTTGTATGCTTGTTTTATCCTGCATGTTCATGTGGACTCTAGCATGATGGTATTGCTAAATGATTTGTATATCCCTTGACCAGTTTCTATTGCTACGTAGCTTGTGTGTTTGGCTTTTGACATGATAGCATTGTGGTGGGTGGTGGTTAAAAGGGATTAATGAATTTGACTGCACCTGGGTTGAGCTTTTTCCTGTGTTTTAATTGAGGCAGATGCCACAGGCTACAGTGCAGTACTGCACACCTGCAGGCACATCATGGAAGTGTGAATATAAGTGTGCATGCATGTGAATTGCTTAAATGGTTGGGTCTCTCAAAAATGACAAGAATAAAGAGGAATAAGATAGGTGGATATTGATATTTATCCCAACAGGTAAAACGTTAAATAGTGTTTTTTACTTTTTTTCAATCCCCCATAGACTACAGCCACTCGTCACCATGTCTTGGAACAGCAGTTTCTCTAGCTAAGAGGACATTTGTGCACAATAATGGCACGTGAGGTCACATGGACAATGGTGTCTCACCATTCTGAAAACCTTGAAGGTAGTGAGATTCAAGATGACTAAATTAGACACATTGACATGGATCCACAAAATTTTAAAAGGAAAAAAATAGGTAAAATATTAGAAAATGGATTTGGATTAAAAACAAATTCCGATTTTGAAAACAAAGAGAGATGTGGGGGTTCTCTTTTCAAGTTACGAGCTTTTACTCCTCCACTGAGTAGGGATCTGCCGCACCAGTGACTCAAAATCTTTGACAAGCGGGTCATGGCTTGTACCTTGTACTTGAATCCTAAAAAAAATGGTGAGAAAAAAACATGACACATAGATAAATACATGAAATTAAAGACAAACACACTCTAAATAAATTAAATAAAATGAATAAAAATAAAAATAAGAGAAAAGTCATGAAATCACCATGAGCTTAGGTAGCCTTCTTAAGATATTGATTTTGATAAGCCATGAATTCAACAATACCTCTGTAGGGCACAGGCTTAGAGAGATTCAGATTTGATAGAATGGATCCTAGGATAGGTGATCTAGATTTAGATTTGGCAAATAGGTTCGACAGAGTAAGGATGGTTAAGTTGAGTTAGGCTCGCAATGTGATATATCATTATTTATAGATTTTGATACTAGTATGGATCTTAATTTTATTGATTTGATATCCAAAGGTTTAGATCCAACTGCTATATAATAGCCTGAATTTGATTTTATTGGTCGATGTTTATAAGGTTAATTCTCATTAGTTGAACTTATCTTACTTGGAGGCTAAGGTTTTTTAGACTTATCTCTCAGACAATGAGATAAGCTTTAGGTATCTTCTAAGGCGTTTTAGGAAGATAACAATTCAAGGCCATGGGGCTTCCTATAAATTGGATATAAGAATTTTGGATCTCTACATTTCAAATCTAGTCGTATTTTAAATTAATTGTAACATGCTAGATTATTTTGTTCATAACTCTCTATCCGAGTGATAAATTGAGACACAATTTAATGCATTAGAAAGCTAACATTCTATATTTTAATTCATCTTTTAAGTTCAAAACCAAATTCTATAGTTTTTATGATAAAAAATTTACTCAAAATAGGGCCTACCTAAAAACAAAATTTTAGTCAGATCTTGTTTTTGTCGTAACTCTTTACTCCAATGTCAAATCGATTTAATTAATTTTTATCTCATTTGAAAGTTAAGACTCTCTAGTATAATTCATCTTTTGGTCAAAACCCATGAACCCACATGAAAATTGGATCAATATAGCAGTAAAGAACCTCAATTTTGTGCCTTTTCGTATCAATGAGTCAAGAGGGAGAATGTTGGACATTTCAGATCGGGTCCAACCCTAAGTGACTCGATTTGACACAAGGCACTAATGAAGGCATTAGTGGGGAGTTAGTGGGAAGGGGGTTACGTGAATGTAAAAGGTTTGTATACATGAATGCCATGTATTTAACTGCCCACTTACCTCCCACTATAAATTGAGGCATGGTTGCTTGATGAAGACAACCAAAGTGCTCTCTTTCTCTTATTTGGGTCACTACAAGAATTCTGCAGATTAGCGACGAACGCTATCCGACGCTAATCCATCGTAAATCCATCGCTGAATTGTTTAGCGATGGATAACGTCCGTCGCATAATCTTGGTCGCTAAATACCAACAGAATTGATCTGTCGCTAATTAGCGACGGGTTAGCGATGGATGTAATCTGTCTCTAATCCGCCGCTAAACAAGCATGAATTTGGTTTTATGACGGAATGTAATCCATCGCTAATCCGTCGCCATTTTAGCGATGACTTAGCAACGAATTACATTCCGTCGTAAAACTAACTATTAGCGACGGATATTATATGTCGCTAATCTGTCACAAAATTTAAAAAAAATAAAATAAAAAATTTGTTTGAGCAGGCTTGATTAGAGTTACCAATGAAATACTTAAATATTCAAAAGATTCTTCCTTTCTCAAATCACTAGATTGATCTGCTTCTATGAAAATTTCATCAAATCTCATGTCATACTCATTATCCTTCTTTATATCTCTAATCATCTCTAGATAAGGCAACAAGATCTCTGAAATGCAGCAGACAGAATGAAGGTACAACTTGTAATCTAGAGATTCAAGAAACCTTCCAGAATCAGTAAATTCAAAATCATACTCTGTTACTAAGCTCATAATGTTCCCCAAAGCCCATGCAGGGCTTGGAATCATGACATGGCCACAACTAGATAGCTTTTTCTTGTCTAAATTTGTCATCTGAGCAACTATATCATCCTTGGATATATGCCACCACCTGCGATTCCTTGGTTATAGTCATTGCACCATTAAGATTCAGTCCAAAAAGCTCATAAAGATGGACATAACAGTTGATGCCTAAGAGAAATAACTGGACAAAATATTACACAAATTTCTGGGATTTGTCAACTACAGATCTTGACATCCAAGTAATTTAAGCAAACATTGTCAGTAATTCAAGGTTCTCATCCAGGAGCTGGCGAAAGCCTTATAAACGAGTAATCTCCAAATTGTGAAGTTGAAGAGAAAGATGAACAATGTTCAGAAAAAACTGCACAAAATAAATAAAATATTCACTTGTCATTAGGACATGTAGAACAAAGATACAAGTCAACAGCCAAGAAAAGCTATAAAAAGTGGTTGTGCAATTGGCTTTGACATGGAATCATCAGTAAGTGACTAAGCTACTCATCAAAGTAATGGCCAGTTAGTCATTGGTACTTATTTTTCTAAGTCATTGCCTGCCTATAGTTAAATATTGGTTTTCAAAGAGAAACATTACATGGTGTTCCTCCAAAAAGATTGGTTTGTTACAACAAAAATTGAATTAGTGGAGAAAGAAGATCCAAGTGTCGCACAATCAAATCAAGTTGACAAAAGGCATTAATAGTTCAGCCTCTTATTTCAGATAACTAACTAAGAGGGGAAAACATCAAAATAGAGGAAAAAAAGGTGCCAGTATGAGATCCATGCTGCCTTGCATCACAGCCTTTTTGCTAGTCTCCAGAGCAATCTATCATGTTACACATAGACTAGCAAAGATTTTGTCACTGGTACTATCGTTTCTAAATCAGAGAAGCAATATAAAGAATAACAGTAAAAGAATTCGAGTTTGTCGCCAAACAGTAACTCAATAAACAGATCATTACCTTCTTCAGATTTGGAAACATTCACACCATGTTGCTTATCCTTATTCAACGCATCAACCAGATGACACTGAAGAGTCTTAGCTGAAGCAACCGGATCCTCAGCTGGTTTCGACCTACACTACAAGAAAAACGTTAGTTAGCGACGGATTTTTTTTGTTGCAAAGTTACGACGAATTAGCGAGAGAAGACCAGTCGTCGCTAACTTGCGAAATTTTTACGAAAATAGCGACGAAAATATTTTCGTCGCTCACTCCGTCGCTAAGTCGCGATGAATTAACGACAGAAGTTTTTGTCGTAAAACCAGTCGCCATTAGCGACGGATGTAGTGACAGAAGTTTTCTCGTCGCTACTTAGTGACAGAGTGGGCGACAAAAATATTCTGTCGCTAAATGTCAATGCTACTTAGCTACGGAGTAGCGACAAAATATTTTTGTCGCCCATCCGTCGCTAAATGTCGATGTAAAACCCCCCTAGGGCACAAAATCGATTTTTTTTTTACTCTCACCCGCGCCGCTCTCTCTCTTTCTCTCTCCTGCATCATGCCGGATTTTGTCCTTTCTCTTGCAACCAACACCTCCCTCTCTCCGGCTACCGACGACCGCCCCCCTCCTGCTCTCTGTCGACCGCCCCATCCCTCTCTCCGGCTATCGGTGACCGCACCCCTCCCGCTCTCCGTCAACCGCCCCATCCCTCTCTCCGGCTACCTTGGATTTGGGCCCCTCTCCCGGTTTCCGTCGACCGTCACCACCGTCATCGCGACTTCTGAGGTAAAACCCTCTTTGTTTGTGTTTTTTTATTTTTGCTCGGAGAATCCGGCAGGGGGGGGGGACGCACTGCCTCTTTTTTTTCCGGCAAGGGGACGCCCCTCGTGCCTCATTTTTTTATTCGGGCAGGGGGGTCGCCCCCCTGCTTTTCCGGCAGAGGGTTGGCCCCCTGTTTTTTTTTTTTCGGGCAGGGGGGCGACCCTCTGCCTCATTTTTTTTTTCGGCAGGGGGTCGCCCCTCCTGCCTCATTTTTTTTCAGTAGGAGGGGTGCCCCTCCTGCCTCATTTTTTTTTCGGCAGGGGGGGGGCGGCGACCCCCTGTCTCGTTTTTTTTTCGGCAGGAGGTCGCCCCCTTGCCTCATTTTTTATTTTCGATAAGGGGGGGGGGGTCGCCCCCTGTTTCTTTATTTCGGCAAGGGGTGGGCAACCCACTGCCTCTTTTTTTTTCGACAGAGGGTCGCCCCTCTGCCTCTTTTTTTTCGGGCAGGTGGGCAACTCCCTGCCTCATTTTTTTTGGCACGAGGTCGCCCCCCTGCGTCATTTTTTATTTCCGGCAGGGGGGTCACCCCATTACTTTTCCGGCAGGGGCCGTTTTTTTTTTTCGGCAGAGGGGGCCCGACCCCCTGCCTCATTTTTTTTCCGGTAGGGGGTCGCTCCTCTGCCTCATTTTTTATTTCCGGCAGGGGGGGTCGCCCCCCTACTTTTTCAGCAACATCAACTCCAAGCATTCTATTTTTTTCGATGATGATGTACGCCAGATTGTTAAGGACACAATGTGTGACTACTTTCATGAAACAATTACCGACGTTCTTCGAGATGAGTTCAACAGTTTTTTGCAAAACAGGGGAACTTCGATTGCAGGTGCCTCTCAGATATGAAAGGTTCATGTGATATATTGCATGTCGTTAGATTTCATATAACTTTGATTGCCTTAACTTAGGTGCATTGGATATAATTTATTTCAGTATATTTTGTTTATCAATACTAACCTTTTATATAATATTTCAGTATAATATTTTTACTGCCTTTGAACACATATGAGCACGATAGAATCACATATACAGTTTTTTTACTGCCTTAGAACACATATGAGCATGATAAAATCACATATATAGTTTTTTTACTGCCTTTAAACACATATGAGCACGATAGAATCGCATATACAGTTTTTTTTACTACCTTAGAACACATATGAGCATAGTAGAATCACATATACAATTTTTTGACTGCCTTAGAGTACATATGAGCATGGTAGAATCACATATACAATTTTTTGACTGCCTTAGAGCACATATGTGTATGATAAAATCATATATGCAGTTTTTTGCTTGCCGTAGAACACATGAGCATGGTAGAATCACAAATACAACTTTTTGACTGCCTTAGAGCACATATGAGCATGATAAAATCACATATACAGTTTTTTTACTGCCTTAGAGCACATATGAGCAATATAGAATCACATATAAAGTTTTTTTACTGCCTTAGAGCACATGTGAGTATGATAGAATCACAAAAATAGTTTTTTACTGCCTTTATAATACATATGAGCATTATTGAATCGCATATAAAGTTTTTTAACTGCCTTAAAATACATATGAGCATGGTAGAATCACATATACATTTTTTTGCCTGCCTTAGAGTACATATGGGCATGATAGAATCACATATATAGTTTTTTTGACTGCCTTACAACACATATGAGCATGATATAATCACATATACAGTTTTTTGCCTACTTTAGAACACATATGTGTATGATAGAATCACATATAAAGTTTTTTTACTGCCTTAGAGCATATATGAGAATGATAGAATCACATATACAATTTTTTTTACTGTCTTAGAATACATATGAGCATAATATAATCGCATGTAGGGGTGGCAATTTCTAACACGACCCGCCAACCCGACCCGCCATCCCGCCTCTTAGGCGGGTTCGGGTTGGGCTTATGCCAACCCGTTTAATAAACGGGTCGACCCGTGTAACCCGTTTATTAAACAAGTCGGGTTCGGGTTGGGGGTATGCCAACCCGCCAACCCGGCTGACCCGTTTAATAAACGAGTTAGGCGGGTGGGTCAACCCGCCAACCGACCCGCCAACCCGTCAACCCGCCAACCCGTCTGCCCAACTCGTCAACCCGCCAACCCGACCGCCAACCCGACCCGTCAACCTGTCAACCCGATCCGTCAACCCGACCCGCCAACCTGACCCGCGAACCTGAAAACCCGTTTACCCGACCCAACCCATTTATTAAATGGGTTGGCGGGTCGTGTCGGGTTACCCGTTTATTAAACGGGTCGGGTTCGTGTTTGCCACAGCCGACCCGTTTAATAAACGGGTCGGGTTCGGGTTGAGGTATGCTGACATGCCAACCCGCCAACCCGACCCGCCAACCCGACCCGATTGCCACCCCTAATCACATGTACAATTTTTTATCTGCCTTAGAACACATATGAGCATGATAGAATCACATATAAAGTTTTTTGACTGCCTTAGAGCACATATGAGCATGATTGAATCACATATAAAGTTTTTTTTACTGCCTTAGAACACATATGAGCATTATATAATCACATATACAGTTTTTTGCCTGCCTTAGAGCACATATGAGCATAATTGAATCACATATACAATTTTTTGACTGCCTTAGAGCATATATGAGCATGGTAGAATCACATATAGAGTTTTTTTTACTATATTAGAGCACATATGAGCATGATATAATCACATATACAGTTTTTTGCTTGCCTTAAAACAATATGAGCATGATAGAATCACATATACAGTTTTTTGACTGCCTTAGAGCACATATGAGCATGATAGAATCACATATACAATTTTTTGACTGCCTTAGAACATATATGAGCATGATATAATCACATATACAGTTTTTTACCTGCCTTAAAACACATATGAGCATGATAGAATCACATATAAAGTTTTTTGAGTGCCTTAGAGCATATATGAGCATGATAGAATCACATATAAAGTTTTTTTGACTGCCTTAGAACATATATGAGCATAATATAATCACATATATAGTTTTTTGCCTAACTTAGAACACATATGAGCGTGATAGAATCACATATATAATTTTTTGACTGCCTTAGAGCACATATGAGCATGGTAGAATCACATATGGAGTTTTTTTTTTCTGCCTTAGAACACATATGAGCATGATATAATCACATATATAGTTTTTTGTCTGCCTTAGAACACATATGAGCATGATAGAATCACATATAAAGTTTTTTGACTGCCTTAGAGCACATATGAGCATGATAAAATTACATATACAGTTTTTTTGACTGCCTTACAACACATATGCGCATGATAGTGCATGCCTTAAAACACATATGAGCATGATAGAATCATATATAAAGTTTTTTTACTGCCTTAGAACACATATGAGTATGGTAGAATCACATATAGAGTTTTTTTGACTGCCTTAGAGCAAATATGAGTATGATATAATCACATATATAGTTTTTTGTCTGCCTTAGAACACATATGAGCATGATAAAATCACATATAAAGTTTTTTGACTGACTTAGAGCACATATGAACATGATATAATCACATATACAGTTTTTTTTACTGCCTTGGAGCACATATGAGCATGATTGAATCACATATAAGTTTTTTTTACTGCCTTAAGAACACATATGAGCATGATAAAATCACATATATAATTTTTTTACTGCCTTAGAACACATATGAGCATGATTGAATCACATATAAAGTTTTTTTGCTGCCTTAGAACACATATAAGCATGGTAGAATGACATATACATTTTTTTGATTGCCTTAGAGCACATATGAGCATGATTGAATCACATATAAGTTTTTTTTACTGCCTTAAGAACACATATGAGCATGATAGAATCACATATACAGTTTTTTTACTGCCTTAGAACACATATGAGCATGATAGAATCACATATATATATTTTACTGCCTTAGAACACATATAAGGATGATAGAATCACATATAGAGTATAATTTATTTCAATATATTTTGTTTATCAATATTGACCTTTCTTTTCTTATATAGGTTGCTAGCGATAATCAGCGTAGTAGAACTGAATGGATAGATTAATACAATAAACAAGAGGACTTACAAAATCTTGGCGATGAGTAGATTAATGTATTGAATTTGTTCTACCTTCTTTTTGTTTCAAAAATTTAAATGTTGAATTGTAAATAATTTGAACTTGCAAATTTTATAGTGGATCAATTAATTGTTTTAGTTTCATTTTATATCTATTTTGATGTGTACTTTATTTTTTATTCACAAGAAATATAAATTGTATCAGGAGAAATTTTTTCTCGATATTTAATTTTTAAATATTTTTTTTTAGTTTTTTTCTTTGTTTATGACGGATTAGCGACAGATATATCCGTTGCTAATTACTATTACTGCTGAATGTATCGATGGATTAGCGATGACTATAAATCTGTCGCAAAACCAAAGTCGTCGTATGGTAACGACGACCTTGCGACAAATGTTGGCATTCATTATTTCGTCGCAACTTAGCGACGAAAGTGGTGACAGATATATTCTGTCGCTACTTAGTGATGGAATGAGCGACAAATATATTTCGTCGCGAATTAGCGTCAAAAAAATCATGATAGAAGTTATTTGTCTCTAATCTGACGCTAATCCATCGCTAAGCTGTTAGCAATGAATTAGCGACAGATTTAGGCCGTCGCTAATCCACGGGTTTCTTGTAGTGCTACTTTTTTTCTGGATTAGCTTTATTTTGAACATTTCGGTGTTGCGATAGTAAAGAATTCGTAAAAGACTTCAACTTATCATCCTCATCACTGTTAACCATTCGCTTCTTTGTTGAACTTGTGTTTAGCGTCCCCCTTGATGGTTTCTCCAACTCCTCTGTCTTAACGATACCGATTTTCCCATCAAAATTTTTCTTGTGATCACCAACCCTAAATGAGTTTTGGACCTTCTGGCTCTCCACTCTCTGAGAAGCCAAAAGGAGAACTTTCTTTGCCCTCTTCCTTGCAATGGCGGAATCCCTAACCTTCCTATCTGCCTCCATCTGGCAGCCGAAGCCGCATGAGTCATCAAGATGGCGACAATCTGAGCAGCTACCGTAATGATCTTAGCAACCAAGAGATCAATAACATCGGACTTCCCTTCCTCCTCCCTCGGCACATTCTTGCTCGTCAAAGAAACCAGGTGGAGGAACGAGAACCCCTTCGCGCAACAGAGGCAAACGTAGTTCGGGATGAATTCTGGAGCAATGCAAGCAGCATGCATGGACGAAGGGCAATTGGGGCATTTGATGCTATTTTTCGGAGGGAACCCGTCAGCATAAACCTCTAGACAGATATGGCAGAAGAAGCTCGAGTGAAGCCTAAGGACGCAAGTAGCGCATAGGCGACGATAGATCCCACGATGGCGAACATCGTGGAGCCATCGCTCGTTGACGGACTGGCAAGCACTGCAGCTCTGGCCCTGCGCTTCTTCCTTCACCACGTTTATCGACGCATCGATCTGAAAAATCAAAACCCTAGCGGGGAGAAGGGGAAAAAAGAATAAGAGAGAGGCAAGGCTTTTCCTCAAAACCCTAAAGCAAAAAATGCAAAGAATTTGACATTCCCCCACCACTGCACTTCTGAATGCGCGGCCTTCCTCTGTTGCTGTAGTCGACGCTCGCGTGCAGCGCAGCTCAATGGGTGTGCTTCACATGTGGTCATTCCCTTTAATATGCTGTGAGCCCTGCGCGCTTCAACACTGTGCGCGTCATTGCCGACCACTCGGCCGTCCCTACGACATTTGTTGTGCACTTTACCGTGCACCTGTTCCGACGCAGTAACATGCAGGTTTGAGGGGCGGACGAGGAAGAGAAAGGAGAAGAAGAGAAGACTCAGGGGCGGCTACGTACAGTAAAAGAGGGAAAAGTGCAAAAGTAAAAAAAAAAAATTTGTGCCCCTGTTTAAATCGAAAAGTAGTGACGGATTCACGACGGAAACATTTCGTCTCAAAATCTATCGCTAATTAGCTACGACATAGCGACAGAAAAATTTCATCACTCATCCATCACGAAGTTGCAACAGATTTTGAGACGGAATGTTTTCGTCGCTAATCCGTCGCCAATTAGTGACGGATTTTGAGACAAAATTTTTTCATTGTTAATTCCGTCGCTAATTCCAATTTTAGGGACGATTAGTTTTCTTTAGCTAATCTGTCACAAATTTGTGACGAAAATAATCCATCACAAAATTTCGTCGCTAATTAAGGTTTTTCTTGTAGTGGGTTCAGGGTCCTGCTCACCATCGACTTGGCATCGATAGGCTAAGGAGAACACCGTGCACCCGCGTCAATGCTCAATTTCTGTCCATGATGGCTACCCGTATGCAGTTTTGGTTTTCACATTCCAGTTTACACCAACAATCCCAACGAAATTATACATTGTAGCAAATATATTCTTGCATATACGCATGGTCGTATACAGTGTGTGGCATGTGGACGCAACCGTTTTCAGATCAGCACCTGATTTGGTCGAGTAGGTTATAGTACATTTCAAAATTATTGCTTCAGAAGGCTGTGTAAAAAGAGGAATGCTTGAGTTCCCGTAGCCACAACCCAACATTGGAAAAAAAGCTATGGCAGAGATTACATGATCGTGAAAGAAAAATGACCAGCCAGAGCTTCGGACTTGCATGCATTCATGAACACATTTATCTTTGAAATTTAATAATCCAAAAATATGTAACGATGCCAAAATCTCTCCTGTTCACTGCTACATCCTTTTCAGATCATCCCTTAGTTTCCGACAGGTAATTCCCAGTTTCCCACCATCAAACTTGCAAGTTGCAACCAATTGAAATGAACAGAAAAAGGAAAATGTTACCATACATTATTTGCCTTCTTCTAAGATCATCGTCACCATGCATGCCAATGGGTGAAAAGATCAGGTGCAATATGATTGCACAAATATTTGTGCATTAAGTACTTGATCACCCTCCATCTCGGGGACAGGCCTGTCAGGTGTGGGGCCCAAGACCTGATGGAGGGTGATCAGGTGCTTAATGCACAAATTTTGTGCAATCATATTGCGCCCGATCCGGACTCTGCCAATGGTCGCTTCTCATCACATCGGCAAATTATTCTGCAACACGACACTCACATATTTTTCAACATAACAATAATTCTGGAAAAATCAATCCATGAACGCAAAAGTGCATGCACATTTGACAGTCCATCGACAAACAACTACAAATGGCACAAACAAAGTTTACAGATACATAAGACTGAACAAATCTGATGTGAACATGAGATACAGAATACAAAATATTGCGTACACAAGTAACAATGACCATATTGTGGATCAACCATCTCACTCCCTTAGCACACTGCACCCAAGAGACAACCATAGCGCAAACTCATCAAAAGAAAAGAAATGCTATCTTATGTAAGCTATAGTCATGCTAAATGAAAATTCAAGGAAACAGAACCATAATTTTTCACATAAATTTCAAACATGTTTTTGATATGAATAATAACATAAATGAACAATGCTTGTCACAAGGAGACAAGACTAGAAGTACCAAATTTTTAGTTCTTCCTGCAATTAAAGAAATATATAATACAAATAACAACAGTGCAATAACTATTATTTTTCTTATTGTTGTTATTTTCATAATAGCAACAAAACCAACAAAAACAAAAGGCAAAAGCTAACAATTAAGTTCATAGCTGGTGTTCTCAGCACACTGGAGCCATGTTATGTAAATTCTTTTTGGACCAAAATTATGCATTCAGTTAAAATATGCAGATTTTGCTTGAAAATGGGGGGCATACGAGTGCCCATCAATCTCCATGCAATTTATATGGCAGAGTATTTGGAAGCAACAGTTTTTAGCACTTCCATGTTTATGGAGGAAGCAACAGAATTTGTCTTACATGGACCGGCATGAGCAACTACTTCATCTTCAACTGCACAAAGTAATGACCACCTAATGGAGAGGAGCAGTAAAGAGTGCGGTGGAACACTGATTCTATATGGTAGCCGACTTGCATTTCAAAGAAATTCTATAATTTTAAAAAGAAACTAGATAACTTGAAAATCATCAATTAAAAAAACAGAAAAAATTAAAAACAAATAAACATCGTATATATGTGCATGAACTGCAGCATTTTCTCAATTAGAATAGTTGATTTTTTTTTTGGTAGGCAAGCTGGGGGATAATCCCACAAGGGATTCAAACCTGACATCCCTTGCTTTGTTGGGTCCAGCCCTATCCCTCATTAATGGTGTGGGGAAGTGGAATATTCACCCACTACTTCCCATTAATGCAGGAGAAGTTGAAGGGCCAACCCTATCCCTCCATTAATGATGTGGGGAAGTGGAATAGCCACTCACTTCCCATTAATGCAGGAAGTTGAAGGCTCGAAACCCCTTTAGTTTCTGGAATGAGTCTAGAAGGCTCACATCTAGAAGGTTCACATCTAGAAGACTCTATGTCATCTATAAATAGGGGTGCAGAGGTTATGTGCTGGTGAAAAAAGAGCAAAGTACTATGAGCAGAGTGGCTGTGTACATCGTGCAGAGAGAGAAGAAGTAAGAGAGAGAGAGAGTGGAGAGAAGAAGAGGAGGGAAGAAGGTTCATCACCATGCATTGATCCTTAGAGAAAGGTGTTGGTTGTGGTGTGGGTTTTGACTCAAGTTGTGCACCCGGGCGGTAATCTTGTATTCATCTCTTCCTGTGATTCCTTTGTTGTTATTCTCTTTATCTTTGGGCAAGTTATTGGACGTTGCACTCTCTACATTGTACTCTCTATTCTTATTATAGTGGATTATTCTCTGTGCCTCGTGGATGTAGGTTGGGTTGATCGAACCACGTAAACCCTTATGTTGTGATTTGATTGTACCTTTGTTAAATCCTATATTGCTTCTGCACGAATTTTTTTTACCCTCACTACTCAACATGCTTATGACAACGCAGTGCAATGTTGTCAATATCAAATTGAATCAGTCTTACACATGTTTTCTTAAGAATCAGCTGAATCAATTTTCTTTTTCTTCTTTGGGTTTTATGATAATATAACATTTATTTGTTGGATGATTATGTAGGCATAAAATGCATATTTTAGAATCCGATTGGACCCCCTATAAGTCTTCATTTATTTTATTTCTGCATTTTCATAATTTTTCCACTTTTTTTTTACTTAAAAAATCTAAACTTTAGAGAGGCCAATTCAGAATGATTCGATGTGGTTCTAAATTAGATGATTCTTTGAATAACTTTGAAAACTATTCGGTTCAGAAACTGATTCCAGCAACATTGGTGCAATGTGACCAAACCATCCAGTTATCTCATTTGACCCATTCCAATAGTTGCACTTACTAATTAAAATTCCCTTTGTTTAAAGCATCTGATACCTAAAAAAATAAATAATTTGAGCAAGTATCCAATATGGCTGTCCAAAAAATTAGACTTCTACAAGGCTCATCAACATTTCATTTAGATGTTAAAACTACATACAAAGATGATTTCTGCTCCAGCTGAAAGAAATGGCTTCAAGAGTGATGCACAAAGGCATTAGATGAATCACTATCATTTTTGAACTAGTGATAAAAATATTTTTAAGCATCTTTGTTAAGAATTTTCTCATATATGATGTGAAGAATTAGAAACTTACTCATACAAGTATGAAGCAATCCCCAGTATAATACATAAAAGGATAATATCAATACAAAAGTTTCGACTGGATCTTAGCTGCAACAATGGTCAAATATGCATTTCATTAGAAAACTTACAAGCTCATTTTGATAAAATTAAATCTCAAAATTTTTTCACACCATCTAGTTATGCTAGTTACCTGGTGGACAGTCTCCTTTAATCTAACATTTGTATTCTTAAGGTCTGCTGTCGCCCTGTCAACCTACACTTACACACGTCTTAAATTAGTTGCCTGGAAAAAAACTTCAAAGGAATAGATGGCATGAGATGAATAAGAATAGAATATTACCTTTGCATCAATTTCATCAATTAAAGGTACCTGCCTATCTAGCTCCTGTACACAACCATTCAAAGATCAGAAATCGAGCACTTTATCCATGGTGCTGAAACAGCATAACACAAACCTCATTCATATCATGTGCCAAGTTCTTCAGTGTATCCAATCCATTCGAAATAACATCCAAACCTTGATCCTGCGTGTAGTAAAAACAGGATTATTAGAACAAGAAATATGCATCTTCCACTTTCTCCGTAAGTATAAAATATTTTCATACCATTTACTTAAAAGCATGACATAAGAATCAACGAACAACATTAGTTCCCCATTCTGATATGTATGCATAAATGGAACACATTTCTAGACAATAATGGCATGTTTCAAATGCCACGAGTCATGCTTGATTCTAAACACCAACAGAACCTACAGATAACATTTTTAGACAGTAGCGAAGGCCAACTCCAACCATCAATCTAATAACTTTTACATGAAGGCATTCTGACTGCAAAGCATTTCATAGTTCATCTCTTTATTTATTTTTGGTTTTGAATTTCTCTTTTGCTACTAGGTGCAATGAGATTGCTATATGGCTATTTATTTCTTCAGAAATTCAATACATTACATGGGCAAAAAAAATCATACTTCAATTTTTAATTTCTATTTTGACATCTTTCTCCTGCACCACAAATGGGCACAAGATTGCTGTCATATGTTTTCAGGTTTGTTGCAAGATTTAGATGTAGAACAGTACGTGAGAATCTTTACAATATTTTACTTTCATATACATGAATGCATTTTTTAGCAAAAATCTTAACATGTAACTAGCAGGTAATCATCTTCCATGTGTATGCGCCTTGGGAATTACAGCAAAAGCAAGAAAGATCATACTGTGCATATTGAGGGCCACAGGGCCACACTTCTGGTAAAAAAAGCCAAGTCACATGCCTTACAGGCTGACAACAGGCAATTGCTTTTCATAAAGGTGACACGATTTCTATACCTTTCTAGTTTGGCTCCTGGATTTGATGTAGAACATTTTATCAGATCCTAATCTTATTAAGATCAATAGTTTACATTTTATAAATTCATGTTTTAGCAAATTATTAAGCATTCGTAGCATTATCTTTTGTGTCTGTGCCTCAGAGAAGTGTCTGAACAGAAGTAACCAGGATACATAATTTGCACTGCATTCTGAGGGATATGCTTCTAGTGTGTTTATATATATATATATATGAGAATGTGGATTGTGCTGTCCCTTTTTTCATTAGGTCACCGTTAGGACCCTGCATAAATCATAGTTTTAGGTGTTTCATGCTAGATCTGAACTGTTAGATGTGGTTATCATTGTTTATTGTTTAAGTTGCAAGCTTCGTTTCAAATTGATTTGATATAGAAATGTGAATTTTTTATCATCAAATCTTAGTATAATATCAATCATTGATTTTTTTACCTCTGTAAAATACACATCTGAGCGTAAAGATGCTTGATAAAAAACATGTTTTCTATTGAATAAACAATGATAAATACATCTAATGGTGCAGATCTAGCATAAAACACCTAAAACTATGGTTTTTGGAGGGTCCTAACAGTGACCTAATGAAACGGGGGGCAGCACAATCCTCTCTCTCTCTCTCTCTCTCTCTCTCTCTCTTTCTATATATATATATATATATATATATCTATATATATATATATATATATATATATATATATATATATATATATATATATACTTCTCATAAAAAAATTACATGTCTAATCCCCTAGACAGTTCAAAATGGTAAATGGATCATGCAATATGCTAACCCCACCGACAATACCTATTTACTCCAGAATGTGGGGTATGAGGCTCCATCAACTACGCAACAAGATTTTCTTCAGGTCCAACATGAGAATGGAAACTGAAAGTGCTGCACATGGTCAAACCTCTATGAACTATGTCAAGTTCCTTACTTGCCACTCTTAAAGATGGCATGATGAATAGATTAAATAAATTCAACCATCAGAAGCATAATTTGTTCAAAAATGATTGGTAAATGGGCTAAGATCTTTCCATATCCCTTTCTCTATGAGTGCTAGGTTAATTTGCCATACAGAAAGCTGACTAAGATGTAAGCATGGAACAAAGCTATTTTTTCCATTATGAACCTTTCCATTTCATTTAATGGTAGAACAAAAACTCTATCAATGTTAGACATAATTATTTAGTAGATTTGTGCAAAACACAAGTACAATAACATAAAACACTGAAGGAATTAAATGGTTCACTGCTGGTGATCACCTAAAGAATTGTGTAGAGGATTATCAAGATTCAGGCATCTCTCTCTCGCTCTCTCAGGAATGTTCTATCTGCTGTTTCTGAGGACCTAGCAGGTAGGCTGACAAAGGTTTGTATCAGTCAACCAAAACCTTTAGTCCAAAGACGGTATATTCAAGAATCAAGGGCAATTGGTAACAAATCGTACATTCCATAAATGTAGAAAGCATTTCTCCTAAAAGTTGATGCTGAGAAAGCCTTTCTCCTAAAAGTTGATGCTATGATAGCATTTAACTCTATTAGTTGAGAAAATTTGGACCTTTGGTTAAAATGCATAAGGTTCTATTTTAAATAGAGAAGATGGTTTAAGTAAATTCCATCCATGACATCTGTTGCAGTTTCAACTAATGAAAATATTGGTGAATTTTTCATACCCGCAGATGCTTGAGGTGGGGAAATCCATTCCACCACTTCTTTTCAACATTTCAGGAGAAGGATCTAGTAGACTGCTAGATAGGGCTGTTAGCTCAAAGTGTTGTTCTGGTTTGAACATGGTAGGTTTAGCTAACTTAACACACCTCATGTTCATGGATGATGTCTTGCTATTTGGGCAGGCTTTTGTTGTAAAGTTTTGGAGATTATGGCTTGCAATGAATTTTTTTTATAAAACTTACATACTTAAGGTCAATGGAAGGAAGTGCAGCATCATACCATTTAATATAGAGAAAGCTATAAAGAAGCATGCCAATTGCAATTTTGCCTACAGTAGGAGATCTACCACTGTGTTTGAGTATGAATTTGTGTCTAGGTTGTTCTAAAGAATCCCACTCTGTGAGGGAGTCAGGGCTGAAGATAGGGCATGCAAAAAAAGTAACAATCTAGGACTTCCAATCTATATCACAAAGATACATGTATGTGTACATGACTTGCAAACGTGGTACTAGTTCAATGAAATTTAAAAAAGTATGAGATAATTAGGGGTGTCAACGGGTTGTGTTTGGTTCGGACCCAGGTGGAACCGGACTTGGACCAGATTTTTGGGTATGGTATCAGGTCCGGACCTGGGTTTAATCGGGTTCACTATAAGAAAAACCATACCCAGACCCGATAAGAACTACATGAACCAAACCCGGACCATCCCCAGTAAAACCATATTTTTTATCATTTTCACACTGAAAATTTGGGGGTCTTAATCAAAACTCTGGTTGGGTCCGGGTCTGGTAAAATTTCACAAACTATACCCGGGTCCATGTAATAATCGGACCTTTGGGCCCGGACCCGGGTCCTAATCGGGTCTTCTTATTTGTCACCATACCCAGACCCTATAAGGTTTGGTTTGGGTCAGGTCCAGGTAAACCAGGCCCATTGACCCCCTAGACATGATGACACGGTGAATATATATAGTCACTTGAATATGAGAACTAGAAATATCAGCATTTGCAATGAGTTTCTTTTTTCTGCAAATCCAACCATGTAGATGTGTTTGGCATGGTAAATTTGCTAGGAATCAACTCTTGGATCATGGATTTACGATTAAAAATGTGATTTTTGAATGCTTGAATATTTATGAAGATTATGAGCCATTAATTTTAAAGCCTTGCAAAAATATCATTTACAAGAGCTGATCCTTATAAAACCAAGCATGTAAATCACATTCATATGGTTAGATTTAAGAGAAAAGAACAAAAAATCCAGGGAAATTGTGGTTCATACATTAGTTTTCGTATTCTAGTGACTATATTATTATATCTCTCTGTGTGTATATAAAGTGTTTTATATTAATATTACATATTTTATATTTTTTCTTTAAAAAGCTTTTTGTGTTTTGTATTATGCACTTAAAAAATATTTTGTGTTAATATAATGTAATCAATATAAAATCCTTTATATTACCCACATGTAAGGGTATTTTTGTAGTATTTATAAGTGAAATGAGAGGATTTCTCTCTCCAATCGACCTCTCTCTCTCTCTCTCAACTGAGATGATGAAAATTAAAAAAAAAGTTAGCATTAGATGTCAAAAAGTATCATTGCATGTCATCTCTCTCTCTCTCAAATGAGCTGATGGAAAAATTAACAAAAAAAAACTATCATTACCTGTCAAAAAGCTATCATTGCATGCCGTCTCTCTCTCCAAATATACGGTGGAGATCCCTTAAAAGTGTTTTTTTTTCCCAAAGGTGCCTTGAAACTGAAATAAGCTGAGACAGTCTCTGACAGGTTTTGGACTGTGTCATAACCGTGTCTCACACCAAAATGTGTTCGTGTCCGATTGACACGAGGCCATTTATGCGTGTCATTGTGACATAGCTGCCAAATACCTTTATATTGCAAAAGACTCTCATAAGTTGCACTGGCATCACATCCCAATTTATTTAATGTCTTTATTCCACATCCTTAAACACTGAAGAAATACATCTAACCATGATTTCCTTTTTCAGAATTCTTTGAGGGAAGGTAGTTGTAATGTACGTGCAATGCTGCTTGCTTATTGAGATCGGATTTCCAACCCAAATGCTTTTCTAGGCCAGGTATTAGATGTTTGGGTTTATGGTAGTTGGCATCAACACTGCATAAATTGGCATGACACAAGTTTTCACTTTTGAGAGTTGTACAGAGTACAAAATAGTTGGTTCTCTAGAAGACAACAAAGGATTAACTGGTATGAGGATTGGTACAAAAAAAAAAAAGAGGTAAGGTTGGGTCAACCAATTTGGAGAGAGCTACCAAAAGGAAGGAAACGACAGTAAATGAAATGTTTGACCGATAGAGCTAGACAAAGGACTTGGCAACTTAGTAAGTATCCAAGATATAAATTTGCCTCACGAGAACCAAGAACAATAAGATCAAGGAAGGATGTTAATGACAAGAAAGTGAACTTAGTAGGAAAGTTAGTCTATTTTGCCAATTTCTTTCATTTTTCTTGAAATCTGGATAACAATAATTTTCATCAACAATTTGGTTGCCCATGTTCTTCATTTATTAATTAGTTGTCCTTTTTATCATCTTTTATTATATGTATTGTTTTCTCTTGCTGTTATTAGTCTTCCCATGGTTTGGACAAGGGACATTGGCATGGATTTCCTACCAAACTAGATGCCCAACTTACAATAGGGAAGAAATATGATGTAACAACCCTTCACTTCCAAGAGAATGACGAGTAACAAGTCCCCAGTTGACATTACAAACAAAATCATTTGTCCAATAACAATCTGCACTCCAAAGAATGATTAAGTTAATGAGAAGCCGTTCAGATAAAGTTGCATAGGCTCTTCAAAGCAATGGACTGACTGAATTAATGATAGTCATGGAAACGTCCTTTATCCATTTAAAACAACACCTAATGATGAAACAGAAGCACAATGAAAGCAATAACAATGATAATGTTTTCAACAAGTTTACTCCTCCCAACAAAATTTATTCAAAATTTGAAAAGGGAAATTGTAGAACAATGTATAAATGCCTCACTTGCCTGCTTTATCCTTCGCATTTCATACTCCTGCCTGAATTGGTTTGATTCTTCAGTCTGCTGAAAATATTCATCATCAAACCTTCCATCTGTTGCATTGGATAGCAAATTAATTATTGCCAGCAATGATAAAAAGAGGCACATTTCATATTTTCGTTCATTCTTAAATTCAGCACCTGTATTGAAATCAATTTTGGGCTCCATACGGGAATCTGATGTTCCAAAACCTCCAGCCCTTTTTCCACCATTTCCTTGCCCATCTGTTATTTTTTCTATCCTCTCTGATAATGCAGCTACCAAATCACCCCGAATAGCTAGTTCTTCCCTTGAAAGCCCCTTAACCTAGACACTCAATTAGTCACCAGAAAATTAGAACATTTAACAAAAAGTGACCAAGAAAGAGCAAAATAACAAAAAAGGTTAGTACACAAGCAAACAAGCACCCTTGTTTTCATGACAAATCCATCTCAAGGTAGACACTAGCACATGATGACGAGTTCTGTAGGGGAGATTCATGAACAACTTCGGATAGTATGGAAGGAAGAGGTACGTAGTGCGATGCCCTCACACAATGTTGCGCACAAGGGTGGCCAGTGGGAAAGGAATCCCTATCCAGGGTGTATGTATGTTTTATAGCCATTAGAATAAATTGAATCACAGAAATCCAATAATAACAAAAGGCAATGGAGACAATATTGTTGGATATTTGGGTTTGGGTCCAACCCATAGTGTGACCTGGTTTGACACTAACGAGGGGTTAGTGGGCCAATGTTGGCGTATATTATAGAATTGAAACCGAAATGCAAAATCAACAGATACCAGTAGATGCCATGGTCGATGCAACATGCGGGTGCTCGGTAAACCCAAATGAGAATTACGAGGACACAAACTATAGGCTTTAGCTGCCCTCATCATGCAGCAAGCCATACCTATGGTGAAGATAAGGGAGGGTTATAACCCCTACCCTACTAATTGCCTACTAATGGCCCACTATCCCCTCGTTAGTGTTAAACCGGGTTACACTATGTGTTGAACCCAAATCCAAATTTTCAACAAATATTGTTAATCCAACGAACTTATCGTCTGCTATTTAAAAAGTGTCAGGAATGATCGCATTGACACAAATAACAGCTAACGAGAAACTCAAGGGCTGAAATGATCAATGTCATAGTGTAAGCGGTTTTAGCATGATTCTAAGAATCGTAAGCGGTTTCATAAGTTAGGAAAAAAAAAAGAAATGCAAATTATCAATTGAAACTCATGATAGTGATCCGAGAAAAAAGAAAAGATGAACAAGAAGGACTCGCACGTACGTAGATCCCAATCATGTGGACTGAAGGAAACGATAGTCTCCACCAAATTAAAAAGAAAGAAAGAAAAAACATCATCCCCCATAAAACCATAACAAAAAAGACCCAAAAAATTGTAACCATTTCCAGAACTCAAGGAAGCTACAAAATGGAGAAAGAAGAAATGAAAAAGTAAAAATTGCGGATGGAGGGAGAGAACCTTCTTTTGGGCCAGCTTCTGCAATTTGGAGATTTCCTCCAGCAATCTTGCCTTGGTCCGTCGGACCTCCGCCTTCATCGCCACGGCGGCCGCCCGATTCTTCTCCTTCGATGCATCCTCTGCTTTCTAAAAACATTAAGAACACCTTCCAGGTTTAGGGCAATCAAAACCAGCGGGAAGAGATGTGAACTAAAATGTGGGGAGGGAGAAGAGAGACCTGAATGGCGGCATCGATGTCAGCTTCAATGTCAGAGTAAAGGCAGGCGAAGGCATCGTCACCGGAGACGTTGAGATCCCTCTGCTTCTCAACGTCATACTTCTCGTACTTCTTGCAGATGGCATCCACGCGAAATAAGATGTCGATCACGGTCATCTTGCTTCCTCTCCTCCTCCTCCTTTTTCTTCTGTAGCAGCAGCCCACCCAAACCAAATGCCTCCTCCTCCTCCTCCTCCTCACAGAGGAAGGCAGGCAAAGGAAATTATCAACGACCACCCTGGCCCCCCTCTCTCTCTTCCTCTTCCCCCGACAAAATTGTTTCCTAGGCTGTAGGATTACCCCAAAATGAATATATCTCGTGGACACGAAGGATGGTCTTAAGAAGAAAGTAACGGTATTCAGGTTTGTTAGTTAAAAAGTGTCTCATCATTTCAAAAGAGGTGTTGGAATCTCTATTCCATGAAAAGCATCATCAAATCACTGCAAGCTCCTAAAAAATAGAGACCCTTCTCTCTCTCTCTCTCTCTATATATATATATATATATATATATATATATATATATATATATATATTAAAATGCTTAGTTGCTTGATGAATAGGTGCTTGAGCACTTAATCGTGCACTACAAGAAAATTGTTAATTAGCGACGGAAATTAGCGACGGATTTTTTCCGTCGCTAATTAGCGACAGATTAGCTAGAGATAGAATCTGTCGCTAATTCGCGACGGATTAGCGAAGAAACAAATTTTATCGCTAATCTGTCGCTACTTAGCGACGGATTAGCGACTAAATTTTTTGTCGCTACTTTTTATTACAAGAACACCATTTTAGCGATGGATTTAGAGAGGGAACTCTGTCGTCGCTAATTAGCGACGGATTAGCGACAGTATATATTTCGTCGCGGTTTTTGTATTTTGATTTAGCGACGGCTTAGCGACAGAATGTTTCCGTCGCTAAATATCGCGTAAATCCCTAATCCCATCCCTCTTTCTCTTTTTCCTGTTTCGCTGTATTGCTCCCGCCCGCCGCCCTCTCCCTCCCGTCGCCCGTCGGCTCTCGCCACCGTCCGGCCGCCGCCGCCTCGCCGACGATCCTCGCTGCCGAGCTCCCTGCTTGGCTAGCGGCTGCGCCAGGGACTCCGAGCACCGGCGACCCGCCGCCGACCTCTTCCTCCTCCCTGTTGTTCCTTTGTGGCTGCTGCCGGGAGGTGTTGTCTCCCCTTCGCCGGCGACTCGCAACCGGCGTCCTCAGCCGCCGACGACCGACGATCCTCCCTGCAGCCACCTCTTCGCCTCCGCTCTGAGTTCCGGCGACCCAGTGGCCCCCGAGCTTCGCTCCAGGTCTCCCCCTCTCTGCTGTCGACTGCGCCGGCCACCGGCGACCTCGCCAGCCGCCGCTTCCCGTGCTTTCCGGCAGGGGGGTCGACCCCCTGCGTTACCCCCTGCCGGAAAGGCATGGGGGGTCGACCCCCTGCGTTTCCGGCAGGGGTGGTCGACCCCCTGCCGGAAAGGCATGGGTGGTCGACCCCCTGCCGAAAACGCAGGGGGTCGACCCCCCCTGCCGTAAAGGCACGGCAGGGGTCAACCCCCCATGCCGGAACTGCCTTTCCGGCAGGGGGTTTAACCCCCTTCCCTGCCGGAAAGGCAGGTGGTTTAACTGGCTAGGTTGAGATTTAAAATTCAAAAAAAAATTTAATTATAAAAAAAAAATTCAAATCGAAATCAACTGGCTAGGTTGAGATTTAATCAACTGTGGTTAGTTAGAGTATTTCATAAATTTTTATCAATTTGTTAGTTTGTTCTAGTTAGAGTAGTTCATAAATTTTTATCAATTTGTTAGTTTGTTAATGTCTACTGGTAGTTAGTTTTACTTCAATTTGTTTTCTTGAAATCTGGTTAGTTAGAGTATTTCAATCTATTAGTCTTTTATAATTATATTTTTCTTAGATAGATTGGTATTTAATGTTCTAACAATCAGTTAGTTAGATTAGGGCTATTTGAATTCTTTATGATAGTGGTGGTTAAACGGAGTTCACATCTTTTCTAGTAAACTAATTGATTGATTTACTATTCCTTTGCTAAGTAGTTCAGATTAGAAATTGTCTATGACTTTATGTTAGTCGACTGGTTCAAC